>NC_086453.1:344390763-345000005 GCF_028390025.1 Pseudophryne corroboree
CCATGGTACTGATTGTTGGAGCAAGGTCAGATGAGTCTGGGCTTTTAAAACCTTTGAGATTGACATCACCTGGTCTTTCCAGACGATGATTTAGAACAATCCATGACACTGCCAGGTCTCAGCTGTCCAAAGGGGGCAGTACAAGGTATTAACTCTGCAGGGTGCACAAACTTTTGCAGACGCCATGTTTTGTTTTCTGTTCTTTTGAAAGTGTAAATGATGGAAATAAAATCAAACTTTTTTTGACATGTTATAAGAATGTCTAATCTGTAATTTGATGCCTTTTGGAGATTTTTCGATCTTTCCTTGGCTTCTTTTGCACATTAAAATGAATTTTTGCCTGGGGTGCCCAAACTTTCGATCCCCACTGTATATTAGACTGTCTGCAAACCCTTCCTTGGATTTTCAAAAATCTCTGACTTTATTAGTACAAGCAGCTTCTGCTAAAGGCACTATAACGAGGGAAGAATCGAGATATTTGATACCCGCTCACCCTATCACTCCTACTTATTACCACCTCCCTAAGATTCACAAATCACTTACAGCACCCCCTGGAAGACCTATTATTTCTGGTGTTGGGTCCCTCACTTCTAATTTATCACATTTTGTTGATTATTTTTTACAGCCACTTGCTTCTTCTCTTCCATCACACATACAAGACACAACTTTTTTTCTTAATGCTATTTCCAAGGTTGTTTGGAAAAGCTCTTTTTTCTTCATGACTTGTGACGTACAGTCTCTATATTCTAATATCCAGCATCAGAAGGGTTTGTCATCTATAGCAGACTTTCTGTTGAAGTCTAATTCTATTCAACCTGAGTTACAACAATTTATACTGGACTCCATTTCTTTTATATTATCTCATAATTATTTCATATTTAATAAGAATTATTATTTACAGATACTTGGGACGGCCATGGGGACGAGGTTCGCGCCGAGTTTCGCCAACCTATACATGGGGGCCTTTGAAGACGCCCATGTGTGGGGGCGTGACTTTGGCGCGGGCCTCGTCTTCTATGGCTGCTATATAGATGACATGTTCTTCATCTTTGACGGTGATATTTCACTTTCTTCTAACATTGTCTCTTCGTTGAATATTAATGAATTTAATTTAAACTTCACGAGCACTTCACACAGATCCTTCATCACTTTCCTTGATATTGCACTGTCTATAATTGATGACAAAATTTCCACCAAAACTTTTCGGAAAGAGGTTGATACTCCTAATTATCTACATTACAGTAGTTCACACCATAAACCATGGTTAGATAATATTCCTTTTGGTCAGTTTAGGCGTATTAGACGCAACTGTAGTAATCTACAGGATTACCATCTACATGCTGATGAACTCTCCCTATCCTTTATGGATAGAGGTTATCCCGTGGCACTTATCCAATCGGCCAGACAAAAAGCTGACCTATTGGGTAGGAATTACCTTCTTGCCTATAAAGCAAGACAACATAAATTTGAAGATAATCAACCAGTTTTCATTTCACAGTATAATACTGCCTCTGCTAAAATTAGAAATATCATACGTACTAATTACCCTATATTACTTACAGACCAAACACTTAGAACCGAACTAAAAGAGACACCTCTTGTTATCTTCAAGAAATCAAATAACTTACAACATTACTTAGCCCCCAGTCACTTCGTAGATAAAAGAGATTTAGTTACGTCTGCTACCCCGATAGAATCCTCTCAGTGGCTTACGAGAACAAAAGGATGTTTTAAATGTGGTGCTAACAAATGCATCACCTGCTCTTTAATTCAAAATAATTCTAAAAGTTTTATTTCTTCGGACCAGACACTGTTCGAAATAAAGTCCTTTATCAATTGTAACAGTTCCTATGTAATATATATTTTGATTTGCAAATGCAATCTCCTTTATGTAGGAAGAACTACACGTAAGCTCAGGATTAGATTTTTAGAACATCGACGCAACATACAAAAGGGCTTCCTGTTTCACAGTGTCTCTAGACATTTCTCTGAAATCCATCATAGGAATCCTGATGACATTCACTTAATTGGTATAGAAACAATCATGCCTACTGCGCGTGGGGGAGACAGATACAGAAAACTTTGTCTTAGGGAAAATTACTGGATCCATAAACTCAGAACACTTGTCCCCGAAGGGTTAAATGAGTCCATCGAATTTGATCCCTAAAAAGCTCCCTCCTATTTTTTTCGGGGTTTTATTATTAATTATTATTTATTATTATTTTTTATTATTTTTTAATTTTTAACTCTTTATTCTTTAATTACAATTTTCTACAAATCCTTTATTATTATTGTTTTATTATTCTTCATTAATTAATTTTTTATATATATTTTGTCTATCTTTCTAGTATTATTTTCATATATATCAACACTAATCTACATTCAATTTATTCAATTTGTGCTTTCCCTGATGCATAATTCTTGGTTAATACCCTTTTAATATGAATATGTCATCATATGACTCCCTTACTAGTCATAGCTCTTTGTCTATGCCTCAGTGGCGTATTGGGATAGCTCACTGCCGTTAAGAAGTTAGGTGACCCAAGTTCGATCCTGGGTCTAAACTGTGATCTTTACCAACATTATTTTTTACTTTGTATTTAATTTGTATTTTGGTGATCATTAGTGTTCTTTTTATTTAATTCATTTAGTATTATACTTGTTTGTGTAACTTTGTATTTGCATAATTATATGGTAGTCATATTGATATAATTTCAGACTCTTTGGTCAAATACTATGTCTATTGTGAGTATCTTTGGTTACATTCCTCCATAATGTTTTTATTGTTTCATTATTTTATTTATTATTATCAATATCATTTTATGAGCAGCTTTATTGTACTGAATATACTAATGTAGCTATTTGCTAGTAATTCTAATACACTGCAAATATACTTTTAGTCCTTGCTGGACACTTGTATCTGTTGTTATTTCATGAGAGCCGATGTACTTAATTAGAGTGATTCAATCAGTGTTTACACCTTTGTATAATTATTTTTGCTTTAAATACTGATCCGGACTAAGGCTGGTATACTCCTTTGATAAAGTCGTGGGTCACGTGACGAAACGCGTTAGGCCACGCCTTCTTCAGCACACCTTGCCAAGGTTATCCGGCTCTGCAAGCAGCTTTGCAAACTACCATGGGTTTGTTCTCCCCGCAAGCCGTCTACACCATCTATAGAGGCCGTAATAGCAGCCGCGGGTGTGTCTTCCCCGCTAGCCGTCTATACCAATTTACGGCTCCACACAGTGAATTTGCGGCTCCCTCTCCTTTGCGGCATTCGCACCAGTGGGCACTGCAGGATACACCGCCGAGAAAATCGGCTCTGGACCAGCCCACACAAGGAGAGGTATCAACGCTGTGTTAAATATTGGGTTAACCCGTCTTTTGATGTTATGGGACATACATCCAACTGACCATTCATTGCATCTCCAATATTCTGCCTACGGTCATTTTCCTGAGTATATTTGTCACTCACTACTCTGAACACCAGCTGAATCTCAGATTATGTGTGGACTTTTATTTAGAGAACCAATATAACTGTTACTCCTTTTAAATGGATACATTTATCTGAGGTGTGCTCTTTTAAAACATTTTAATGTTGCATTTATGATTGATCAATTATCTTACATTTATGGTTAATAAATTTATGGTATATACATCGGCTCTCATATTTCTTATTGTCCTTTTCCCTGATATATTGCGCAGCTGATCCTTTTGTCCTAAGATGATGTTTATTTGCCAGATACAGCCTTCAAAAAGACTCGGCAATACAGCAAGATGTTACATCAGAAAGTAGTTGGTATAACACACTCTGAAGCTCACAGGCCTCCTCTTTTTATACAGTTGTACCATAATGCATCTCCGGGGGGCAGTTTCCACCTGAGTCCTTTCCATCCGATCAGGATAACTTACAAAATCTAAATAAATTAAATTTTAAAAGGATATAAGTGCATAAAACAATTTCCTCCTTCCTGTCACACACAACGTTTGGGGTCATCTAAAGTCCAATTCCTACCACCTGGGAGTTTACACTTCCACTTTGAGACATTTATCACATAGCTTCATAATACGGTTTGTATTTGATTCCCCAAACAAATGTTTCTCATCCTTTTCCTGTCACACACAAAGTTCTTGTAATTTAAACATAAATCTGCCCCCTACATAATGCAGCCTAGGGAATGTTAGATCAAACTGTTGTTAAACAAAACCCACAAGTTTGCATTCATAAAACACAATCTGATTAACATGTTCCTGTCTCATTCACATCTCCATGCAAACCCAGTTTTTGGGCTTACAACAGAAAAGACTGGAAACACAACCAGTCTTCTTTCCAAACCTTCGTTTGTATTTCAAAGAAAATGTTTGGCCACCAAAAGGCCGGCTAATTGACACTTACTTGTACATAGCAAGTCTGGAGCTAGGGCAATTACCATATGACTTGCTATGTACAAGGTGCTGAAGAACAATCAAAGCCCTTTAGAATCAAACTAACTCATACTGTACTTTTTTCATAAGTGCCCCGTCCATGCAGTTCTATAACCGCGCAGTTCATAATTCTCCAACTACGCACAGCGCAGCAATATAACATATTAAGACACATTATTAAACATACATTTAGTTATGTATGGTGCCTAGAGCCAAGTGTTCCTTTTTAAAATGGCACCTAGTAGCCATTGTCCAAATGGCGCCTGGCAGCTGAGGCTTAACCCCTTCAGTGCCACGGCCGCCATTACACATGTGGATGGGGGGTCCCTCCAGCCACAAAGGGACACTACTGTGCGCTATAATGTAAACAAGGTTGCACAACTATGTGGTGTAATTTTAATTGCATTTTGGGGCTGCACTGTCCTTATTTAGCATATGAAGGGATATCAATCATCTTCCTGGCATAGGGCACAACGTCTAGTTACAGCTCAGACTGTTGAGCTGACACAGACTTGTGTAATTATACTATGCACAGTCCCAGAAAGCGAGCGCACACATATACGCGATTACCGACTCACATGTCCAAGCCTTGCGTGGGTCGGGGCAGGGGGAGATCTGCTGTAGTCAAAGTCCAGCATATGCGGCTCAGCAATTAGTGCTGATAAGAGGCATATCTTCTCTACCTACTAAAGAGCAAATGCACTCTACCGCTTGTCAGAAAATAGGCATATTAGGCCTGACTCTTGCCGCTTTTCACGTATCTGAGTGGGCTTTAAGTGCGCAGTTACAAATAATTTCTGAAAGACCCTACAATGCATGCGATACACAGAGGTGCTGTTGTGATGGGTTCGGGCAATATCAGAAAGGTGGTGGAAAAGTGATAGGTGTTCCTAGGCCGTGACTTGGAAGTGTTACTCAGCATGAGCCCATAATGCTAAATAAGTTTGAAAAATATGCTAATTAGTCATTAACAGACATCCTGTTGCCAGTCAAAAAAAAGAAACAAATATCTCTAAACAGGCGCTACTTAGAGAAGGTTTTCCTAGCAGCTGTTTTTATGGGGTAGTCACTCCCCACAATGATATATAAATACAAAACAAACAACAAATAAACAGCGCTAACTGGATAGTGTATATAGTATTAAAAACAAGGTAATCTAAAAAACCTTAATTGTTCAAATGTTTAATTCTGGTTAAAAAATTATATATATATATAAGTAAGTATTCATTAATACCCCCAGCTACACAAAGCTGGGATACACATGTACAATCTAAAAACAATAAGCATGCAGCATTAATATAGTGTCCTCTCTCCAAGATCAAATATCAGGGATTTTTTGTATATATACAGTTCTGTGGGCTACAGTCCATATAAAGATGTATGGTCACGGACCGATGGCAGAGGTTCTAGATGGTATTATGCATATCAGAGTCCACAGAATCCCTTAGACCTAGGCTTGCTTCTCTCCGGTCTAAGGGATTCTGTGGACTCTGATTCCATTCATAACCCATTGGATAACTTCAGGTCACCTTCGGTCCAAGCTACACAGGTTAAAGGGGACTCCATTGAACGTGCTGCACACCATTGCCAACTTGGTGCTGCTTTGCCATAAAAGGCCCAACACGAGGAGGATTCTTCCCTTTATAAATACCTTGGGACTGGTAAATATATGCATAATACCATCTAGGACTGTATGCATACAGAACTGTATATATACAAAAAATCCCTGATATTTGATCTTGGAGAGAGGACACTATATTAATGCTGTATGCTTATTGTTTTTAGATTGTACATGTGTATCCCAGCTTTGTGTAGCTGGGTGTATTAATGAATACTTACTTATATATATATAATTTTTTAACCAGAATTAAACATTTGAACAATTAAGGTTTTTTAGATTACCTTGTTTTTAATACTATATACACTATCCAGTTAATCCTGTTGCCAGTCTCCATCAGCCCCTATGTATGTATTAACCGTACACATTCAGCAAATGCCCATCTATGTCAGCAGTGAATATATCATGAAAACTCATTTGCATCACTATGACTCCAAGTAATTGCAGCCTGCATGTAGAATTCACTGCTGTTATAATAAATGTTT
Source organism: Pseudophryne corroboree (assembly GCF_028390025.1). Classification (NCBI taxonomy): domain Eukaryota; kingdom Metazoa; phylum Chordata; class Amphibia; order Anura; family Myobatrachidae; genus Pseudophryne; species Pseudophryne corroboree. The sequence goes on from NC_086453.1 coordinate 344,397,295, forward strand.
CCTTCCACGCTCAAAAACAAAACATAAAAAAAAATACAATGTCTTCAGTTTAACATTGTGCCGATTAAAAGAATTACTTTTGCAATAAGTCAATTTAGTACAATGTCCATATCAGATAAAATTTCTATACATGAGGTTCATAGAACTTGTGTGTAAATTGTTCTTCGTTCCACATTGGAAGTCTTCATAAGGGCAACATCAGCCAGAGGCTGACAAAGCTATTGTACCAGAGGATTCAGTCTGAATAAATAGCTAGACAGCGGATGGAGGGATGGCAGCCTCATCATTTGTGGTCAATAACCATATTAACAGTCTGCAAGTCCCTATTTATTCCTCGTCAGAGGCTGCAAGAAGAGCAGTCTGTGACTCTGCATTGTGAGAATTTATCTTCTTGATCCCAATATTCATTTCTCCAACCTGCCCCTTGTTCCTCCGTAAACAGCTGAAACAGAAAGCATTGCAAACATGTCATATAATGCAGTGTAAATAAAAAAAAGTGCATATATTTCTTTATTTACCCAAAAAGCTGAGATCAGAACTAGACCTCTAATGAATGCCAAGAACTGGACATGTACACAAACTGGGTTTCACAGGGGCAGAATTTGCAGCAAAGTAAAAAATGTGGCAATGCAAGGGGAACAAATGCAAACACCTTTTTCTTATATTAGCAGTGTTAATACTTCCTATGCATTTGTTCTTACACTGCATGTTGGGCTAGGCTGTGCACCTCCCCATCTCACAAGTCTACATTTTACATTCCCCCTCCTTTCCCTGCAGCACCAAATGTTTTTTGCAAGTGTAAATGTTGCACCCATAGCTGGATCTACTCCGGAACCTATATTTATATTTACTTTGTCAATAATTAAAAATTAGTACCATACACTGACATTTGCATAAAGCAAGTAAAGGATACAGAATACTCCATAGTATCCAGTTCTCTGCCCGTAGGAGAGATTATTGTTTTTGTAGAACACCAGAACTGGGACTGGAAAAGAAACCAATCCTTACCAAACCACCCATCACAGAACTTACCAGTGCACTAAGAAATAATTGACACCGACTATCAACAAAGCAACAGCATAATGCCAGCAGAAGCACATGGTGATAAACATGATATTTTCATGATCTTTCTGGTCCCATTCAGGGGCTCCTCCAAGTGGAAACAGAACAAACCCGATCTACAAGAAAACAATAATTACTCTATGTATTTCACACTGTTCATCAAAGTAACTCAAATATTTATTTATTTATTTATTTGTATGTGGTAGTAATACACATTTCTTAGAAGAACAATGCGTTTGCCATACGCCCTGTGCATGGAGTATTGCGTCTACGGCCCCTGCTCATCCCCTGGCCCTACATCACAGTAGTTAACTGACTAGAGGGGAGATGTATCAAGTCTTGGAGAAAGATAAAGTGTAGTAGTTGCCCAAAACAAACAATCAGCATGTAACTGCCATTTCAAGACTGTGCTAGATAAGTGACAATTGTAAGCTGACTGGTCGCTTCTTCTCCGCTTTACTTCTCTCCTAGGCTCGACATATCTCCACCTACGGGTAGTGTTGTGAACACAAGTGACAGCACAGACTTTGTGGGATATGAAAAGAATGCAGTGCATGAACGGCAGATAATAAGATTTTACTTACCGGTAAATCTATTTCACGTAGTCCGTAGAGGATGCTGGGACTCCGTAAGGACCATGGGGAATAGACGGGCTCTGCAGGAGATAGGGCACTTTAAGAAAGCTTTGGATTCTGGGTGTGCACTGGCTCCTCCCTCTATGCCCTTCCTCCAGAACTCAGTCAGGGAAACTGTGCCCAGAGGAGATGGACAGTACGAGGAAGGATTTTTGTAAATCTAAGGGCGAGATTCATACCAGCCACACCAATCACTCCGTATAACTTAAGATAAACTTACCCAGTTAACAGTATGAACAACAACATAGCCACGGTATCACCGAAAACTATAACATAACCCTTATGTAAGCAATAACTATATACAAGTCATGCAGAAGAAGTACGCACTTGGGACGGGCGCCCAGCATCCTCTACGGACTATGAGAAATAGATTTACCGGTAAGTAAAATCTTATTTTCTCTAACGTCCTTGAGGATGCTAGGACTCCGTAAGGACCATGGGGATTATACCAAAGCTCCCAAACGGGCGGGAGAGTGCGGATGACTCTGCAGCACCGATTGAGCAAACAGGAGGTCCTCCTCAGCCAGGGTATCAAACCTATAGAACTTTGCAAAGGTGTTTGTCCCCGACCAAGTAGCTGCTCGGCACAACTGTAATGCCGAGACCCCTCGGGCAGCCGCCCAAGAAGAGCCCACTTTCCTAGTGGAGTGGGCCTTAACCGATTTCGCTAACGGCAATCCTGCCATAGAATGCGCCTGCTGAATCGTGTTACAGATCCAGCGAGCAATAGTCTGCTTTGAAGCAGGGGCGCCAACCTTGTTGGCCGCATACAGAACAAACAAAGCTTCAGTCTTCCTGATCCGAGCCGTTCTGGTCACATAAATCTTCAAAGCCCTGACTACATCCAGGTACTCGGAATCCTCCAAGTCCCTTGTAGCCACAGGCACGACAATAGGTTGGTTCACATGAAAAGATGATACCACTTTTGGCAGAAAGTGAGGACGAGTCCTCAACTCTGCCCTATCCACGTGAAAAACCAAGTATGGGCTTTTATGCAATAAAGCCGCCAATTCTGAAACACGTCTCGCCGAAGCTAACGCCAACAACATGACCACTTTCCACGTGAGGTATTTCAACTCCACAGTTTTAAGTGGTTCAAACCAAGGTGACTTGAGGAAACGTAACACCACGTTAAGATCCCAAGGCGCCACCGGAGGCACAAAGGGAGGCTGGATATGCAGCACCCCCTTCACAAAAGTCTGTACCTCAGGAAGAGAGGCTAATTCTCTTTGAAAGAAAATGGATAAGGCCGAAATCTGGACCTTTATGGACCCTAATTTTAGGCCCAAGGTCACTCCTGTTTGAAGGAAGGGAAGTAGACGGCCCAAATGGAACTCCTCCGTAGGAGCAGCTCTGGCCTCACACCAAGAAACATATTTCCGCCATATACGGTGATAATGATTCAACGTCACGTCTTTCCTAGCTTTGATCAGGGTAGGAATGACTTCCTCCGGAATTCCTTTTTCCGCTAGGATCCGGCGTTCAACCGCCATGCTGTCAAACGCAGCCGCAGTAAGACTTGGAACAGACAGGGCCCCTGCTGCAGCAGGTCCTGCCTTAGAGGAAGAGGCCACGGATCTTCTGTGAGCAACTCTTGCAGTTCCGGATACCAAGTCCTCCGTGGCCAATCTGGAACAATGAGGATTGTTCTGACCCTGCTTATTCTTACAATTCTCAACACCTTGGGTATGAGAGGAAGAGGAGGAAACACATAGACCGATCTGAACACCCAAGGTGTCACCAGAGCATCTACTGCTACCGCCTGAGGGTCCCTTGACCTGGTGCAATACCGCTTTAGCTTTTTGTTGAGACGGGACGCCATCATGTCTATATGAGGCAGGCCCCACCGATCCGCGATTTGTGCAAAGACTTCTTGATGAAGTCCCCACTCCCCCGGATGCAGGTCGTGCCTGCTGAGGAAGTCCGCCTCCCAGTTGTCCACCCCCGGGATGAACACCGCTGACAGCGCGCTTACATGGCCTTCCGCCCAGTGTAGAATCCTGGTCGCTTCTGCCATGGCCACTCTGCTTCCTGTTCTGCCTTGGCGGTTTATATGAGCCACTGCCGTGACATTGTCTGACTGAATCAGAACCGATCTTCTCCGAAGTAAGTTCTCCGCTTGACGCAGGGCGTTGTATATGGCCCTCAACTCCAGGACGTTGATGTGGAGACAAGTCTCCAGGCTTGACCAGAGACCTTGGAAATTTCTTCCCAGTGCCACTGCTCCCCAGCCTCGGAGGCTTGCGTCCATGGTCACTAGGACCCAGTCCTGAATGCCGAACCTGCGACCCTCTAGAAGGTGAGCACTGTTCAGCCACCACAGGAGAGATACCCTGGTCCTGGGAGACAGGGTGATCCTTTGATGCATTTGTAAATGGAACCTGGACCACTTGTCCAAGAGGTCCCATTGAAAAGTCCTCGCATGGAATCTGCCGAAAGGGATGGCCTCGTATGAAGCCACCATCTTCTCCAGGACCCGCGTGCACTGATGCACTGAAACCTTCTTTGGTTTCAATAGGTTCCTGACCATGGTCATGAGCTCCTGAACTTTTTCGATCGGAAGAAATACCTTTTTCTGGTCTGTGTCTAGGATCAGGCCCAGAAAGGTCAGACGCGTTGTAGGAACTAGCTGGGACTTCGGTATATTGAGAATCCAGCCGTGTAGCTGCAACGTCTTCATGGACAGAGACACGCTGTCCAGCAACTTCTCCCGAGATCTCGCCTTTATTAGGAGATCGTCCAAGTATGGGATAATTGCGACCCCCTGCCTGCGTAGGAGCACCATCATTTCCGCCATTACCTTGGTGAAAACCCTCGGGGCCGTGGAAAGCCCAAACGGCAACGTCTGAAATTGGTAGTGACAGTCCTGCACTGCAAATCTCAGGAACGCCTGATGGAGGGGGGGGGGGGGATATTGGAACATGAAGGTATGCATCCTTTATGTCCAGGGACACCATCCAATCCCCCCCCTCCAGGCTGGCGATGACCGCCCAGAGTGATTCCAATTTGTACTTGAACCTTTTCAAGTACAAGTTCAGAGATTTCAGGTTTAAAATGGGCCTGACCGAACCGTCCGGTTTCGGGACCACAAACAGGGTTAAATAATATCCCTCTCCCTGCTGGAGATGAGAAACTGTGACAATCACCTGTTGAACATACAATTTTTGGATTGCTGTCAACACTGACTCCCTCTTTGACGGGGAAGTCGGCAGAGCCGATTTGAAAAACCGTCGAGGAGGCAAGTCTTCGAATTCTAGTCTGTATCCCTGAGCAACAATCTCTACTGCCCAGGGATCCACCTGCGATTGAACCCAGACGTGGCTGAAAAACCGAAGATGAGCCCCCACCAGATCTGCCTCCCCCCGGGAAGCCCCAGCGTCATGCGGTGGACTTTGCAGACGCAGGGGAGGACTTCTGCTCTTGGGAACTAGCTGTGTGCAGCTTCTTTGCCCTGCCTTTTCCTCTGGTAACAAAGGACGATCCCCGCACCTTCTTGTTTTTATTGGAACGATAGGACTGCATTTGATAATGAGGTGCCTTCTTAGTATGCTGCGGGGGGACATAAGGTAAGAAATTCGACTTACCAGCCATAGCCGTAGAGACAAGGTCCGAGAGGCCGTCTCCAAACAACTCCTCCCCCTTGTACGGCAAGGACTCCATGTGCCGCTTAGAATCGGCATCTTCCGTCCACTGCCGGATCCACAGGAGTCGCCTAGCAGAAATAGACATAGCATTTATTCTGGAGCTTAATAAACAAATGTCTCTCTGAGCATCTCTCATATACAAGGCAGCATCTCTGATATGGTCTATGGTCATTTGAATGTCATCCCTATCTAAGGTGTCAATCTCCGCAGATAAGGAATCTGCCCATGCCACAACCGCACTACAAACCCAGGCCGACGCCATAGCCGGTCTAGCAATAGTACCGGAGTGAGTGTAAATGTGCTTCAAGGTAATTTCCTGCCTGCGATCAGCCGGTTCCTTGAGGGAAGCCGTATCCTGAGAAGGTAGTGCCACCTTTTTGGACAAGCGTGTCAGCGCCTTGTCCACTTTTGGTGAAGATTCCCAGCGTATCCTATCAGTTTGTGGAAAAGGATACGCCATAAGAATCCTTTTGGGAACTTGTGGTCTCCTATCTGGAGAGTCCCAAGCCTTTTCGCACAATTCACTTAATTCAAATGATGATGGAAAAAGTGACTTCAGGCTTTTTCCCTTTATACATGTGTACCCTCGTGTCAGGGACAGGGGGTTCCTCAGTAATATGCAAAACCTCTTTAATGGCCATAATCATGTACCGAATACCTTTTGCCACCTTCGGCTGTAATTTTGCATCTTCATAGTCGACACTAGAGTCAGAATCTGTGTCGGTATCTCCAAAAAGATTCAGAAAGCGCTGACAGAGTTATTTAAAAGTAAATCTTTTTTATTTATTAATAAACTATTTTTACTCACTAAAAGAATACATGTATATACTCATAAAAATATCTCCCTGTGGACCAATAACACCAAAGATAAAAAAGCAATTTCTACACAGTCTATGATTATTCACTAACTCAATTTATCCTTTGCCTTCACATATTCCTTTATTTATCCTATATAACCTGCATGATATAAAACCACTTTTAATAAATCACAATATCTCCTGATCACATTGATTGCGGCATATATGTTTCTAACTTAATTATAATCAGTCCTTCAATATAGATATAGATATTCCGTGCTTGGAAACAGTCCTTTCCTGCCAAGTTGATACTTGGTCTATAAGTTGGTTTTGTACTTTACCAAGCAGAAAGCGGATTAATTGTTAGTTTGCCGACCATGAAGGAAATATGCAAATTAACTTGGAATAGTTCCTGTGCTGGTTTAATATAAGCAGATCTTGTTTATGCATGCATATATATATATGGATAATTTTCTGCAGAGTTTAAAATATGCAATTGCTTTTAAGCATGGCCATGCTAATTTAAAACAGGTGATTTACCACATCCTCATTGTAGGCACGGATTTTCGTTTTCTCCCGGCTCTGGTGCTATGAACCCTTATTGTAAGCCTTATCCGGAGGTCTATCCAGTACCAAACTTTAGAGGTTGTGCGGCCGATCTTAGCAGTGTGGTCTCACCGAGCAGTTCAAACTGAGACGCGTTTCCCCGCCTTACGAGAGCTCCGTAATTCAGCGGCTTCTTCAGTCACTGACTGAAGAAGCCGCTGAATTACGGAGCTCTCGTAAGGCGGGGAAACGCGTCTCAGTTTGAACTGCTCGGTGAGACCACACTGCTAAGATCGGCCGCACAACCTCTAAAGTTTGGTACTGGATAGACCTCCGGATAAGGCTTACAATAAGGGTTCATAGCACCAGAGCCGGGAGAAAACGAAAATCCGTGCCTACAATGAGGATGTGGTAAATCACCTGTTTTAAATTAGCATGGCCATGCTTAAAAGCAATTGCATATTTTAAACTCTGCAGAAAATTATCCATATATATATGCATGCATAAACAAGATCTGCTTATATTAAACCAGCACAGGAACTATTCCAAGTTAATTTGCATATTTCCTTCTTGGTCGGCAAACTAACAATTAATCCGCTTTCTGCTTGGTAAAGTACAAAACCAACTTATAGACCAAGTATCAACTTGGCAGGAAAGGACTGTTTCCAAGCACGGAATATCTATATCTATATTGAAGGACTGATTATAATTAAGTTAGAAACATATATGCCGCAATCAATGTGATCAGGAGATATTGTGATTTATTAAAAGTGGTTTTATATCATGCAGGTTATATAGGATAAATAAAGGAATATGTGAAGGCAAAGGATAAATTGAGTTAGTGAATAATCATAGACTGTGTAGAAATTGCTTTTTTATCTTTGGTATAATTGGTCCACAGGGAGATATTTTTATGAGTATATACATGTATTCTTTTAGTGAGTAAAAATAGTTTATTAATAAATAAAAAAGATTTACTTTTAAATAACTCTGTCAGCGCTTTCTGAATCTTTTTGGACTTGTTTGGTGTTTGAAGGGGAAAGTAGCCCCTTCGATATAGAATAGCAGCAGACAGTTTAAAGATTGAGCAAATAATTGGCGCCAGGTGATACTTGGTATCTTTTTGTGTGTTTTTCTTTTGTGTCGGTATCTGTGTCATCGATCTGGGATATGGTGTGCTTCTGAGACCCCGACGGGCCTGGCGCCACAGGGACAGGCATGGACTGGGTACCTGACTGATCCCTAGCTTCTGCCTTGTCTAACCTTTTATGCAATAGATTGACATTTGCATTCAAGACATTCAGCATACCCACCTATTCCGGTGTCGGCGTTGCCGACGGCGACCTGACATTCAAACACTCCCCCTCCACAGTAAGCGAGCCTTCCTCGTCAAACATGTCGACACACGCGTACCGACACACTTCACACACACAGGGAATCCTTTTCTGAAGACAGTATCCCTGTCAAGGCCCTTTGGAGAGACAGAGAGAGAGTATGCCAGCACACACCCCAGCGCAATAACCTTGGAGACCAACACAAAATGTTTTTCCCCAGCAGCGCTGTGTAATATGTAAACCGCCAATTATGTGCCCCCCCCTCTCTTTTAAGCACCCTTTCACCGTGTGTAAGCAGGGGAGAGTCCGGGGAGCTTCCTCTCAGCAGTGCTGTGGAGAGAAAATGGCGCTGGTGAGTGCTGAGGGAGAAGCCCCGCCCCCTCGGCGGCGGGCTTCTGTCCCGCTCAAACTTAGTAAACTATGGCAGGGGCTCTTTTATGTACATGTACAGAGCCCACCTGTACATGTATATAGTCTTTTTGCCATGCAGAGGTTGATATTGCTGCCCAGGGCGCCCCCCCTGCGCCCTGCACCCTTACAGTGACCAGAGTGTGTGAGGTGTATGGGAGCAATGACGCACAGCTGCAGTGCTGTGCGTTACCTCAGTGAAGCTGATGGCTTCTGCCGCCTGAGACGTCTTCTGACTTCTGTACTTCTGGCTCTGTGAGGAGAACGGCAGCGCGGCTCCGGGGGTGGACGCCCAGTAAGAACCTGCGTTCACCCCCTCTGGAGCTAATGGTGTCCAGTAGCCGAGGAAGCAGAGCCTATCTTTGACAAGAAGGTCTGCTCCTCTCTCCTCAGTCCCTCGATGCAGGGAGCCTGTTGCCAGCAGTGCTCCCTGTGAAAAAGTAGTAAAAAGTAGAAATAAAAATCCAAACAAAAATGCTTTCAGGCAGAGAACTCTTTAGAGCTCTCTGCAGTGCACCCATCTTGTTCTGGGCACAGTGTAAAACTGAGGTCTGGAGGAGGGGCATAGAGGGAGGAGCCAGTGCACACCCAGAATCCAAAGCTTTCTTAAAGTGCCCTATCTCCTGCGGAGCCCGTCTATTCCCCATGGTCCTTACGGAGTCCCAGAATCCTCAAGGACGTTAGAGAAATTAATTTAAGTTGATAGTTACCTGCCAGAACCAGGTTCCTTGGAGGATGGTTAAACTGGTGCGGAATAATTCAAGGACAATGTTGTTCTTCAAAAACACTTCAATCATGATGCTAAAAGACCCCCCAAACACAGCTATGAGAAGCAAGGAGTGAATGTGCTGGTCAAGCGGCGGCCGATTGTGGACATGGTAATAGAAGAGGAGACCTGTGGAAGAAATGGTAAACTGAGGTCTGAGGTCCAATGCAAATAGGGGTAAAGACCAGCATTTTGCTAGGACTGTGTTCGGGACTCCATAAAATGACATACAGCCCTCTCACCTTCAATGAAAACAGCCAAAGCCAAAGACAAGCGGTCCATTCCCTTTGGGACTCTCAGAGGGAAATACGTCAAGATGTCCACCACTCCGGAGAGGCCGTAGAAGAAGTACATCGTTGTATGCTGCCAATTCATGAGCTTTACCCAGGTGTGGTCCTGGTCGATAAGATGCATGTGAGGGCCATCTGGTACAAACTGCTCCGCCAACATGCCTGCAGGAGACGTGAGAATGTTAGTATGCTATATACCACAAACGATCTACAAAGATGTGGTCAATCGTCCAGAGCCGTGTAATAAAAATCAAGTCGATTGCTGCCTTGGTAGTCGTATGGACTACTAAGGACCACTCAGGTCTACTATGCACTATAAAAAACATAGTGAGCTAATCTTGGCTTCAACATACTTTCTACGAGAACAGTGATTACATCCGCCGTGTACAGACATGGAGTCGGGTTGTAGCTTTGAAGTTCTTACCCACAACAGTGAAGAAAACTTTCATTATTCCTTCAATAAGCTCCAGGCGCTGGTAACATTTGCTGGTGCGGCAGTTTCCTTTCCCTTTGCTGTGGAAGTATTTGAGGGGGTATTTCACGGACCACCACAAGCCGAAAACCAGGAAGAAGCTGCCGGGCAGGGCATGACCTTTGAAGTTTGCCATTTATGTGCCTGGAAACAAAAGAAAATGATATTGAATAAAAGGACCTGTTGGTAAGAGTACACAAGGTGTATTATACAGCATCACTAACTTTCAACAAAGGCTTCATTCAACTCAGTATAGAACAGTGATGAGGGGCAGAAAGCAGCGATTTACCGATAGCTTATCACTGACAAAGGGTAAGTAGCATATGGAAAAGCTAATGGAACTTGGGCAGACTGAGAAGGGTACAGTTGGAGCAGTCTTACAGGATGCATTACAATCATCATCATCATCATCATCATCATCATATATAAAACGCTTCATGGACTGTGCAGAGTTACAAATCACACAACGCTCAGTCACACATGCCGGGATGACGGGGTAGGTGCAGATGATGTGAGGCAAAGGGCAGAGCGAGAGCATACAGTCTACAATAACCTGGTTCCTCAATCAGCGAGGGTTCCGGTATGAATGGTCAACCATGTTAAGGTCGATCACTATTGGTCGACATTGACATGGACAAACAGTCGACACATGAAAACGACGTGGATTTTTGAACTGTTTTTGGTTGAAATTTTCCCGTAACATGACCAGGAACCCCAATTAGTGTACCGCGTCCCCTTGCATGGATCACTTTGCTTGCCATGCTGTGGGCAAGGTGCCTCGCTCTGTTACCGCTGCACTCGGCACAGGTTACTATTCCCGATCATAGTCCACGTGGATGGTAAAGTATGAAAAAGGTAAAAAAATGTATTTATATATTTTTTTTAAAAAGCCATGTCGACATTTTCATGTGTCGACCATTTTCACGTGGCGACCATTTGTCCACGTCGACCATGTCAGTGTCGACCAAAAGTGGGCGACTTAGTGACTGTCGACCTAAGTAGGGTCGACCTGCGAATCGGATACCATCAGAGAGATATGAAACCTTTACCACTGAAAAGAAGTGGAAGTACCTGCAAGATAAGCACCACGTCTTCCAACCTTAAAGCTTCTCCATTGGTAATAACACTAACATATTTATGGCCCTAAATAAGTATTACGTTTACCAGCTACCCGATGCTTCTTTTTACAGTCTAGCCATCAGCGGACCCCGCAGTATTAAAGGACAATGGGTCTAATTCAGACCTGATTGCAGCAGCAAATTTGTTAGCAAATGGGCAAAACCATGGGGGTCATTCTGACCTGATGGCTCACTGCATTTTATTGCAGCGATCAGTTCAGAACTGCGCCGTGCCGGCACATGGCTGACAGCCAATGGCTGTCGTTGCCTAGCGATTGCCTCTGATTGACAGGGTGGAAGAGGGCATTTGGCCGGTCCGGCGGGGGGCGGGCCACAGCGGCTGCGTGACATCACACACAGCCGCTGCGACCCAGGTAGCAAGGAGTAACTCCCAGCCAGCCGCAAGAGCTGTACTGGGAGTTACTCTTCAAGTACTTGTGCGGGGGGCCGGCCTGACATGCGGAGCGGACTAGCCCTGTGCTGGGCATCCCCCCGCATGTCAGTGTAAGCGATCATAGCTGTGTTAAACTTAGCACAGCTATGATCAGGTCGGAATGAACCCCCATGTGCACTGCAGGTGGGGCAGATATAACATGTGCAGAGAGAGTTAGATTTGGGTGGGGTGTGCTCAAACTAAAATCTAAATTGCCGTGTAAAAATAAAGCAGCCAGTATTTACCCTGCACAGAAACAAAATAACCCTCCCAAATCTAACTCTCTCTGCACATGTTATATCTGCCCCACCTGCAGTGCACATGGGGGGTCATTCCAAGTTGATCGCTAGCTGAAAATGTTCGCTGCACAGCGATGATGCAAAAAAACGGCACTTCTGTGCATGCGTATGCGGCACAATGCGCACGCGCGACGTACTTTCACAACGGCCAATGTAGTGTCACACAAGGTCTAGCGAAGCTTTTCAGTCACACTGGTTGCCGCAGAGTGATTGACATGAAGTGGGCGTTTCTGGGTGTCAACTGACTGTTTTCAGGGAGTGTTTGAAAAAACGCAAGCGTGGCTGGCCGAACGCAGGGCGTGTTTGTGACGTCAAATCTGGAACTGAATGGTCTGAAGTGATCGCAAGCGCTGAGTAGGTCTGAAGCTACTCAGAAACTGCACAATATATCCTTTAACAAGCTGAGTTCCTGCGCAGCGTCTAGCTATGCAGCTCAGGCACATGATGGTCATGCACTCACCATTGCAGGTGGGTCTGCTGGGGAGGCTGGACTTGTACAGGCCTGGGAACAGTTTACTAAACCCATTCTGTCTAAGGCAAAACATGTAAGCCCTCTTCCCTATAGATTTAATACCAACGGTAGAGAGATGTACACAGTTGTGAGAAGACTGAAAGGAAAGACACAGAGGTCCTGATTCAGAGGGGTAGACACTGCCGATGTTGGACATAGTAGAGTGATCTTTTGGTACCGCGCATGCGTCCAAGTTGAACTGAGCAAGTGTCCCGATTATCCCTGTGCAGAGAGTCAGGTGCACGAAGGGAGAAGTGGGCATTCTTGGGTGGCGATTGGCAGGTGTCTTAGCGCACATATGTAGGTGAGTATTATGGGAGATAATTGGTATGTTGTTACTAAAAAGAACATTTGAGATGTTTCCAGAGTGCCCTAGGCCCCTACACTGGTTTTTGCACTCCCCGTGGAAACCAGCAGCCACCAGATGGGGGCTATACTCCAGGTCTGGACAACTAATACACACTTCTTGAGATTTTTAAAGTACCAGGCTCCCAATAGCCACCCGTTTATACCCCAGTGTCTACAGCCTCCAGTGTCCCCTAGTGAATGAAAGAGAAAGGGAAGATACTTCTGCTCTAGATTCCTGGCCTAGTCCTCTGTCTCCACTGCTAACAAGGGCTGAGATGGTATCTGGCAATACAGTTCCTAGAAGTGGGAGAAATCTCTCCTTAGAATAGTGTTATGCATTAAGTAGTGAACTAATCCCACAGTAATCAGCGATATTGGCATCACAGCAGTTTCTACATACAGCTTAAGGATCTCCACTATTATCTGGAATGTGAGATTCTATTCAACTAATGCGGGCATCCATGCGTCTGCAAGCGGAAAGCCAACTGATTTTATGCCAACCGCGACACGCGTCTTCATTATTGTTGCCACTTGCACCACCCCTATACTAGGTGCAAGAGATCCATCAAAGCAGGTGTCCCTTCTCTGTTCGCAGGCCTCAGAAGGACACAGAGCATTAGATACATGCCCACAATACTCACACAAGTCAGGATGGTTCTGTGTCCTCATATGGTCACCGCCCAGTTACCACACCAAAATACCCAATTTTACAAAAAGACAAATCCAGCTAAGTTCTATCCAGCTCAGAATAGGATGGACATGCGCAAAAACGTGTAACATTTGCAACTGCTCTGCAAAAACTTGCCACTTGTGTCCATGAACAGTGATCCGTTCCAACTTAGAATCCGACCATCAATCCGTAAATACTCCCAGGAGACCTCCCCTGGTTTCTAGCTCCACACCAAAAGTGGAAATGGTTAGCCAGATCCCATGGCAGCACTCACTGGAGGCACTGCATCTCCTGTATTCAGGAGACACAATTGCAAGCCACTTTTAACGGTTACATGTTGCTGCTTGGTTCAGAGGTTGCTCTGGTGGCACCTACACTGGACTATTGGTGAGAAGGGACACCAGCCACCATTACAGCACTCTGATTCCTAAAGATGGGACACAGAGCCCCGATTGCAGCCACTAGACCACCAGGGTAAAGTAAAACAATTAAACGTAAATACATTTTGAATAGATATTTTTACATTACGCCCTCAGAGTAAGGCCTTGCAAAAATATATTTTAAACAGGTAAAGTGCTGGAGCACCAGTCATTAAAGCTTACGAATGCAAGACAGTAACTGTGATGGAGGAGGGGAAAAGGCATCTGGTTAGAACATGTAAAGTTCGGTTACCCAGGATACTCAGGCGCCTTAAGTATGGGGTGCTCCAACAAGCTGCGGCCTCGAAAACGGGGAAGTCACCCCCACAGAGGTAAACAAAAAACAAATGTAGAGGCTGCGCTATTCCAAAGATGTACCAACAATAATATAAATGTATCAATAATACTTTTTAATGTTAAAATATCTAAAATAGCATGGTGAATGCACCATAGACATGCAACATAAAATGCAATGAAAAATTGAAAACATGCTATTTTAAACTGTATGTATTGGTTAGGTTACCCAAGTGGACAGGAATTGGAAATAATTGAAGAGTGGAAAGTCCGTTCCTATATGGTCCCCCAAAAAGAGTATAGTGTCCAGTTCAAGCAGTTTAGGAGATAAGCAATGTCCGATTTAGTAGTAAGTTACCGCTAGAGGTTATGATGCTCCAAGGTTATAGATGATGAGCTCCTCATGCGATGCGGTGGAAAAAATGTCGGTTCAACTTGCTATTAGAATCCTCCATAAACAGATGGTAATCTGGATTGAGATGGGGGTGGTTCGGTCTTCCAACAATATCCAAGCTTGGGTCCTGGTGTACCTGACGCGTTTCGCTGCTGTCAATTAGCAGCTTTTTCAAAGGTATCCTTGGTTAAAATATATGGGGTTTATATACCCTTAAAAACAGAGCTGGCCCTAACCAATATGATGCCCTAGGCAAGATTTTGTCTGGTGCCCCCTAGCACCACCTCTAGTTCTGCAAGAGATGCCTGGCATGAGTCAGCTGGCAGCTCTGCCAACGTCGGGTGCCTTTTGTTTATGAAAATGCATCTTATTTGCATCACTATGTGGCTAGGATGCACAAGCAGCTTCTGCTGGTTAAAATGATATGCAGCATGCCTATATTCTGTGCGCGGCTGCGGCTGTATCTGCATACGAATTGCTACACACAGAATATAGGCATGCCGCATATCATTTTAATCAGCAGAAGCTGCTGGTGCCCCTAAGCATACCAAATGCCCTAGGCAATTGCCTAGTTTGCCTATGCCTAAGGCCGGCTCTGCTTAACAATATGGTGGCTAATTAGCACCTGATGTGTATTGTTGCATGATTATCTAATAATATATATAATAACAGTATAAAATCAAGTATGAGGCAGACCTATCTCTCACATGATGGGAATATTCTAACTCTAATTAAGTTTTGGATAAAATTTAATCATATATAGATTATATTAAACTTGTAAAGCGAAGGGAAACAGAAAGTGTAGGTATGTTTGCTAACCAATCATTACTTTTGTTATGGTTAGCATCACTATGGAAACGTCACCCATAAGTATGTCATTGGTTGGGGATCAAAAAAGAAGTAACCCAAACTCCTCTCTGCGTAGGGAGGTCCGGTCACGTGATACTGTATATGTCACGTGATCGGAGCTCCGTCTACGGCTGCTTGTATAGTCTATTGGAGGGTGGGACGGGAGCAGCACAATAGACGCCCAAATATGGAGGTCCGGTCACGTGACCATAGTTTGCCACGTGACCGGAGCTTCCGTCGTGTGCGTCAGGACGAGAGGGACCGTCACGGAATTGGCGCTGTATTGATTACTTCCGCCCTAATTCAAAGGGGAGCAATCATGAGCGGCGCCCTCCCTAGCACTTCCGCCCGCACTTTACGGGGGAAGGCTTTCATGGGCGGTAATAGTACTTCTGCCCTCAACGTTCAACGCATAAATTGGCATAGGCTGACATAGCAAAGATATATCAAATCTAAATAGGAAGTCACATAGCCGCTTTGGGCCAATAGCAATAGCTGTTTATAATAACATTTAAGAAAGAAATAAAAAGAATTCTTCAAAAGAAATTATTAACAAGAAATATATAAAAATAAAAAAATGAATAATTAATAAATTAATTAAGGGAAAAGATGAGAAAGAAAGAAGGGGCTATTGGTGTTGATAACCGATATAACAGACATGAAAAAACCCGCCCCATGTTCATAATGGCGGTAGTAAATTATATTTGATATACTATCACATGATCACTGTTGTAATAATTGAGTATAATATTGTAATCAGCAACATGCTAATAATGATGCTGAAAAAACATTATAGTTTCATAAATAATAATGAAACCAATGAAAAATTACTATAATTTGATGGAAATATGATCCCTTAAGAGGGAAACAGAATATATTAGGACCAAATTCTGAAAGCAGTATGATTCAGGGGACGTAAATGAAATAGAATGTTATTACGTTAAAACAAATGGAGCCTTGTTAGAGATATTATAATATGTGCTATCCTGATATTTATAGATTAACAGATGGAAACTTGTTGGGGATATGTTTTATATTATGTATTATCCTGATATTTATAGATTAGTGGGAACCCTTATTGTCTATCAGTTAATCTGCATCTTATCTCAAAAATAGGGATAGAGAACTAAAATACGAAAGAGGGGAATAGAGGGATCAATCTGAGGAATATCTTGTTAAATGATATTATTGAGTTCTATAGCTTCATTTAAACCATCCGGATGGATGGTGCCCATTCGAAACATCCAATAGGCTTCTTGTTGGCATAATCTTTTATATCTGTCACCCCCTCTATTGGTTAGAGGAATGTGTTCTACTAGTGATGAGCGAGGTTCGGTTTTACTCGGTTTTACTCGGTTTTACTCGGTTCTCAAAACGGCATCTTATTGGCTATCCAAAACACGTGACATCCGTGAGCCAATAAGATGCCGTTTTGAGAACCGAGTAAAACCGAGTAAAACCGAGTAAAACCGAATCCGCTCATCACTATGTTCTACCCCAATAAGTCTAAGATTTTTTGGATTCCCATTATGGGCCGTATGGAAGTGCTGAGAAACACTATGAGACTCAAGTCTCTTAAAAATATTTCTACGATGTTCAAGAAATCTAACTTTAAATTTCCTGGTTGTGCGTCCCACATACTTAAGGCCACATTCACATATAAGAATGTAAATAACATAAGTCGAATTACAGTTAATAAAATGTTTAATTTCATACAGTTCGTTATTATCTTCTGTTTTGACATGTTTAATTTTATTATCTATATAATTGCAGGTGATGCATCTACTTGCACCACATCTAAAGAAACCCTTGGTTTCTGTTGGAAGCCAAGAGTTCATTTGAGGTGTTGTTTTTATTTCTGGTTTAAAAAAACTGGGTGCAAGTGTGTTCTTAAGGGATTTGTTTTTTCAAAAAACAAAAACAGGATCAGCTGGTAACAAACAGATAATCCTGTTTGAGTATCTTATGGTTTCGTTTTATAATCTGTTTAATTGGGAACAACGATTAGTATATGTAGAAATGAAAGCTAATTGTTGATTTTCTCCTGACTCATTATTTCTCTCTTTCTTGTGGAGCAACAACGTATTCCTATCCATTTTTTTAGTATCCTCAAAGGCCTTTTTAAGAAGGGCTTCTGGATATCCCCTCTGTTGAAAGGACCCCATCATCTCCAATGCCTGTATTTCAAAAGATTCTAAATCGGAACAATTCTGTCTGAGGCGTATAAACTTTCCCCCGGGGGATGCTCCTCTTCCAGGGGGGTGGGGGGCGGGGGTAGTGTGCACTAGAATAGTGCAAATAAGAATTACTGTTAACTTCTTTAGTGTAATTTGTAGTATATATTTGGCCATCTCTATCTTGCAGAGATACATCCAAAAAATTAATGGAACGTGCATGGTACTGGTGAGTGAATACCAAATCATAAGTGTTGGAATTAAGAGTGTCAACAAACAATTGTGCTGAAAGTGCATCCCCATCCCAAATTATAAATAAATCGTGAATGTACCTGCCATATAGGACCAGGTCCGCACCCCAGTCTCCCCCCAAATCAGATGTTCCTCCAACTCCCACATATAGAGGTTGGTATAACTGGGCGGGAACCTGGTCCCCATGGCGGTACCCTTGACTTGTAAATAATATGCATCAAGAAACAAAAAATAATTATGATGCAGGATGAAAGAAATAGAATCCAAAATAAATTTTCTGTGTACCACACTCAGATCCCCATCTTTATTTAAACCTTTATTTAAACGATTTTGTATTGTTTGTATACCCTTCTCATGGGGTATATTGGAATATAGGCTTTGTACATCCAAGGTGAGGAATGCATATGTATCGTTCCATTCTATATCATTAATAAGAGATAGAAAATGGATAGTGTCTTTGATGTGGGATCTGAGTGTGGACACCCATGGTTGTAGGTAAGAATCTACATATACCCTCCAATAGACTATACAAGCAGCCGTAGACGGAGCTCCGATCACGTGACATATACAGTATCACGTGACCGGACCTCCCTACGCAGAGAGGAGTTTGGGTTACTTCTTTTTTGATCCCCAACCAATGACATACTTATGGGTGACGTTTCCATAGTGATGCTAACCATAACAAAAGTAATGATTGGTTAGCAAACATACCTACACTTCCTGTTTCCCTTCGCTTTACAAGTTTAATATAATCTATATATGATTAAATTTTATCCAAAACTTAGAGTTAGAATATTCCCATCATGTGAGAGATAGGTCTGCCTCATACTTGATTTTATACTGTTATATATATTATTAGATAATCATGCAACAATACACATCAGGTGCTAATTAGCCACCATATTGTTAAGGGTATATAAACCCCATATATTTTAACCAAGGATACCTTTGAAAAAGCTGCTAGTTGACAGCAGCGAAACGCGGCAGGTACACCAGGACCCAAGCTTGGATATTGTTGGAAGACCGAACCACCCCCATCTCAATCCAGATTACCATCTGTTTATGGAGGATTCTAATAGCAAGTTGAACCGACATTTTTTCCACCGCATCGCATGAGGAGCTCATCATCTATAACCTTGGAGCATCATAACCTCTAGCGGTAACTTACTACTAAATCGGACATTGCTTATCTCCTAAACTGCTTGAACTGGACACTTTACTCTTTTTGGGGGACCATATAGGAACGGACTTTCCACTCTTCAATTATTTCCAATTCCTGTCCACTTGGGTAACCTAACCAATACATACAGTTTAAAATTGCATGTTTTCAATTTTTCATTGCATTTTATGTTGCATGTCTATGGTGCATTCACCATGCTATTTTAGATATTTTAACATTAAAAAGTATTATTGATACATTTATATTATTGTTGGTACATCTTTGGAATAGCGCAGCCTCTATATCTGGTTAGAAGATGTGGAGAGAAAAAAACGGAATTAATGACAGCAGAGCTGTAGAGACAATTTAGTGTCTCTCACGGCTTCCGCTTCCCATGTCGTGAGAAACGCACAGCTCCTGGTTGAAACTCACCTAGGAGAAGTAGTAATTCCCAGGTGGCACGAGCTGCATGCTTCTACTTGTCAGACACAATAATTATTTAATTATTTCTGGAGAAGCAAAATTACGCTGTCTAAGAACGGTCTTAATTAGATCAAAAAACATTCAACATTAAAATCGTAAAAACGCTGAGACTCGTGTATAATGACTATAAGGTATCTCTATGCAAACCAGTATTAAAACCCATGTTATTAAAGAGTTTAATTCTGGATTTACATTTCCACACATCCCTTATTCAACTCCTGCAGTTTCTAAGACAACTCCATTCCTGAATATAATTTGTTATAGAAAAGAAGTTTCTTCCTTTCTACAAAACAAAAAATAGATCACATTTATATTAATACCAGCAATTTCACATAAGTTTATTATTTTTTTGTTTAGATAGCAAGTTAAGTACATGTTAAGCATATAAATATGCTTTCTTAGCCGCCCTAGTAAAAAAAAATCATCATCTCTTTTTCAAAATATCTATGGAGGGGGCAAAATATGGCTGCCAGTCAAACAGAGGCTCATTGCTCTTAGCATATCATGTGAATGCAGAGAAGGTGGCTGGTTTGACACTATTAATAGACACAGATAATCAAGGCCGGCTCTACCATTAGGCAGCTTTAGGCGGCTGCCTAGGGGCGCCGGGCCTTGGAGGGCGCCACTGAATTAATCAAGCGAAAAACTGAAGGATGTCTCTGTATGCCGCCTCCTCCTTTTACACTGTACTGGCTGCTGCTGTAGGTTTGATCAGGTGCAGCCGCCACTATCAGGCTGTAACACATAGTGCCTCAGTGCTTCCTCCATGCCGACATGTGTAACATCAAGTCATATGAAGCCACATAGGAGGTGAATGTAACTAGGGGCAAGCCCACGGCCGCTCCTCATAGCACTGATGCACCTCCTCTAGGCCTCTGGATCCCGACTTTCCATCAGCAAGCAGCACCTGACTACAAGTCTGCACCTGCAGCGTCATGGTAATGCTGCATCCCATATTACCCAACCCCACTTAAATATTCCCACCAGACTCCATGGTGGTCATTCCAAGTTGGTCGCTCGCTAGCAGTTTGTAGCAGCCGTGCAAATGCTATGCCGCCGCCAGGGCCGGATTAAGCCTTTGAGGGGCCCGGGGCACCTAAGAGAGGGGGCCCTCATATCAGCACTGCCCCCCTGGTGTTGCGACACCCACTGTATGTGTGCCTCCTCTTCCTGCACCTCCATGAATGGCAGCAGTGCAGGTCGGATAGATAGATAGATATCTATCTATATGGATGGATCTCTCTAGGCATATCAATATACCACTCTATTATATGTAGTAAAAGATTCTGTCCCAACTCCTTCCCTCTTTCCCCTCTCTCAGCAGCAACTCATCACCTCTTCTTCTTATATATTTGAAGATCCCCTTCACCCATTATGTATTTTAATGATCTTTCCCCCCTTAAATATGAAATATTTTCTCACCCTCCACACTTTATGAAATATATCAAGCGATACAGACTGCTGCTGATTGGAGTGGGCTGCGTTCTGTTTAGTCCTCTAGATCCCAGCATAGTCAGTCAGTCCAGCCTCCCTCTTCCTGTCACCGACCTTCAGAAGCACATCACCGGTGTCTGCTTGTCATCGGTGCCGCTGGAGTAGGGGAGTGAAGCAAGTACAGGCAGGTGCAGGTGTCTGGGACGATATTACTTCTCTCATGGGCTCCTCCGCCGCTGCAGCTCCCTGCGCTGCTGTGGACAACTGCTGCACTGCTGCTGTGGGTTGCTGATTGCAGCAGAGCTTGGAGAAGCGGAGCTCGTTCCCGTTCAGCAGCTCCAATGGGGGGGCCCCATGACACAGAGGACCCGGGATTACTGACCCCCTAGGCCCCCCACTTCCAGCTCAATGTGTGCCTCGGCTGCCCGACAACTCCACTACCCCCCGGGTCGGCTCCTCCCTTCAAGACGCGCGGCCAGTCAGAGAGCCGGTGGAAGCACAGCAGCACATAACAGGTGCGGCACTGTTGCGGCACTGCGGATCGTATTTAAGGTCTGATCTGTGGTCGCGGCAGGGGGCCCTCTTAGATTGGGGGGACCCGGGGTACTTACCCCCTGTGACCTCCCCTTAATCCGGCTCTGGCCGCCGCCCTCTGGGAGTGTATTTTAGCTTAGCAGAAATGCAAACCAAAGGATCGCAGCGCGGCTACAAAAAAAGATTGTGCAGTTTCAGAGCAGCTCCAGACCTACTCAGCACTTGCGATCACTGCAGACTATTTTGTCAAAGTCGAAAAATATTGTAATGCATACACCATGTACTAACCCCATACACATGCCCGCTGCGCGTGCACTTATTCCGCCGTGCGTGCACATATCCGCAATTTGCGTAGGATCGCTCCTGCGATCATGTGCGTGGTATGGGTATTTACGGCGGAGTTTGTGAGCGCATAGAGGGTTATCAGAACATTACATATTTAACCCAAATAGTGCATTTTGTACACATAGCTCCCCTACACCACATCAGCAAGTATCAACAGTTTAAATGATTCCAGGACTAAGGGATTCACCTTTGCATGATAGGAAGGGACAGACAAAGGTTATAAGGTGATGTCTAGTATCCAGCTGTAGGGTATTTTAAGGATAACATTCCGGTATTGGTTAGAGAAAGATTGCATGTTCCTGCGTATAGTTATGTGCAGAAGTAGAATATAGATATAAACTGTATTTACTGTATATTATGTATGCGGCGGGAATCCAGAGGATACCACCCACAAGAGCAGTTGAGAAAGACATCGCCCACCTTTTCAAATCAACCTATGACCTCTCCTGTAATGTAAAGATGCATCTCTGTGCCCAATGGACAATGAGATTATAGTGACCATTGTATTGTGTATGGAAGTTGTGTATAAAAAGCCTGTTGTTGCCTGGCCGGGCAGAAGACTCTGAACGCTTTCTACCTGATAAGCGGAGGACCGGCCGGGTTGCGCAAGCGAACATTCTCACGTATGTACATTGACTGTAGCCATTATTCTGTTGTAGATTTATCTTGTTAGCCTGTAGTGTATAATTTGTACTGTTATCCCTTTTGAAATAATCCACTGTGGCCTTAGAACCCTGTGGTTCACTACATATCGGTGTTGTGTCCTCATTTCCCTGCTGGGGTTTAAAGCGTATTTAACTGTATAAGGTTTAAGAGTATATTGATAAGGTGTAAGCACTGCGGGTACTTTATACCGTCAGCGCTACTTAAGGTTTAAGGTATAACACCATTTCAGTACTTTGCTGCATAAAGGTTTAAAGTGTAATCATATCATTACATTGTATTACTTATAAGGTTAAAAGGTTATCAATTGAGTGTGCGCGCTCTGTGTGTACTTTGTACCCCCAGCGCGGCGTTCGTACGCTAAGACCGTACAACTTACGGGACTCTGTACGCAAATAGCGTGCAAAGTGCGTAGCGTGTATATTCAGTCTAGCGGCCGTAGCGGCTCCAAGGTAAAAGTGCATTTAGAGGTATAGCTTTATGGTTTAAGATAATATCGACATTATCAATTGGGGGCATCGTCCTGTTTTTCCTCATACCCACAGCCTAGCAGGGTACAGCAGGCTTTATCTATCAGCAAAGGGCGGACAGGTATCCACGTAAGCCTTCTCCTGGTTGGTGGATACTCTGGTAAACTCTTTCTCAATTGCTGATAAGATAAGCGTCTGCTCTGCATGGTTTGTAGGGATGCTGGTGGGATCCGTAAGGTAAGAACGCAAAGCTATTTTTAAAAGTCTGAATTTCTGTTTGGCGCCAAATGCGCACGCAACACACGCATACACCTGTATTTTGTACTATCTGCTCGCATTGTTGCCATAAGTATTGATTATTAGATTAATTTTGACCTGTGCTGAGAAATTTGTTGCTATTTAGTTAAAATATAGACTAGATATTAAAGGAGTAAAACGTAAAACACAAATACAGTCTGGCCTAGTTAAACAGGTTTATACAGGAAAATACTGTGTTGTGTTAAGTAAACGATTATAGGTAATATCGCTTACATTTATAGAAGTGTGGGATTTGTATTGGGGACGTGCGGTCTTTGTACACGTGTCTTGGATAAAGTACGGGACTGCGTATGCAACGTAAAGACGTACGCACAATCGCGTGGTTACGCAACGTGCGTAAGGATACGGCCGCTAAGTACAAATTACAGATGTAGCCACCTTTATCTTGACTGGCTGAGGCGTTTGTCCCGATCGAGCATACGCAGCGTACCAGGGCGTAGGGAGGCGCGCCTAGTCACAGAGAGGCGTACCTAATCGCACGGAGGCAGACAGAGCGTTTGGCGTTACCTTTACGTGTAATACCTGCGATCATCCACCAGATGTCGCCTTTTACAATCACCACTGCGCATGCGTGTGGTCTCCCGTAAAATACAATACTGAAATATATAATAAGGACTACTTTACTAAGCGTCTCATTACGCTGCATACAGTAAATACTCATTACGCTGCATTATTTAATACAGTAAATACTCATTACGCTGCATTATTTAATACAGTATATACGTTACAGACGCAAATAGTACAGCATACAGTATATGATCCATCTACAGTACTTTATGAATATGTGAGCGTCCAAGTCCCGCAGACAAAACAACATAAAACCAGTAGTGTACACTGTCGCAAATGGACGTGTTAGAAGTTCACTATTGCCTCTTGAGATTAGGAATTTTGTACAGTATGTTAGCGTCCTAATCCCATAGCCATTACAGCATAATCAAAACCAATGGATTTATTCATCTGTCTGCGGCGAAGTGGTGAAGTGTTCCGCTTCCTATACTCAGAGTCCCGAGTTCGATTTCTAAAGTACGAATGCATGTTAGTTTTTTCCAGACACTTTATTATTTTTTTATTCACATAAACCAGGGCAAAGCTGCAGGAGCGGTTCTGTTAAGGTTCTATGCACCGTACAGTACACATACAATTCTGTAGCAGGGCAGACTCAATTGAAATGGCTACCACCTATGACTCCTTGCTCCACGGAGGCCCTAGGCTATGGAGCAAGTAACAGTCCAGATTTTGCAGGCTATGGGGCAATGCTGAAGGAGCATCACAATCCTCTAGCTAAAATACACAGGGGCGATAGGACTAAGCGAGGTATATGCACATAATGATACACTGCAAAGTTCCCCATGGTTTTAGTTATGCCTTTTCTTTGAACACAGTATTTTCGACTGCCTCGCCCTACACCCATCCCACTTTCCCCTTCCCCCCTGGGAGCCTGCAATGTACATGCAGTAGACAGGGAGGGAGTTCCGATCAGGTTACAAGATGTGCAATAGTATACTACTGTATGTAGGAAAATCCCCCGCCCACTCTGATTTATGTGAAACCTGTGTGCACCCTTCCATTGAATGTATAACAAAGAAAAAAAATAATAATAAAGTGAATGTTACAGGAACACATTAAAAAAAGGTTGGCACTTCCTTCCCATTGGTGTTGGTTTATGCCTTAGGGGACTCGGACGCAAATACTTGTATTTGAAAAGCACGTATTTTCCACTGCCTCTCCCTACCCCCATTGCCCTTCCCCCCTGGGAGCCTGCACAGGTCATGCAGTGGACAGGGAGGGAGTTCAGGTCAGGTACAATACACAAATGCCGACAATCTACAGTACTGTGTTGCTCAGTTAGTTGCGTCGGAATACACTAGTTTATACTCATTACCGCTGTGTATTTGTATATAGCGGAATGAATCGCTGCTGCAGATTTACTTTGATTTATGTGAAACCTGTGTGCACCCTTTCATTGAATGTATAACAAAGAAAAACAATAATAAAGTGAATGTCATGGGAACATATAAAAAAAAAAGGTTGGCACTTTGGGACTCAAAGCTGGGACTCTCAGTGTGGGAGGTAAGAGCCTTCATCGCTAGGTTGGTATGGAAGAGGAGACAATTAGCTACCAGAGGGTACCAACCCCAAGTTTCTGTGACCCCCACAAGGCTCATGGCAAGCGTCGGAACCCATGGTGGGTCTGCATTAACGGACCCATTATAGTCTATGGGAAAATGAGTCCACTTTGCGTACTGATATCTCTGGTTCTGGGTGTCCCAGAGACTCGGGACCGGTACCATTTAAAAGAGGAGACTCTTGGCTTTCAGGGCAGACCAACGACTAGTTTATGTGACACTGGAAAGGGAAACAGTAAGCAACCGTGTATCGGGTCCCCTCCAGTTGTCCGCCTAGCTTGCACAGGATGCAGGGTATCTGGCTAGATAGGAAATACTGTACAGAAATGCTAAGCATGGTAATTTGACATCCAGGAACATAGGGAGGAGTTTATCTCTCTCCATTATACTTAGAAAAATTACACTTGCCACTGTACGTTACAAGCTGTTCGTGCTAATTAGTACACTAGTAGAACATACTGTACAGAGATACTAAGTACAGTGATTTGGCATCCACAATTTTAGGGAGGAGCTTTAATCTCTCTCCATTGTAATCTTTCTAAGCATAATGGAGAGAGATAAAAGCTCCTCCCTAAATTCCTGGATGCCAAATTGCCATCCAGAGTGTTATGAGCCACGGCTGTGGCTCATTCCTGTTTTGCAGTTTTGTTCTGTATTTCATGTTATACTTCTGTTTATGTTCCCCGTGGGTGTCATGGGGTGCTCGGAGCTCACCCTTAAGGAGGGGATACTGTTATGAACCACAGGTAGTGGTTCATTCCTATTTTATGTTTATTTAGTTGTCTTGCATGCCAGGATTTCCCATTGCTCTGTTTTGGATTACTCTTGTCTGCTGCCGCTGGTGAGTCTGTGCAATTGCAGCTTGTTCCCATGTGTTCAGCCTCATCTGGCTGCTGATTGCATCTTGTCAGCTTAGTCGTGCAGCAGGCCAGCTGCAAGAGATAATTAATTAGGCCTCTCTGATATATGCTGGCTCACTGCAGTTAGCAGATGCTGATGATATTCCTTGGTTTGCAGTCTGCTTTAAGTTTGAGCTGGTTCCTGTCAGTCCCTGTGTGGATTCCTGTGTCAGTCCCTGTGTGGATTCCTGTGTCAGTCCCTGTGTTGATTCCTGTGTCAGTCCCTGTGTCTGATCCCGTGTCCTACCCTGAGTTCCAGTGGATTCTGCCTGTCCTCCAGTTCTGAAAGTCGGTGTCGGCAGCTTCCTGTTTGCCTATGTCAGTTGCAGAAAGTATCCAGTCCTGCTCAAGCCGGTTGTTCCTGTCCTCAGTGGTCCTGTACTCAGAGATTTGTCATCTTTTCCTGGAGTCTGACTGAGCACCTTTAACATCTTGTGGTGTTCGTGAGTCACGGCGCAGCCGTGTGTTGCGGCTTGTCCGCTTACTGTTTATTATTTAGTATATTTGTGTCCTGGAGCTTTTGCGGAGGATTCCGCTCTCCCTGATCCACTCTGGTATCCAGCGGTGCTGGATAGGAGTAACGGATCAGTGGATCTTTGGTTGTCCTTTTCCCTGGCGGCTAGTCCGCACATACCTTTTGATTTAGTTAGTTAGCTTGTAACCCCTGGCCTGGTTGCTTAGTCAGAGGGCCCCTTGTTATCACCCTGTCTCGGATTTCCCTTTGTCTCCCATTAAGACCTGAGGGGGCATCGGGGTTGGGCAGACATAATCCGCCCTTCGAACGCGGCTGCCATGGGCTCAAGCAACCATAGTCTCGCAGGGGATTTCTGATAACACGGGCGAGACAACGGAGTTAGGGCGCCAGGGGTTACTAGGTTTTCCTGCTCCCACAACCAGCATATCTTCCCAGTACTCTGACCTCAGCCATACGATCTCCGCTGGTCTGGAGTACGGGAATCATAACATTATCATCAGCCATACCACAAAAAAGAAATAAAACTTTTTTTTTCTTTTTTGGCCCAGTCCAGTGTCTAGTCTAGAATCCAGTCCTGTCTAGAATTCAGTGTGCTGAATCCAATCCGGTGTTTAGAATCCAGTCTTGTCTAGAATTCAGTGTGCAGAATCCAATCCGGTGTCAAGAATCCAGTCCTGTCTAGAATTTGGTGTTTAGAATCCAGTCCGGTGTTTAGAATCCAGTCCGGTGTTTAGAATCCAGTCCGGTGTTTAGAATCCAATCCAGTCCGGTGTTTAGAATCCAATCCAGTCCGGTGTTTAGAATCCAATCCAGTCCGGTGTTTAGAATCCAATCCAGTGTTTAGAATCCAGTCCGGTGTTTAGAATCCAATCCAGTGTTTAGAATCCAGTCCGGTGTTTAGAATCCAGTCCGGTGTTTAGAATCCAGTCCGGTGTTTAGAATCCAGTCCGGTGTTTAAAAAAAAAAAAAAAAAAAAAAAAAGTCTTGTTTTGTTTAGCAAAATTTAGTCTTGCCTTGTCTTGCCTTGTCTTGCCTTGCCTTGTCTTGCCTTGCCTTGTCTTGCCTTGCCTTGTCTTGCCTTGCCTTGCCTTGTCTTGTCTTGTCTAGTTTTAAATCCTCCTATGTCTACTATGCAAGCCCTGCAGGCATCTCTCGCAGCCCTGAACTCTGTATTCAGTGCTTTGAGACCAGAGCGACTAGAAGTTTTGCAGCAATCCCTAAAGCAACTGCAAAACCTTCTGACTAAAATCTTGCTTATTTTGCCAGAAGTCTTTGAGAGTACATCTATCTCTAAAGAGACTCTTGTTCACAGTATGGTGACAAGAGAATCCTCTGGTTTAATTGAAGAGAAAAAGTTTAAAAGTTTTCTGCGGCCCAGGCTCTCAGAAGAGGAGCGTCTGCGTCGCAGAAACTTAAACTTATGCCTATATTGTGGGGGTTTAGGCCATTATCTGCAGACCTGTGAGTTGCGCAAGCCAAAGTGTGGTGACGAGTCTTGCCCTCTGGCCAAGTTGAGTCATGATACAAGACCTACTCCTGTCTCTACTGTGGCAGAGGTACTTGTCACACAACCCACACAAAAAAACTCTCTGTCCTATAATTGGGGTCCTTGGGCAAGGGAGCCCCATTATAGATTCAGGAATCAAAAGAGAATGTTTCTCTCCTCTCTTGAGGTTCCTGTGGAAGCGGAGTTGCAAGTCCCTGGAGGGGTGCCCGTAGCCCAAGGTCCTGGAGTGGTGCCCGTAGCCCAGGGTCCTGGAGTGGTGCCCGTAGCCCAGGGTCCTGGAGTGGTGCCCGTAGCCCAGGGTCCTGGAGTGGTGCCCGTAGCCCAGGGTCCTGGAGTGGTGCCCGTAGCCCAGGGTCCTGGAGTGGTGCCCGTAGCCCAGGGTCCTGGAGTGGTACCCGATGCCCAGAGTGCTGGAGCGGTACCCGATGCCCAGAGTGCTGGAGCGGTACCCGATGCCCAGAGTGCTGGAGCGGTACCCGATGCCCAGAGTGCTGGAGCGGTACCCGATGCCCAGAGTGCTGGAGCGGTACCCGATGCCCAGAGTGCTGGAGCGGTACCCGATGCCCAGAGTGCTGGAGCGGTACCCGATGCCCAAGCTTATAGAGGGACATCAAATATTGTAGCTCAGGTTTCCATACCAGAAGGGGTCTCAGAAGCTGTTACCCCAGGTAGGGACTTGAGGAGCGCAACCTCAGAAAGGGTATCTAAAACCATAGTTCTTGAAGGGAACTCGAGAAGCAAAACCCCAGAAGGGATCTTTGAAGTAATATCCCCAAGTGGGGTCTCGAGAGACGCAGCCCCAAAGAAGGGTCTAGAAGTCGCTTCCCCAGGAAAGAACTTAAGAAGCATAGCATTAGTGGAGGATCTGAACGTTATTGCTTCAGCAAAAGTCCCGGAAGTCATAGTCCCGGGAGAACTTTCGATTATTATCGACTCAGAGAGGGAGGCCGATGGCCCGATCCCAGTCAGGGAGGCCAACGACCCGGTCCCAGTAAAAGAATCCGAGGTGCTGGCCCCAGCGGGGTTCCCGGAGGCCACTGCCCCAGCGGGGTTCCCGGAGGCCACTGCCCCAGCGGGGTTCCCGGAGGCCACTGCCCCAGCGGGGTTCCCGGAGGCCACTGCCCCAGCGGGGTTCCCGGAGGCCACTGCCCCGGGTGGGGTTCAGAAAGTCACTGCCCCGGGTGGGGTTCAGAAAGTCACTGCCCCGGGTGGGGTTCAGAAAGTCACTGCCCCGGGTGGGGTTCAGAAAGTCTCAGCCCCGGGTGGGGTTCAGAAAGTCTCAGCCCCGGGTGGGGTTCAGAGAGTCTCAGCCCCGGGTGGGGTTCAGAGAGTCTCAGCCTCGAGTAAGGTCAATAGTGACCAGGTCCTAGCAAAGCACTCCAGTCAGTCAGATGAGAAGGAAACAGATCCTGACTCTGATATCTCAACATCCATAATCTTTGATGGGGACTTAGCCCAATTTCTGGCGCTTTACAAACACTATTACATTATTATGTTGTCTAGACCATTTCTGGGCATCACTCCAGAGAACCTTGTGCTCTATCTTATTTATTCTTTTAGAGGAGAGCCTTTTGAGTGGGCGACCAGCCTAATGAAAGCTGAAGATCCCATTCTTCAGGATCCCCCAGCATTCAGTGATGCAATTATTAAAAGATATGGTTCCAAAGAAATTGGTTCAGGTTCCTCTAAGTCACCCGTCTTGTCTGCTGAGAGTCCACAAAATACTGTAAACTCGGCACAGGAGTCTCAGCCCGTTGTTGTGACTGCAGGATGTGCTTTTCTGACTACTTCTTCTAATAATAGTACTTTACCAGAAAGTTCAGCTCCCAAGGGTAAGAGACCTGTCTCTGATTTGAACGCAGCCTTGCTGGGTGGTACCATCAGTTCAGACAATGTTTGGGGAATTACCTTGGTCAGACCTAAAGAGCTTTGTAAAAAGAAGAAGAAGAAAAAGAAATAATTTTTTGACTCTTGCCTTGATAAAAAAAAGAAAAAAAAAAGATTTTTTTTCCCCTTGTCTTGTGTCCAGTGGCCACCATCAAGGGGAGGGCACTGTTACAAGCTGTGGTTGCAGCTTGTTTCTGTTTTCGTGTCTGTGAGACCAATGTGTCAGGTTTTTTTTTGTATCCCTTGTTCTGGATAGTCTGAATTTTGGGGTCTTTTGACCCCTCCTCAAGGGGGGGGTACTGTTATGAGCCACGGCTGTGGCTCATTCCTGTTTTGCAGTTTTGTTCTGTATTTCATGTTATACTTCTGTTTATGTTCCCCGTGGGTGTCATGGGGTGCTCGGAGCTCACCCTTAAGGAGGGGATACTGTTATGAACCACAGGTAGTGGTTCATTCCTATTTTATGTTTATTTAGTTGTCTTGCATGCCAGGATTTCCCATTGCTCTGTTTTGGATTACTCTTGTCTGCTGCCGCTGGTGAGTCTGTGCAATTGCAGCTTGTTCCCATGTGTTCAGCCTCATCTGGCTGCTGATTGCATCTTGTCAGCTTAGTCGTGCAGCAGGCCAGCTGCAAGAGATAATTAATTAGGCCTCTCTGATATATGCTGGCTCACTGCAGTTAGCAGATGCTGATGATATTCCTTGGTTTGCAGTCTGCTTTAAGTTTGAGCTGGTTCCTGTCAGTCCCTGTGTGGATTCCTGTGTCAGTCCCTGTGTGGATTCCTGTGTCAGTCCCTGTGTTGATTCCTGTGTCAGTCCCTGTGTCTGATCCCGTGTCCTACCCTGAGTTCCAGTGGATTCTGCCTGTCCTCCAGTTCTGAAAGTCGGTGTCGGCAGCTTCCTGTTTGCCTATGTCAGTTGCAGAAAGTATCCAGTCCTGCTCAAGCCGGTTGTTCCTGTCCTCAGTGGTCCTGTACTCAGAGATTTGTCATCTTTTCCTGGAGTCTGACTGAGCACCTTTAACATCTTGTGGTGTTCGTGAGTCACGGCGCAGCCGTGTGTTGCGGCTTGTCCGCTTACTGTTTATTATTTAGTATATTTGTGTCCTGGAGCTTTTGCGGAGGATTCCGCTCTCCCTGATCCACTCTGGTATCCAGCGGTGCTGGATAGGAGTAACGGATCAGTGGATCTTTGGTTGTCCTTTTCCCTGGCGGCTAGTCCGCACATACCTTTTGATTTAGTTAGTTAGCTTGTAACCCCTGGCCTGGTTGCTTAGTCAGAGGGCCCCTTGTTATCACCCTGTCTCGGATTTCCCTTTGTCTCCCATTAAGACCTGAGGGGGCATCGGGGTTGGGCAGACATAATCCGCCCTTCGAACGCGGCTGCCATGGGCTCAAGCAACCATAGTCTCGCAGGGGATTTCTGATAACACGGGCGAGACAACGGAGTTAGGGCGCCAGGGGTTACTAGGCTTTCCTGCTCCCACAACCAGCATATCTTCCCAGTACTCTGACCTCAGCCATACGATCTCCGCTGGTCTGGAGTACGGGAATCATAACACAGAGTATCGCTGTACTCTATGTTCTACTAGTGTACTAATTAGCACGAACAGCTTGTAACGTACAGTGGCAAGTTTAATCTTTCTATGTATAATGGAGAGAGATAAAAGCTCCTCAGTAAGTTCCTGGATGCCACATCACTGTACTTAGTATCTCTGTACAGTATTTTCTGTTAGGGTACTAATTAGCTGTTCATGCTAATTAGTTCCCTAATAGAAAATACTATACAGAGAAACTAAGGATGGTGATTTGGCAACCAGGAACTTAGTGAGGAGCTTTTATCTCTCCATTATACATAGAAAGATTAATCTTGACACTGTACGTTACAAGCTGCTCGTGCTAATTAGTACACTAGTAGAACATACTGTACAGTAATACTACAGACAGTGATTTGGCATCCAGGAACTTAGGGAGGAGCTTTTATCTCTCTCCAATATACTTAGAAAGATTACAGCGGAGAGAGATAAAAGCTCCTCCCTAAGGTTCCTGGATGCCAAATCACTGTCTGTAGTATCTCTGTACAGTATGTTCTACTAGTGTACTAATTAGCACGAGCAGCTTGTAACGTACAGTGGCAGTTTTGATCTTTCTATGTATAATGTAGAGAGATAAAAGCTCCTCGCTCAGTTCCTGGTTGCCAAATCACCATCCTTAGTTTCTCTGTATAGTATTTTTTATTAGGGTACTAATTAGCACGAACAGCTAATTAGTACCCTAATAGAAAATACTGTACAGAGATACTAAGTACAGTGATGTGGCATCCAGGAACTTACTGAGGAGCTTTTATCTCTCTCCATTATACATAGAAAGATTAATCTTGCCACTGTACGTTAGAAGCTGTTCGTGCTAATTAGTACACTAGTAGAACATAGAGTACAGCGATACTCTGGACGGCAATTTGGCATCCAGGAATTTAGGGAGGAGCTTTTATATCTCTCCATTATGCTTAGAAAGATTACAATGGAGAGAGAATAAAGCTCCCCCCTAAGTTCGTGGATGCCAAATCACTGTACTTAGTATCTCTGTACAGTATGTTCTACTAGTGTACTAATTAGCACGAGCAGCTTGTAACGTACAGTGGCAAGTTTAATCTTTCTATGTATAATATAGAGAGATAAAAGCTCCTCCCTAGGCTCCTGGTTGCCAAATCACCGTCCTTAGTATCTCTGTATAGTATTTTCTATTAGGGTACTAATTAGCACGAACAGCTAATTAGTACCCTAATAGAAAATACTGTACAGAGATACTAAGTATAGTGATGTGGCGTCCAGGAACTTACTGAGGAGTTTTTATCTCTCTCCATTATACATAGAAAGATTAAACTTGCCACTGTACGTTACAAGCTGTTCGTGCTAATTAGTACCCTAATAGAACATACTGTATAGAGATACTAAGGACAGTGATTTGGCATCTAGGAACTTAGGGAGGAGCTTTTATCTCTCCATTATACATAGAAAGATTAAACTTGCCACTGTACGTTACAAGCTGTTCGTGCTAATTAGTACACTAGAAGAACATACTGGGGACTCGGACTCATACAGTGCTTGCTTTTCAAAAGCACGGTATTTTCCACCACCTGCCGCTAGCCCATCGCCCTTCCCCCCTGGGAGCCTGCACAGGTCATGTAGTAGACAGGGAGGGAGTTATTCACATAAACCAGGGCAAAGCTGCAGGAGCGGTTGTACTGTTAAGGTTCTATGCACCATACGGTACGCATACAATTCTGTAGCAGGGCAGACTCAGTTGAAATGGCTACCGCCTGTGACTCCTTGCCCCATGGAGGCCCTCGGCTATGGAGCAAGTAACAGCACAGATTTTGTAGGTCACGGGGCAATGCTGAAGGAGCGTCAGAATCCCCTAGCTAAAATACACAGGGTCGATAGGGATAAGCGAGGTCTATGCACTTAATGATACACTGCAAAGTTCCCCATGGTTTTGATTATGCCTTTTCTTTGAACACGGTATTTTCCACTGTCTCTCCCTACCCCCATCCCACTTTCCCCTTCCCCCCTGGGAGCCTGCAAAGTACATGCAGTAGACAGGGAGGGAGTTCCGATCAGGTTACAAGACATGTGCAACGGTATACTACTGTATGTAGGAAAATCCCCCGCCCACTCTGATTTATGTGAAACCTGTGTGCACCCTTCCATTGAATGTATAACAAAGAAAAAAAATAATAATAAAGTGAATGTTACAGGAACACATTAAAAAAAGGTTGGCACTTCCTTCACATTGGTGTTGGTTTATGCCTTAGGGGTCTCGGATGCAAATACTTGTATTTGAAAAGCACGTATTTTCCACCGCCTCTCCCTACCTCCATCGCCCTTCCCCCCTGGGAGCCTGCACAGGTCATGCAGTGGACAGTGAGGGAGTTCAGGTCAGGTACAATACACAAATGCCGACAATCTACAGTACTGTGTTGCTCAGTTAGTTGCGTTGGAATACACTAGTTTATACTCATTACCGCTGTGTATTTGTATATATAGCGGAATGAATCGCTGCTGCAGATTTACTTTGATTTATGTGAAACCTGTGTGCACCCTTTCATTGAATGTATAACAAAGAAAAAAAATAATAAAGTGAATGTCACGGGAACATATAAAAAAAAAAAGGTTGGCACTTTGGGACTCAAAGCTGGGACTCTCAGTGTGGGAGGTGGGAGCCTTCATCGCTAGGTTGGTATGGAAGAGGAGACAATTAGCTACCGGAGGGTACCAACCCCAAGTTTCTGTGACCCCCACAAGGCTCATGGCAAGCGTCGGAACCCATGGTGGGTCTGAATTAACGGGCCCATTATAGTCTATGGGAAAATGGGTCCAATTTGCGTACTGATATCTCTGGTTCTGGGTGTCCCAGAGACTTGGGACTGATACCATTTAAAAGAGGAGACTCTTGGCTTTCAGGGCAGACAAACCACTAGTTTATGTGACACTGGAAAGGGAAGCAGTAAGCAACCGTGTATCGGATCCCCTCCAGTTGTCCGCCTAGCTTGCACAGGATGCAGGGTTTCTGGCTAGATAGGAAATACTGTACAGAAATGCTAAGCATGGTAATTTGACATCCAGGAACATAGGGAGGAGTTTATCTCTCTCCATTATACTTAGAAAAATTACACTTGCCACTGTACGTTACAAGCTGTTCGTGCTAATTAGTACACTAGTAGAACATACTGTACAGAGACACTAAGTACAGTGATTTGGCATCCACGAACTTAGGGAGGAGCTTTAATCTCTCTCCATTGTAATCTTTCTAAGCATAATGGAGAGAGATAAAAGCTCCTCCCTAAATTCCTGGATGCCAAATTGCCGTCCAGAGTATCGCTGTACTCTATGTTCTACTAGTGTACTAATTAGCACGAACAGCTTGTAACGTACAGTGTCAAGATTAATCTTTCTATGTATAATGGAGAGATAAAAGCTCCTCAGTAAGTTCCTAGATGCCAAATCACCATCCTTAGTATCTCTGTACAGTATGTTCTACTAGTGTACTAATAAGCACGAACAGCTTTTAACTGGATGTCAAATCACTGTACTTAGTATCTCTGTATAGTATGTTCTATTAGGGTACTAATTAGCATGGACAGCTTGTAACATACAGCGGCAAATTTAATCTTTCTATATATAATGGAGAGATATAAATGCTCCTCAGTAAGTTCCTGGATGCCAAATCACCGTACTTAGTATCTCTGTAGAGTATGTTCTATTAGGGTACTAATTAGCTGTTCGTGCTACTTAGTACCCTAATAGAAAATACTATACAGAGATACTAAGGACGGTGATTTGGCAACCAGGAACTTACTGAGGAGCTTTTATCTCTCTATATTATACATAGAAAGATTAAACTTGCCACTGTACGTTACAAGCTGTTCGTGCTAATTAGTACACTAGTAGAACATACTGTACAGAGATACTAAGTACAGTGATTTGGCATCCACAAACTTAGGGAGGAGCTTTAATCTCTCTCCATTGTAATCTTTCTATGTTTAATGGAGAGAGATAGAAGCTCCTCCCTAAATTTCTGGGTGCCAAATTGCCGTCCTTAGTATCCCTGTACAGTATGTTCTACTAGTGTACTAATTAGCACGAACAGCTTGTAACGTACAGCGGCAAGTTTAATCTTTCTATGTATAATATAGAGAGATAAAAGCTCCTCAGTAAGTTCCTGGTTGCCAAATCACCGTCCTTAGTATCTCTGTATAGTATTTTCTATTAGGGTACTAATTAGCAAAAACAGCTAATTAGTACCCTAATAGAACATACTGTACAGAGATACTAAGGACGGTGATTTGGTATCCAGGAACTTACTGAGGAGCTTTTATCTCTCTCCATTATACATAGAAAGATTAAACTTGCCGCTGTATGTTACAAGCTGTTCGTGCTAATTAGTACCCTAATAGAACATACTGTACAGAGATACTAAGGACGGTGATTTGGCATCCAGTTAAAAGCTGTTCGTGCTAATTAGTATTCTAGAGTACTCTAGTAGAAAATACTGTACAGAGATACTAAGGACGGTGATTTGGCATCTAGGAACTTAGGGAGGAGCTTTTATCTCTCCATTATACATAGAAAGATTAAACTTGCCACTGTACATTACAAGCTGTTCGTGCTAATTAGTACACTAGCAGAACATACTGGGGACTCGGACTCATACAGTACTTGCATTTCAAAAGCACAGTATTTTCCACCGCCTGCCACTAGCCCATCGACCTTCCCCCCTGGGAGCCTGCACAGGTCATGCAGTAGACAGGGAGGGAGTTATTCACATAAACCAGGGCAGAGCTGCAGATGCCGTTGTACTGTTAAGGTTCTATGCCCCATACGGTACACATACAATTCTGTAGCAGGGCAGACTCAATTGAAATGGCTACCGCCTGTGACTCCTTGCCCCATGGAGGCCCTCGGCTATGGAGCAAGTAACAGCACAGATTTTGTAGGTCACGGGGCAATGCTGAAGGAGCGTCGGAATCCCCTAGCTAAAATACACAGGGGCAATAGGGTTAAGCGAGGTCTATGCACATAATTCTACAAAACAGGGGTTCATGTGCCTTGGACATTTTGTCACTTTGTGATGTGATGGGGTCTGGTGTATTGTTATGTGCATGCGCTTATCCCTATCGACCCTGTGTATTTTAGCTAGGGGATTCTGACGCTCCTTCAGCAATGGCCCGTTCTTTAAACACGGTATTTTCCACTTCCTCACCCTACCCCCATCCCACTTTCCCCTTCCCCCCTGGGAGCCTGCACAGTTCATGCAGTAGACAGGTAGGGAGTTTCGATCAGGTTACAAGACAAGATTTGTGAAACCTGTGTGCACCCTTCCATTGAATGTATAACAAAGAAAAAAAATAATAATAAAGTGAATGTCACAGGAACTCGGACGCTCATACTGTACATGTATTTCAAAAGCACAGTGTTTATGCATTGTACATACTTCCTTTTACACAATTACTTGCGTCTCCATACACAATCTTGCGTCTGCATACACAAGTGTTTTAACATGTTCGTTTGTGTCTGTATAAACTATTTATTTATATTGAGAACTCTAACCGTCTGACCATTGGTCACCATCTATAAATATTACAGTCGTCACTGACCATTTGCCAGAGCTGAGATCAATCCGCCGCTATATGATCGAAAGTACTGGATTAGTGGAGCATTAGCCACCCAGTGGTGGAGATGTGTAATGCATGCTGAGTATCTAGAATCGCCTCAACGCGCCTGCCTGTGATTAAACTCAGCCAGCTAAGCTATCGCCTTAGCGTGACTAAACGTCCGTCTAGGCGGAGAATCAGTCAAGATAAAGGTGGCTACATCTGTACACAATAGCATTGTTTAGTTTAGGCGCGGGACGGTAGCCATGCGGTAATAGCACAAATTGCTCAGTGTCCAAGATTTAGTTGAAATAAAACTTTTTTTTACTGCATTACCTCTTGTACTAAGGCTGTTCACCTGAATGAAAGTTAATTTTCTGTACAGAAAAACCAAAGTGTATTTGAGTGAACGAACGTGAGTGTGCAAACAATAAAGGTTTTTGTGGACCCAGGGAATTCGGGATCCCGGAGGTGAGTGGACACTTGGTGGCGTGAGACTGGCTTGCTCACGTTAATATAGATTAAGGTACAAAGGAGCAAGGTAGCAGATACCGCAGGCCAGAAGGTCAGCGAAGGTTTAGAGTACCGCAGACCAAAAGGTCAGCGAGGTTTTGTTTAGGTGCCGCTACCAAAAGGGGTTAGCGAAGTAACCCATATAGGCCATTTGATTGATACGCTCTGGCTGAGGTTTCGCAGCCGGAAAACGATTCCATTGGTCGTACGGCGGATAAGTAACAGTTACCTATACGCTGTGCAATTGTACCGCGTGTTCGTGAGTGCAATACTTAGTGCAACGTGATACCCTTTTTACGAGCTTTGTGTAAAATCGCGGGATCATTAGCGCTGGGTGTAGCATACGCAAGCGTGATTTGTGTAAATTTTTTTTTGTTTTAAGGGAGTTTCGCTGGTCACTCAGGAAATCTCCAACAACCAATAGTTACTGGGAAGGGTAAGTCACTCCCTTATACTTTCAGTAAATAGAGGTTACACAGGGGCCCTAGGTTGGATACTAACTTCGCTGACGACAGCATTTGGTAGTATTGGCCAACGTGGGCGTGAGTGGGTGAGAGCACTCGTTGAACTTTCACCGTTGCCTTATATTGAGTATTTTTTTTTTTTTTTGTAGGAATTAGCTGAGAAGGCAATACCTGCAAAAAAATATGGGGGCCAGTTGCTCAAGTAAGGGACGTGCAACCAGGGTTCAGGTTGATATTCCGCGGCCATGGGGGTCAGCGAGGTACATAATGTGTGAGAAGTATGGATCACACACAGAGGTTTTATGCAATGAATGGGAACGTATGACTGCGAAAGATAGGGAACCATTCCCTAAGGTAGGCAGTTTTGAACCAGAGGTGTTGCAGAATTTAAGGTTTAG
This sequence comes from Pseudophryne corroboree, assembly GCF_028390025.1. NCBI lineage: Eukaryota > Metazoa > Chordata > Amphibia > Anura > Myobatrachidae > Pseudophryne > Pseudophryne corroboree. The sequence continues at coordinate 344,435,837 of NC_086453.1, forward strand.
GATATGTCTGATAAAATCCCGAAAACAAAGGGTCAGACACACAAACTGTTTACATTTATGGCAGCAAGAGGGCGATATGCAGAGGGAACTAGCTCACGCAGCCGGTTCCAAACCTAGCAGGAAACTGATGGCAACCGCACCACCACCACCACCATATATTACAGGGGAGAAAGTGGCTACAGACAATGGCATACTGATATATGATAAGAGTGAACTTAATAAATGTATTAATGCTAACCCGTGCAAGTTGTATCCCATTTTAAACTTCCCTCAGGACTGCGAGCAAGAAGATGAGCCCAGCACGATATCGGCACTCTCTCTAGCAGCCACCATACAAGACACCCAAGTGGGCATGGACCAACCAATAAGAGTAGTGAAGGCCCCTAGCGGAGGAGTAGGTGAGGTCGTGTCCACAGGTAAGAGCGGTACAGTACATTATGCAGAGACAATTGCACCTCACATTGTAGAAGCAACTCAGAATAATGTAATTGAACTAAATCCTGTCAGGGTGATCGCAGTCCCCAATGGGAGGACTGATGCTCAGGGAGTCACTCCTATCAGGAACATTGCTATGCATTGTCCTTGGTCCCGGACAGAATTGAGGACAATTATGTCTGAATTTCCCGATCCCAGAAAGGATCTAGCCGCATGCCAGAGGTTTGTTAGAGAATTAGGTAACGCCACCGAACCCACAAACAAAGATTGTCGAACAGTGCTACGGGCATGTTTACCCTCCAATATTGACCCCGTGAAGTTCATTACTGATTGTAAATTAGACGTAGAAGTACCTCTCACTGATGAATACACTCAGGAGAATGTACGACAGATCAATCTACAATTAGGAGTATATTTCCCTACTGTTGTCAAATGGAATAAAATCTTTTCCATAAGACAAAAAGAAGGTGAAACGGCGTCTGAATATTTCCATCGAGCACTGCAGGAAATGGCTAGATACACTGGGGTCGAGGACATTAAGGAAAATGTACATCATAGGGAGGTAGCTGTGTCAGTATTAATGGACGGGTTAAAAGAAACATTGAGAACAAGGGTACAAACCACTCAACCTAACTGGAGAGGTATCTCGGTGGCTGCATTAAGAGAGTCCGCTATCGAGCACGATCGGAACATCATTAAGCACAGGGAGTCACAGGGGGATAAGCTGATGACAGTAAGTATAAAAGCCCTTACAACGAAGCCGCATCAGCCGAAACCCCAGACCCCTGATGGTAAGTCATATGTAGTAAAATGTTATAACTGCCAGAAGGAAGGACACTATGCACGGAATTGTAGGTATAAGGACACACATAAGGTATATCGACCCCCTAGACCAGAACATGAACCACATTATGATACACGTAATAGGGATCAGGGATCGCATAGGAGGAGTTATGAGCCACATGCAGGGGAAACAAGGAGGTACCCACCTAGGAGGGACTGGCAGACCTCTGAAAATTCTCAGCTACCCCCCTCACATATTGTAGCTGCCAGCGCGCTGCGGGAGGGTCACAACATACAATAGGGGTTAGGCCACACCTGTAGTCTGCAGCCAGAGAAGTTGATTGCTAGCCTAGGTAGTGAACCTGAGGTCACAGTTGATGTAGCTGATAGATCACTACCTTTTCTTGTAGATACAGGGGCGGCCAGGTCAGTGTTAAATTCAACGGTAGGTATGAAAACCACGGGTAAAACAATTTCAGCAATGGGAGTAACAGGAATAGTGCAACACTACCCTTTAAGTAAACCAGCGGAGATTACAATAGGGCCTTTGCAGACCAAGCATTCCTTTTTGCTAGCTGCATCGGCTCCGACTAATCTACTTGGGAGAGATTTATTGTGTAAGATGAGGTGTGTCATATATTGTACTCCTGAGGGTGTCTTCTTAGATATACCCGAGAATCACGTTCAGGAAGTGCAGGATATGTTAGACACCCCACAAAGGTTAATGTCACACTCTGCTGTTATAGACAGGTGTCCATCCAAGGTAGAGGAAATGATCTCCCAGATACCGGAATCCCTCTGGACCAAAGATGGACAAGACACTGGATTGATGGCAAATGTAGCTCCTGTAGTAGTGCAAGTAAAAGATGGTAGGATAGCTCCAAAAATCCCACAGTATCCTCTGAAGCCAGAGGTAGAATTAGGAGTATACCCAGTCATAGAGCGCTTGCTACAACAGGGCATCCTAGTTAGGACGTCCAGCACTGCCAATAGTCCCATCTTCCCTGTGAAAAAGAGTGGGGGGAGGGGTTACAGGCTAGAGCAGGATCTAAGGGGGATAAACAAGATAGTTGAGAGCCAATTCCCAGTAGTGCCAAATCCAGCTGCCATTCTCATGCAAATTCCCCCTACTGCAAAATTTTTCACTGTAATTGACCTCTGTTCTGCTTGCTTTTCGGTACCTCTACACCCTGACAGCCAATATTTGTTTGCATTCACACACAGGGGAGTACAGTACACCTGGACTCGCCTACCCCAAGGTTTCATTGACAGCCCAAGTATTTTCTCCCAGGCTTTGCATGACTGTTTACAATCCTTTCAACCTGAGAGCGGATCAGTATTAATACAGTATGTAGATGACTTACTGCTGTGTTCAGATTCACTCGAGTCGTCCTTGAAAGACACGAAACAGCTTCTGTTTCACCTTTCTAATATGGGACACAAGGTTTCAAGGGATAAGTTGCAGCTGTGCCAGACCAAGTTAAAATATTTGGGACATTGCTTGACACAAGGACTTAGACACCTCACCGCTGATAGAATACAGGCGATTCGCGACATGACTCTGCCACAAACCCAGCAACAGATCCGCACTTTTCTTGGAATGTGTGGATACTGCCGAAACTGGATCCCAGGGTTCTCCATATTGGCTTTACCTTTGCAGGAAATGGTCTCCTCGAACAAACCAGATCAGATCTCTCACACAGATGAGTCCGAACTGGCATTTGAGAGACTTAAACAGTGTCTATCACAGGCACCTGCATTAGGCATGCCAGATTATGGGAAACCCTTTGAATTGTACGGTAAGTGCTGGGTGCGCGGCAGGTGTCCTAACCTAGAGACATGGTGATGCCAGCAGGCCGGTAGCTTACTACAGTGCACAGTTGGACACCGTAGCGCGGTCTCTCCCCACATGCTTGCGAAGTGTTGCAGCGATAGCCTTGTTAGTGAGTAAAAGCGAAGACGTAGTGTTAGGACACAACCTGACCATCCATACACCTCATGCAGTGTCAGCCTTACTGAACTCTGCCCAAACCAGACATGTCTCATCTGCACGGTTTACAAGGTGGGAATTAGCACTAATGGCCCCTGTAAACATCACCATAAAGAGATGCAGCGCACTAAATCCTGCAACTTATCTGCCAGGTGTGCCTGGACAGGCACAGAGGGTGGAGGATGAGAATGATGGTGAAGGAGGATTTAGTACAGACACTGACACACATGATTGTATGGAATATCTGAACCAAACTTTCACTGCAAGACCTGACATTAGTGACAACCCACTGGAAGGCGTAGATTTTACTTTTTACACTGACGGTAGTTGCCACAGACAGACGGACTCGGGAGACTTGTGTACTGGATACGCAGTCGTAGATGACAGAGGTATCATAGAAGCTGAGCCCCTTGGCCCACCGCACTCAGCACAAGTTGCTGAGCTGGTCGCCCTAACCAGAGCGTGTGAATTGGCCAAGGGTAAGTCAGCCAATATATATACAGTTTCTAGGTATGCCTTTGGAGTAGTGCATGATTTCGGGGCCCTATGGCGCCTCAGAAATTTCATGACAGCAGCTGGCACACCTGTAGCGCATGCATCCCATATAAAAAGACTTCTAACAGCGATACAAGAACCAGACAGAGTGGCTGTTATCAAGTGCAAAGCCCACACTTACAGTCAAGACCCAGTGTCACTTGGTAACAGCCGGGCAGATGAAGCTGCTAAATCAGCAGCCAGCACCCCCATACAAACAGATATCACATCACTGATGGTATTCAACACCGTCAACACACAAAAATTAAGTGAAATGCAAAATTTGTGTTCTCCACAGGAAAAGGCAGTCTGGAAGTCAAAAGGATATGGCCAGGAGTCCTCAGGACTCTGGACAGATGGACAGGGTAAGCCAGTAGCCCCTAGAGCATATCTTCCAAGCTTAGCTGAGGCGGCACACGGTCTGACTCATCTGGGCAAAGAGGGTATGTGTAAGCTGGTGAGAGCCTACTGGTGTGCGCCAGGATTCTCTTCTCATGCGGGTAAGAGAGCAATGACATGTCTTATCTGCTTGAGGAAGAATATTGGAAAGTCAATACCAACAGAACCATCCCATATCCCGCCAACAGACGGCCCTTTTCAGGTAATACAGATTGATTTCATACAGTTACCACCCTGCAGAAATTTAAAATATGTGTTAGTCTGTATTGACGTGTTTTCTAATTGGGTAGAACCGTTCCCTGCTGCCACAAATACTGCTACGTTCACTGCAAAGAAAATTGTGCAGGAATTTGTGTGCAGATATGGTATCCCTAGGATAATTGAAAGCGATAGGGGTACCCATTTTACAGGTGAAGTCTTTCAGGTTATGTGTAAACTGATGGGAATTAATAGCAAGCTGCATACTCCGTACCGCCCACAGGCGAGTGCGAAGGTGGAAAGAGTAAACAGCACTATTAAGAACAAGCTGAGCAAAGTGATGGCTGAAACTGGATTGTTGTGGCCAGAAGCTTTGCCACCTGTAATGTACAGCATCAGAACCACTCCCAGGTCCCCACTTAACCTATCACCCTTTGAGATTCTTTTTGGTCGACAACCCCATGTAATGATTGACCCCCAGAATGATTTGAAATGCAATAATGAGGTGACTGTAAAATATTTGGTTAAGATGAGCCAGCAGTTGAGGAATCAAAACAGAAATCTAAAGCTGGTGATTCCTGACCTACCAAACAGTAATTGTCATGGCATTGAACCTGGGGATTATGTAATGATTCGAAATTTTCTACGCTCAGGTTGCCTCATTGACAGGTGGGAAGGACCGTACCAAGTCTTACTAACCAGCACGACAGCATTAAAGGTTGCCGAGAGAGAGACTTGGGTCCACTCGTCCCACTGTAAGAAGGTCGCTGACCCAGAGAGAGCCTGTGACAAAGAGCAGAGTGTAGAGAACATCGTATCACTGGAGTGTCTGTTCCAGGAAGGCTGAGAGGCAGGACTGTTGTCACGGCACCTGAGCGCGGAGAACAACAAGATCAGAGGCGGTTGTCGCACCAGTTTTCTTTTTCCTTTTTATTTTCTCCATCTCCCATTACCTTCCTTTCCTCCCCCTTCTTGTTTCCTTTCTCTCCCCTTAACAAGATGGACTTACCCCAAGAGACTGCATTCCGGGTTTTCCTGTTAATCCTGTTGTTGACGAGAACAGTCTGTTTCGGTGAGAGTACCAGAGAGGTCGAGAAAGGATCTGGAATGGGTTCTGATGGCAAGGACGGATTTGTAGAATTCCAAGAGCAACACACCCATCGAGCAAAGGCGAGTATCAGAAAATGATCTGGTAGTCTAGAAACTAGGAGGCACTGTGAAGGGTTATTGGCTGAGGAAGATTGCATTTGTAGGAATTGTGAAAACATAGTTGAGGATGGGTGCATCCAGAGATGTCAGTCCAGCCTTAATATCAACATGGACCGTCATCCATTGAGTGATTACCACTCACTAGTGGGAAAGGTCTTAAACTAGACAGAATGCTGGGTGTGCTCACAAGTACCTCAAGGTCAGAGCAAGTCAGGATTAGTACCGTACCCTTTAGCAATAGATGAGGTACTCGAATTACGGGGTGGGAGACCGGTGGACAAGAAATTTAATATTTCTAGGCCCCCTAGTTTGAAGCTCCACCAGTATCACGTAGATAGATCCTTAGTATGTTTCAACATTTCCAATTCCCAAAAGCCGGGAAATTGGGAGGTGACATGGAATAACCAGACCATGGCATTTTCGCACAGAGCTGATAGGATACCCGTAGACTCTGAACTTATACGCCAAATAGCCAACAGTGGAAGGTATTTTCGGTATAGGTATACTCAAGGAAGTAAGACCATGCGGGTTGGAGAAGTATCACCAGGGTACTGTGCGCATATCATACAGCCTGATACGTGTACTGAACAGATGAGAGAGTTAGGGATAGGATTTTTCACTTGGAAAGTTTGCAATATGGTAATGTCATATTCTGTCCCATATGTTCTCCCTGATGATGCTTATTTCATATGTGGGAGGAAGGCGTATAAGTGGCTTGCCCCAAACTCAGAGGGATTGTGTTACATTGAAAGAGTGTTGCCAGAGGTTATGACCATAACCCATGATAAGATGAAAGACGTTCACCACAGTGCTCAAGCTCCTTATACTCATACTCATTATGAACACATCGTTAAGAGACACCTCATAGATAGGACAAAGCACGTAGCCTCTGATTTAATCCACAAATCCACCGGGATTCAATTCCTACTCGCGTTAGACATCACCCGTACCGCCAGAGGAATTATTAATTATAGGTATATCCACGCGCTAGCGAACCTGATAGATAATATCACCGAGATGTATGATGACACCTTCAGGTATACAGGAAGGGAGTTGCAAGCTTACAAAATGGAACTGATCCAGCACAGGATGGTCCTCAATTATATGACAGCGGTGACAGGCGGGTACTGTGTCACTTTGGCAACTCAGTATGGTGTGAAGTGCTGCACGTATATTACAAACAGCACTGATGACCCAACCGAGGTCATAGATCAAAAGATGGACGATATCTTGCAGTTGAAGTGGGAGTTCCGAAGGAGACACAACCTTACCCTTACTGCTGTGAGTAATGAACTAACCGGCTGGGTCTCATGGTTGAACCCACGCAATTGGTTCTCGGGTTTAGGAGAATGGGCTCAAAATGTTATCATGAGTGTGGGAAAGATTCTCCTTTGTATCCTGGGAGTCGTCATAATTATTGGTTCGATATTTAGGTGTGTTCGAATTTTAACGCGGCGCAAGCGCAGTACAAAATTGATGAGTTTAAGGAGCGGGGGCATTGGCACAGCAGCAGATTTAATTTATGACCCATCAATAGAGACCATGTTGTGATAAGACGTGATTCCACGGCCCGTTTCTTTCACCCGTTTTTCCTTTGTTTTCCCTCAGCAAAAATACACCCATCCGGAAAAGACTACAATCAACACCCAAGAATGACTACGCAAATGTTATGTGAATGTATTTTTGATATGTTTCTTATATTCATCTCTACAACCTTCAGTTAGAGACACACATAGTCGACAGGTGATATCCACATATATTAGCACTCACATATGTTCCCCCTCCATGTATCATCATCTAAATGTGCACCCCATTTGTTGGAACAAGAAACCAAAAAGAGCTCGGTAGTGTTTGTTGGCACACTTACAGACCCTTAATACGGGATGAGAAGGATTTAATGTATACTTCGCAATACCTCGAAGCTTATCTAGAACATATACGGCACGATGATACATGCCCCTCAGACATGGATTTATACATACATGCTTTTACTATCTCACTAGGTCATACATTTCCCACCTACACCTCTCCTCCTACCATCCAATCATCTGTAGATATTGTATTGTATATTTTTCTGTTTAATGTTTAGATAGTGGCAGTTATTGTTGACTGTCAAAGGGTGGACTGTCAAAGTCGAAAAATATTGTAATGCATACACCATGTACTAACCCCATACACATGCCCGCTGCGCGTGCACTTATTCCGCCGTGCGTGCACATATCTGCAATTTGCGTAGGATCGCTCCTGCGATCATGTGCGGGGTATGGGTATTTACGGCGGAGTTTGTGAGCGCATAGAGGGTTATCAGAACATTACATATTTAACCCAAATAGTGCATTTTGTACACATAGCTCCCCTACACCACATCAGCAAGTATCAACAGTTTAAATGATTCCAGGACTAAGGGATTCACCTTTGCATGATAGGAAGGGACAGACAAAGGTTATAAGGTGATGTCTAGTATCCAGCTGTAGGGTATTTTAAGGGTAACATTCCGGTTTTGGTTAGAGAAAGATTGCATGTTCCTGCGTATAGTTATGTGCAGAAGTAGAATATAGATATAAACTATTTACTGTATATTATGTATGCGGCGGGAATCCAGAGGATACCACCCACAAGAGCAGTTGAGAAAGACATCGCCCACCTTTTCAAATCAACCTATGACCTCTCCTGTAATGTAAAGATGCATCTCTGTGTCCAATGGACAATGAGATTACAGTGACCATTGTATTGTGTATGGAAGTTGTGTATAAAAAGCCTGTTGTTGCCTGGCCGGGCAGAAGACTCTGAACGCTTTCTACCTGATAAGCGGAGGACCGGCCGGGTTGCGCAAGCGAACATTCTCACGTATGTACATTGACTGTAGCCATTATTCTGTTGTAGATTTATCTTGTTAGCCTGTAGTGTATAATTTGTACTGTTATCCCTTTTGAAATAATCCACTGTGGCCTTAGAACCCTGTGGTTCACTACATATCGGTGTTGTGTCCTCATTTCCCTGCTGGGGTTTAAAGCGTATTTAACTGTATAAGGTTTAAGCGGCCCCAAGGTAAAAGTGCATTTAGAGGTATAACTTTATGGTTTAAGATAATATCGACATTATCAATGTTCCTGTTTTGACGTCGCGAACACGCCCTGCGTTCGGCCAGCCACGCCTGCGTTTCCCCAGGCGCGCCTGCGTTTGTATCTGACACGCCTGCGTTTTTAAACACGCTGCCTGAAAACGGTCAGTTGACACCCAGAAACGCCCACTTCATGTCAATCACTCTGCGGCCAGCAGTGTGACTGAAATGCATTGCTAGACCTTGTGTGAAACTGCATCAGCCGTTGTGAAAGTACGTCACGCGTGCGCATTGCGCCGCATACGCATTGCGCCGCATACGCATCTGCAGAAGTGCCGCTTTTTTGCCTGCTCGCTGCGCAGCGACCGAAAACAGCTAGCGAACAACTCGGAATGACCCCCCATGTACAATATATCTAAAAAATGACATTGGCCTCAGTGTCCTATATGATTCCTAACATGCTGGCTAGCATGTATACATACAGAATAGATGGCACTCAAGAACTTTTAAAGTGAAAGTGTATTGTGAGCAAAGTCACAACATTTTGTAACTTTGTTTATAAAATACATTATCACTTTAAAAGTCCATGGGTGTTGACCCTTTTCTCTGTATGTGTAATGATGCAATTCATCCCAGCCCACTAGGGGGAGCAAAGCTGGAGCTTTGCCCAGGGTGCAGGAAGATCTTGCACCGGCCCTGCAGATAATGCTCACAGGGGTGGTCCCAAAAACTCTCTGCTGACTAAAGGGTCCTACACATTGGCCGATCCGCGACCGAGCTGCCCGACGGCGGATACGACCGACGGGCGACCCAGCGGTGGGGGGGGGGGGGCAGTGACGGGGGGAGTGAAGTTTCTTCACTCCCCCCATCACCCGGCTGCATTGAAGTGCAGGCAAATATGGACGAGATCGTCCATATTGGCCTGCATGTACAGCCGACGGGGGACCAGCGATGAACGAGCGCGGGGCCGCGCATCGTTCATTGCTGGAGCCTCCACACTCAAAGATATGAACGGTATCTCGTTCATTTATGAACGAGATCGTTCATATCTTTGGCTGATGTCGGCCAGTGTGTAGGGCCTATAAGGGCCTGATTCAACATGGATCGCAAAAGCAAAATCTTTCTCTAATGGGCAAAACCATGTGTAGTGCAGGTGGGGCAGATGTAACATGTGCAGAGAGAGTTAGATTTGGGTGGATTACACTGTTTCTGTGTAGGGTAAATACTGTCTGCTTTATTTTTACACTGCAATTTAGATTTCAGTTTGAACACATCCCACTAAAATCTAAATCTCGCACGTTACATCTACCCCACCTGCTGTGCAGCATGGTTTTGGCCAATTGCTAACTTTTTTGGATTGCTAACAAACCTGAATAAGGCCCTATATACACATGTGCCTGGTGTTTCTGCCTTCCTAAGGCCGGGTGCACATTAGGCGATATATCATTCCAACGCTAAATGGAACGATATATCGTCCATATCGCACGAGCGTCATCAGTGGGGTCATCCCATGTGATGTGCTGCACATCAGATGGGATGACCCCGCTGACGACCACATGCAAGTGAATACGGGATGTACTGCTTTATCGCATAGTCCTTACACCGGATCGTGCAGTGTGTACAGACATGCAATATAAGTAAATTGGCAGTGCCATCACCTAAAAAAACACATAGTCATCATGATGTGTTCCCCATCTTACTCCTGTCAGTAGGAAGGTGCTATAATGCTTTTGGGCAGCCAGCTGCCTCTATTTTCTGGTGATATTCTGTTGATCACAGAAAAAAAACAACATAAAAATAATTATAATTATAATAAACAGCTAGGGGGAGATTTATCAAATCGTGGAGAGAGATAAAGAAGAATATTTGCCCATACAAGAAAATTGGCTGTGCTGGAAACATGACACAAGCTGAAGGGATGCTATGAGCAACTTTTCCACTTTATCTCTCTCCGCTATTTATCAAGCTATTTTTCATGGAATTATGTAGAAACTGCGGAGGAGGGCCCTGGAGGCGCTGGAGAAGGGCTATGGGGAGGAAGGAGGTGGAGCAGCCGGAACGGGGATTATCTCCATCATGACACTGCCCATGGTAAAAGCCCCTACACATTTAACGATTTGCCGCCAAGGTGCCCGACGGCCGACCCTGAGGCGGGCGAGGGAAGGGGGGGGGGGGGGGTTGACGTCACCCGGGCCCATAGCCCTGCATGCTAATATGGACGATATAATCGTTATTTTAGACTTACCGTTGATAACTCTATTTCTTCTAAGTCCACAGGATCCACAGTATAACATTGGGATATGAGGTAGCGACAGCGGATTGGCACTAAACGATCAAAGCTTTCGGCATCCCAGAATGCAATGGGCTCATCCCTATATCCCCGCCTCGTGGCTCAGGCCATTCAGTTGTTTTCCAAAGCTCAAGGCAGGAGCATCATAGAGAGCCCTAATCAGGCGAGAAGAACACACATGCACACCCTTCCGTACAAGAAGGAAGAGGTTAGTAAGTGAAAGGATCCTGAAATCAGGTGTGTCAGGGTGGGATCCTTGTGGATCCTGTGGACTTAGGAGAAATAGAGTTATCAACGGTAAGTCTACCATAACGATTATTTCTCCTGCAGGGTCAACAGGTTACCCACAGGATAACATTGGGATGTCCCAAAGCAATTTAGTGGTGGGGACGCTCCTGATTGGACAGGAGAATCCTTCGCCTGAATTCAGCATCCTGAGAGGCAAAGGTATCAAAGGCATAATGTCTAATGAATGTGTTAATGGAAGACCATGTCGCTGCCTTACATATCTGTTTTGCTGAAGCACAATGTTGTGCTGCCCATGACGGACCTACCTTATGAGTAGAGTGAGCAGAGACATTAGCTGGAACAGGGAGATTAGCTTGAGAATATGCCTCTGAAATCATCATTCGAAGCCATCTTGCCAGTGTCTGCTTATCAGCAGGCCATCCTTTCTTGTGCAATCTGTAGAGAATGAAGAGAGAATCTGTTTTTCTGATGGCACTGGTACGATCCACGTAGATCCTTAAAGCACGGAATACGTCCAACGATGCATCTCCCGCAGAAAGGTCAGGTCCTTGGGAGGCCGGGACTACAATTTCTTTGTTAAGGTGGAATTTAGACACCACCTTAGGAAGATTCCCAGATCTGGTTCTGAGAACTGCTCTATCTGGATAAAAAAATCAGAAAAGGAGGGTGACATAACAATGCCCCTCAATCTGAAACCCTTCTAGCTGAAGCAATAGCCAGGAGAAAGAGAACTTTAGCTGTCAACCATTTAAAATAATAATTCATTACAATTCACTTTTCAATTAGTTTTAATCACGTTGTTTGTATCACATCACCTTCTTTTTTAGTGTTTTGGTCACAAATATTTTTTCTCACTAGTCACTAATGATATGTGTTCACAATAATAATTTTTTATGTATATAATTTTCCACAACACCAATATAAATTATCACTAAAGTAACAATATTTTTCACTAATAGTGTGTGAACCACACAGAATCCTGTGTAAAATGGGATTATATTTATTTATCTGCACCACGATTTTCACTTATTCACAATTTTATTTGCACATTGAGGATTAAAAAATGTATTTTAATTTTTTTTATTAATATTAATTAATAACAGTCTAGATAACGGAATATTGTACAAATTTAATTAGACACATGAAGAGACTTGTAATACAATTATACACAAATTCACGGAGCTTCATTATTACTAATGAAAGTACAGACTTACGGGTCCCCCGCCATGGTATCCGTTCACATGGTCGACCATGTTATGGTCGACAGTCATTAGGTCGACCACTATTGGTCGACATTCACATGGTCGACATGGACACATGGTCGACACATGAAAAGGTCGACATGAGTTTTTTAACTTTTTTTCTTTTGGGGAACTTTTCCATACTTTACGATCCACATGGACTACGATTGGAACGGTAAAGTGTGCCGAGCGAAGCGGCAGCGGAGCGAAGGCACCATGCGAGGGGACGTGGTGCACTAATTGGGGTTCCCAGTCACTTTACGCAAAAAACGACACCAAAAAAAGTTAAAAAAACTCATGTCGACCTTTTCATATGTCGACCTTTCATGTGTCGACCATTTTCACGTGTCGACCATGTGTCCACGTCGACCATGTCAATGTCGACCAATAGTGGTCGACCTAATGACTGTCGACCATAACATGGTCGACCATTCATACCGGAACCCCCCACCATATAGTAATTCTAATACAGTAAGTAATCATTGGGAGATGAATAGAATGGTCCAATTGATGGATAAATGATGGAGATGGATGTCCGATATTTGATTACTATGTCGGAATAAACTTCAATGTTAGATTTGGTACCCTATATTTATATACGGGTTGAGAGAAGACATCCGTATTTACTGTTATATGAGGAATATCTAATGGGTATTTATTAAATATATCATGCTCTGGAATATATTATATTTTAGAAATATTGGATTGATATCGGTAATTGATTATAGCAACCTTAGGCAGATCTGTACGCTGTGGTGGACGTGTCGATCACATGACCGGAGAGATTGGATCACGGGAGAGGAATGTACGTCACAGAGAACCGGGATAATGATTGGTTCTCGAGAGCCCATGTATCGGTACAAATTCCGGATCTGGGAGGCAATCTGGTTAGCCTCAGAAGTAGTCATGGGCAAAGTGATTCACTGAACTGAGTTGAAACAGATGACTCAGTTCAGTGAAGTGTCTCGAGTCAGTGTCTCGGCACATGAGTTATGACTCATTTGTACTGGAATGTGTTGCAGAGACTGCACATGGGCCCTCATTCCGAGTTGTTCGCTCGCAAGCTGCTTTTAGCAGCTTTGCACACGCTAAGCCGCCGCCTACTGGGAGTGAATCTTAGCATAGTAAAATTGCGAACGAAAGATTCTCAAAATTGCGATTACACACCTCTTAGCAGTTTCTGAGTAGCTTCAAACTTACTCGGCATCTGCGATCAGTTCAGTGCTTGTCGTTCCTGGTTTGACGTCACAAACACACCCAGCGTTCGCCCAGACACTCCTCCGTTTCTTCAGCCACTCCCGCGTTTTTCCCAGAAACGGTAGCGTTTTTTCGCACACACCCATAAAACGGCCTGTTTCCGCCCAGAAACACCCACTTCCTGTCAATCACATTACGATCACCAGAACAAAGAAAAAAACGTGAGTAAAATTCCTAACTGCATAGCAAATTTACTTGGCGCAGTCGCACTGCGGACATTGCGCATGCGCAGTTTGCGACTAATCGCTCCGTTGCGGAAAAAAAATAACGAGCGAACAACTCGGAATGACCCCCATGAATCAGTGAGTTGCCAGTGCTGGCAGATCAGTGCTGGACTCATGGAGGGAGTTATTCAGCTGCAGTGATTGTGCAGTGTATCTGGGGGATTCAGCTGCTTATGCACTGATTGTTAATAATATATTAACATAGATTCACTGTTATGTTGATATATTATTAATAACCACTTATTGCATACTAGTTACAGAATATGCACATTACTTCTGGTTGAGGAGAGAAAGCTTAACAGCCATGAAACACATCATTCAGTCTGTGACTGAACCAAATAAAAACATTTTTTTTTTACTGTGCATACTTTGCTAATTGGTTATTTTAGATGGGCTTTCTCTTAGATGGGCTTGGATTTATTATATTATCCACTATCTAGCCTCCAGGGAGTTTGCCACCCACAATCACACTGAGCAGGATCAGTGAGCACTGAGCTGAGAGCCCTGTCCACAGGGGCTCCACCTCCTGCAGGCTTATGCTGCATGAATCAGATCCATCCACTGAGTCACTGAGTCTACACAGTGTACAACTGTCTCAACTCACTGGCAGACTCAGGATGAATCATGATTCATGACATGGATCAGGCACAGCACTTACTGACTGGTGAGTCGTGACTGCTCCCTCCCCCCTCCCACTGGGTGTCACCTGGTATAGCCTCTGGCCAATCACAGCTAAAGACACTCAGCAGAACACACTGACTGAAGGACACACTGAGTTTCCTCCCTCTGAGAGAGGCTGCTGCTGCAGCTGTCTCCACTCATCAAACAGTGAGTGACTCGAATCATTCACACTTCCTGATGATTCGAGTCACTGTGTTGAGACAGTGAGTCAGTAGCCATCTCTACTCAGAAGAAGCAATTGCGAAACGTGCGTCAGGCCTCCCTGCGCACACGGCGTCCGCTACTGTTCTAATGCCGATGCAGTGAAACACAGATCTGACACACTCCCGGAAGGGACCGATCATTTAGATAGAGAAATGTGTATTTAGATAGTTTTGTGTACCACAGCAATTCAGCATGTTAGTGATTTAGGTGGATACGCTAACGTCACACCCCTCGAAGGGTACAATTATATATATAGAAAGCGTGCATAACTAAGCACACGGAGAGCAGTGTTTTAATGGGCTGTTATTATCAAACACACCTTACCATGAGACTCAATGTATGACATATGTTTATTTAGGTGGAATATCTTGTAATAAGAAATCACTAACAAACTCATACGAATCACACAGTAACAAGACACACTTTGGACTTAAATAGAAATCATGTTCTAATAGTTGTCTGCACGGACAAAAATTAATTCCACTGAAACAGCCAAAGCATTGTAATATGCACAGCACTGTGTAAGCCGCGAATAGACTGTGTAAGTGGATTACCAATAAAGGGTACAAACATAGTGTAACAATACTAATTAATTACCATCTGTGCTGCTAGAAGCTAACCTTATGAGAAATAGCAACTTATTGAAAAATTTGGAGCCACACATAAATTAGAATTAGATCGTGAGATTTATGTTGCTAATAAAAGATACAGATGCTGTGTGACCTTATGTATTAATAGCTACCTGTGCTGGTGGGAATTAATCCTAAAAAATCAACTACAACACTGAAACATAGGTGGGAATATACGAGTCACAGCTGGATGGGATCCGGTCTGAAGATCGACAGTGTCTAGGTCGACAATGTTTAGGTCGACCACTATAGGTCGACATGGATGGAAGGTCGACAGGGTTTCTAGGTCGACATGTGCTAGATCGACAGGTCGACATGAGTTTTTCACATTTTTTTTCCCCCCCATACTTAACGATCCACGTGGACTACGATTGGAACGGTAAAGTGTGCCGAGCGAAGCGGTAGCGGAGCGAAGGCACCATGCCCGAAGCATGGCGAGCGAAGCGAGCCATGCGAGGGGACGCGGTGCACTAATTTGTGATCCCGGTCACTTTACGAAGAAAACGACACAAAATAAAATAAAATCCACATGTTTACCTTTAGACCTGTCGACCTAGCACATGTCGACCTAGAAACCCTGTCGACCTTCCATCCATGTCGACCTAGTGACTGTCGACCTATAGTGGTTGACCTAAACATTGTCGACCTAGATACTGTCGATAAAACGAACCACACCCCAGCTGGATAGAGTGAGTGGTTTACGAATGAGGAACAGATACGTAATATAATGACATTTATTAGACTTAGCATTATATAATACATCCTCATTGTGTGGAAAGACAGAATAATAGCGAGCCCTGTCACCTATTATTACCAGCACACTCTACTATGAGATTTAATGAGTGACATATATACAGTAAAACTTCCTATATATAATTAGGGAAGGATACATACTAACTATGTTAATCATCTAGGTGGAGCAATTTGCAATAAAAGGGTGCATCAATAATCCACACTAACCACACAGAAATAAACTACACTGTGGATTTAAACAGAAACCATGATCCAAGAGCTGTCCGTAATGATAAGAAACGAATCTCACGAAAACAGTTAAAATAATGTAACATTCACAGCATCGTATGAGTCATAGCTAGACTGTGTGGCTGTAGACTGTGTGTAACCCATACCAGTGAAGAACACGGATACAGTGTGACAACATTATACCCCTTTTCCACTAGCTGTTTTTACCCGTGTTTTTGCACGGGGGCGCGCATCAACACGGATTTTTAGTAGGTGGAAACGGGTCAACACGGGTTGAGTGACCCGGGAATCCAACCCGGCTATTTACCTGGGTAGAACACGGTAATGACACGGATAGCGGTGCAGTGGAAACGGTCATTACACGTGTTTTCAGACCCGAGTAACGCTCTGAGACGCTGATTGGTGCTTCTGGGGCACTGGAAGATGATGTCATCCCTGGGAGACACGCTGGGCACATGCAGGCATTGAGGCAGCAAACAAAACACTCTGAAGTCGCGCTGGGTACATACAGATCTTTTTATTGCAGCAGCTTCCAAACAAACAGACAATATACAGCAGCAGAAGCTCCAGCACAGCAACATGGCTAGCCATATCTGGTCAGACACAGAGATCAAGGAGCTGCTTAATATTCGGGGAGAGGAAGAAATAAGAAGGCAGGTGACTGGAACAGTTAAGGATGCTATCGTCTACAAAGCTGCATCAAGCTGTCTGTAGCAGAAAGCAGCAGTAAACTGCAAACAGTCTGCGACTCCATGCTAGACACAGCTACTGCACCGGTGTCCATTGCTGCAATGCTGTGAGCAGGCCCCACCCCTCCCTTTTGGTCCTTTTGATGACATCATCTTGATGAGACAGTAAAAAGTCCATTTGTAATGACAGCAATAGGCTTTTACAGAGCTTACCCGGGTTAAGTGGAAACAGATCAGACACGGGAATAACCCGTGTCGAAGTGTAGTGGAAACGGGGGAGCCGACACGGGTTGTAGCCGTGTTAAACATCCCGGATCGGACACGGTACGTAGGTGGAAAAGGGGTATTATTAACAGCTGCTTATGCTGGTAGGAGCCAACTTTATGAGAAGTGGCTACAATATTGAAACATTTGGAGCCATACATGAGCTGTAGTCAGGCTGTATGAATTGTGCTGCTAATGAAGGACACAAACACTGTATGAATATTTCTATCAATAGTTGACTACATAGAGGAGATTTAACCTCACAAAACTAACTACAGCATTAAAGTATATGTGGTAATATATGAGTTATAGCTAGATTGTGTGAGTGCATTATAGATAAAGAACAGACAGGTAATATAACAATATCTATTAGACCCTGAGAACACAGCCAAGTGAGGACTGTTTCGTCCTTTGGGATAAATTAACTTTAAGGAGTCACATATACACTGTGTATAAATATAAATTAATAAAATCACCTATAAATACCTTGCTGTAAAGAAATGTATCTCTATATCAATTAGCATATCTGATAATATTGAATTATAATCTTTTTAGGAAGTACATATAACATTGGGTCACTGTGTCTATTTGGACTTTCATGTGGTACAATTAAAGAGAGTGATCACCCAGGGATCTTTGTGGCCACACTGATTCATTAAAAACCTCTAAAGTGATTTTCTTATATATAGACTGTATGTCAGCATATTTTGTCATACATGACTCTCATTGGTTACATCGAGAATAAGGAATAAAGAACAAGACGTGGATTGCTGGTAATTGTATAACATTTAATAATGAGTACACAACAAGACATGAATCACTGCTAGAAACTATATAACATTTATTAATAAACACAATAAAGTATACAGATATCTGCATAGCATAAAGGCATATAAAACTTACAGTTTGCGGGCGCCCTGTGTGCAGGAAGTCATATATTTTAGAACACTTTTCTTTCTCACCTTTATATTTTATCCTATATTTCGCAATGGTTTTTAATAATATGAATTAAAAGTTACATTTTATTATTATTAGTGTGCACCACTATCAGGCAATCTCGTCTTTCTCCTTTTTGTAACCATTTAAAATCCACTCGTTTTAGTGGTTCAAATGGGGCAACTTGAAGGGCCTTTAGGACTAAACTTAAGTCCCAAGGCACTGTAGGAGGAACAAAAGGACGTTGAATGTGCAGCATTCCCTGGAAAAAAGTGCACACATCCTGTAGGTTAGCAATTTTCTTTTGGAACCATACAGTCAATGCTGACACTTGCACTCTCAAGGAAGCAACCCTTTGTCCATTCTTAACGGAAGGAATGCTAGGACTCTGGAAACTCGGAAAAACCTAGGATCAAATTTCCGGTCACTGCACCAATGAATATAGGCTTGCCATATTCGGTGATTAATGCAAGCTGAGGAAGGTTTCATTGCTCTAAGAATTTTTTGAATTACCAGTTGTGAGAATCCTCTTGCTTTCAGGATAGAAGTCTCAAGAGCCACGCCGTCAAAGACAGTCGATCCAGGTGCTTGTGATAGCAAGGACCATGAGACAGTAGATCTGGACGTTGAGGGATTAGGAATGAAGCATCCATCGACAATCTCTGCAGATCTGTGTACCAATGTCTTCTGGGCCAAGCCGGAGCTATTAGTATCACGGCGCCCCTTCCTTGTTTTGCCTTTAGCATCACCCTGTGTAACAGGGCGATTGGTGGAAACACATAGGCCAGACAAAAGTCCCATCTCACTGACAGGTCATCCACAAAGATCACTTTGGGATCCTTTGTTCTTGACCCGTGTGCGGAAATTTGTTGTTCTGACGGGACGCCATGAGAGCTATCTCCGGTAACCCCCATTTGTCTACCAGAATCTGGAAGACCTCGGGGTGTAAAGCCCATTCGTTTGCATGAATGGCGTGTCGAAAAAAATTCCGCTTCCCAGTTTAGGACTCCCGGAATGAACACAGGGCTGGAAGATGAAGTTCTACCAACTTGAACGTGTGACTTACCTCCTTCATTGCGTTTTTGGCTGCGAGTTCGTCCCTGATGGTTGAGGTATGCTACTGCCGTTGCATTGTCTGAGTGGATTTGGACTGGTTTCCCCTGAAGGATGTCCTTTGCCTGAATAAGTGACATATATATGGCCCGAAGTTCCAATATATTTATTGGCAGGCAACTCTCTTCCTTGGTGCACTGCCCCTGGTAGCAACTCCTTCCTGACAACGCTCCCCAGCCTTGAAGGCTGGCATCCAATGTCAGAATTTCCCAATCTGATATCCAAAAGGTTCTCCCTTTGTCCAGATGGGATATCTGCAGCCGCCAGGCTAATGACCTACTGTACTTACTTCCAGAGGAAGGACCATGGTCTGCGTTTTTATTGTCTGATGAAAGCCATTCCATTTGGAAAGGATCAGATGTTGCAGGGGCCTCGAGTGGAACTGAGCGTATTCCACCATGTTGAATGTTGACACCATCAACCCCATCAACGCATTGCTGCGTGAATGGTTACCCTTTGACTGTGTAGCAGCTACTGAATCCTTAACTGAATTTTGGATATTTTGTTCAGAGGTAACCATGTCTCTGCAAACAAGCTATTGCCTGCCGCAGATGACACTGAAGCAATTCCTGAGATTGTGCCAGGATTAATAGGTCATCAAGGTATGGAAAAATCCTTATCCCCTGCTGGAAGAGATAAGATGCCAGTACCACCATAATTTAGGTGAACACTCTGGAAGCTGTGGCCAGTTTAAATGGTAGGTCCTGAAACTGAAAATGTTGCTAGAGGATAGCAAACCTGAGATAGCACTACATGAAGGTAAGCATCCTGGACATCCAGGGATACCATAAAATCCTCCGCCTCCATGGCCAAAGTAATGGAACGTAAAGTCTCCATATGAAACGGAGGCACCCAAATGTACTTGTTCAGCACTTTGAGACTCAGTATGGGCCAGAACGACCCATTTGGCTTCTGGACTACAAACAGGTTGGAATGAAAACCTTGTCCTTGTTGTGCAGGAGGAACTGGAATTATCACTCCTGACTGAAGAAACTTCTGAACTGCCTCATGCAAATCCCTGGTCTTCATTTCCACTGAAGACGGGCTGGTACAACAAAACCTCTGAGGAGGGTGTTTCTTGAAAGCAAACGCATAACCGTGAGATACCGCTTCTTGCACCTAGGCATCTGTGGTAGACTGCTGCCAGATCTGTGCAAACTGAAGAAGCTGGTCTCCCACCCTGGGGTCCCCCAGGTGGGGGCCCGCACCATCAGGCTGATGGTTTATCTTATGATTTGGAAGCCGGTCCTCTGGTAGCCCAGTGCTTTTTAGACTTACCAGACTTGTCAGATATAGACTGTTTGCCATAACTCTTTCCTTTTGCTTTTCCTTGAGTATGAAAGGGCCGAAAAGTGGAAATCTAGGCTTGGTTTTATGTATGAAAGGAAACTTCACTTTCTTGAAGTCTGCTTCTGACTCCAAAATACTGTTTAATTCTTTACAAAAAAGAATATCTCCAGTAAAAGGCAAAGACTCCAGCACCTTCTTAGATTCTGAGTCAGCTTTCCATGTATGTAGCCAAACCGCTCTGCAAGCTGCTACTGCTGAGGCTGATGCCTGAGGGGCAGATGTACCCATATCCAAGGTGGCTTCTTCCTTAAAAATAGCTGTCTGTTTGATATGTGCAATATGGAATTTTTGCTTTCTAGATGCCGTTGAAAGGTCATCCTCCAATGCATCAGCCCAGGCTGCCATCCAAGCCATAGCCATGGCTGGTCTTATGATTGCCCCAGACAAGGAGAAAATGGTTTTAAGAAAACCATCTATTTTCCTATCCGTGACATCATTTAATGATGTTGAAGGCAGAGGTAATGTAGATTTTCGCATAAATCGGATGACACGTGTATCTACTTTGGGAGCCACCTCCCTTTTTAAACAGTCCCCAGATGGAAGAGGATAATGGGAATTCAAATTCCTTGGATTTCTGAACTTCTTACTGGGTGTAACCCAAGCCTCTTGCATAATTTCAGTCAGCTGTTCTGACCCAGGAAACTTAGTCCTAACTATTTTGGGATGTTTAAACACAGGTGCCTTAGATTTTAACAAAGGCTCCGCTGCCTCCTCTAAGGATAGAATGGCCTTCCTCCTCGTCTCTGTATGCAGACCCGGAGTGCGATGAGTCCTCATCCTCCGACAAGTCCTCATCCTCCAACCAGTCCTCATCCTCCAACGAGTCCTCATCTGAAACATGTGTAGACTGTGAAGATGTTGTTTCATGTCTATGTGATTTACTTACCACTGGCCTTTCAGCCTGTTTCTGTTGAGAGGCTGCCGATTCCTGTACTGGATGTGATAACCACAGGTGGAATGTTGAATGTAAGGGTTAATAGGGTAACCTATCCCTGGTATAGGAGCTGGCATTATCTGCTCAAATATACTGGATAATGACTGTGCAAAAGTAGCCCATGGGGGTTCAACCTGAACCTGTGCCTGCCTCGGATTATTCAAGAGGCTTTGGTGAAAGCTAAAACAAATTGCACATAATCCATGACATGAGTGTTGGTGCTGCTGTGGAAAGTGTATCCTCCTCACCCTTGCCTCTCTTAGATATGATAAATAAATCCACCCACTTGTCCCCCCCCTTCCTCATTCCGACACTCACGCCTGCAAGTTAACTTTATTACATAGAGGGGATATTTTCATAAAAAATTAAAATGTCCATCATTATATGGATTGTTAATTACTTAGGTCCCCAAGATTTGACAAATCTCCCCCTTAGTGTCTAAGGGCCCCCCTCGCCCAACCCCATTTCAGCTACCAATGTGTGCTGCTGTGTATCCGAGTACTCTTAAGGCACCCATACATCACACATGTATTAGGGGCAATGGGGTAGATGTATTAAGCCTGGAGAAGTGATAAAGCAGTGATAAGTGGAAGGTGATAACGCACCAGCCAATCAGCTCCTAACTGTCAATTTACATATTAGAGCTGATTGGCTGGTACGTTATCACCTTGCACTTATCACTGCTTTCCACTTCTCCAGGCTTAATACATTTGCCTCACTGTCTTGAACCCCCGACAGCTGGGATGGGAAATTAGGTACGGTATATTACATATGTTGAAAAATCCCATTTCCCCTATCCCAACCTTTTTCTCATTTTTAGCATGTGTCATTTCCCCGATGGATCGCTGATCATCGCTGGCTGCCATTCTGCGAATGGACTCTGACATGGTGTGAACCACTGCTATAGGCTACAACTGGCAATGGAAATGCCTGAAAGCATCCAATGCATAAACAGATTATAAATAGATTACTGAAAGCCATCTGAGCCTTAACTCATTAGTTTCACATACACTGCACAGGACACAATCCGGTTTTTCAAGCCTCTTAATCTGATTCTTCAAAACTTGTCTGTGGCAGTTTAGCAAACAAGAGACAGACAATACCTCTTACAACCATCCACTTCCATACACACATAATGTAGCTGCTGCTACACCAACAACGAAACCTTGTTGCAAAGTAAGATCACCAATAATGCTAGCTGATGACGGATAAGGTGCGTTTGCACTGCTCACCTCTACTCTACTACTCCCTACAATGTTACTGGTAGGTGTACATGCTCATTTACATACAGCACACATACAATCCCAAACAGTACAATTACTTCTACTTCTGCTCATGTCAGTGACTCCAGTCCTTACAGATTTCCTTTAAGGAAAAAATGCAATATGCACCTCCTCCCATCTGGATGAACCACTGCCCAGGGAGTCTCCCTGAAATAGTAGCAATCTCTGGGAGTCTCCCTGAAATAGTAACAATCGCCCTCATTCCCCGAAGAGTCAAGCAATCTCCCTGATTGCACTTTACCCCCTTTATGTGGCTGTTACATACTTGGTAAAAAAACAAAAACAAAGATATACATTCATTTGGCATCACTAGTGCCATACCTCTGCTTTGATTAGTAGGCACAATGGGGCAGATGTATTAACCTGGAGAAGGCATAAGGAAGTGATAAACCAGTGATATGTGCAAGGTGATAAAGGCAGCAGCCAATCACATCCTAACTGTTAATTTACATATTGGAGCTGATTGGCTGGTGCCTTTATCACCTTGCACATATCACTGGTTTATCACTTCCTTATGGCTTCTCCAAGTTAATACATCTGCCCCAATGATCTCTATGGCTACATGCATTTCTAAATAAGGTTTCTCATGGGGATGCGGTCAAGATGGCAGCTGTTGGGATTCCGGCATTTGAAATACCGACACCCTTCAGAATCTTGACATCGGAACTCAGAAGGGGTTAGGATCCCGATGCCGGAATCCCAACAGCCAGCATCGCGAAAGAAAGTATCCCCATGATCTCGGGATTAGGGCAGGGGTTTTAGATTAAGGCGTCTGGTGGGGGGTTTAGGCTGCTGCGGGTTGTGGGGAAGGTTAAGGGTTAAGCAGTGGAGAGGGTGAGGCAGGGTTAGGCATCCCCGGGGGAGGTAAGGGTTAGGCTGCAGGGGAAGGAGGGTTAGGTTTAGGCAGCAGGGACGGGGGTTAGGATTAGGAACCTCAGCGGGTGGGTTAGGGTTTAGCACTAAGGGGGAGGCAAGGGTTAAGATACGGGAAGGAGGGTTAGGGGTGTGTGGAGAGGGGAGAACACCCCTTACTCAACCCTATCTGTCTTTTCATCATCAGGATCCCGGCTTCGGTTTTACAACTGCCGGGATATTGTACCGATTCCTTTTCATGGCTAATGTACAGTATATGTCAAACAACGTAACGGCTTTGGGGCTCATATACATTTCTATGCAAGTCAATTTTAATACATGCCTCCCAGGCGGCGCACTTAAATGCCGCGCTAATAGGTGTTGTTTTCACAATCTCCCTAAAATGCTTCTACAAAAGTAGACAAGTATGATTACTGCCGTCTGCCCCAGCAAACTGGGAGAGATCTGCTCTACAATGATCCTCCAGGTCTCACAGCCTGACCTGTGGCGTAAACTGCTGCGGAACGGGATAACCATCTGCACATTTGTGTAGTTAATGAATAACAAACATTGGGGGTCATTCCGAGTTGTTCGCTCGTTAGTTTTTTTTCGCAACGGAGTGATTAGTCGCAAACTGCGCATGCGCAATGTTCGCAGTGCGCCTGCGCCAAGTAAATTAGCACAAAAGTTTTTTATTTTACTCACGGCCTAACAAAGTTTTTTCATCGTTCTGGTGATCGTAGTGTGATTGACAGGAAGTGGGTGTTTCTGGGCGGAAACTGGCCGTTTTATGGGAGTGTGCGAAAAAACGCTGGCGTTTCTGGGAAAAACGTGGGAGTGTCTGAAGAAACGGGGGAGTGTATGGGCGAACGCTGGGTGTGTTTGTGACGTCAAACCAGGAACAAAACTGACTGAACTGATCGCAGTGTAGGAGTAAGTGTGGAGCTACTCAGAAACTGTTAAGAAATTTCTATTCGCAATTCTGCTAATCTTTCGTTCGCAAATCTGCTAAGCTAAGATACACTCCCAGTAGGCGGCGGCTTAGCGTGTGCAATGCTGCTAAAAGCAGATAGCGAGCGAACAACTCGGAATGAGGGCCCTTGTCCAAGCTCCCTGGGTGATGATAAACATATTCCACTGCTCTTGCCCCCTACCTAAAACATATGACCATTCTCTCATGAGACAGCATAGAATGTTGGTGTACATCCATTACATATTACAAGCGATAAGGTACCACTCCCCCCAGCTGAATGACTTAATGCCCATTTATCCACAATCTGTTGTCACACTTCCTCTTCTGAGAGCCTGGCAAAGCCAGAAAGTGTTATCAGCGAGCAGGAACAGGTGTTTTCCTCCACGCAGAGTCTACCTGTCTATTTGTACAGCGTACACCTGGGTGAGGGCTGTTCCCTGTACAACACATTACAGTACTTTGGATCCATATTTTCACGTGATTCACACGTTATATCCGCTCTGCAGGTCTATTAGTAATGTGACTACAAGAACAGGGTGTCGCACTACAAGTGGAATTGTCTGCCACTCCCATGAATGCAGGTAGGCGATCAGTCACACAGGTCCTTAATTATCTCTGCACTCTCTCCAGCAGGTGCTCTCTCCCACCAGGGACACTTTCCAGGTGTAAATGACACCGTTTATATTTTCTAGTAATACGGTTCTATGAACAGGATTTAAGACCTGTATAAAGCTACCCATTTTCATCAAGACAGTGGCACCGCAGCTGCCAACTGTGTATAAATTATTAGGGAATATTTGTAACACACAAACATGCAAATGTCACAAAACACTACAATGTAAAATAACATACTAACTGCATGCAACTATAATGTATGTAAAGAAAAACACTGAGGACCAACAAGATTTTGTTATGAAAACTTTGGAAAGTAATTTGGATAATGTAAAAACTATTTGCTGGAAGGATGAAGTCTCGACTCTCACCTGTGTGCTGTCTCTCCTGCCTTCACACACCTCTACTCTCACATGTATGCTATCTCACCTGTCTGCACACTCCTCCGACCTCACCTGTGTGCTGTCTCTCCTGTCTTTACACTCCTCCACTCTCACATGTATGCTATCTCACCTGTCTGCACACTCCTCCGACCTCACCTGTGTGCTGTCTCTCCTGTCTTTACACTCCTCTACTCTCACATGTATGCTATCTCACCTGTGTGCTGTCTCTCCTGTCTTTACACTCCTCTACTCTCACATGTATGCTATCTCACCTGTGTGCTGTCTCTCCTGTCTTTACACTCCTCTACTCTCACATGTATGCTATCTCACCTGTGTGCTGTCTCTCCTGTCTTTACACTCCTCTACTCTCACATGTATGCTATCTCACCTGTGTGCTGTCTCTCCTGTCTTTACACTCCTCTACTCTCACCTGTGTGCTGTCTCTCCTGCCTTCACACACCTCCAATTACACCTGTGTTCTATCTCACCTGTCTCCACACTCCTCCGACCTCACCTGTGTGCTGCCTTTACACTCCTCCACTCTCACCTGTGTTCTATCTCACCTGTCTCCACACTCCTCCGATCTCACCTGTGTGCTGCCTTCACACTCCTCCACTCTCACCTGTGTTCTATCTCACCTGTGTGCTGTCTCCACACTCCTCCAATCTCACCTGTGTGCTGTCTCCACACTCCTCCAATCTCACCTGTGTGCTCTCTTTACACTCCTCCAATCTCACCTGTGTGCTCTCTTTACACTCCTCCAATCTCACCTGTGTGCTGTCTCCACACTCCTCCAATCTCACCTGTGTGCTGTCTCCACACTCCTCCAATCTCACCTGTGTGCTGTCTCCACACTCCTCCAATCTCACCTGTGTGCTGTCTCCACACTCCTCCAATCTCACCTGTGTGCTGTCTCAACACTCTTCCAATGTCACCTGTGTGCTGTCTCCACACTCCTCCAATCTCACCTGTGTGCTGTCTCCACACTCCTCCAATCTCACCTGTGTGCTGTCTCCACACTCCTCCAATCTCACCTGTGTGCTGTCTCCACACTCCTCCAATCTCACCTGTGTGCTGTCTCAACACTCTTCCAATGTCACCTGTGTGCTGTCTCCACACTCTTCCAATCTCACCTGTGTGCTGTCTCCACACTCCTCCAATCTCACCTGTGTGCTGTCTCCACACTCTTCCAATCTCACCTGTGTGCTGTCTCCACACTCCTCCAATCTCACCTGTGTGCTGTCTCCACACTCTTCCAATCTCACCTGTGTGCTGTCTCCACACTCCTCCAATCTCACCTGTGTGCTGTCTCCACACTCCTCCAATCTCACCTGTGTGCTGTCTCCACACTCCTCCAATCTCACCTGTGTGCTGTCTCCACACTCTTCCAATCTCACCTGTGTGCTGTCTCCACACTCCTCCAATCTCACCTGTGTGCTGTCTCCACACTCTTCCAATCTCACCTGTGTGCTGTCTCCACACTCCTCCAATCTCACCTGTGTGCTGTCTCCACACTACTCCAATATCACCTGTGTGCTGTCTCCACACTCCTCCAATCTCACCTGTGTGCTGTCTCCACACTCCTCCAATCTCACCTGTGTGCTGTCTCCACACTCCTCCAATCTCACCTGTGTGCTGTCTCCACACTCCTCCAATCTCACCTGTGTGCTGTCTCAACACTCTTCCAATGTCACCTGTGTGCTGTCTCCACACTCCTCCAATCTCACCTGTGTGCTGTCTCCACACTCCTCCAATCTCACCTGTGTGCTGTCTCCACACTCCTCCAATCTCACCTGTGTGCTGTCTCCACACTCCTCCAATCTCACCTGTGTGCTGTCTCAACACTCTTCCAATGTCACCTGTGTGCTGTCTCCACACTCTTCCAATCTCACCTGTGTGCTGTCTCCACACTCCTCCAATCTCACCTGTGTGCTGTCTCCACACTCTTCCAATCTCACCTGTGTGCTGTCTCCACACTCCTCCAATCTCACCTGTGTGCTGTCTCCACACTCTTCCAATCTCACCTGTGTGCTGTCTCCACACTCCTCCAATCTCACCTGTGTGCTGTCTCCACACTCCTCCAATCTCACCTGTGTGCTGTCTCCACACTCCTCCAATCTCACCTGTGTGCTGTCTCCACACTCTTCCAATCTCACCTGTGTGCTGTCTCCACACTCCTCCAATCTCACCTGTGTGCTGTCTCCACACTCTTCCAATCTCACCTGTGTGCTGTCTCCACACTCCTCCAATCTCACCTGTGTGCTGTCTCCACACTACTCCAATATCACCTGTGTGCTGTCTCCACACTCCTCCAATCTCACCTGTGTGCTGTCTCCACACTCCTCCAATCTCACCTGTGTGCTGTCTCCACACTCCTCCAATCTCACCTGTGTGCTGTCTCCACACTCTTCCAATCTCACCTGTGTGCTGTCTCCACACTCCTCCAATCTCACCTGTGTGCTGTCTCCACACTCTTCCAATCTCACCTGTGTGCTGTCTCCACACTCCTCCAATCTCACCTGTGTGCTGTCTCCACACTCCTCCAATCTCACCTGTGTGCTGTCTCCACACTCTTCCAATCTCACCTGTGTGCTGTCTCCACACTCCTCCAATCTCACCTGTGTGCTGTCTCCACACTCTTCCAATCTCACCTGTGTGCTGTCTCCACACTCCTCCAATCTCACCTGTGTGCTGTCTCCACACTCTTCCAATCTCACCTGTGTGCTGTCTCCACACTCCTCCAATCTCACCTGTGTGCTGTCTCCACACTCTTCCAATCTCACCTGTGTGCTGTCTCCACACTCCTCCAATCTCACCTGT
Organism: Pseudophryne corroboree; assembly: GCF_028390025.1. Classification (NCBI taxonomy): domain Eukaryota; kingdom Metazoa; phylum Chordata; class Amphibia; order Anura; family Myobatrachidae; genus Pseudophryne; species Pseudophryne corroboree. Next base: position 344,464,411 of record NC_086453.1, read on the forward strand.
GTGCTGTCTCCACACTCCTCCAATCTCACCTGTGTGCTGTCTCCACACTCCTCCAATCTCACCTGTGTGCTGTCTCCACACTCCTCCAATCTCACCTGTGTGCTGTCTCCACACTCCTCCAATCTCACCTGTGTGCTGTCTCCACACTCCTCCAATCTCACCTGTGTGCTGTCTCCACACTCCTCCAATCTCACCTGTGTGCTGTCTCCACACTCCTCCAATCTCACCTGTGTGCTGTCTCCACACTCCTCCAATCTCACCTGTGTGCTGTCTCCACACTCCTCCAATCTCACCTGTGTGCTGTCTCCACACTCTTCCAATCTCACCTGTGTGCTGTCTCCACACTCCTCCAATCTCACCTGTGTGCTGTCTCCACACTCTTCCAATCTCACCTGTGTGCTGTCTCCACACTCCTCCAATCTCACCTGTGTGCTGTCTCCACACTCTTCCAATCTCACCTGTGTGCTGTCTCCACACTCCTCCAATCTCACCTGTGTGCTGTCTCCACACTCCTCCAATCTCACCTGTGTGCTGTCTCCACACTCCTCCAATCTCACCTGTGTGCTGTCTCCACACTCCTCCAATCTCACCTGTGTGCTGTCTCCACACTCCTCCAATCTCACCTGTGTGCTCTCTTTACACTCCTCCAATCTCACCTGTGTGCTGTCTCCACACTCTTCCAATCTCACCTGTGTGCTGTCTCCACACTCCTCCAATCTCACCTGTGTGCTGTCTCCACACTCCTCCAATCTCACCTGTGTGCTGTCTCCACACTCCTCCAATCTCACCTGTGTGCTGTCTCCACACTCCTCTGATCACTCCTGTGTGCTGTCTCCACACTCCTCCAATCTCACCTGTGTGCTGTCTCCACACTCCTCCAATCTCACCTGTGTGCTGTCTCCACGCTCCTCTGATCACTCCTGTGTGCTGGCTCACCTGTCCGTCTACACACTCCTCCGAACTCAGCAGGAAGATGTGTAACAGGTGAACATCCCAGGACAGCCTGGGGGAGGTGTACACAGTTATGTGACCTTCGCACAGAATGACATAAGCATAGTAAATCCACTTCTGTTTGTGTTAAACACGCTAGAATTATTCCATTAGTTTCCATTTTACAGTCACTTGGGCTGCTCACTAAACAAAACACAATTGTGTGAACTAATGGTAAAACTTGTTTTACCAGCCCTGCATGTGTACATGTAATGGTCGTAATTATACATCAGGAATAAAAACTTGATACATATATAAAACAGGGTTATCAATGTTATATTAAAATGGGCAGTATGATAAAAATACACACTGTATATGTATTCTAAACATTAAAATAGACTTATACTCAGATGGCCGGGGCGGGGGGGGGGGGGGGGGGCAGGTGAGTTCCAAACTCTCAGCTACCACTTCATTCGTGAAGTGGGCGGCCACAGGGTGCTGCCCGGTACCCTGTTTGGCTCTGCTGGTACCTATGGAGGCCCGCCTTGATAGTTTGTCAGGGGCCTCCAAGCATCTAGTTATGCCACTGCTGATCCCGATGATTTTTTTCGTCAGATCCGGTGAATCGAGGATTTCCAACGTCAGATTTCCCTGATCCTCCAACCCAAGCATTGAGAGAATGGGGAATAGCCTGATACCCAGCTGATACATGGGCCACTTTAGTTGAGATGGACATTTATAAATGAGAAAAACCGCGCTGTTGCCGGGATTTAAGTGTTTTAGCTGCCCTGGATAAAAATAAACAATTCAAATAGATACTAAAACAAGGCGCTTGTGACAATGTGTATTATATTTTGCAACAATTTAAATGTTGCAATGCTGTAGTGCAATACCTGTAAAAAGAAAAGGATTAGTAATGTTTACAGCTCCTTTTAGTTAATTTTCAGTCCGGCTTCTTGTCCCATTAAAATCTCTGTACGGGGTGACGGTGACACTATCTTTCCCTATACTACCCACCTTGTATACAGCAGTGGTGGGACGAGATCCTTATTCCAAGCGGTGAGATGTATTCCTCTTCGTAACCGCTGTTTGTCTCTGTTCCGTCTTCAATGTCCCGTGCTGTGCTATGGCGGCTGCTCGGAATCCCGGCTTGTGAAACGGAGAGGAGACTGGTGATTTCTTCTGTGTTCTCCGTCTCCAGTGCGCCGTGTTTTGCTGCTGCGGGCGCTCGGAATACCGGTTTTTGAGACTCACCGCTTGGAATAAGGATCTCGTCCCACCACTGCTGTATACAAGGTGGGTAGTATAGGGAAAGATAGTGTCACCGTCACCCCGTACAGAGATTTTAATGGGACAAGAAGCCGGACTGAAAATTAACTAAAAGGAGCTGTAAACATTACTAATCCTTTTCTTTTTACAGGTATTGCACTACAGCATTGCAACATTTAAATTGTTGCAAAATATAATACACATTGTCACAAGCGCCTTGTTTTAGTATCTATTTGAGTTGAGATGGACAGTCTGAGACACCATAGGGTCACTATAAGTCTCAGTAAGGTGGCACTACGCGTGCTTAAAACTAGGGTGTTCCCCCCCTTTACTCTATAATTGTTTATGTATCTACACTTGAAGGTGGAGACCCTTCTACCTGGACTAGCACCCCACACACCTGCCCTTAGGTGTTTTTAATTAGTATGGGTCCTTGCATTTGCATATAAGAATGGGCACTATGATAGGTAAGACCTGAATACACTTATATTACATGTCAGTATTAGGGATGTTAGGGATCCACCTGATGAGGTCACCGTGACGTGGTAGATGGACCCACATTTTTGGCCAAAACTGTGCTAAGAATCTCAATTTTACGCCATGTTAAATTGTACAGTTAATGAAAATTTGTTTGATTACTAGTGTTCTTAGTACTTTTTCCCTTTTTTTCGGTGTGACACAACAGGATTCTCGGAAGTTTGATGGTTCAACGGATGTTCCGATTGTTGCATCTTTTGTATGCATGGAGCAGATCTGAGACACCGGCAGTGGGAGGCTCTGTAGACAAGACAGCAGCTGAGTCATTAGCATCAGAATGCAATTGCATGCACCTCTGTGTCAGCCCCAAAAAGAAGAAGGGGAGATGTATACTATGCGATACGGAATCCCTAGCTGCTGCTGTATATAGGGCAACTGAACCTTCTAGTATGGAAAATATACATTATGGTAAGAACTTACCGTTGATAACGGTATTTCTCCTATGTCCACAGGCTTCACAGGATAACAATGGGATATGATGGAGCGATAGCGGATTTGCATCAAACGATCACAAGCTTTCAGTCCTCCCAGGATGCAACAGGCACGTCCATATATCCCCGCCCACTGGTTAAGGCAAATCAGTTGGATTCCAAAGCATTTAGGCAGGAGCATCATGTAGAGCCCTATTCAAGCGAGATGAACACACATGCACACCCTTCCGTATAAGAAGGAAGATGTTTAGTGAGTAGAAAGATCCTCAAATCAGGTGCGTCAGGGTGGGATCCCTGTGGAACCTGTGGACATAGGAGAAATATTGTTATCAACGGTAAGTTCTTACCATAACGTATATTTCTCCGGCTGGGTCCACAGGTTATCCACAGGATTACAATGGGAATTCCCAAAGCAATTTTTAGTGGTGGGGACGCTCCTGATTGGACAGGAGAACCTTACGCCCGAATTCAGCGTCATGAGAGGCAAAAGTACCCAAGGCATAATGGTGGTCATTCCGAGTTGTTCGCTCGCTAGCAGTTTGTAGCAGCCGTGCAAACGCTATGCCGCCTCCCACTCGGAGTGTATTTTAGCTTAGCAGAAGTGCGAACGAAAGGATCGCTCAGCGGCGGCAATTTTTTTTGTGCAGTTTTAGAGTAGCTCAATACCTACTCAGCGCTTGCGATGACTTCAGACTGTTCAGTTCCTGTTTTGACGTCACAAACATGCCCTGCGTTCACCCAGCCACGCCTGCGTTTTTCCTGGCACGCCTGCGTTTTTTCGAACACTCCCTGAAAATGGTCAGTTGACACCCAGAAACGCCCACTTCATGTCAATCACTCTGCGGCCAGCAGTGCGACTGAAAAGCTTTGCTAGACCTTGTGTGAAACTACAACGTTCATTGTAATAGTACTTCGCGCGTGCGCATTGCACCGCATACGCATGTGCAGAAGTGCCGTTTTTTTGCCTCATCGCTGCACAGCGAACGAATGCAGCTAGCGATCAACTCGGAATGACCACCAATGTCTAATGAATGTGTTAATGGAAGACCATGTGGCTGCCTTACATATCTGTTCTGCTGAAGCACCATGTTGTGCTGCCAATGAAGGACCTACCTTACGTGTAGAGTGAGCAGAGGCATTAGCTGGAACAGGGAGATCAGCTCAAGAATATGCTTCTGAAATCGTCATTCGAAGCCATCTTGCTAGCGTCTGTTTAGTAGCAGGCCATCCTCTCTTGTGAAATCCATAGAGAATGAAGAGAGAATCTTTCTGATGGCACTGGTACGATCCACGTAGATCCTTAATGCCCGGACTATGTCCAGCGACGCTTCTCCCGCAGAAAGTCCCGATACCTGAAAAGCCGGGACTATAATTTCTTCATTAAGGTGGAATTTAGATACCACCTTAGGAAGATACCCAGACCGAGTTCTGAGAACTACTTTATCTGGAAAAAAAATCTGAAAAGGAGATTTACATGACAGCGCTCCTAAATCTGACACTCTTCTAGCTGATGCCATAGTCAGTAGAAAGAGAACTTTAGCTGGCAACCATTTAAGATCCACTTTATTAAATGGTTCAAATGGAGCAACTTGAAGGGCTTTGAGAACTAGACTTAAGTCCCAAGTCACTGTAGGAGGAACAAAAGGCGGCTGAATGTGCAGCATTCCCTGGAAAAAAGTATGCACATCCTGTAAATTGGCAATTTTCTTTTGGAACCATACAGTTAATGCTGATACTTGCACTCTCAAGGAAGCCACCTTCAAACCCTTATCCATTCCTGCTTGAAGGAAATCTAAGACCCTGGAAACTTGGAAAGATTTTGAGTCTATATTTCTTTCACTGCACCAATGAATATAGGCCTGCCATATTCGGTGATAAATGCGAGCTGAGGAGGGTTTCCTTGCTCTGAGCATAGTTTGAATTACCTGTTGTGAGAATCCTCTTGACTTCAGGATAGAGGTTTCAAGAGCCAAGCCGTCAAAGACAGTCGATCCAGATGCCTGTGATAACAAGGACCCTGCATCAGTAGATCTGGACATTGAGGGAGCAGAATTGGAGCATCCATCGACATCCTCTGCAGATCTATGTACCAATGCATTCTGGACCAAGCCGGAGCTATTAGAATCACGACACCCTTTGCTTGTTTTATTTTCCTCACCACCCTGGGTAGCAGGATAATTGGAGGAAACAGATATGCCAGATGAAAGTCCCATTTCACTGACAAGGCGTCCACAAAGATCACTCCGGGATCCTTTGTTCTTGACCCGTATATTGGCACTTTGTTGTTCAGACGGGACGCCATGAGATCTATCTCTGGCAAACCCCACTTGTCTACCAGAGTCTGAAATACTTCCGGGTGTAGAGCCCATTCGCTTGCTTGAATGGTGTGTTGACTGAGAAAGTCCGCTTCCCAGTTTAGGACTCCTGGAACGAACACTGTGGACAAGGTTGGAAGATGGAGTTCTGCCCACTTTAGTATGTGACTTACCTCCTCCATTGCTTTTTGGCTGCGAGTTCCTCCCTGATGGTTGAGGTACGCTACTGCCGTTGCATTGTCCGAGCGGATCTGGACTGGTTTTCCTTGCAGAGTGTCCTTTGCCTGAATCAGTACCATGTATATGGCCCGAAGTTCCAACAGGTTTATTGGCAGGCAACTTTCTTCTTTGGTCCATTGTCCCTGGAACCATAATTTTCTGGACACTGCTCCCCAGCCCTTAAGACTGGCATCTGTTGTCAGGAGCATACTCCACCATGTAGAATGTTGACACCATCAAACCCATCATTCGCATTGCTGCATGAATTGATATTGTTTGACTGTGTAACAACTCCTGAATCCTTAACTGCACCTTGGATATCTTGTTCCGAGGTAAAAATATTTTCTGCCGACTTGAATCCAATACAGCCCCCAAGTGAATCATCCGTTGTGACAGAATCAGAGATGACTTTGCCCAATTTATGAGCCATCCGTGCTCCTGTAGACAAGTTATTGTCTGTTGGAGATGGCCCAAGAGCAATTCCTGGGATTGTCCCAGGATTAAAAGGTCATCGAGGTATGGAAAAATTCTTATCCCCTGCTTGCGGAGATAAGCTGCCATAACCACCATAATCTTGGCAAATACTCTGGGTGCCGTGGCTAGCCCAAAGGTTAAAGCCTTTTACTGAAAATGTTGCTGGAGGATGGCGAACCTGAGATAACACTGATGAGACAGTGCTATAGGAACATGTAGGTAAGCATCCTGTATATCCAGGGATACCATATAATCCCCTGGTTCAATGGCCAAAACTATGGAGCGTAATGTCTCCATGTGGAACTGTGGTACCCAAATGTATTTGTTTAGCATTTTGAGATTGAGAATGGTCCGAAACGACCCATTTGGCTTCTGAACCAAAAAATAGGTTGGAGTAAAAACCCTGTCCCCGTTGTGCAGGGGGTACTGGAATAATTACTCCTGACTGAAGCAATTTCTGAACTGCTTTTTGCAGGGCTCTGGCCCTCGCCTCTACCCAAGATGGGCTGGTGCAGTAGAACCTTCGAGGAGGCTGCTTCTTGAAAGGGAAACCATAACCCAGAGATACCGCTTCCTGCACCCAGGCATCTGTTGTAGACTGCTACCATATCTGTGCAAAATGAAGAAGTCGGCCCCCCACCCTGGGGTCCCCCAGGCGGAGGCCAGCACCAACAGGCTGATGGCTTATGTTCTGGTTTGGAAGCTGGCCCTTTGGTGGCCCAGTGCTTCTTTGCCTTACCAAACTTATTGTATTGGGGCTGCTTACGATCACTTTTTCCTTTTGCTTTTCCTTGTGACTGAAATGGCAGAAAAACCGGACCCTTAGGCCTGGGGTTATATGTGGCAGGAAACCTGACCTTCTTGGATTCTGCTTCTGATTCCAGAATATCTGTCAATTCCTTACCAAACAGAATATTCCCAGCAAAAGGCAAAGATTCCAGAACCTTTTTTGATTCTGAATCAACTTTCCATGTACGTAACCAAACTGCTCTGCGAGCAGCTACTGTTAAGGCTGATGCTTTAGAAGCAATAGTACCCATATCTATTGCCGCTTCTTCCAAGAATATTGCAGCCTGTTTCATGTGAGCTATATGGTATTCTTGCTCCCTAGAAGGTGCTGAAAGCCTGTCTTCCAGTACCTCAGCCCATTCAGCTACTGCTTTTGCCATCCAAGCTGAAGCCATAGCTGGCCTTATGACTGCCCCCGACAGAGAAAATATGGTTTTCAAAAACCCATCCACTCTCCTGTCTGTGACATCATCTAATGACGTTGATGGCAAAGGCAATATAGATTTTCGCACTAATCGAATGACATGCGTATCTACTTTAGGAGGCACTTCACTTTTTAAACAGTCCCCAGTTGGAAAAGGATAATTGGAATCCCATTTTCTGGGAATTCTGTATTTTTTATTGGGTGTAGCCCAAGCTTCTTCCATGATTTCCGTCAGCTGATCTGGTCCTGAAAACTCTATACTAACTGTTTTGGGACGTTTAAACACAGGTGCCTTAGTTTTTAACACCGGCTCTGCTGAATCCTCTAAGGACAGAAGAGCTTTCATTGCTCTAATTAATTCAGCTACATCCACTGAGCTGATACCTTCTACCTGTTCTTCGTATGCTGAAGCAGACTATATGGAGCTATCATCATCTGATGTATCATCCTGTGTAGCCTGTGAATTTGATGATTTATTTACACTCGGTTTATCAGCTTGTTTCATTGGAGAAGCTGTTGGGGATATACCGTAGGAAGGGAGCTGCATGTATAGGTTAAGAGTGGACCGTACTCCTGGTATTGAAGCTGTAGGAATTACCCGTTCAGCTATACTGGACAAGCTCTGTGCAAACATTGCCCAAAGTGGATCTACCTGACGTTGAACAGGGATCTGCCTTGTAATCTGCTGAAAAGCAAAACAATTTGCACATAAACCATCCTGTACCAGATCCTGAGAGGATAATACCGTTTTGCAGGACAAACATGATGATATGAGTGTTGGTGCTACTGTCAGTGTAACCTCGTCACTTTTGCCACTCTTAGACATGATAAATAATCAGCACTTCCACAGTGTACTACACAATTTGTGACTGAAATCACTTTACTTTTTCAAAGTGATATCAATCTGACCCTACCCATGCACCAGCATTGAGGCTCAGAAGAAACCACTGACAAACATATATAAAGTCAGCAATCAAACTAGCAGTCAGTCACATGTTATATATTAGTCATATGAGCATATTATCAACTACAAACACATTTCAAAGTATGTTATTGAATTCTGTTCTATACAGATTTTAACGTATTTAGACGCAAATGCGAAGAGAACCACAGTAATGTACACAGACTCATATGCAATGGGCACTAAACTTAACTATTCATACTAACAAAAGTAGATAGAAATTTAGTGCTGTATAGCCCGTACTCAGTAGAGTGGGCTATAGGGAGACTCACCTAATTTCCAAGATCGATAAATACGTTCGATCCAGACGCTACTAGTGTACACTGTCACTCCGGGAACTATTAGTGAACACAGACACTCCGTGCACACACACACTCCGGTCACACAGATGCCTGTACTGCGACCGGGTAGATTTTTAGTGAACACAGACACAGCGGTCTATGCTGCGACCGAGACCCCTCGTGGTAGCGTCTGAGACGGAAGTGAGGCAACAGTTCATGGCGGGAGACCGACGAAAACTGGTCATGAACTGGGGGGAAGGACGACCAGGAGAGCGTCTGACTCCCCACCGCTGACATCAACCCTAGGGATCGCAGCCTCATACTATTCCTGGTGCCTTATGATCCCTAAGGCCTAGCGCTGGAGCACCCATGGTGGCGGCGCCGCCAGCTACTGTTTGGTAGTCTCCTCTAAAAACAGTGTGGCTGTGTCCGTATTCCCCTTCTAAGTGGAACCGATGCCTTACCTTCTCCCCGTGCTCCGGCCACAGCCTGGTAACGTCTGCTGGACCTGCTAGTATATCCGACACAGACGCCCGCCGAGACAGCACTGTACGTTGTTGCGACCCAGCGGAGAGTTGTTGGAGCGACTCTTTCCAATATGCTTATATGATGTTGTTAGGAAAGATCACTAGACCATAGTCCGGCTCCTACCGCACCAAACAAAAAACTGATTTGCCTGAGCCAGTGAGCAGGGATATATGGACGGGCACGTTGCATCCTGGGAGGACTGAAAGCTTGTGATCATTTGGTGCCAATCCGCTATCGCTCCATCATATCCCATTGTCATCCTGTGAATCACCTGTGGACCCAGCCGGATAAACCAGGAACGTACAAATATAGAAGCACGGACAAGTAGGGATGGTCATCGGTGGATTAACCATCAGTGGTTACCATTGATGGTACCATCGATGATCATGCCTGCTGTTCTATTGAAGGGGCTGCGGGACAATCTCAACTTGGGGGCAGGGCTTTGCGGGTGTCGGAGTTCCGGCTCTGTGTTCCGGCAATTGTAAGGAAAAAAAAAAATCTGGATGGTTTTGTACCATCGATGGCGGTAAATCATTTGGTTTTCTCATTGATGGCAAAAGTATTTTACATTGGACGTAGACCATCAATGATTTTGAAACATCGATGGTCGATGACAACCCCTACTGACTAGGTATCTACATAAAAAAAAATCTGTAATAAACCATTTAAAAACTTCTGACCATTAGTAATAATAAATACTGTACATCCAATATATGCCTCCTAGTAATATTCATCGTGTAGTCATGATGAGATGAAAATCCAGAAAATTGCAATATAACAGCTCACTCTGTCACCCAGTGTACAGTATATAACTATATACTGTATGCCACTGCACATTACCTACACAACAACCCTAACATACACATGAATCTACACCAAATCATTAGGTACAACGTGAGTAGCAATGGCTAGCATTATTTATACAACACAAGATTAGTGCACAAGCCTGTTATAGTGTCGCTCGTTCTGCAGTGCTTAGTCATACCATCTCACTGGTATACAGTCAGAAGGTCTCTGTTAAAATGCCAAAAGGAGGTCAGTATTGATTATGGTGGCATGGTTACAATGTTGACACCATTAATGTTGACACCTGAAAAATGTAAATGTTGACGTTGTCATGCTGACATTTCTGTTAGGGTTAGTTAGAATAACGAGATTTATGGTAAGAACTTACTGTTGTTAAATCTCTTTCTGTGAGGTACACTGGGCTCCACAAGGATTAACATCGGGGTGCAGAGTAGGATCTTGATCCGAGGCACCAACAGGCTCAAAGCTTTGACTGTTCCCAAGATGCACAGCGCTGCCTCCTCTATAACCCCGCCTCCGTTCACAGGAGGTCAGTTTCGTTAACCAGCCCAATGCAGTAGCAGGTACTAGAGACGACAATCGCTCGTAGCCAATTACACCACACACTCACCACAGGAGAGGGTGTCAGCGGCTATACCACACCAACCCAAAGAAGCTAAGTGCGTCAGGGTGGGCGCCTTGTGGAGCCCAGTGTACCTCGCAGAAAGAGATTTAACAACGGTAAGTTCTTACCATAAATCTCGTTTTCTGCTGCGGGGTACACTGGGCTCCACAAGGATTAACATCGGGGATGTCCTAAAGCAGTTCCTTATGGGAAGGGACGCACTGTAGTGGGCACAAGAACCCGGCGTCCAAAGGAAGCATCCTGGGAGGCGGAAGTATCGAAAGCATAGAACCTTATGAACGTGTTCACTGAGGACCACGTAGCCGCCTTGCACAATTGTTCAAGGGTCACACCACGGTGGGCCGCCCAAGAAGGTCCAACCGACCGAGTAGAATGGGCTTTGATGGTAGCAGGAGCTGGATGACCAGCCTGTACATAAGCATGTGCAATCACCATTCTAATCCATCTGGCCAGAGTCTGCTTGGAATCAGGCCAGCCACGTTTGTGAAAACCAAACAGTACAAACAGAGAATCAGATTTCCTAACGGAAGATGTTCTCTTCACATAGATACGGAGAGCCCGTACCACATCCAAAGACCGCTCTTTGGAAGACAACTCAGGAGAATTAAAGGCGGAACCACAATCTCCTGGTTAAGGTGGAACGAATACACCACCTTCGGCAAATAACCCGGTCGCGTCTTAAGAACCGCCCGGTCACGATGAAAAATCAAATTGGGGGACTTACAAGATAAGGCACCCAAGTCCGAGACCCTTCTAGCTGAAGCAATAGCCAGCAAAAATAGCACCTTAAGGGACAGCCACTTAAAGTCAGCAGAGGCAAGAGGTTCAAATGGAGACTCTTGCAAGGCCTCCAGTACCACCGACAGATCCCAAGGGGCCACAGGAGGTACATAAGGAGACTGAATCCGCAACACGCCCTGAGTGAATGTATGAACATCCGGAAGGGCAGCAATCTTTCTCTGAAACCAAACCGACAAGGCAGAAATGTGAACCTTCAGGGAGGCCAGACGAAGGCCTAAGTCCAGGCCCTGTTGTAGGAAGGCCAACAGTTTGGCCGTGCTAAACTTGAAAACGTCATGATTGTGAGACGCACACCAAGTAAAGTAAGCATTCCAGACCCTATGGTAAATCCGAGCAGAAGCCGGCTTACGGGCCTTCAACATAGTTTGAACGACCGCCTCAGAAAAACCCTTGGCCCTCAGGACGGAAGCTTCATGAGCCATGCCGTCAAAGCCAGATGTGCCAAGTTCTAGTAAACACCAGGGCCCTGAACGAGGAGGTCTGGTCATTGTGGAAGTAGAAGGGGATGATCTAGCAAGAGGCCCTGTAGATCAGAGAACCAGTGCCGTCTGGGCCACGCTGGAGCGATCAGAAGTAGGTTTCCTCCTTCTTGCTTGAACTTCCGTATAACTCTGGGCAGGAGTGACACCAGACTCCTGCCCAGAAGCCGAAAGTTCCATGGGATTGACAGAGCATCCACGAATGTAGCTTGGGGATCCCCTGTCCTTGCTCCGAAGACCGGAACCTTGTGATTGTGTCGAGATGCCATCAGGCAGTGCTCTAACTAGGCATTTTAGCGCTGTGTGCAAGAAACGACATTGGCGCCCCCCCCCATGCAAGATAGGGGCAGTGCGCGCCGTAGGCGCGCGAAAAATATATAGGGGCGTGGCTTCATGGGGAAGGGGCATGGCCACAAAATAATAGCAATTCATACTACGGTGCACAGTAGTCTCCATTATTCAAATTACGCTGCACAGTAGCGCCACTACACCAGGTAGAGCCCCTTTTATACATTACAGCAGACAGCATCCCCCTTTTTACACATTACAGCAGACAGTCCCCCTTTTTACATATTGCGGCAGCCATGCCCCCTTTTTACACATTGCGGCAGCCAGGCCCCCTTTTTACACATTGCGGCAGCCAGTCCCCCTTTTTACACATTGCGGCAGCCAGGCCCCCTTTTTACACATTGCGGCAGCCAGTCCCCCTTTTTACACATTGCGGCAGCCAGTCCCCCTTTTTACACATTGCGGCAGCCAGGCCCCCTTTTTACACATTGCGGCAGCCAGTCCCCCTTTTTACACATTGCGGCAGCCAGTCCCCCTTTTTACACATTGCGGCAGCCAGTCCCCCTTTTTACACATTGCAGCAGCCAGGCCCCTTTTTACACATTGCGGCAGCCAGGACCCCTTTTTACACATTGCGGCAGCCAGGACCCCTTTTTACACATTGCGGCAGCCAGGCCCCCTTTTTACACATTGCGGCAGCCAGTCCCCCTTTTTACACATTGCGGCAGCCAGTCCCCATTTTTACACATTGCGGCAGCCAGTCCCCCTTTTTACACATTGCGGCAGCCAGGCCCCCTTTTTACACATTGCGGCAGCCAGGACCCCTTTTTACACATTGCGGCAGCCAGGACCCCTTTTTACACATTGCGGCAGCCAGGACCCCTTTTTACACATTGCAGCAGCCAGGCCCCCTTTTTACACATTGCGGCAGCCAGGACCCCTTTTTACACATTATGGCAGACGGTGACCCCCAGAGAGAGAGAGAGAGAGAGAAAGAGAGAGAGAGAGAGAGAGAGAGAGAGAGAGAGAGAAAGAGAGAGAGGGATATACTTACCTTCTCCCCGCTGACAGGCTCCTCGTGCTGGCATCTCCCTCTGTGCAGGCATCGGACAAGGAGGAGGAGGGAGGGGGACCTATTTCATTGGTAGTAAGCGCCGCTGCAGCATCCCCCTCTCCTTCCATATAGGCTGCCTGGCGCTGCTGTGGATGCTGGGATGGAGGAACCGCATCCCAGCATCCACAGCAGCGCCGGGCAGCCTATATGGAAGGAGAGGGGGATGCTGCAGCGGCGCTTACTACCAATGAAATAGCGCTGCTGCGGCTCCAGTCCCCCTCCCTCCTCCTCCTTCTCACCTGCCTCCGGCGCTTCTCTCTCCTCCAGCGCGGCTGCGGCGCACGGCACACAGCAGAGGCGGCATGTAATGAGTCAATTTGACTCATTACATGCCGCTGGCTGTGCGCCCTCAGGGCAACTGCGCTGTGTGCCAAGCCCACTTGGCACACACGTAGTTACGGCCCTGCCATCAGGTCTACATCTGGAAGGCCCCACTTGTCCACGAGAAGTTGAAACACCTCTGGATGGAGGCTCCATTCTCCGGCGCATACGTCCTGACGACTGAGAAAGTCCGCTTCCCAGTTTAGGACCCCTGGAATGAACACTGCGGATAAGGCCGGCAGATGGCATTCTGCCCACTGAAGAATCCGCGATACTTCCCTCATTGCCATGCGGCTTCGAGTGCCGCCTTGATGATTGATGTACGCCACCGTGGTGGCGTTGTCCGATTGTACTTGAACAGGTCTGTTCTGTATTAGATGCTGGGCCATTGTCAACGCATTGAACACTGCCCGCGGTTCCAGAATATTTATCGAGAGTAGAGACTCCTCCTTGGTCCACCAACACTGAAGAGAGTGTTGTTCCAACACTGTGCCCCAACCTCTCAGACTGGCATCCGTCGTCAGCAGGACCCAGTTGGGTATCCAGAAGGGACGGCCCCTGCTCAATCGTTGGTCCTGAAGCCACCAGCTCAGTGACAGGCGGACCTGCGGAGACAAGGAGATCATGTGAGATCTGATTCGGTGAGGCAGGCCGTCCCACTTGGTCAGAATTAACTTCTGCAGAGTGCGAGAATGAAATTGAGCATACTCCACCATGTCGAAAGCCGACACCATGAGACCTAGCACTTGCATTGCCGATTGCATCGACACTTGCGGACGAGATAGAAAGCATCGAATCCTGTCCTGAAGCTTTAGGACTTTCTCCTGAGACAAGAACAACCGTTGGCTGTGAGTGTCCAATAACGCTCCCAGGTGTACCATGCTCCGAGCAGGAACCAGGGAGTATTTCTTCCAGTTGATCAGCCACCCGTGGGCCGTCATGAACTGGACCGTCAGATCTAGATGACACAGGAGAAGTTCTGGGGAATTTGCCAGAATCAACAAATCATCCAAGTACGGTAGGGTCCTGACCCCTTGACGGCGGAGTGTAGCCGTCATGACCACCATTACTTTGGGGAAAACTCGGGGAGCCGTTGTCAAACCAAAGGGTAACGCCTGAAATTGGTAATGAAGATTTCCCACCGCAAACCTGAGGTACTGCTGATGAGACACTGCAATAGGAATATGCAGGTAGGCATCCTGTATGTCCAGGGAGACCATATAGTCCCCAGGCTCCAAGGCCAGCACAATAGAGCGCAGAGTTTCCATACGAAACTTGGAGACCCGTAGGTACTTATTCAAGGACTTCAGATTGAGAATGGGCCGCGACGACCCGTTCGGTTTCAGGACTAGAAACAGCGGTGAATAGTACCCCTTGCCTCTCTGAGCCAGAGGCACCTGTACTACCACTCCTGTGGACAGGAGAGAATGTACCACCGAATGCCGAATCCAGAGCAACATCCGTAAGGCAAAATCGATGAGGGGGACGATTCTTGAAGGATACGGCGTAACCTCGAGTGACGACTTCCCTTACCCAGGCATCGGAAGTGATCTTCAACCATTCCTGGGCGAAACCTAGAAGTTGGCCCCCCGCCCTGGGATCCCCCAGAGGGAGGCCCGCCCCGTTATGTGGCAGGCTTGTCCGTTTTGGAAGCAGGCTGACGGGTAGACCAGGCTCGCTTCGGTCTGGGCTTGGCAGGTCTGGAAGCACGAGCTTGCTTTGGGTACGCCTGACCTTTTGCTTTACCTGGAGGACGAAAGGGCCAAGGGAAAGTACTTTTAGCCTTCTGCGTGGAAGGAGCCGTACTAGGTAGGCAAGCTGTTTTAGCAGTAGCCAGATCAGCCACAATCTAATTGAGGTCTTCTCCAAAGAGAATGTCTCCCTTGAAAGGAAGCACCTCCAGGGTTTTCTTGGAACCATATCCACCGACCAGGATCTCAATCAAAGTATACGTCTGGCCAAGACGGACGTAGTAGCAGCCTTGGCCGCCAGCACCCCGGCATCGGAGGCCACCTCCTTAAGGTACAGAGAAGCTGTGGTCATATACGAGAGACATTGTTGAGCATGCTCAGATGCATTAGAAGGCAGCTCCGCCTCTAGCTCCTGAGGCCACGCCTCAACAGCTTCAGCAGCCCAAGTTGCTGCAATGGTTGGCCTATGCACAGCCCCCGTTAGGGTGTAAATCGCTTTCAAACAACCCTCCACACGTCTATCCATCAGTTCCTTTAGAGAGGTGACGGTATTTACTGGCAGAGCAGAGGAAACTACCATACGAGCCACATGAGAATCTACGGGTGGAGGAGTTTCCCAATTCTTACATAGCTCCGCAGAGAGAGGATAGCGAGCCAACAGTCTCTTATTCGGTCTGAATTTTGTCCCCGGATTTTCCCAGGACTCCTGACGTATGTCAGCCAGGTGTTGAGAATGAGGTAAAACTTGTTTAACCACCTTCTTACGTTTAAATCTGTCCGTTTTTTTAGAGACAGCCTCAGGCTCAGGATCATCAGAGACCTGAAGAATGAGCCTGATAGCCTCAATCAAATCAGGGACATCCACCATTGACTTCCCCTCCCCATCAGAAGCATCTGAGTCAGTGTCTGTGGGGTCAGTATATGCACCATCCTCCTCAGAGGATGTGTCCGGGATAGCAGTGGATCGTGAGGAGGTAATGGCCCGTTTAGAAGATGTCTTAGTCTTAGGTGGGCGAGAGTAAGATTTAGATTTAGTCAGTGACCGGTTCAATTGCTGTAACTGAGTGGAGATTTGATCTGCCCATGGCGGATTAATTGCAGGGACCATAAACTGCTGCATTGGCACAGGTGGTCCCACAGGGGGCGCCAATTTAGTTACAAGCGTGTTTAACAGCGTGGAAAAGGTAGCCCAAGGTGGGTCATTTGTTGCCCCCGGTGCTACAGACCCACTGAACCTGAACTCTCAGCTGCCATATTTTCCTCCAAAATGTCCGCGGCATCACCACCACGCAATGTGGGAGAAGCCCCAGCTCTGTTGCCTCGTTTAGCCGACATACTAGTAAGCACAATATTGGGCAACCTGGTACAATCTTAGCAGCGATATACCCTAGCAAGAACTCTCAGTGCAGTGTGACCTTCCTGTCAGCACAAATTGGGAATCCAAGAGATATATGGTGACTATAAATCACAAAGAAAAATACACAGCAAGTATATCTTGTGAAATACCTATATTATTCAGAAAAACCTGAAACACTTAGGGGGTCATTCCGAGTTGATCGAAGCTGTGCTAAATTTAGCACAGCTACGATCATCTTCCCTGACATGCGCGGGGATGCCCAGCACAGGGCTAGTCCGCCCCGCTTGTCAGTCCCGCCCCCCCTTTCCCCGCACAAATACAAAAGCATCGCACAGTGGCAATGCTTTTGTATTTCTGGAGTAAATCCCGGCCAGCGCAGCTCCTGAGGCTGGCCGGGAATTGTTTGTCACTGCCGCTGGCCGCAGCGGCTGCGTGAGACGTCACGCAGTCGCAGCGGCACGCCCCCCCAACGGTCCGGCCACGCCTGCGTTGGCTGGACCGCGCCTCCTAAACGGAGGCTTAATGTCGCCGTTCAGCCCCCTCCCGCCCAGCGACCACCTCTGTCTCAGAGGCGATCGCTAGGCAGCGACGACTGCCATGTGCCGGCGCATGCACAGTACCGACCCGATCGCTGCGCTGCGACAAACTGCAGTGAGCGATCGGGTCGGAATGACCCCCTTAGTCAGGTTACAGAATATAGGAGCAGCAGGCTGAGTGAAATACCCGATAAGGAAGCCACGCAGCAGCTACATGCACACACACATATATAGTCACAAGCGTACCATGTAGAAATTATACACTATAAAACTGCACTGGACTAGCAATACAAAGTAATACTCAGTATAGCTATATATGTAAACAATAGATATAACAAAACACAATAGATACTGGATGTATATCACAGGGTGTTTGTACCACACAGCCCTGAATGTATGCACTCTTTCTTAACTAACACTGTCCCAGTGACAGGTAGAATACTTAAGTGTCCTGTAAAATGCACAGCGCTGGCGATCAGGCGGCTTTACAGATGAGGATTTGCCCCAGCAGTCCCAGGAACAGCTCAGCTCTGTTGTGATGGCTGCTGACAGGGAGTGAGGGAGAGACATGCAGCTCCCACCTGTGCCCAGTGTCCCAATGACTAGTGGAGCGGCTGCCCAATTACAGTGTCCACGCCAGCGCACGCGGCCCGCCTCCCACGGCCGTGCCGGAACGCGGTTAACAGCGGGCCAAAGAGACCCCTTACCTCACCCTGTACCTGCGGCCACGCGATCCTGGAGGGCAGCGGCGGGTGTGTGTGACTGACAGGAAAGACACCGGAGCCTCCGCTGTAGTTACCCGGCAACCAGGGCGCGGGAGTATACAGCGTCGCTGGGGGAGTGATGGAGCTGCAGCAAAATATGTCTTATGTGACATACATAAAAGCTGGAGCCCTTGAAGTCTTCAAAAGTTTTTCTTCTTTCTTCAATTTAAGCTATAATATGGGTTGCAAGGGCAGCCCCCCTGTTGATTGCCTGCTTACTGCATGGCACCAACTTACAAACTGAGCTCCTGTGCACGGAGGCGGGGTTATAGAGGAGGCGGCGTTGTGCATCTTGGGAACAGTCAAAGCTTTGAGCCTGTTGGTGCCTCGGATCAAGATCCTACTCTACACCCCTATGTTAATCCTTGTGGAGCCCAGTGTACCCCGCAGCAGAAAACAGTGATACTTCAACATCAGTGTTGACACTATGTTGACATGTCCATTATCAACATTAAGACCATGTTAAGACATGCTGTCAATTAGTGATGAGCGGGTTCGGATCCTCGGGATCCGAACCCGCCCGAACGTCACATTTTTTTACACGGGTCCGAGCGACTCGGATTCTCCCGCCTTGCTCAGTTAACCCGAGCGCGCCCGAACGTCATCATCCCGCTGTCGGATTCTCGCGAGATTCGGATTCTATATAAGGAGCCGCGCGTCGCCGCCATTTTCAAACGTGCATTGAGATTGATAGGGAGAGGACGTGGCTGGCGTCCTCCCCATTATATTAGAAAAGAAAATAGTAAACTGACTCAGTGACTTAGTTATAATTGTGGGGAGGATTGGGGACGGGGGGAGCAGCTGTTAGGGAGTACAGTGCAGTGAGTTTAATCCTTTGTTTCTCTGCCTGAAAAAAATGCTCCACCATATCTGTGCTCAGTGTGCTGCACTGCTGCATGATATATCTGTGCTGAGTGCACTGCTCTGCTCACACTGCCTAATTGTGGGGACTGGGGAGCAGTTATAGCAGGAGTACAGTGCACAGTTTTGCTGACAGTGACCACCAGTCCAGTATACGTTTGTCTGCCTGAAAAACACTCCTGTGGTGGTTTTTTTTTTTCTTCATACTAGTTTAGCAGTCTGCTGACAGTGTCCACCAGGTCCGTTATATACAGTATATATTATATATAAGCAGTACGGTAGGCCACGGCTGTACCTAACTCTGTGTCGTCAGTGCACTCATCGTCCATAAGTAATATTTACTTTACTATCCATCCATCTACATTGTATACCTGTGGTGTTTTTTTCTTTTCTTCATACTAGTTTAGCAGTCTGCTGACAGTGTCCACCAGGTCCGTTATACAGTATATTATATATATAAGCACTGCAGTACGGTAGGCCACGGCTGTACCTACCTCTGTGTCGTCAGTGCACTCGTCGTCCATAAGTAATATATAATACTATACTATCCAGTATCCATCCATCTACATTGTATACCTGTGGTGTTTTTTTTATTTTCTTCATACTAGTTTAGCAGTCTGCTGACAGTGTCCACCAGGTCCGTTATACAGTATATTATATATATAAGCACTGCAGTACGGTAGGCCACGGCTGTACCTACCTCTGTGTCGTCAGTGCACTCGTCGTCCATAAGTAATATATTATACTATACTATCCATCCATCTACACTGTATACCTGTGGTGGTTTTTTTTTTTCTTCATACTAGTTTAGCAGTCTGCTGACAGTGTCCACCGGGTCCGTTATACAGTATATTATATATATAAGCACTGCAGTATGGTAGGCCACGGCTGTACCTACCTCTGTGTCGTCAGTGCACTCGTCGTCCATAAGTAATATATAATACTATACTATCCATCCATCTACATTGTATACCTGTGGTGGCTTTTAGTTGTGCGCATTAAAATATGGAGAACAAAAATGTGGAGGTTAAAAAAATAGGGAAAGATCAAGATCCACTTCCACCTCATGCTGAAGCTGCTGCCACTAGTCATGGCCGAGACGATGAAATGCCATCAACGTCGTCTGCCAAGGCCGATGCCCAATGTCATAGTACAGAGCATGTAAAATCCAAAACACAAAAGATCAGTAAAAAAATGACCCAAAAATCTAAATTAAAAGTGTCTGAGGAGAAGCGTAAACTTGCCAATATGCCATTTACGACACGGAGTGGCAAGGAACGGCTGAGGCCCTGGCCTATGTTCATGGCTAATGGTTCAGCTTCACATGAGGATGGAAGCACTCATCCTCTCGCTAGAAAAAAGAAAAGACTTAAGCTGGCAAAAGCACAGCAAAGAACTGTGCGTTCTTCGAAATCCCAAATCCCAAAGGAGAGTCCAATTGTGTCGGTTGCGATGCCTGACCTTCCCAACATTGGACGGGAAGAGCTTGCGCCTTCCACCATTTGCACGCCCCCTGTAAGTGTTGAAAGGAGCACCCGCAGTCCAGTTCCTGACAGTGAAATTGAAGATGTCAGTGTTGAAGTACACCAGGATGAGGATATGGGTGTTGCTGGCGCTGGGGAGGAAATTGACAAGGAGGATTCTGATGGTGAGGTGGTTTGTTTAAGTCAGGCACCCGGGGAGACACCTGTTGTCCGTGGGAGGAATATGGCCATTGACATGCCTGGTGAAAATACAAAAAAAATCAGCTCTTCAGTGTGGAAGTATTTCAACAGAAATGCGGACAACTGGTGTCAAGCCGTGTGTTTCCTTTGTCAAGCTGTAATAAGTAGGGGTAAGGACGTTAACCACCTCGAAACATCCTCCCTTATACGTCACCTGCAGCGCATTCATAATAAGTCAGTGACAAGTTCAAAAACTTTGGGCGACAGCGGAAGCAGTCCACTGACCAGTAAATCCCTTCCTCTTGTAACCAAGCTCGCGCAAACCACACCACCAACTCCCTCAGTGTCAATTTCCTCCTTACCCAGGAAAGCCAATAGTCCTGCAGGCCATGTCACTGGCAAGTCTGACGAGTCCTCTCCTGCCTGGGATTCCTCCGATGCATCCTTGAGTGTAACGCCTACTGCTGCTGGCGCTGCTGTTGTTGCTGCTGGGAGTCGATCGACATCCCAGAGGGGAAGTCGGAAGACCACTTGTACTACTTCCAGTAAGCAATTTACTGTCCAACAGTCCTTTGCGAGGAAGATGAAATATCACAGCAGTCATCCTGTTGCAAAGCGAATAACTGAGGCCTTGACAACTATGTTGGTGTTAGACGTGCGTCCAGTATCCGCCGTTAGTTCACAGGGAACTAGACAATTTCTTGAGGTAGTGTGCCCCCGTTACCAAATACCATCTAGGTTCCACTTCTCTAGGCAGGCGATACCGAGAATGTACACGGACGTCAGAAAAAGACTCACCAGTGTCCTAAAAAATGCAGTTGTACCCAATGTCCACTTAACCACGGACATGTGGACAAGTGGAGCAGGGCAGACTCAGGACTACATGACTGTGACAGCCCACTGGGTAGATGTATTGCCTCCCGCTGCAAGAACAGCAGTGGCGGCACCAGTAGCAGGATCTCGCAAACGCCAACTCGTTCCTAGGCAGGCTACGCTTTGTATCACCGCTTTCCAGAATACGCACACAGCTGAAAACCTCTTACGGCAACTGAGGAAGATCATCGCAGAATGGCTTACCCCAATTGGACTCTCCTGGGGATTTGTGGCATCGGACAACGCCAGCAATATTGTGCGTGCATTACATCTGGGCAAATTCCAGCACGTCCCATGTTTTGCACATACCTTGAATTTGGTGGTGCAGAATTATTTAAAAAACGACAGGGGCGTGCAAGAGATGCTGTCGGTGGCCAGAAGAATTGTGGGCCACTTTCGGCGTACAGACACCGCGTACAGAAGACTGGAGCACCACCAAAAACACCTGAACCTGCCCTGCCATCATCTGAAGCAAGAGGTGGTAACGAGGTGGAATTCAACCCTCTATATGCTTCAGAGGATGGAGGAGCAGCAAAAGGCCATTCAAGCCTATACATCTGCCCACGATATAGGCAAAGGAGGTGGAATGCACCTGTCTCAAGCGCAGTGGAGAATGATTTCAACGTTGTGCAAGGTTCTGCAACCCTTTGAACTTGCCACACGTGAAGTCAGTTCAGACACTGCCAGCCTGAGTCAGGTCATTCCCCTCATCAGGCTTTTGCAGAAGAAGCTGGAGGCATTGAAGGAGGAGCTAAAACAGAGCGATTCCGCTAGGCATGTGGGACTTGTGGATGGAGCCCTTCATTCGCTTAACCAGGATTCACGTGTGGTCAATCTGTTGAAATCAGAGCACTACATTTTGGCCACCGTGCTCGATCCTAGATTTAAAACCTACGTTGGATCTCTCTTTCCGGCAGACACAAGTCTGCAGAGGTTCAAAGAACTGCTGGTGAGAAAATTGTCAAGTCAAGTGGAACGCGACCCGTCAACATCTCCTCCTTCACATTCTCCCGCAACTGGGGGTGCGAGGAAAAGGCTACGAATTCCGAGCCCACCCACTGGCGGTGATGCAGGGCAGTCTGGAGCGACTGCTGATGCTGACATCTGGTCCGGACTGAAGGACCTGCCAACGATTACTGACATGTCGTCTACTGTCACTGCATATGATTCTCTCACCATTGAAAGAATGGTGGAGGATTATATGAGTGACCGCATCCAAGTAGACAGTCCGTACGTATACTGGCAGGAAAAAGAGGCAATTTGGAGGCCCTTGCAGAAACTGGCTTTATTCTACCTAAGATGCCCTCCCTCCAGTGTGTACTCCGAAAGAGTGTTTAGTGCCGCCGCTCACCTTGTCAGCAATCGGCGTACGAGGTTACTTCCAGAAAATGTGGAGAAGATGATGTTCATTAAAATGAATAATAATCAATTCCTCCATGGAGACATTCACCAGCAGCAATTGCCTCCAGAAAGTACACGGGGATCTGAGATGGTGGATTCCAGTGGGGACGAATTAATAATCTGTGAGGAGGGGGATGTACACAGTGAAAGGGGTGATGAATCGGAGGATGATGATGAGGTGGACATCTTGCCTCCGTAGAGCCAGTTTGTGCAAGGAGGGATTGATTGCTTCTTTTTTGGTGGGGGCCCAAACCAACCAGTCATTTCAGTCACAGTCGTGTGGCAGGTAAGCATGCCTCCCGACGTGATCCTCTCCAGGAGGGACAAAATGCTCTGCTTCTGGAACTTCCTCTTGATTTATGGTTGCTGGCCCCTTAGTTGAACAGGTTAATAGAGAGGAAAGGTGTTTCACCACAGGTGATGGCATTCAGACATTGACAGGGAAGTCCGGGAACGGAGCATTCTGTCCCTCCTGGAGAGGGCCATGTTGGGAGGTATAGGTAAGCAATGTAACACAGCAATGAGGAAGGCTAGTCAGATGCTTGGTTGCGTAGGGAGAGGAATCAGCAGCAGAAAGAAGTAATAATGCCACTGTATAGGTTGGAGGTACCCAGGCGCGGTCCTCAAGGCGCCCCAACAGTCCAGGATTTAGGTATATCTTTGACTTAGCACAGATGATTAAATCAAATTGACTGAGCTGCTAATTAGGTCACCTTTGGCAATGCATGGATACATTTAGGGCCTGGACCGTTGGGGTGCCTTGGGGACCGCGTTTGGGAACCTCTGATATAGGTAGTTGGTACTGCCTCATCTAGAATACTGTGTTTAGTTCTGGAGGCCATATATTCAAAAGGATATTAATACATTACAAACTGTACAAAGAAGGGCAAATAAAATGGTGCATGGCCTACATCACAAAACATACCCAGAAAGACTAAGAAATCTCAATATGTATAGTTTGGAGCAGAAAAGGGAAAGGGGGGACATGATAGAAACTTTCACATATATCAATGGTTTTAACAAAGTGCAGGATGGAAACATTCTCCAAATGAAGAGAAGCAATAGGACACGAGGACATGCACTGAGACTGGAGGGGGGGAGGTTCAGGAGAAAGATGAGGAAACATTACTTCACAGAAAGGGTAGTGGACAAGTGGAATAGCCTCCCATCAGAGGTGGTAGAGGGTGAGACAGTAGAGCAATTTAAACATGCATGGGATAGACATAAGGATATCCTTACAAAGAAATAAGGATCAATTAAGGTTTGAGATATCAAATATGGTAAAAATAAAAGGGCAGACTAGATGGGCCAAGTGGTTCTTATCTGCCGTCACATTCTATGTTTCTATGTTACCATGTTACACAGGCTTTCACAGATTAGTAAAGGAGTGTCTACAAATATTAAGCATTCTAATACACTACTGCAGAACCAACCCACCCGCACACAGCACTCACACTGCCACTAACACTGTGACCTCTGCCTCTGCTTGGATACAGATGTGTCCTCATAAATCTTGCCTCAATGCTAACGTCGGGCACCTTTTTTTATGAAAATGCATCTTATTTGCATTGCTATGTGGCTAGGATGCACAAGCAGCTTCTGCTGATTAAAATGATACGCAGCATGCCTATATACTGTGTGAGACTGTGGCTGTATCTGCATATGAAATGCTACACACAGAATATACTTTAATCAGCAGAAGCTGCTGATGCCCCTAGACATATCAAATGCCCATGGCAATTGCCTAGTTTCCCTATGCCTATGGCCGACTCTGTTCGGGGTTATGGGACAAAACCCATGCAAACATGGAGAGAAAATAAAAACTACACACAGACAGTTCCCTGGTTTAAATATTAAAAAAGTTACATAAGTATTTTGTGTACACGATTTTAATGCAGCCTATATGGATGTACATATCAAAATGCAGCAATAGAAATAGAAAACAGGAAGGGGGCCACAAGAGAAATCGGAAGTACAGGGGAAAAGAGACAGCCAAAGGCAAAAGGGGGATATAAACCTGGAATAAGGCAGGAGCAGAAATAGGGGAAAGAGGAGGAGAAAGATGGAAAGACTAGCGTAGAGAGAGGAAAAAAACTGAAACTGCAACACTAGGCACTATAAAAATGTTTTATGTACACTGCAAGTAGACACACCTTATAATTAGTGGTTGCCTATTTCTGCCACCCCATTTGCTAACAGATTCCTAAGAAACCATACACCCAAGCAATCTCCGTAGTCAAACAGCTTAAGCACTTCAAATAAAGTCGTTGCTCTGATAATACCAAATAATGCCACTAGTCTCATAATACACAATCACACAATGGCACCGAGGGAAGACTCAATTCAGAGCAACGTCCCAGGTGTCATCTATAAACCAAGCACAAATATACTGTATCTTCAACACTTATATTGAAGGAAGATGAATTATGTAATATTCTGGTTAACTGCAATATATGTATAAACACATGCAAATAAAACGATACCACATAAAAAAATATACGAAATCTAGTTAGGGTAATATTACCATAAGATATAACATAGCGCGGGTCAGATAAATACATCGCAACCGTAGTAGTATCCATTTAATCAGGGACACCTATGATGGCTGACTAAATCCAGGTGAAATGTTGAAGTCAGCCAGCCGGGATGCGGTCAATTTACCTACAATCACAATCCCAACGGTCAAAATACAGACGACCATTGACCGATGGTCAAAATCCCAACAAGGTCAAAATACCGAATACCAAATTGTTGACAGGTCAAAAAGTCGACATGAGTTTTTCATTGAAACCGACTTGTTCATACTTTACCATCCCAGTAGACTTGGAGGGGGAATATAATATTGTTCCAAGCGCAGCAAAGCATCGTGCCCGAAACATGGCGAGCGCAGCGACCCATGCGAGAGGACGCGGTACACTTACACGGTGTCCACGTCGGCCTATGTTGACATACACACCCATTTTAAAAAAAAAAGTTGTGTTGACTTTTTGACCTGTCGACATTTTAAAGGTCTGTATTTTGACCTTGTCTGTATTTTGACCTTGGGGGTCATTCTGACCCGATCGCACGCTGCAGATTATCACAGCGGTGCGATCGGGTCAGAACTGCGCATGCCAGGGGGGGTGGCGGCGTTTGGACGCAGTTTCGTGGGCGCGGTTCGGCCAACGCAGGCGTGACCGGACTGAACGCCGCTGTGCGATGCCTTTGCACTTCTGCGGGAGGGGCAGGAGCGGCACTGACATGCGGGGCGGGATAGCTCTGTGCTGGGCGTCCCCCCGCATGTCAGTGTGAACGATCGTAGCTGCGCTAAATTTAGCACAGCTACGATCATCTCGGAATGACCCCCTTTGTCTGTATTTTAAATGTCAGTATTTTGACTTTGTCGGGATTTTGATTGTAGGTATTTCATACTAAACCCAGACAGCCACAGTAGCTGTGGTGTAAGTTCTGATTGTGTACACAAAACAGAAGTTTTTATCCTAGCTGCGCTAATAATATTATACCCGCACATCTGTGTGTGTAGCAAATAAATCAGAGGGGATTTGTCATATTTTGATCACAACATTTAAGCTTTACAGCCCACATCAAGGGACCCCAATTTTCTGCAAGTCCCTACACTAGCACAAAGTATAGGCTCAGCACACCATTACACTGCAGTTACATGTACTCACCTCCCAGATAAAGAGGGGAACATTTATACAGGGCTGGCTTGTGAGCCTCACCCAGCTAGGCCTTTTATATCATATTATATTAATTGAAAGCTGTCTTTCTATTATGTATACATACAGTATATGCATACTTGCCTACTTCTGAGCTGCTCCCTCCGGGAAGGAGCAGCCAAGTCATATTGGAGGGGTGTGTGGAGGAGGTGGTACAGGGGCGTGGTCAGGGCCGGCGCCACCACTAGGCTGCTTTAGGCAACTGCCTATGGGCGCCGGCACTTGGAGGGCGGCGCTGAGTGAAGCAACAAAATCAATGATGTCACAGACTTACAGGATCTGCACTGCGCTCACCGCGAGGGATGTATGGCGCCTGCTCACCCGGTGTCATGTTTTTTTGTGTGGAGGTCTGGAGGAGCTGAAGCTGCTACAGTGAAAGCTGTGTAACGCTGCAGCTTTCAACCACGGAGGATGGGAGGGGAGGAGACATATCCTGGCCCCGCCTGCCCTGCCCAGGCTGGATGCCAATTTGCTGGTATTTAGGGGGCGGGGCCTAATGCCGCGAAGTCCCGCCCCCATCATAGACCTGTTCCCCTCTGGTCGGTATCCTCCTTTACAGCTGTGACTGTGAGTCTCTATTAATATATGTGCTGCAGCCTGGCCTGCAGTGTGATTACACCGTGTGTCCCACTGACTTATACTATATACAGGATGTATATATCACCCAGTGCACTATATGTGTGCATTATATCTTATAATACTGTACTGTGTATATTATATACACAGCAGTGTGATTACGCTGTGTGTCCGCTGTGTTATATACTGTGTGTATTATATATATAAGTAATATGAAGGGGTGCACTCTCCAGGCTCTCATTAGAATCCAAATCTTTTATGAAGACATAGATACAATCAGTATTGCTGACGTTTCGGTCCTCACTGTGATTTGGATTCTAATGAGAGCCTGGAGAGTGCACCCCTTCATATTACTTATGCACCTGGAATGAGGAGTTTATCTTCTGAACATGGTAAGAAGCACCCCAGCACATTGTTGGATTTACTGTGTGTGTGGACATTTCTCGGATAGATATTATATATATATATATATATATATATATCTATCTATCTATCTATCCCAGAAAGTATCCCGCACTCGGGGACGTTGCTATCAGTTGCAGGAGTGCCGGGCACCCATAGGAGCATATATATATATATATATATATATATCTTACCCAGCAAACTGTAAGTGTACATCTCCTATATATTAGCCTAGATCTGTGACTTTGTGACTCATTTGCTAACGCTGGGTGGAGTCACAATGTTGGGTGGAGTCAAGTCATAGATCTAAGAGATATAGGATAATAGGAACTGCTTGTGACCAGTGCCTAGATGGACAGCCACCATCATCACAGGGAACCAGCACTGGACGGACACCCCACTGAGCACGGTACCACACACCCCTCCCTTGCTTTCCCCACCACAAACACCCACTCACACCCCTAATGACACCTGCTATTCGCACCTCGCACCCTAACCCACCACAGCCACACTCCGCTAACCCCCCTCCCCAGCTCCCACCTGCAGCTTCTCATCGCCAGCAGCACGGGAGCCACCCGCACACCCCACCCCGACTCAACACAGCCAGCCTCCACTCACCCCCGTCACCAGCTCCCACCTCTCACATGAAGCCGGAGGACGGGATCCGCAAGACAGCCGCAACTAGCACCGCTACCTCCCTCCCCAGCAACCTCCTCCACTCTCTCACCGCCCACACCACGGCAACCCTACACACCCCGACCCGCAGCACGGGACCCACCCGCACCCCCCACCCCGACCCAACACAGCCAGCCTCCACTCACCTCCTGCCCAGCTCCCACCTCTCACATGAAGCCGGAGGACGGGAACCGCAAGACAGCCACAACTACCACTGCTGCCTCCCTCCCCCACTCTCTCATCGCCCGCACCACGGGAACCCTCCGAACCCCAACACACCACAGCCACACTCCACTAACCCCCCTGCCCAGCTCCCACCCGCAGCACGGGAGCCACCCGAACCCCCCACCCCGACCCAACACACCCAGCCTCCACTCACCCCTGTCCCCACCTCTCACATGAAGCCGGAGGACGGCAACCAAAAGACAGCTGCAACTACCACCGCTGCCTGCCTCCGCCACCCTCCCTCCCCAGCAACCTCCTCCAGTTGCTCAGCGGCCGCACCACGGGAACCCAATGCACCCCCAACCCACCACAACCACACTCCACTAACCCCCTCCCCAGCTCCCACCTGCAGCTTCTCATCACCCGCACCCCCACCCGCTACCAATACAGCCAGCCTCCCCTAAACCCCCTCCCCAGCTCCCACCTCCAGCCTGTCATCACCCCCAGTACGGGAGCAGCCCCCACCCCCCACACCCAATATCCACCCTCCACTAACCCCCCTCCACAGCTCCCACCTCTCACACGCACCCCACACCCCGACCCACCACATCCAGCCTCCACTAACCCCCCTCCCCAGCTTCCACCTCCAGCCTGTCATCACCCGCTGCACGCACCCCCCAGATCCACCCACCACATCCAGCCTCCCCTAAACCCCCTCCCCAGCTCCCACCTCTAGCCTCTCATGACCCACCGCACGGGGGCCGGCCGCACCCCACAACCCCAACCCAGCCCATCCAGCCGCCGCTAACCCCCCCATCTCCAGCTTCCACCTCCAGTCTGTCATCACCCGCAGCACAGGAGCCACCCGCACCCCCCATCCCGACCCACCAAAGACAGCCTCCGCTAACCCCCTCCCCAGCTCCCACCTCCAGCCTCTCATCTCCCGCAACACGGGAGCCACCCGCACCCCAACCCAACACAGGCAGCCTCCGCTAATCCCCCTCCCCAGCTCCTACTTCCAGCCTCTCACATCACCGCACCACGCCAGCCGGCCGCACCCTGACCCACCACAGCCAACCTCCCCAGCTCCCACCTCTCACATGAAGGCGGGGGACGGGAGCCCCAAGATACCCGCACACCGCATCAACGCTGCCTGCCTCCACCCCCCCCCTCCCCACCTCCAGCCTCTCGCATGAAGCACAGGACTAAATCCCCAATACACCCGCACCACAATCCACCACAGGCTGCCTCCCCAAACACAACTCCCCAGCTCCCACCTCCAGCCTCTCACATACAACGCTCTTTGACAGCCGCAACACACCCGCAGCACCACACACATGCATCCCCCCCCCCCCCATCATAACTCCCACATGTACATACTGCCCAGGAGCCACAGCCAAACGCTGCTGTGGACCACACCAACACATTACTCTACATGCCGCCCACCATCCCCACCTGCCTATTTACCAGCCCCCACTGTCTGCTGCCCCCAAACCCCCACAAACACATGTGCCTTAATCTAACTCTCCCCCCTCCACACACAAAACACCTTAACCATCTTGACTCAACCACCACCCACCAACCAACACTCCTGCAGCCATCACCCTCAGACAACTAGGGTCAGCCAAACAATAAACACACCAACACTACATTTAACACACATAGCCACACCGACACAACCATCTCTCCAACACCCAACCACCCCACCACAATACCATCACCCTCCCCCAGTAACCCCATAGCCGCAAAACAACCTCAGCAAATAAAACACCCCCTACACTCCTCTACAACATTACCCATATGACTAACCCACACCCCCCCTTCCCTAACCTTCCCTCCCATCTCTTCCCCTGCACACACCACAGCGCCCACAAAACACTCCACCATCCACCCGGCCATCCTATGTGCACCTCTTCCACCCATGGTAACTTTCACCCCCCTCCCACCCACCCATATCTGCATCCCACACAGCACCTCCAGTCACCACCATCAGCCCACACCACTACGCAACAACATATACAGGCAGCAATCCCACTCTACACACTCCCCACAGTTTCATAAATCACAAAACACCACACACCTAACTACACACCCCTTACAACTAAGACTCCACCACGCTCCTTCCCTTCAAAAACCACAACAAAACACAACACCAGCACCCAAACCCTATAACACACACACCGCTCTCCCTGTGCAACCAACTAATTCAGCCAAACCATACACACACCACAAAACCCACAACACTACCCCATATCGTAAAGGCAATATTTCTCTACTTACAACTGCAACCCCTTAAACCCATAACCAAGCAGCTGCATTATTCTCTACCTCACCCACACCCCCATGACCACCTCTCTAACACCCCCACTCACACCACATGGGCAGCCCAATAACCCAATATCTCCAACACACACTCTCCACAACTACAACCCCTATCCACCACCCCCTACACCACAACACAACCTGCACCATCTGCCAAAATACACCTCCAAACACAAACCTCCACCACCCACAAACTCACCACTCTACACCCCCCCACTGTAATGCAACCACCCCACCTCACAAACACATCCATGTAACACCCACACACAGTACCTCACACAAGCCCTTCCATAAATCCATCCCACCTTGCACCTCAACACACCCTTCCACATCCCCCAAGCCTATTCACCACCCACACTCCCATGCATACATCTCACCTCCCTACACACATCACCCTATCGAAACATACCACCCCATGCCACCTTTGAACACCCAAACCTTTACCAAACACACCTACAACTCCACCAAATGCAGCACCTCAGTCCCCTT
Organism: Pseudophryne corroboree; assembly: GCF_028390025.1. Classification (NCBI taxonomy): domain Eukaryota; kingdom Metazoa; phylum Chordata; class Amphibia; order Anura; family Myobatrachidae; genus Pseudophryne; species Pseudophryne corroboree. Next base: position 344,495,499 of record NC_086453.1, read on the forward strand.
CCCCCAACCCTCACCCCTACGCCACAGTATACAGTTAGCCAACCACATCCACTATCCACCCTTTCTCTGGCCAACCAACAACCACAGCTTCTTACGCCCATACAGCCTAATCCATGTACCCCTTCTCACACAACACTCCAGCAACCACCGTCCCTTCACTCCCCTTCACAATGCACACCAAATCCAACGTACACCTATTAACTCCAAACATTAAACCTACCCTTACGCCTCATACACCCCCACCCTACACCCCCCATCAATTCCCCCTTCAACATGCCATACACACAACCTACACCCCCTCTCAAAATACCTGTCCGCAAACCCTTCCTCCCCCTCCAATTATAACCACCCAACACTCACATCATGTACACACCACTTTGTCTTCAGCCCCTCTATAACATCCCCCCAATCCACAACCCCTTTCCCAAACAACCATCCTCCACATCCACACCACCGAATACCATCCCTCCCTGCATAATGACACTACCTACATCATACAACACTGACGTCACAAACAAACACCTACCCATCAACACAACTCCACCCACACCTACAACTCACCCACCTCCAGCACACCCCCTGCACCTCACAAGCACAACCCCCATACAACAAAACTCCCTCCGTCCACACATACACCACCCACCCATTACCCCATATACCTCACCAGGCCAACCATAATCCTATACAACAATCCCCACCCCACCTTCCTAAATTACAACACACTACCCCAAATACCCACCTTCATCACAACACTCTCCCCATGTACAACTTCCCTACGCATCCCACCTTCCAACACCCTACCATGTCCCCCACAAACACCAATCCAACACATACAATTCCTCCTAGCACCTACACCATCCCTTACCCCTTGACCCCTAATACACAGTCACCAGCCACCATCCACGGTTACCGCCATACATGGTCAGTCACTTTACAAAAAATGTCGTTTTCAATCAAGTGTTTCAAATGTAAAACATGACTTCACATACTTTACCTAAACAAAGCGTTTTCATATACATTTCATTCCATTCCCATCCTAATTCTCTACATCGTACCCTACACACACTCTTCACACACTCACAACCCCCTACACACCATTCACCATCACATTTCCCTTTTGCCATACAACATTTAACCAACCTCAAAAACCACAGTCGACCACAATACATTTGACAACTACTATTCTAGACCTTCACCTTTATATAGGGGTTACGGGGGCGTAGCCCCTTACGACGGTGTGAAGAGCGCCCGCAGGGCGCGATGAATCACCTAGTTATACTATATGTACTGTGCGTATTATGTGTGTATTATGTGGTGTATACATATCACAAACTGTACTATATATGGTATATGTGTGCCATAAACTGTGTATACTGTACTGTGCAATACCATTGGCGGAAGCCCATCTGGTTCTCTGCCATAGATGGCAAAAATATTCAACATCAAGGATAAATAATCGATGATTCAGAATCATCGATGGTCGATGGCCATCCCTACTGTGTTGTGCTGTACTCAGGTAGTGTACTGTATCTCCTGCTGGCTCTCCCTCTCCCTCTCTTTCTCTCTGTCTTTCCCTGACACTCTCTCTCTTGCTCCTCTCTGCCTGTTTTCTCTAGCTCCCTAACATTGTCTCACTGCCCCCCCCCCCCCCCCCCCACACACACACTGTCTCTCTCGTGCTCTCTTCCTGACACTGGGGGTCATTCCGAGTTGATCGCTCGCTAGCAGTTTTTAGCAGCCGTGCAAACGCTATGCCGCCGCCCTCTGGGAGTGTATCTTAGCTTAGCAGAAGTGCGAACGAATGCATCTCAGAGCAGCTACAAAAAAATATTGTGCATTTTCTGAGTAGCTGCAGACCTACTCAGCGCATGCGATCACTTCAGACTGTTCAGTTCCGGATTTGACGTCACAAACACTCCCTGCTTTCTCCCAGCCACGCCTTTTTTTTTCCTGGCACGCCTGCGTTTTTCCGAACACTCCCTGAAAACGGTCAGTTGCCACCCAGAAACGCCCACTTCATGTCAATAGTGCCGGTTTTTCACTTAATCGCTGCGCTGCGAACATTTTTATCTAGTGATCAACTCGGAATGACCCCTCTGTCTCCATGACACTCTATCTCACTCTGTGACACTGTCTCTACCTCCCTGCCTGAAACTGTCACTCTCTCCCTGACACTGGCTCTCTCTCCCTGACACTGTCGCTCTCTCCCTGACTCTCTATGTCTGGGGCCCGTCTCTGCCTCCCCCTCATGGGGGGAGGGGGCGCTGAAGATTTGCCTAGGTTGCTGAGAAACCTTGCACCGGCCCTGGGCGTGGTGATGCAATCGTGCAATCGCGTCATCGTAGCCTCACCCACCGCTTTTCAATGCCCCATTACCGGCACTGTGAAGTGGGGGGCGGGGCTACGATGACGCGATTTAGCGCGAACTTAGCGTGGGCATAATTCTGTTCTGTTTAGTTCCTAATAATTATGCCTAGTGCTATCATGGCAGCTTTCAATTAAGACTATAAAAGGCCGTAGTTACTCTCAGTTGCGTATACTTGACCTGGACCCAAGCACGGTGCAAAAACAATACAAAAAAAAAAATTACAACACCTATCTGCAAAACTGACTTGTGCCCATAATAGTGGACTCTTAGGGGAAAAGTTCAAAACTGTATTTTTTTTAAATCCTTTTATACTATAAGCTGTTATTACGATCCCCCTCGAAAGAGCAGATGTGGCTCTAGCTGGGCCACACAAGAAAAAAATAAAGTAAAAAACATGTTTTCTGCATAGGGGATCGCAGACGGAGACTGAGACATGCCCGGAAAATGGTCACGACACATTTGCATTTTTGTTGCAACTCCCCGTAACCACCACCAAACGGTCCCTGACTATCAATCACTTTGCAAAGAAATCCTCGCTGCGAGCAACTTCGCAGACGCATCCGTGACGCATACGCAGCTGACCGATAATCGCTAAACTGCGTAAATATTGGCATTGCTTATATATCCCTGAATTCGGCCCAGAGATCTTAGAGGAATGATTTCATTGCACTAGGTGGCTCACGTAAGGAACTTCAGTTTATTAAGTTTAGACAGATTGGTAGATAAAAAGAGAATTTTAACTTTGCTCTTTATTTGTTGTATGAAAACAAGGGGTAGGTGCTACATTCAATAAGTGAATGTGTCATTTTTGGGCTACCACTTCATTATTCCTTTTTTCTAGAAGTGTGCTAGCTGGATTTACTAAAACATTTAAGAGTGACACGCAGTGCATGGAGCATCTAGCATGGCTTCATTTTAGAGAAGCATCCTCAAGTGTCACTGTTACCGGTTAGACGGAACACAAAACATTTAAACAGGACTGTCTGTGCCGTTGTAAGGGTCCTGCTGCTTTTGTCAGTTACTATACTATGATAGCAAATATGGAAGTCCACATTTGTAACTCAAGGAGTAAACAATCCTTACTTTGTGACTTACCTGTAGTGTAGACCTCTAGCAGGTGACTTCAAAAACAAAATAGATGATAGCCAAATTTATAAATCTAAATGAATAAGATTTAAACAATATATATATATTGCAGAAACAAATAAAAACATAATAAAATGGAATTCATGGATAATAGCATACAGTATAACATTGGGATAATGCAAACTCCGCCATTGCAGTCCAGGGGGTAAATTTACTAAGATGGGAGTTCTATTTAGGATGGGATGTTGCCCATAGCAACCAATCAGATTCCAGGTATTATCTTCTAGAAGGTGCTAGATAAATGAGAAGTAGAATCTGATTGGTTGCTATGGGCAACATCCCATCTTAAATAGAACTCCCATCTTAGTAAATTTACCCCTAGGTTTTCAGGCTATCCATGCTTAAGCCAAGATGATTAAATCAAACTGACTGATGCGCTAATTAATACCCCTTTTCCATCTGACGGTGCGGGTCGCAGCCGGGAGCCTGACACGGGTACTACCCGGCTGCGACCCGCATCGGCTCCTTTCCAATCAGCAGTCACCATCCCGGCTTATTACTTATGCTTAATCATGGCTGGTCTTCAAACCTGGACTGTAGTGTCGGAGATTGGGAATTACTGGGATAATCTTCAAATCAATATACAAACAAAATAATTCTTAATAGCTCTACTCATGGGTTAAAGGGATTATTGTAAGCGTAATAAGAACATAACAAACACTTCATGTGTTTGTAAGAAGTTAAGATCTCTAAGGGATATGCTTAAGCAGATGTCAAGTGTAGAGATTAGAGAAGTTTAATACCAAGCACACCTATTTATATACAATATATAAGACACTGAGTACACTGGCAAGATAATACATTTCTCAGCTAAATCTTATTGTGTGTGTGTGTGTATGAAATAATGTGTTTTTCTTTCAATGTTTTTAAGGTGTCAACATATGTGCAACAAGATTAGGAGGTGGAGATACGTCTTTTGGACTTGCATGGTGAATTAATACTAGTTAGAGTACTCCTAGATATACTTCTGATTCCGTTCCAGTCACTCAAGGTTTTATGCAGATTGCAGGGGCCCAGCGGCTACACCCCTGATGGAGCAGCAGCAGAGGTCCCTGCAGTTGACACTCTGTTGACTCAATCCCCTGAGAGTCAGCACAAGACATAAGAAGGGCGTATCCAGAGCTCTGAATAGAGGGGTCAACAGTCATCAAGAGAATGCTGACAGATTAGAACTGTCGACATTCAGCATGTCACTAGTGACCATATGGATGTTCTTCATGTTTACCCGGATGCTATGTTGACTTGATGGACTGTCAACAAACCATCCCTGGTGCTTTAGTGGCTTCTTACCTTCTCCCGACCACAGTGGTCACTCCAGCGTCACGAGGCCAGTGCAGACCTCTGTAGCTGCAGCATTCCGGTATTTCTCCCCTTTACCCAAACCTTTCCCCTAGCACAGGGCTGGCCAAACCGGTCCTCGAGATCTACCAACAGTTCATGTTTTCCAGGCCTCCTGGAGATCTGTAGAATTGTCAGTTAGGAATGAATGCAGCACATTTTAATTAGTAATGACTACACCTGTGCACCAGCTAGGTGGTCTGGAAAATGTGAACTGTTGGTAGATCTCGAGGACTGGTTTGGCCAGCCCTGCCCTAGTGCCTAAGCCTTAAACCCCTCCCTCAACCTCCCACTGCAGCCTATCCCTTGCCCTCCCTGTATGTTGTGTGCTAAATCTGGATAAGTGGCGGCGGCACACCACAGTACTGGTGGGGTTCCATTTCTGCACAATAGGAACTCAGAAAAGAACACAAACACAAATGTCAACGGATCTTGGCCCTCATTCCGAGCTGTTCGCTCGCTAGCTGCTTTTAGCAGCATTGCACACGCTAGGCCGCCGCCCTCTGGGAGTGTATCTTAGCATAGCAGAATTGCGAACGAAAGATTAGCAGAATTGCGAATAGACATTTCTTTGCAGTTTCTGAGTAGCTCGAGACTTACTCCTACACTGCGATCAGTTCAGTCAGTTTCGTTCCTGGTTTAACGTCACAAACACATCCAGCATTCGCCCAGACACTCCCCCGTTTCTTCAGACACTCCCGCGTTTTTCCCAGAAACGCCAGTGTTTTTTTCGCACACTCCCATAAAACGGCCAGTTTCCGCCCATAAACACCCACTTCCTGTCAATCACACTACGATCACCAGAACGATGAAAAAACTTTGTAAGGCCGTGAGTAAAATAACAAACTTTTGTGCTAATTTACTTGGCGCAGGCGCACTGCGAACATTGCGCATGCGCAGTTTGCGACTAATCGCTCCGTTGCAAAAAAAGCTAACGAGCGAACAACTCGGAATGACCCCCCTTGTACACTGTCACAAGTATTGCAGTAAGAGAACCGGATGTAAGTGTTCTTTGCCATCCAACGTTATGAGTAAGCCTATGACAGACATATCTGGACCAATAAAGAGGTCCGCGTTGGCCGACAGTGGATGTCTTGCCTGTCACTGATTGACAGGTTCATTGTCTTAACAGAGGATTTCAGGGGCATATAAAGTATGTTGCAAACAATATAGATGCAAGGGCTCATTTCCATAGTGAGGGTCACTGATTGGAGTCTCAGTCATCAGTTGACAGCTGATATGTCATATTAGAGGACTTGGGGGTCTATTCATTAAGCAGTGAAAAGACTGGAGAAGTGAGCCAGTGGAGAAGTTGCCCAAGGCAACCAATCAATGTTGAGGTAACATTTATAAAGTGCATTCTATAAAATTGTGCGTAGCAGCTGATTGGTTGCCGATGATAATGATAACAAAAATAGGATTTTAATACCTACCGGTAAATCCTTTTCTCTTAGTCCGTAGAGGATGCTGGGGACTCCAAAAGGACCATGGGGTATAGACGGCATCCGCAGGAGACATGGGCACACTATAAGACTTTGAATGGGTGTGAACCGCCGAAACTCCTTGGGCATCCGCCCAAGAAGAGCCCACCCTCCTGGCAGAATGGGCCTTCACTGACTTCGGTAACTGCAATCCAGCCGTAGAATGAGCATGCTGAAACGTATCACAGATCCAGCGTGCAACAGTCTGCTTAGAAGCAGGAACCCCAATTTTGTTTGGGAGCATACAGGATAAACAGAGCCTCTGTTTCCCCAATCTGAGCCATTCTGGCGACATAAATATTCAAAGCTCTGACTACATCGAGAGACTTCGAATCAGCCAAGGCTTCAGTAGCTACAGGCACCACAATAGGTTGGTTCATGTGAAAAGCAGAAACCACTTTTGGCAGTAATTGTTACCGAATTCTCAATTCTGCTCTATCTACATGGAAGATCAAATAGGGGCTCTTGTGAGACAAAGCCGCTAATTCCGACACCCGCCTTGCGGATGCCAAGGCCAATAGCATGACCACTTTCCAAGTGAGAAATTTTAACTCAACCTTTCATAAAGGTTCCAAGCAGTGTGACATAAGAAACTGCAACACCACGTTAAGGTCCCATGGCGCCACTGGGGGCACAAATGGAGGGTGGATGTGCAGTACTCCTTTCACGAATGTCTGAACTTCCGAAAGGGTGGCCAATTATTTCTGAAAGAAAAGTGATAAGGCCGCAATCTGCACTTTAATGGAGCCTAACTTTAGGCCTGCATCCACACCTGCTTGCAAAAAATGGAGAAACGACCCAGCTGAAATTCTTCCGTAGGAACCTTCTTGGATTCACACCAAGACACATACTTCCTCCAAACACGGTGATAAAGCTTCGCCGTTACTCCCTTCCTAGCCTGTAGCAATGTGGGAATGACTTCACTGGACATACCCTTTCGGGCTAGGATATGGCGTTCCACCGCCATGCCGCCAAACGCAGCCGCGGTAAGTCTTGATACATGCCCGGTCCTTGCTGTAACAGGTCCTCTCGTAGAGGAAGAGGCCAGGGATCTTCTATGAGTAAGTCTTGAAGATCTGGATACCAAGCCCTCCTTGGCTAGACCGGAACCATGAGGATCGCCTGAACCCTTTGTTCTTCGTATATTTACCACCTTCGAAAAGAGTGAAAGTGGGGGGAACACATAGACCGACTGAAACACCTACGGTGTCACGAGAACGTCTACTGCTATTGCTTGAGTGTCCCTTGACCTGGAACAATATCCCTGAAGTTTCTTGTTGAGGCGAGACGCCATCATGTCTAAGTGAGGAATTCCCCAAAGACTTGTCACTTCTGTGAAAACTTCTTGATGAAGACCCCACTCTCCTGGATGGAGATCGTGTCTGCTGAGGAAGTCTATTTCTCCGTTGTCTACACCCGGAATGAAGACCGCCAATAGAGCGTTTACCTGCCTTTCCGCCCAGCGAAAAACTTTTGCGGCTTCTGACATTGCCGCTTCGCTCTTCATTCCGCCCTAGCAACTTACTTACGCCACTGCTGTTAAGTCGTCCGACAGAATTAAGACGGGCAGATCGCAAAGAATATGTTCCGTTGTAAATAGCTCTTAATTCCAGAATGCTTATTGCAGACAAGCCCTCCGGCATGATCTTTTTCCCTGGAAATCCTTTCACTTGGAAAGACTGCTCCCCCGCCTCGGAGACTTGTATCCATGGACACCAGGATCTAATCCTGGATCCCGAACCTTCGTCTCTCTAGGAGGTGAGAACTGTGAAGCCACCACAGGAGAGATATCCTGGACCTGGAAACTAGGATTAATTTCTGGTGCATGTGCAGGTGAGACCCGGACCACATGTCCAACTGGTCCCGCAAAAACCACTCTGGCATTTGACCTGCTCACCGAATGGCCTCGAATGCCGCAACCATCTTCTGCATCAACGGAACGTATTGATGGGTTTACACTGTTGCAAATCTGATCCGACTCCGGATCCTGAGATCTCTTATGTGTTGAAGAACTGCCAGAGAGAAACAACAATTTGTACCACTTGTTTCTTGACCTTGCCGTAGTCAGGAGAGCGTTGCAGTACAGATTAATAATGGCTCTTATTATTGAAGGAAAACCATCATACTGCCATCACTCCGGTGAAATGGCAATGACAATCCTGAATAGCAAACCCAGGTAAGGTTAATGCGGATGAAACCGCATTTAAACCCTCTTTCTTCTTTACAGGTTGGAGATCCCTGCCCTGAGAGATTCCATCTTGTAGTTCAACTTCTTAAGTAGAAATCTTTAGGGATTATTCTGACCGAGCTGTCCGGGCTCAGAAGCACGAAAAAGCTTGAATAACAGACTTTTTTTTTTTTTTGTGTGTGACAGGGACAGCAGGACAACGTCCTGATCCAACTCTTGTATGGCGTTGCATACTACCTCCCCGTCAAGAGGAGAATCGGTAAGATCTATTTGAAAAACAGTGAGGGGAATCATCTGGAAACTCCAGTATGTCCCCCTCTGGACTCAATTCCTAACTCACTGGTCCAAGTCCATTCCAGGACTGACTGAAGAGTATTAGACGAGTTCTCACCGGTGTGGGCTCCAGCAAGATAGACCCAGCGACATGCAGTGGATGTGGTAGAAACAGAGGACAATATCTGCTTCTGTGAACTTGAAAAGGCTGCAGACCTCTTACCTTTTCACCTTCCAGTACCTGCAAAGAAGGGGAACAAACGGAATCCAACCGGTCCAAATGACTGCATCCTACAAAAAAGGCGTCACCAACCGTTGTGAGGGAACATAGCTCAAGAAGGTAGACTTACCAGTGGTATCTGCCGAGATCAACTTAACAAAGCCATCCCCAAACCAGTTTACACCTTCATAGGAAAGATCCTCCAGTATTTCTCGGAGTCAGCCTCAGCATTCCCTTGGTGAAACCACAACGCCCTCCTAGTCGAGACGGCCATGGAATTGGCCCGCGAACCCAAGAGTCCCCTACCTCTTGTAATCGGACGGCAGCATGCTGCAATGTTCTAGATAAGACCCAACTGAAAGAATACCCCATCTCTCCCAGGGTAATTATATCGGATGACAAGGTAACCGACCATTTCTGAATACAAGCACTCCCCCATGCGTATGTAATGCAAATATCATCAAAGCATATAATTAAAATATCACTTAGCTTCCTGTATACGATCCGTTGTGATAGGGCCCCGTGCAGACCTGGGGTTGACTTTCACTTTATTCTATCCATGGCGGGAAAAGAATAAACACTCGGACTCCTCGTGAGGATTCGAGACCATCTTGTCACGGCTGACCTAGAGCTTCATCAACAGAGCGACCAGCACATGAGAAGGAATAACTTTACTTCAGCATTCATAATAAATTGTAATATGAATATACACATTTAAATACACATACACACATATATCTATATATACATTACATCTCATAGTGACATTAATGTGTTCTGAATGTGTATGGATATGTACTGAATGCCAATGTTGCGGATCTAATCAGGAAACATTATGGCCGACATAAAACATACTATTCGTGTCGACAACAGGGAGTAGTAACTGGGCAAAATAAAATTTTTGCGACCCTGAGGGGTCTAAGGGAAATATATACATAATTTCACTATCACGCCCCCACAAATACTACCACGTCTGTGCTTGAGCTACAGCTCAATGCAATCGTACCATATATATATATATATATATATATATATATACAGGTATAGGTTTTTTTACATTATTTTACACCCAGCCATAATAGTTGGTGCCGACAGGGTCATCCACATACGTCTGTGTCTCCCATACAGTGTTTCCTTTGGAAAAGCTTACAACTACTGACATGCTGACACTTAATCTCACAAATCAAGTACCATCTGGAGTCAGCAATGCCGACAGAGGGATTCCCATATCTGTTTGTGGCAGAGCATTCACACATGTTGACACACGTGTACTAAACACCCACCGACATTGCTAAAATGGGTAGATTCCAGTATCTGACAGGGAAAACACAGAAACTTTTACCAACTCATTTTACACACGCTCATTATATATACATATGTATAGTGCTGCATGGTTGAACCTATATTGCACTAAACAACTGTGCCCCCCCTCATTTTACACTGTTAGCTGTTCAACAGTGTTTTGGCGGGCCCAACATCTCTGTGAGGAGAAAATGGCGCTGTATAGAGTTGTGAGGACTAAGCCATGCCCCCTTCTCGGCGCGCTTCAGTCCCGTTAGTTTTTTACATTTTATACTGGCGGGGGTCCTTATACAGTGCCTATGCACTGTATATCACTTTGCCAGGCCATATATATGAGGTATATTGCTGCCCAGGGCGCCCCCCCTGCGCCCTGCACCCTTGTAGTGCCGCTTGAGCGGTACCTCCGAGACTCTGAAGTCTTCTGCCGTCACTGAAGTCTTCTGTTCTTCCTTTACTCACCCGGCTTCTTTCTTCTGGCTCTGTGAGGGAGGGTGACGGCGCGGCTCCGGGAACGAGCAGCTAGGCGCACCAAGTGATCAGACCCTCTGGAGCTAATAGTGTCCAGTAACCAAAGAAGCAGAGCCTTGAAACTCACAGAAGTAGGTCTGCTTTTCTCCCCTCAGTCCCACGATGCAGGGAGCCTGTTGCCAGCAGTGCTCCCTGAAAATAATAAACCTAACATAAAGTCTTTCAAGAGAAACTCAGGACAGCTCCCCTAGTGTGTGTCCAGTCACTCTGGGCACAGAGTCGAACTGGAGTCTGGAGGAGGGGCATAGAGGGAGGAGCCAGTTCACACCCATTCAAAGTCTTATAGTGTGCCCATGTCTTCTGCGGATCCCGTCAATACCCCATGGTCCTTTTGGAGTCCCCAGCATCCTCTAGGACGTAGGAGAAATATAGGACTCCCATGCTTTCTGCTCTGTAAATGTAATTCTCCACCTATCTGCAAGTGACCTACATAGATCTGCTGAGAATGAACAACATGCTTAGTTTAATCTTATAATTACCATAAACAATTAATGCTTTTACAAATCCGCTGGAACAAGTGGTTATTCACGGCAGCAGTCATCAATGTATATGTCACATTTAGACAACACCTATTTTCTATTGGTACCTTTCAGAATTATGTATTCCGGGGAGAGTGTCAGTTAGGCTGCGGGGTGAGGGTCAGGTTTAGACTGCAGGGAGGGAGGCTTAGGTTTAGGCTGCGGAGAGGGAGGGTTAGGCTGCAGGAGGGGAGGGTCAGGGTTGGGATTAGGGTTCATTTAGTGCGGTGCCCCTGTCAGGATTTCAACCAATCAGCATGCCAGGGTTGGTACTCTGACCGCTGGCATTCTGTCTGCCGGTATCCCATACCATACTCAGACCGCTTTGAACCAGTAAGCACAATGCTCTTCTATTTGTACAGAAAAGGCCCGATATAGGGGTCTATTTACTAAGCCTTGGATGGAGATAAAGTACCAGCCAATCATCTCCTAACTGTCATGTCACAGGCTGGGTTTGAAAAATGACAGTTAGGAGCTGATTGGCTGGTACTTTATCTATGTTCACTTTATCTCCATTCAAGGCTTAGTACATAGACCTCTTAGTCACTCACAAGCCATCCAGCCACTTGATGCTTGAAAGTAATATAGATGTGCATCTCTGCCTTCCGAGTCAGTCTCATCGACCCTACACATCAGCTAGTGAGAGCAGCTGTCATCAACATCAGCGCACATTTCTACCTACCTATACTGGGTACAAATGATCCATCCGATCTCTAAGTGCACCTAACCCCCCCCCAACTGTCTGTAATTCCATCTACACAACCAGGACACATTTATGCTATGTGCCTCTAGTGCAGTGCAACAAAAAAAAACCCCCAGAAGATGCAGCTACTTTGGATCTGAAGCAGGCTCAACACGCAGAAGCAGATCAGCTATCTGCCATGCCAAAATGCTTCCGCAAATACTGTAGAGTGGACCTAACCCTAAACAATGACAGTCCCTATTTTGAGTCACATATTGTGTTTTCAGATTGAAAGCCGTAATTCAATGGATCCTGTATATTTCCGATGTTTGTGGGACTGTAGATACGCAGGACCCCTTTCGTGCATGACAGAACGAGTCCTCCATGAACACTGATCGCACGCAGTGACCCCCAAGCCACAGTATACCATTTGGGGACGTGGGAAGTGACAGCGGTGAGGCCAGCGTCAGCGTCTTCCCATGCAAACTTCCTGGAGGCAATGTATGTATTCAGAGATAAAGCCGTACAGGTTCACCATGATTGAGTTACAGAGTACCGGTTAAACTGCACAGCTCCTTCAGGGTATTACTCATGGATTTAATGATTACAAAACATTCACTGATGACTTGATAGGATATGCAACATCTGACAAGCTCCACAAAGAGATGGTCTGCTATTGTGTCTATGGTGTCAGATTCATTTTTCTTTTGCTGAAATATTATCTTCATCATTCCTTTCTGCTTCTCCTATTTTTTTTTTGCATACTCTTCATCTGAGTAGAAATTGCTGGTGTCTTCTCTTTAGCTTCATTTTGACAGATGACTAATGTTTTTTTGGACATCGCCTACTTAGAAACTGAGGAGTCACTACAGAACTTCATCGAAAACAAATGTTTGTTTTGTGTAAATTCTCCCTTGTTGCATTCAGCTCCTCAAGCATGTTTCCCCATTCAACAAGTAAATTGGCAGCTTCAAATGTATCTATCTACAGTAGTTGGTGTTCCAGAGCTTTCGCTTAAGGCCAGTACTGACGGGAGAGATGTGTGCTGAGCGATCTTAACACAGACGGCTCAGCACACATCTCTCCCCCTGCTCAGCAAAGCGCAATGTGTGCTGAGCAAGGGGGGGCGTTCACTTCACACAGCGCTGAAGTGAGCGACCCGCTATCTAGCACCGGCGATAGCGATGCGAGGGGCCGTGCATCGCTATCGCTGGGGGGGCATACACACGACAGATCCGTGCTTAAAATCTAAGCAATCTAGTCAGATTGCTTAGATTTTAAACACGGATCTCTCCGTGTGTACCTCACGGAGCGATATTCTAAGCAATCTGAGTAGATTGCTTAGAATTTGAGCATTATCGCTCCGTGTGTACCCCCCACAGCGATAGCGGCTATCGCTGGTGCTAGATTGGCCTGCATGCAGCCGGTGCCACTGACAGACACTATAGGTCGTAATTGACCTCTAGTGTCTGTGCGGTGCTGCTATGGGAGAAACGCCATGACGTCTATCCCATAGAGAGGAGCCAGTGGTCAGAGACGGAGGACAGCGCAGCAGCGGTCGGGAAGGAGCGGGGCAGGTAAGTATTTTTTTTGTGTGTGTGTTTGTAAGCGGCGCTACGGGGGCAAATATACTGGTGGCACAGCTACAGGGGTTACAACTACTGGGGGCACTGCTACAGGGGGCACTGCTACAGGGGTTCACAAGCCCCTTCCCTATGAAGAAGCCATGCCCCTATTTTTGGGCGCTCTCCAACTCTATTTTACCTTGGGTGGGGCACCACAGGAAACTTTCGCCCTGGGTGCCACAAGGTCTAGAGCCGTCCCTGACTACTGTGTCTATAACTTTTGCTCATATCCTATATACTAAAAGGCTTACGCTGCTCCTTACCTCTATTCAAGTGTTTTGCATGCCAGCGGCCACTAGATGGTGCCTGATGGAGAACTTGAAATACTTCTCCGTACGGGCGCACACAGCCGCAGGCGCTGACAATTACTGTTATGTTGTGCTGTCATTTTGACAGGCTGGCAACTAGTGCCATCACAGTCCTTAAATGTGGTTGAGGACATGTAGTTGCTCCTCCATCTTCCATATCTTGCAGATATCTTAATATAATTTTCAGTAAATGGAACAAACTGGGCTACAAGTTCTAGGAAGCCAAGAAAACAACAATTCTGAGGGGAACTATAGAACTCATGATCTCCATGAAAGAACAAGCCCAGCTAAGTCACTTGACAACAGAAATTTTCTATCCAGGTTTTTTGGCTCATTATTTGTAAATCAAGGACGTGGACCTTCTAGTATCCTTGTGGCTAAATCAGAGATGGACACAAACCCAATGGTGTGAGATTTGCGAATGCCCCATTCCCCTAAATTATCTTCATATTCCCAAAGAGAACCTACCAAAATATAGATTATTGCTTATCCTGCCACTTTATTTTGTGTGTGTGTGTGTGTGTGAGATGGGGGGTGGGGGGCGGGGCGAGGGGCGGGTTTGGGGGAGGATGTCCCTCACCACAAGGCTTCATGTGTCAGGAAAGCATAATTTTTACTGCTGCGGAACAGCTGTAAGGTCTGAAATCCATTACTTGTCCCCTAAAATACTTTTAACGTAACGCTGAAATTGATATTGAAATTTACATTATTTAAATTTTTTAGAGAAAACCTCTAACATTAGCTGCTTACCTTTCCGAGCATTTCATATTAGGCTGTTCACTGCGCCTGAATTCCATTTCAATAGGAACTGGAAAAATGAAGGTGTAATAGAATGTGTTTCAGTCTCCCTGTGTACTGTACAGTCATGATGATTAAGTACAGACATTGTAACAGCTAATTACTGCACATAACTGAAAGACTAGGAAGAGGATTGTCATCTAAATGAAGGACAATGGGGGTCATTCTGACCCATTCGCTCGCTGCTTTTTAACGCAGCAGAGCGAACGGGTCCCTACTGCGAATGCGCCGGCGCCGTAATGCGCCGGCGCCGTAGTGCGCCGGCGCGTGCCAGATGGCCGAAGGCCGTAGCAGGGATGCGCTCGCTGGGCGGGAGGGGGCGGAACGGCGCCATTTGGCCGACGTTTCTTGGGTGTGGTCCGGCCAACGCAGGCGTGGCCGTACCGAACGGGGGGCGGGCCACAGCAGCTGCGTGATGTCACACGCAGCCGCTGTGGGCCGGGGAGCGACGAGTAGCTCCCGGCCAGCACGCTAAAGCTGCGCTGGCCGGGAGCTACTCTTGAAGTGCAAAGGCATCACCGCTGTGCGATGCCTTTGCACTTCTGAGGGGGGGGGGGGGGGCAGCACTAACATGCGGGGCGGACTAGCCCTGTGCTGGGCGTCCCCCCGCATGTCAGGGAAGATGATCGTAGTTGTGCTAAATTTAGCACAGCTACGATCAACTCAGAATGACCCCCAATATGAACATTTAAAGCTCCAGTACGGATGCAAGTTCAGTCCAGTTTTTAAAAGGACAGAGAGGCTGTAATTACTCGCACACATTTGCACAAGCCAGACCGCTAGTGCGAAAAGATCTATCTGAGAACAGGCGTTATTTATACATGTGCCACAACTCTGCATAGCCTGCAATTCCATCGACACACCCACAACTTCGCCTATGTGTGAACCCCCAGTTACTACCCAGTAACGCCTCTGCAGCTGCTAATGGAGATGTATCTGAGGTGACGCCATAGTGCTGTGTAATCTTGGTTTCTGAGCACGTGCAGTATAAAAACAATTGTGATTTGTTAGCCAACCAGAATTGTGTTCCAATCTGCACCAGCCCCAAAGTGAACAACTGAAAAAAACTTTTTTATCAGGCGCTAATATCAAATGTTATAAAAAACCCTTTTGGATATAATAACAATCAGCTGCAAAAAGTTAATGACCTGGGGTTAGCAGGTCAATCAAATTGCACTGGGCCACCCAAGTGCAATTAACCACAAAACTCCAATTGTTAGAAACTTTTGCGCTATATTATAAATTTATATGATATGGCTGACAAAAATAACAGACTCCTATTGAATTAAAAATGTTTAATAATATATGAATAATCACAAATCATAAAACAAGACCGGTCTTAGTAGTTTAAACATCTAAGATGACAAGTATATATACTTTCCAATAAAAGGAGGTGGACTTAAGCATATTCTGTGCACAGAGGTGTAAAAACTAGCTCTATAGCTAAATGACTTGATTTACAAAGTCAAAAAAATAGATCAAGTGTAGCTGCTGGTAGAACCCGTATAATAGATGTTTCCAATAGACAGTCACTTTGTATCAAAGTTCCTTTGAATGTAATAATCCAACATAGGTCAGTAAAATGAATGAGAGCCGTTTTCAACCGGAATCTTACGTGAGGTGTGAGCAAGTAGTATCAGCAGGAGTACATCCCGACGTCCACCACACTGGCTTCTAGCTGCGGGGAAAACGGCACCTGCACTGGCGCCTGCTACAACCTGTCCTGCTCGGTCTGAATGCTCCACAGGTCTCCACCTCTACGTGCCGTTTGCGGGCACCGGTGAACGGCTCCTCTCCACTCAAGAATAAACAACCAGCAGATGAATGCTGTGGCCGGTATGTACTACGGGTCTAACTCCAGCTGGGGTCCAACAGTTCAGCTTCTGACGCGTTTCGCTCCTCCCACAGGGGCTTCCTCAAAGAACCTTTGATAGATTTGGGTGAGGTGTGTTCAATCAGCAATCTAAATTGCACTGTAAAAATAAAGCAGCCAGTATTTACCCTGCACAGAAACAAAATAACCCACCCAAATCGAATTCTCTTTGCAAATGTTATATCTGCCTCCCCTGCAGTGCACATGGTTTTGCCCAACTGCTAACAAATTTCCTGCTGCGATCAACTTGGAATTACCCCCATAATACAGAATACTACATAATACAGAAAAAAAATCTAAAAATTCTAAATAAACCTAAAAACTAGTAGAGAGAGAATGAGATTCTGCAGGTAACGTAATGAAGGAGAAATATTCAGTGTAACATGTGGGGTGGAGGCACAACCAAATACATAAGAAAATCTCCCCCACACTTTGGGGATTGGCAAGTGGCCTGTGGGCTAACAGCAGAAAGGCACTTTCAGCAAATATTTTTCTAGGAACATTCCATATTTGAAATTCCACTTTGGTAAGTGACAACGGAAGAAACAGAGGAGTGGCTAAATTGTTTTTTTCATTGTCAAATAACTTTATTTGTCGGAACATACATTTCCACAACTTCTGCTAAAAAGTAAGAACAGAGGCAGGGTCGGACTGGCCCACAGGAGTACAGGGGAAACCACCTGTGGGCCTCACTGCCTGAGGGCCCACTCCTTCCTCTAGGGATCAGGTTCCAGACTGTGCACTTCTATCTAGAGATGAGCGGGTTCGGTTTCTCTGAATCCGAACCCGCCAGAACTTCATGTTTTTTTTCACGGGTCCGAGCGACTCGGATCTTCCCGCCTTGCTCGGTTAACCCGAGCGCGCCCGAACGTCATCATGACGCTGTCGGATTCTCGCGAGGCTCGGATTCTATCGCGAGACTCGGATTCTATATAAGGAGCCGCGCGTCGCCGCCATTTTCACACGTGCATTGAGATTGATAGGGAGAGGACGTGGCTGGCGTCCTCTCCGTTTAGAATTAGAATAGATTAGAGAGACACTTGATTTACTAATTTTGGGGAGCATTAGGAGTACTCAGTAGTGTACAGTGCAGAGTTTTGCTGATAGTGAGTGACCAGTGACCACCACTTTTATTTATAATCCGTTCTCTGCCTGAAAAAAGCGATACACAGCACACAGTGACTCAGTCACATACCATATCTGTGTGCACTGCTCAGGCTCAGGCCAGTGTGCTGCATCATCTATTATCTATCTATATATAATATTATATATATCTGTCTGACTGCTCAGCTCACACAGCTTATAATTGTGGGGGAGACTGGGGAGCACTACTGCAGTGCCAGTTATAGGTTATAGCAGGAGCCAGGAGTACATAATATATTATATAGTGAGTGACCACCAGACACACAGTGCAGTTTATTTAATATATCCGTTCTCTGCCTGAAAAAAGCGATACACACAGTGACTCAGTCAGTCACATACCATATCTGTGTGCACTGCTCAGGCTCAGGCCAGTGTGCTGCATCATCTATATATATTATATATCTGTCTGACTGCTCAGCTCACACAGCTTATAATTGTGGGGGAGACTGGGGAGCACTACTGCAGTGCCAGTTATAGGTTATAGCAGGAGCCAGGAGTACATAATATTATATTAAAATTAAACAGTGCACACTTTTGCTGCAGGAGTGCCACTGCCAGTGTGACTAGTGACCAGTGACCTGACCACCAGTATATAATATTAGTAGTATACTATCTCTTTATCAACCAGTCTATATTAGCAGCAGACACAGTACAGTGCGGTAGTTCACGGCTGTGGCTACCTCTGTGTCGGCACTCGGCAGCCCGTCCATAATTGTATATACCACCTAACCGTGGTTTTTTTTTCTTTCTTTATACATACATACTAGTTACGAGTATACTATCTCTTTATCAACCAGTCTATATATTAGCAGCAGACACAGTACAGTGCGGTAGTTCACGGCTGTGGCTACCTCTGTGTCGGCACTCGGCAGCCCGTCCATAATTGTATATACCACCTAACCGTGGTTTTTTTTTCTTTCTTTATACATACATACTAGTTACGAGTATACTATCTCTTTATCAACCAGTCTATATATTAGCAGCAGACACAGTACAGTGCGGTAGTTCACGGCTGTGGCTACCTCTGTGTCGGCACTCGGCAGCCCGTCCATAATTGTATATACCACCTAACCGTGGTTTTTTTTTCTTTCTTTATACATACATACTAGTTACGAGTATACTATCTCTTTATCAACCAGTCTATATTAGCAGCAGACACAGTACAGTGCGGTAGTTCACGGCTGTGGCTACCTCTGTGTCGGCACTCGGCAGCCCGTCCATAATTGTATATACCACTAACCGTGGTTTTTTTTTCTTTCTTTATACATACATACATACTAGTTACGAGTATACTATCTCTTTATCAACCAGTCTATATATTAGCAGCAGACACAGTACAGTGCGGTAGTTCACGGCTGTGGCTACCTCTGTGTCGGCACTCGGCAGCCCCGACCTCGGTGCAAATTTTAGGACTAAAAATAATATTGTGAGGTGTGAGGTATTCAGAATAGACTGAAAATGAGTGTAAATTATGGTTTTTGAGGTTAATAATACTTTGGGATCAAAATGACCCCCAAATTCTATGATTTAAGCTGTTTTTTAGTGTTTTTTGAAAAAAACACCCGAATCCAAAACACACCCGAATCCGACAAAAAAAATTCGGTGAGGTTTTGCCAAAACGCGTTCGAACCCAAAACACGGCCGCGGAACCGAACCCAAAACCAAAACACAAAACCCGAAAAATTTCAGGCGCTCATCTCTACTTCTATCATACATGGAAGATATGTTGCATTACACTGCACAAAACTATTATGCATTTTAAGCCTCTGTGGAGTCTGGCCACACCCCCTTTGTAGGCTGGTTCACACCCCTAAGTATGGGCCCCTATCACTGCATTCCCCCGTTGGGCCCTTCATACCCCAGTCAGACACTGAACAGAGGGATAACATATTGAGAGTGTTACGATGAAAAGGACTCAGGACTCCATTTTTTGGCTACCCACCTTGTTGCAAATGTTGAAACCACTCAGCAATTATCTATGATCATAACTGTATTAATTAGACAAAGGACAACAGATGTATGGTTGAGTAAGGGTTGGAGCATAATTACTAGAGAATATCTGCCAATGTATGCCTTCAGCATCTTCCACATATAGAAAGGATATTTGATGAATCGGTCATTCTCAGAAAACATTTGTATGTGTGTCTACCTGATCTTGTATTTGTAGATTTAGGGGTCTGTTTACTAAGCCTTGTAGAGAGATAAAGTCGATGGAGATAAAGGGGGATATTCAATTGTTTTAAAAGTCAGTTGGGAGTCTGTTTTTTCCTATCTAATAGACAGGAAAAAACAGACAACCAACTGACTTTTCAAACATTTAAATTCCCCCCAAAATATCAGTCAATCGGCTCCTAACTGCCATGCCACAGACAGTGTTTGAAAAATGACAGTTAGGAGCTGGTTGGCTGGTACTTTATTACCAGCGACTTTATCTGCATCCAAAGCTTAGTAAATAGACCCCTAAGTACCAACCAATCAACTCCTAACTGCAATGTTACAGGCTGTGTTTGTAAAATGACAGTGAGGTTCTGGTTGGTTGGTAGTTTATCTCTCTCCATTTTCTCTCCATTTTCTCTCCAAGGCTTAGTAAACAGACCCCTCATAGACCTATCAGGATTGAAATATATGCTCCAAAATGTAACCTTGTCCTCGGCCATTTGGGATTATGTTTCGGGGCTATATATAAGTGCCTCCGAGCCTCACGGCTAATGACAGCAATTGATTTTTGGGCCGGCAGCATTACTGCACACACATGACGTTAGGTCACGAATGAGCACAGTAAGAGCCGGAAGAGGTGAAAGGATCTACTGTACACGGACCCCTTGTCGCAGTCCGAAACATCTTTCCATTCAAGTGCGCTATTACCGTCTTTAGAATTAGCTATCATCGTCAAGCTTCAAAAATGTGTACTTTTTGGAGCTTAATGAATAGTATATTTGCAACAGTTCCATGAGTTGTATGGGGCCAGATGTGTGATATGACACAGACATTAATGCAGGAGAGATCTACCATATCTCCTGCATTATAATCTTAATAAATAGCAACTTTGACTTAATTTGCTGATAACTGCAGCCAACGGGCAGACAGCTTTGATTATTAAAGGACCTTAAAGTATACGCTCTATTATACAGATACGTTCCTGCTCACCATACCCGCAACCAATTTGTGGGTGCGTACGCACCATGCATTCCTATGGAAACGAGCGCAGTATTTGCAGCAACCAATTGCAGTTGCTGAAAATAGACGTCACAAAGAGCAGGGACACGTCTGTATGTATGAGTCAGGTGATCCTCTCTAGTGGTCTCGGACTGTGCCCAGATGGGAGGACTCACAGCTGCAACGGGTTACTGATGCCTTGAGAAAGGTTACCCTAATATACTGTTAGTGTAAAGCTGCATACACATTTTCAGTGCGATATATCGTACGGAAACATAGTGCATATCGCACCATGTGTATAAGCTTGCAATGCCAATGGGCGGTCCCGCGGGATCGGCATCGCAAGAAAATATAGTAGGTGCAGGCGGGGCCAATACTGACTACATGCTTCCGGGCACAATACAGTCAGTATCGTCCGCGACACCCCGTCGCACCATGTGAGCCACATGTGCCACCTTTCATCCCCTGGCTAGCAGTTTCTTATTGGAACCTGTGTACAACAAAGTTTGCGAAGCTTACAATGCTCTATGGGGGTGATTCAGATATGAACGCTGCTGTGCGTTTTGCCGATTAGCGATAGACTGCGCATGCATATGTACCGCAATGCACATGCGTGTCGGCAAATAACAGGCATTACAGCAACAGGCCGGTGCAAAAATTTCAACCGCACAGCCATTCGCATGCAGATTGAAAGGAAGAGGCCGTTTGCGGGTGGTAACTGACCGTTTTCTGGGAGCACCTGGAAAAACGCAGACATTCCCAAGCGTTTTCAGGGAGGGTGTGTGACGTCAGCTCCGGCCCCGATCAGCCTGTACTCATTGCGCTGTAGGAGTAAGTCCTGGGCTGCGCACACACTGCACACAGTGGAAAAATCATTAGATGGTGAGTGAGGTGTGAACGGATTTGCAGCTGTCCGCTGAGGGATTTTTTGCAGCTGGGTGTACACATGCGATCGCACACTTGCACGGCGAATGTACACTCCCCTTGGGTGGCGACTATCTGAACGCAACACTACAAATCTAGCAGCCCAGCAATCAGATCTGAATCACCCCCTTTGTCTCTTCACAAGAGTCTGACTTCATGTTACCAAACTACAGTCTTTATTGGGGTGGAGCCATAATGGGTAACAGGCGTTTCTTTTGCCATCAGGGTTATGGCAATGAGGAAGATAGATGTATATAAACTGTAACTTAAGATGCAACATGTCTGTATACAAAATAATTGCAGCCTATTGACTATATACTAAATCATCTAAGTGCTAAAAGATGTCACAAAATGAGCACCTCAAGCAGGACACACCTTACACAAGTTATTTGCACTAAACAAACCAGGACATACTGAAAGTGACCAAACCTGATCTGCAACTTGACAGTCTATAACTGTCCCTATCTTAGGGTTACCAGCAGAGCTGCAGTGGTGTTGTGACAACCTGATCATCAAATATAAAAGCTTATCCCAGTTTAGGGGCAGGAGGTGCAGTGAGAGGGCCTGGTGTGTTTTGCAAAATAGACGGAGAAACACAAAAGGTAGACACTAGGGTCTGCGTTACGTCGCCTTATCTCTTTCAGTTTTGCCTTTTTTTTCTATCTCACAGAATACAAGCAAATTAACTTATTCACTGCAAATTGTTACATCTCTGATAGAGCAATGTTATGTATAGAACGACTATAAAGCACATCCGGATCATTTATTATGTAACCTAGGCTTCTGCCTAGGGACTACTAATACCCCGTTTACACCAACAACATATAACACGGGTTATTGCACATGAACGCGCATAACCCGTGTAGCTGGCTGGTGTAAAAGGGCTGAGTTGGAATAATGCGAGTCGAGTAAACCGGTATTCCAACTCGGGTAGCTTGCAGAGTTGAACACGGGTTCAACCCGGCAAGCTGTGCTGTGTAAACGGAAGCCGGGTCGATGCGCACTGGCTCCCGTTCACAGTGTATGGAAGGGCGGCGCGTCACCGGCAACATTACCAACCCGGCAATATACTGTTTTCCTACAGTATGTGCTTTACAACAGGTATGCTTGGTGACTGTCCACCTTAAACCACCTGTATTGATTAGTCACATGTGATGCGACCGGAGGCAGGTGTACGTTACCTGGCCAGGTCGTATCACATGCGACGCGCTGCCCGTGGTGTCCCCCGTCATCCCCCGGAGTGAAGCGTCAGTCTCTGAATGCTGACATCACTTCCCTGAGCTCCCGGACCACAATTTGCTGCCCATTGTCGTAATGAGAGAAAAAAGAAATTGTCTTGCCTCATCAGCCTGGTATGCTGCCCCCCCCCCCCCCCCCCACCCCCCCAGCAAGTGTCACCCCTAGGCATGTGCCTAGTGGGAAATCTACCACTGGTGCAGCGGGCTAATGCCTGAAGTCTACCAAAGGAAACTACACTTTGAAACCTCTCTCTGGCCACATACATATTGTATGGACTCATACAATAGAGAGAATAGAGAGCAAGAAACATAACGTCTATTCGGGATGCGGTCATGTGACCGGCGCTCAGGATCCTGGTGGTCACCATGCCGACTCTGTAATCCCGAGCGATCACAATGCCGGGCGACAGAATGCAGACACACAGGGTCCATTCTCACTCGTGAGATCCTGTGGCGAGCAAGGGGCATTCTGCTTCCGGGATCCCGCGGTCGCTATGCTGAGCTTGCAGCCGACAGCAGATACACGCCCCGAAAAACGCTATGACACACCTGCGTTTTCCCAACCAATCCCCGTTAACACCTCTAAATGGTTACTTTCTGTCAGTCACTTCTCCATGAAATCCTCACTGTGAGAGAGATCGATGGGGCACCTTGGTGCATGTGCATTGCGATCGCAGCACATACGCAGTCTGCCAATAATCTATGCGTTGCGTGAACATCAGCTGTAGTGTGCAAACACAAATTAGGCTCACAGGCTTCGTGAAAATTAGCCTCAATGTTTGTGAATTTAAGGGCGCTATTTCGCACGTCACGGACTAGAATTTGTTGACTGAAGTCCGCCTGTGTGCAATTAAAATGTTTTCTCTAATGTCCTAGTGGATTCTGGGATGACATTAGTACCATGGGGTATAGATCAGGTCCATTGGAGCCTGGCACTTTAAGAAATCAGTAGTGTGTGCTGGCTCCTCCCCTCTATGCCCCTCCTGCAGACTCAGTTTAGAAAAATGTGCCCAAGGAGCCGGGCGCATTCCTCTGGAGCTCCAGAGAGTTTTCTTCAAAACTTTTCTTTAGTTTGTTATTTTCAGGTAGGAATTTGCCCGCAACGAGTCTACTTACGTTGTGGAACTTAGGGGGGGGAACCGAACCAACCTCCCTAGGGTTAATGGTTCGTTTTCCCCGCTGACAGGACGAAAGCTCCTCAGGCGCTGTTTTACATACCCCTGGGTGTGCGCAGACGCCGGCAGCATGCCGCCACCCCTAACAGATGCTGAAGCAGACGCGGTGCCGTGAGTGATCACATCGGGGTCCCGGTTAGCGGGTCCCCGATGACAACTGGCGGCATTAAGGACACGGCGGTCACAGGCTGTGGTGCCCGCCGTGGACCCCAAACTGGTGCTGAAGAAATAAGGGGGCTATTAAACTTCCTTTTACACTGTAAGGGGGTTATTAAACTCTCTCTCTATAATATATAGCCAGTATAATCCTGTGAGGGACCGCGCGCCATTGAAGGGGCTTCCCGTAGAGAGGGACCAGTGGCTGAAAAGGCGCCATTTCCTGCTGCTGCTGACTGAAAGGCTGCATGTTGGAGCTGCGCCTCCCCAGACCGTGCTGAACCTCCAATAGCACTGGTACCAAGGGGTTTTATAGAAAGGTGCTGACACTGCTGCAGTACAACATTGATTTGTATTGAATGCTTTGCCTGGGTATTGTGAGCTGGTCCCAATCCTCTCTGTGTCACTCCATTCGGGCTGTCTGGGGTTGCTGTGCTGTTTCACTATCTGTGTTGTCACTAGAGATGAGCGGGTTTGGTTCCTCTGAATCCGAACCCGCCCGAACTTCATGTTTTTTTTCACGGGTCCGAGCGACTCGGATCTTCCCGCCTTGCTCGGTTAACCCGAGCGCGCCCGAACGTCATCATCCCGCTGTCGGATTCTCGCGAGGCTCGGATTCTATCGCGAGACTCGGATTCTATATAAGGAGCCGCGCGTCGCCGCCATTTTCACACGTGCATTGAGAGTCATAGGGAGAGGACGTGGCTGGCGTCCTCTCCGTTTAGAGAAGAGAGAGACACAGTAGAGACGAGAGAGACACAGTAGTAGTAATTTTGGGGAGCATTATTAGGAGGAGTACTACTATACTACTATACTACTTGCTGAAGTGATATAGATTAGATAGTGTGACTGTAAGTGTATTGTATTATCTGACTTGTGGGGGAGACACTGACAGTGGGGAGCAGTTAGAGTCTGAGAGCAGGACTCAGGAGTACATATAACGTACAGTGCACACTTTTGCTGCCAGAGTCAGTGCCACACTGCCATTGTTGTGACCACACTGACCACCAGTATAATAATATATTTTGTGATTGTCTGCTTAGGACTCGGAGTACTAGTTGCAAGTTGCAACGTGAGTGACCTGACCACCAGTTTAATAATCAATCACCACCAGTTTAATATATATATATATATATATATATATATAATTGTATATAATATATATATATATATATATATATATAATATTGTATACCACCTACCCGTGGTTTTTTTTTTTTCATTCTTCTTTATACATACTACTATAGTAGCTTACTGTAGCAGTCTGCGGTGCTGCTGACCTGACAGTGTCCAGCAGGTTCGTCATCAGTCATTACATAATAAATATATATAGTACCTGTCCGGCTGCAGTACTAGTGATATTATATTGATTTCATCTCATTATCAATAATTTATCATCCAGTCTAGACTCTATATTAGCAGCAGACACAGTACGTTAGTCCACGGCTGTAGCTACCTCAGTGTCGGCACTCGGCAGTCCATCCATAATTGTATACCACCTACCCGTGGTTTTTTTTTTTCTTTCTTCTTTGTACATACTACTATAGTATAGTAGCTTACTGTAGCAGTCTGCGGTGCTGCTGAGCTGACAGTGTCCAGCAGGTCCGTCATCAGTCATCATTACCTAATAAATATATTATCTACCTGTCCGGCTGCAGTACTAGTGATATTATATATACATACATATATATATTGATTTCATATCATTATCATCCAGTCTATATTAGCAGCAGACACAGTACGGTAGTCCACGGCTGTAGCTACCTCTGTGTCGGCACTCGACAGTCCATCCATAATTGTATACCACCTACCCGTGGTTTTTTCTTTTTCTTTCTTCTTTGTACATACTACTATAGTATAGTAGCTTACTGTAGCAGTCTGCGGTGCTGCTGAGCTGACAGTGTCCAGCAGGTCCGTCATCAGTCATCATTACCTAATAAATATATTATCTACCTGTCCGGCTGCAGTACTAGTGATATTATATATACATACATATATATATTGATTTCATATCATTATCATCCAGTCTATATTAGCAGCAGACACAGTACGTTAGTCCACGGCTGTAGCTACCTCTGTGTCGGCACTCGGCAGTCCATCCATAATTGTATACCACCTACCCGTGGTTTTTTTTTCCTTTCTTCTTTGTACATACTACTATAGTATAGTAGCTTACTGTAGCAGTCTGCGGTGCTGCTGAGCTGACAGTGTCCAGCAGGTCCGTCATCAGTCATCATTACCTAATAAATATATTATCTACCTGTCCGGCTGCAGTACTAGTGATATTATATATACATACATATATATATTGATTTCATATCATTATCATCCAGTCTATATTAGCAGCAGACACAGTACGGTAGTCCACGGCTGTAGCTACCTCTGTGTCGGCACTCGGCAGTCCATCCATAATTGTATACCACCTACCCGTGGTTTTTTTTTTCTTTCTTCTTTGTACATACTACTATAGTATAGTAGCTTACTGTAGCAGTCTGCGGTGCTGCTGAGCTGACAGTGTCCAGCAGGTCCGTCATCAGTCATCATTACCTAATAAATATATTATCTACCTGTCCGGCTGCAGTACTAGTGATATTATATATACATACATATATATATTGATTTCATATCATTATCATCCAGTCTATATTAGCAGCAGACACAGTACGGTAGTCCACGGCTGTAGCTACCTCTGTGTCGGCACTCGGCAGTCCATCCATAATTGTATACCACCTACCCGTGGTTTTTTTTTTCTTTCTTCTTTGTACATACTACTATAGTATAGTAGCTTACTGTAGCAGTCTGCGGTGCTGCTGAGCTGACAGTGTCCAGCAGGTCCGTCATCAGTCATCATTACCTAATAAATATATTATCTACCTGTCCGGCTGCAGTACTAGTGATATTATATATACATACATATATATATTGATTTCATATCATTATCATCCAGTCTATATTAGCAGCAGACACAGTACGGTAGTCCACGGCTGTAGCTACCTCTGTGTCGGCACTCGGCAGTCCATCCATAATTGTATACCACCTACCCGTGGTTTTTTTTTCTTTCTTCTTTGTACATATTACTATAGTATAGTAGCTTACTGTAGCAGTCTGCGGTGCTGCTGAGCTGACAGTGTCCAGCAGGTCCGTCATCAGTCATCATTACCTAATAAATATATTATCTACCTGTCCGACTGCAGTACTAGTGATATTATATATACATACATACATATATTGATTTCATATCATTATCATCCAGTCTATATTAGCAGCAGACACAGTACGGTAGTCCACGGCTGTAGCTACCTCTGTGTCGGCACTCGGCAGTCCATCCATAAGTATACTAGTATCCATCCATCTCCATTGTTTACCTGAGGTGCCTTTTAGTTGTGCCTATTAAAATATGGAGAACAAAAATGTTGAGGTTCCAAAATTAGGGAAAGATCAAGATCCACTTCCACCTCGTGCTGAAGCTGCTGCCACTAGTCATGGCCGAGACAATGAAATGCCAGCAACGTCGTCTGCCAAGGCCGATGCCCAATGTCATAGTACAGAGCATGTCAAATCCAAAACACCAAATATCAGTAAAAAAAGGACTCCAAAACCTAAAATAAAATTGTCGGAGGAGAAGCGTAAACTTGCCAATATGCCATTTACCACACGGAGTGGCAAGGAACGGCTGAGGCCCTGGCCTATGTTCATGGCTAGTGGTTCAGCTTCACATGAGGATGGAAGCACTCAGCCTCTCGCTAGAAAAATGAAAAGACTCAAGCTGGCAAAAGCAGTAGCACCGCAAAGAACTGTGCGTTCTTCGAAATCCCAAATCCACAAGTAGAGTCTGACTCCAATTGTGTCGGTTGCGATGCCTGACCTTCCCAACACTGGACGTGAAGAGCATGCGCCTTCCACCATTTGCACGCCCCCTGCAAGTGCTGGAAGGAGCACCCGCAGTCCAGTTCCTGATAGTCAGATTGAAGATGTCAGTGTTGAAGTACACCAGGATGAGGAGGATATGGGTGTTGCTGGCGCTGGGGAGGAAATTGACCAGGAGGATTCTGATGGTGAGGTGGTTTGTTTAAGTCAGGCACCCGGGGAGACACCTGTTGTCCGTGGGATGAATATGGCCACTGACATGCCTGGTGAAAATACCAAAAAAATCAGCTCTTCGGTGTGGAAGTATTTCAACAGATATGCGGACAACAGGTGTCAAGCCGTGTGTTGCCTTTGTCAAGCTGTAATAAGTAGGGGTAAGGACGTTAACCACCTCGGAACATCCTCCCTTATACGTCACCTGCAGCGCATTCATAATAAGTCAGTGACAAGTTCAAAAACTTTGGGTGACAGCGGAAGCAGTCCACTGACCAGTAAATACCTTCCTCTTGTAACCAAGCTCACGCAAACCACCCCACCAACTCCCTCAGTGTCAATTTCCTCCTTCCCCAGGAATGCCAATAGTCCTGCAGGCCATGTCACTGGCAATTCTGACGATTCCTCTCCTGCCTGGGATTCCTCCGATGCATCCTTGCGTGTAACGCCTACTGCTGCTGGCGCTGCTGTTGTTGCTGCTGGGAGTCGATGGTCATCCCAGAGGGGAAGTCGTAAGACCACTTTTACTACTTCCACCAAGCAATTGACTGTCCAACAGTCCTTTGCGAGGAAGATGAAATATCACAGCAGTCATCCTACTGCAAAGCGGATAACTGAGGCCTTGGCATCCTCGGTGGTGAGAAACGTGGTTCCGGTATCTATCATTACTGCAGAGCCAACTAGAGACTTGTTGGAGGTACTGTGTCCCCGGTACCAAATACCATCTAGGTTCCATTTCTCTAGGCAGGCGATACCGAAAATGTACACAGACCTCAGAAAAAGAGTCACCAGTGTCCTAAAAAATTCAGCTGTACCCAATGTCCACTTAACCACGGACATGTGGACAAGTGGAGCAGGGCAGGGTCAGGACTATATGACTGTGACAGCCCACTGGGTAGATGTATGGACTCCCGCCGCAAGAACAGCAGCGGCGGCACCAGTAGCAGCATCTCGCAAACGCCAACTCTTTCCTAGGCAGGCTACGCTTTGTATCACCGGTTTCCAGAATACGCACACAGCTGAAAACCTCTTACGGCAACTGAGGAAGATCATCGCGGAATGGCTTACCCCAATTGGACTCTCCTGTGGATTTGTGGCATCGGACAACGCCAGCAATATTGTGTGTGCATTAAATATGGGCAAATTCCAGCACGTCCCATGTTTTGCACATACCTTGAATTTGGTGGTGCAGAATTATTTAAAAAACGACAGGGGCGTGCAAGAGATGCTGTCGGTGGCCAGAAGAATTGCGGGACACTTTCGGCGTACAGGCACCACGTACAGAAGACTGGAGCACCACCAAAAACTACTGAACCTGCCCTGCCATCATCTGAAGCAAGAAGTGGTAACGAGGTGGAATTCAACCCTCTATATGCTTCAGAGGTTGGAGGAGCAGCAAAAGGCCATTCAAGCCTATACAATTGAGCACGATATAGGAGGTGGAATGCACCTGTCTCAAGCGCAGTGGAGAATGATTTCAACGTTGTGCAAGGTTCTGATGCCCTTTGAACTTGCCACACGTGAAGTCAGTTCAGACACTGCCAGCCTGAGTCAGGTCATTCCCCTCATCAGGCTTTTGCAGAAGAAGCTGGAGACATTGAAGGAGGAGCTAACACGGAGCGATTCCGCTAGGCATGTGGGACTTGTGGATGGAGCCCTTAATTCGCTTAACAAGGATTCACGGGTGGTCAATCTGTTGAAATCAGAGCACTACATTTTGGCCACCGTGCTCGATCCTAGATTTAAAGCCTACCTTGGATCTCTCTTTCCGGCAGACACAAGTCTGCTGGGGTTGAAAGACCTGCTGGTGAGAAAATTGTCAAGTCAAGCGGAACGCGACCTGTCAACATCTCCTCCTTCACATTCTCCCGCAACTGGGGGTGCGAGGAAAAGGCTCAGAATTCCGAGCCCACCCGCTGGCGGTGATGCAGGGCAGTCTGGAGCGACTGCTGATGCTGACATCTGGTCCGGACTGAAGGACCTGACAACGATTACGGACATGTCGTCTACTGTCACTGCATATGATTCTCTCAACATTGAAAGAATGGTGGAGGATTATATGAGTGACCGCATCCAAGTAGGCACGTCACACAGTCCGTACTTATACTGGCAGGAAAAAGAGGCAATTTGGAGGCCCTTGCACAAACTGGCTTTATTCTACCTAAGTTGCCCTCCCACAAGTGTGTACTCCGAAAGAGTGTTTAGTGCCGCCGCTCACCTTGTCAGCAATCGGCGTACGAGGTTACATCCAGAAAATGTGGAGAAGATGATGTTCATTAAAATGAATTATAATCAATTCCTCCGTGGAGACATTGACCAGCAGCAATTGCCTCCACAAAGTACACAGGGAGCTGAGATGGTGGATTCCAGTGGGGACGAATTGATAATCTGTGAGGAGGGGGAGTACACGGTGATATATCGGAGGATGATGATGAGGTGGACATCTTGCCTCTGTAGAGCCAGTTTGTGCAAGGAGAGATTAATTGCTTCTTTTTTGGTGGGGGTCCAAACCAACCCGTCATTTCAGTCACAGTCGTGTGGCAGACCCTGTCACTGAAATGATGGGTTGGTTAAAGTGTGCATGTCCTATTTATACAACATAAGGGTGGGTGGGAGGGCCCAAGGACAATTCCATCTTGCACCTCTTTTTTCTTTAATTTTTCTTTGCGTCATGTGCTGTTTGTGGAATGTTTTTTGGAAGGGCCATCCTGCGTGACACTGCAGTGCCACTCCTAGATGGGCCCGGTGTTTGTGTCGGCCACTAGGGTCGCTTATCTTACTCACACAGCTACCTCATTGCGCCTCTTTTTTTCTTTGCGTCATGTGCTGTTTGGGGAGGGTTTTTTGGAAGGGCCATCCTGCGTGACACTGCAGTGCCACTCCTAGATGGGCCCGGTGTTTGTGTCGGCCACTAGGGTCGCTTATCTTACTCACACAGCTACCTCATTGCGCCTCTTTTTTTCTTTGCGTCATGTGCTGTTTGGGGAGGGTTTTTTGGAAGGGACATCCTGCGTGACACTGCAGTGCCACTCCTAGATGGGCCCGGTGTTTGTGTCGGCCACTAGGGTCGCTTATCTTACTCACACAGCTACCTCATTGCACCTCTTTTTTTCTTTGCCTCATGTGCTGTTTGGGGAGGGTTTTTTGGAAGGGCCATCCTGCGTGACACTGCAGTGCCACTCCTAGATGGGCCCGGTGTTTGTGTCGGCCACTAGGGTCGCTTATCTTACTCACACAGCTACCTCATTGCGCCTCTTTTTTCTTTGCGTCATGTGCTGTTTGGGGAGGGTTTTTTGGAAGGGACATCCTGCGTGACACTGCAGTGCCACTCCTAGATGGGCCCGGTGTTTGTGTCGGCCACTAGGGTCGCTTATCTTACTCACACAGCTACCTCATTGCGCCTCTTTTTTTCTTTGCGTCATGTGCTGTTTGGGGAGGGTTTTTTGGAAGGGACATCCTGCGTGACACTGCAGTGCCACTCCTAGATGGGCCCGGTGTTTGTGTCGGCCACTAGGGTCGCTTATCTTACTCACACAGCTACCTCATTGCGCCTCTTTTTTTCTTTGCGTCATGTGCTGTTTGGGGAGGGTTTTTTGGAAGGGCCATCCTGCGTGACACTGCAGTGCCACTCCTAGATGGGCCCGGTGTTTGTGTCGGCCACTAGGGTCGCTTATCTTACTCACACAGCTACCTCATTGCGCCTCTTTTTTTCTTTGCGTCATGTGCTGTTTGGGGAGGGTTTTTTGGAAGGGCCATCCTGCGTGACACTGCAGTGCCACTCCTAGATGGGCCCGGTGTTTGTGTCGGCCACTAGGGTCGCTTATCTTACTCACACAGCTACCTCATTGCGCCTCTTTTTTTCTTTGCGTCATGTGCTGTTTGGGGAGGGTTTTTTGGAAGGGCCATCCTGCGTGACACTGCAGTGCCACTCCTAGATGGGCCCGGTGTTTGTGTCGGCCACTAGGGTCGCTTATCTCACTCACACAGCTACCTCATTGCGCCTCTTTTTTCTTTGCGTCATGTGCTGTTTGGGGAGTGTTTTTTGGAAGGGACATCCTGCGTGACACTGCAGTGCCACTCCTAGATGGGCCCGGTGTTTGTGTCGGCCACTAGGGTCGCTTATCTTACTCACAAAGCTACCTCATTGCGCCTCTTTTTTTCTTTGCGTCATGTGCTGTTTGGGGAGGGTTTTTTGGAAGGGACATCCTGCGTGACACTGCAGTGCCACTCCTAGATGGGCCCGGTGTTTGTGTCGGCCACTAGGGTCGCTTAGCTTAGTCATCCAGCGACCTAGGTGCAAATTTTAGGACTAAAAATAATATTGTGAGGTGTGAGGTATTCAGAATAGACTGAAAATGAGTGTAAATTATGGTTTTTGAGGTTAATAATACTTTGGGATCAAAATGACCCCCAAATTCTATAATTTAAGCTGTTTTTTAGTGTTTTTTAAAAAAAACACCCGAATCCAAAACACACCCGAATCCGACAAAAAAAATTCGGTGAGGTTTTGCCAAAACGCGGTCGAACCCAAAACACGGCCGCGGAACCGAACCCAAAACCAAAACACAAAACCCGAAAAATTTCCGGCGCTCATCTCTAGTTGTCACTGCACTGCGTTTATTCACATAACTCTGTGTTTTTTCTGTAATAGTATGTCTGGGGAAAAAAGACTCTGGGGGTCAATCAGACCCGACGCACGCTAGCTTTTTTTGCAGCGGTGCGATCGGGTCTGAACTGCGCATGCGTATGCTCCGCAATGCGCAGGCGCGTCGGCTGTTGGCGACTGGGATCGCCGGACAGCGACGGATTTAATGAAGAAGGCGAACGCACTGGTGATCGCAAGAAGATTGACAAGAAGAGGCCGTTTGTGGGTGTCAACTGACCGTTTTTAAGGAGTGTTCGGGAGAACGCAGGCGTGTCCAGCCGTTCGGAGGGAGGATTTCTGATGTCAGCTCCTGGCCGGATCATCGCAGCAGATGAGTAAGTCCTGAGCTGTGCAGAGACTGCACAAACTTTTGTTTGTGCAGCTCTCTGCACAAGCGTTCGCACCCCCTACCCGATCGCAGCACTGCAAAAAAACGCCTGCGCGCGATCAGGTCTGAATCACCCCCTCTGTGTTCTTCATGTAACACTAAGTTTACACCTTCTCCAGAAGGGTCTCTCCTGTGTAACCAGTGTTCTATGCCCTCTCAGGGTAGTAGTGGGCAGGAACCTGAGTGGTTAGAATCATTCAAAAGCATGATTAATAATATTAATAATAAGGGGGATGCTGCTAGACAGGAACGGCAGACCCTTAAACAATCTGTAGATAACATGTTTGTTAAGGCTGCTGACCACAGACAGGCTCCTCAGCCCCCTCTGTTGGTCTCACATAAACACACACTCCCACAGGTACTCCAGTCTGACTCTGATACTGAATTGCCAGAGCTGGATGAGGGGGGAGGTTGACATGGAGGACAGGGGTGTATCTACCTATTGGCCAGGATGGCACTCGCCAGGGGCACCAGGCAAGGAGGGGGCGCCGCCTGGCTGTGCCACCCGCGGCCAAAGGATAGAAAAGCAGTACTGTCAGACTGTACCTGGTGAGAGTCTGTTACTGCTGGAGCGGCGCTGGTGTCCAGCAGCACCGCACTTGTAGTCAGACTCAAAATAAACTACAGCTCCCAGCAGCCCTTGTTGCTGGGAGCTCCCGGCAGCAAGGGCTGCTGGGAACTATAGTTTATTGTGAGTCTGATTACAAGTGCGGTGCTGCTGGACACTAGTCTGATCACTAGTGCTGACGGACACCGGCGCTGCGCCGGCAGTGGAGAAATATTTTCTTATGGGTACTGAGTGCCGAAAAATGGGCGTGGTCATGTGTTGTGATGGGGCGTGGTCACATGCTGCTAGTGGGAGTGGCTACATGACACTAGCGGTGCGTCCACATGACATAGCCCCTTTTTTTTTGTATTCTGGAGGCAAGGCAAAAAATATATAGTAATGCCTCCAGTATAATAGAAATATATAGTGATACCTCCAGTATAATAGAAATATATAGTGATACCTCCAGTATAATAGAAATATATAGTGATACCTCCAGTATAATAGAAATATATAGTAATGCCCCCAATTTAATAACAATATATAGTAATGCCTCAATAACAATATATAGTAATGCCTCAATAACAATATATAGTAATGCCTCCATTATAACAGGAAAATACAGCAACTGTCGCACTCCCAGTAACCCTGACAAAGTGGGAGGAGCTGTCATGCTGCCGAGCACCATGGTCTTGTTGCTTTGTGGCGCATTTTAATTGTGGCAATGACAAAGTGCGTACCCGCTGCAAAATTCTTAAGGGTACTCTGTGCCCGAGCGTACCCGCATACTTGCACCGCTGGTACACAGCAATTGTTGTATAGCACAGTGCTACAGATCTATTAGTTGTTGAAAATAATAAAAAAGTGTCCGTGTTTGGGAGAAGGGACTGTAGTACCTGGAAAACTACACGATTTTCATGCATGTGAGATGCAAGTACTGTAACTAGTAAGTAAGCGAAAACTTTAACTTGTTGAGTGTAATAAAGAAAATACATATCTTACCTATTTCAAGGCCATGTTCAAGGAAATGTATATCAGTTAATTGTATAATTGATCATTTTATCTTGGA
Source organism: Pseudophryne corroboree (assembly GCF_028390025.1). Taxonomy (NCBI): domain Eukaryota; kingdom Metazoa; phylum Chordata; class Amphibia; order Anura; family Myobatrachidae; genus Pseudophryne; species Pseudophryne corroboree. The sequence goes on from NC_086453.1 coordinate 344,530,668, forward strand.
ATGTTTCTTCCCTGATGTTTCTTCTAACAGGAAGCACTTCTACCATCCAACTAATGGTGTTTGGTTAATGGCTGGGTCCATTTGAGGCTTATCTCACAGCAGCTCATTAGCATTTCATTCAGGATGCAGTCAAGATGCCAGCGTTTGGCATCCCGGCGGTCGGAAAGCTGACGCCAGCATCCCGAAACTGCTCGGAATGCTGATGCTGGCATCCCAACATAGATAGCGATGCAGAATGCCAAAATCCGGATCAAGTTGGTGCCAAAGTCTCCACTGGCAAGCCACGTGGGAGGGTTAGGGTTAGGCTGCGAGGGCTGGAGAGTTAGGGTTAGGCTTCAGGGAGGGAGATTAGGAAGGGTGGGTTAGGGTTAGGCACCACTGAAGAGGCTTTTTTTGAGGGGGCGGGTTAAGGTCAGGCTGTGGGAAAGGTGGGTTAGGGGGGAGAGATGGTGTAACGTGAATACGAGACACTACTGTGCGGTGTAATGTGAATGAGGGACACTACTTTGTGGCATAATTTGAATTGGAAATACTATTGTGTCCACGTCCTTCCCCCACAAGACCATGCCCCATTTCCAATACTCACACCTTATTCCAAATGTGTGTAGGGGGGGGGGGGGGGGGGCGCCAGCCCCTTACTTTGCCAGGGGCGCTCGGACCCCTAGATACACCCCTGATGGAGGATGACAATTCTCTGTCCCCAGGTGTTGAAGCCCTGATTTTTTCCATTAGAGAGGTACTCAACATACCGGATAAGGAGGCAGAACCAGAAGAGGAATTGTTTTTAATGTAAAACCAAAATCCTCTGGTACCTTTCCTATATCAAAGAAGTTAAACTCCCTTTCCAGGGAGGCATGGGTCAATCCTGACCGGAAATTCAAGACTCCTCAGCGGTTATTAAATTATTTTTCTTTCCCTCCTGAGGACAGGAAAGTATGGGAAAATCCCCCATCAGTGGATACTTCAGTGTCCAGGTTGTCACGTAAACTTGTACTGCCTGTACCTGGGGCTCTCTCTCTCAAAGACCCAGCTGACCGCAAGATTGAGACTACACTCAAATAGATCTATACTGCGGTGGGCGTAGCTCAAAGGCCCAATATAGCATGCGTCTGGATTTTAAGGGCCATGGTAAAATGGTCTGATAATATAATAACTGGGTTTGACTCCCTACCTCAGGTGGACATCATTACAGTGCTGCATCCTATTTAGGATGCTGCAAATTTTATGAGTGAGGCCGTTAAAGAATTGTGTCTCATCAATGGCCGTACCTCAGCTATGGCAGTCTCGGCTTGCCGGGCTCTGTGGCTGCAACAATGGTCAGCGTATGTTGATTCCAAGAAAGGCGTGGAAAATCTTCCTTTTACAGGGAATGCCTTGCTTGGGGAAGAACTGAACAAGTGGATTTCTCAGGCAACGGCGGGTCAGTCTACCTATCTGCCGTCTGCTGAACCTCCTGCTAGACGTCCCTACCCTGGGCCCTCTCTGCAGTCCTTTCGTGTGGCCAGATTCAGAGGCAGAACCAGAGGTGCCTCAAATGCTGCTAGAGGAAATCACGGTAAGTCCCGTAAACCAGCAGCTGCTGGATCTCTGGACCAGGCCTCCGGATCATCTTCCACGAAACCCTCTACGTGACGGTTGGCCCCAGCAGCAAAGTGACTTTTAGGTAGATGCTCGCCTTCGCCACTTTTCCCATGTGTGTGCACAGTCCTGCAGGGATCTTTGAGTGAGGGACCTCATATCCCAGGGATACCGGTTGGAATTTCAAGCACTACCTCCTCCCAGATTCTTCAAGTCAACCTTACCAGCTTCACCCATAGCAAGGGTTACCTTGCAAGATGCTATTCAAAAACTGCTACAAACGGGGGTTGTTAATTATCCCAGTACCTCCTCCGTTGCACAACAGGGGTTTTTACTCCAGCCTTTTTGTTGTACCGAAACCGTACGGTTGAATTTGATGACTGGAGACCACCTGTGTGCAATTAAAATGTTTTAACAGTTTCCTAAATAAACCGAGACATTCGTGAGAAGTCCCACAGATAATTACTACATTTTTCAAAAGGGGCTTCCTCATTTATTTATTAGCAGTTTCTTATATAGCGCAGCATATTCCGTTGCGCTTTTCAATTAGAACAACAGTTATAGAATAAAACTGGGCAAAGACAGACAGACATAGAGGTAGGAGGGCCCTGCTCGCAAGCTTACACTCTATAGGAAAATCAAAGAATATTGAAAGCAGATGCAAGACTGAAAAACTGAAAGAAGGTGCAGGACATAGATTCCATGTACACAAAGCGGGAGCAGCTCCGCATGACGTGTGTTCAACGCTAAGTCATAGGTTTCCTTATACCTTGGCCTGTCCGTCTGTCCTGGCCATTGTATGGATTATGCTAAAATGAGGCTTAAGAGCTGTAAAGAGCCTCTCAAAGGATCAGAGCGTACTCCTTGAAAACACCACATTATAAACTGGAAGTTTAATGGTAATCCACTGGGGAACCCTAGTCAGAGGTAGAGACTAGCAGATGTATATTTCTCCTGTATTCTACGGTAAGGTCAATGTTTGTGTAGTGATTATAGCTTCATGCACATCAAAGCCACGATCAATAGCTACTTGTAATATATAAACACACCCAGATATGATCCAGATGGACTTTGGAAGGAGCATTGTACAAACTGACATAATCAGCTGATTCATCTCTAAATAGGGAGGAGACTGAAAAGTCAACATTAATAGGATGCAAAGCTTGCTTTTATCTGGAAATTACACTTATAACATAGTACATTGCAATATGACTGACTGCGCTCAGTAAGTAGCCTGGGCACAAAGAAAATTATGATGAATAACTTGTACGACCACAATTGTTTCACTCCTAAAACACACACAAATGTATACAGTATCTCAATTAATGAATAAAAAAGGCATTGATCCACTCCACTCACCACTACTTTACATAGAAATGACAGAGGGTCTGCCTTCACTGTAATAAAGCATAGGGATTTTGTTCATATTTTGATCAAAACACGTAAGCTTGCAGCCCACGTCAAGGGACCCCTTTTTTATGCAAGGTTAAATACAATATATATATATATATATATATATATATATATATATATATTTATATTCATTCAATTAAACTTGAAATGGGAGCGGTATAAAAGTGTGTACATGGGGAATTAGTAGTCATCTCCTCTGTTGAAGTCCTGAAAAAGAAACGAAACGTGTTGGAAATTGCATTTAAGATGCATAATAACCTTTGTTGGTACTGTCAACTTCCAGAGGGTATAGATCTGCTTAAGTCTGGATTCCTCAGGACTCAACTTAATTGAACTATCCATTGCAGAACCACCAGTGTTCACAATATTTTTTGGGGGCTATCGTATTAGGGTCACCCGAAAAATTCTCCTGAAAACACACAGGTTATGGTTTCACCAAACAAAATCTCTGATAAGACGGTTTATCAGAGCTAATTGGACAGCCCCCAGCGAGACAATTACCGCTGTAATGTACCGCAAGTAATTGGATACCCCCTACGTGAGCACATTTTTTTTATATTGGATATATATATATACACACACACACACACACACACACACACACACACACACACACACACACGTATATATATATATACATACATACACATATATATATATATATAAATACAAATATATATATATTTTTATTTATTTTTTTACTGTATAGGCACAAACCTCTCTGTAATTTATGGACCTGCAAAAACCACAAAGGAAGTGTTTACTTAGATCACAGGTTCTCAAACTCGGTTCTCAGGACCCCACACGGTGCATGTTTTGCAGGTATCCTCACAGAATCACAAGTGAAATAATTAGCTCCACCTGTGGACCTTTTAAAATGTGCCAGTTAGTAATTAATACACCTGTGCACCTGCTGGGTTACCTGCAAAACATGCACTGTGTGGGGTCCTGAGGACCGAGTTTGAGAACCCCTGGTATAAATAATGACTTGCAAAATCACTTTTTTCCCCCTCTCACAGGGAAAAATCCTTATTTTACAATATAAAAATGCTAGGATACAATACAGAGCCCTGCTACAATCCTCCCAATGAATAATCATGTACTTGGAGGGGTTTAAGTAGTACAATTGGCCATGAAAGACGTCTTTTTTCAGGTGATTTTCCTTAAAAATCTCAAACATGGGTTAAATGTCGTTGGACAGGTATGGTGATGTGTAAATGATGTGGGACAGGTATGGTGATGTGTAAAGGTACGGTGAGGTGCTGTATTAATGGGAAATGACTTTTCGACCTTACAGATGGGAGCTAAAAGTGTTTTTCCATCATTTTATAAACTTAGATAGAACCTCTGAAATCACACGAAACACATTTTTATTGCACCCCCAAAATACAGTAATTTGCTAAAAAAAAACAGCTGATACGTATAATTTTTCCACCATTTTTAAAAAATGTAAAAAATACTTTGTTTATAGCTACTAACAGCCTTCTAATACTGTTTTACTGTCTAATTTGCCACTTTTGGGGATTTTCCCTCTCTTTCATGCACTTCACCTAGGTTACACATTGTAGAATTAACATGCTGCACCACCACATTCTTCACAAGTAGGCATTTACAATTGAATTATGAGATTCGGGTTGCGTACTCTATGAAAATGATCCATGATGTGTGGTTTGTAAGGCACAATTTCACACTTCCAAACTCTCGCAGAATGAAATTCCTCCCATTATAAGTTGGCTGGAGTCTGCCTGTGCGCAAAAAAAACATATATCAGTAGTTTCTGAAGTAAACTGAGACTTTTGTGAGAAGTCCCTCAGATAATTCCTACATTTTTCACAAGTGCTTCATGAAGATCAAAGAATATTGAAAGCAGATCCAAGAACGAAAAGCTGAAAGTTGGGCGCAGGCCATACCTAGATTTCACATACTTTTTATGTCGCGCAGAGTGCTGTCAAAATGGCTTACGTTCATTAGGTCGACAAGACTTAGGTCGACATCCGACCACTATTGGGCGACATGCACTTGGTCGACATGGTCATTAGGTCGACATGAACAAGGAAAAAAGTTTTCACATTTGTATAATTTTTTTAACTTTTTCATACTTTACGATCCACGTGGACAACAATTGGGAATGGTAACAAATGAAAATGGTAACCGGTGAGAAGACCACCATGCGAGAAAACACGGTGCACTAATTTGGGTTCCCCGTCACTTTACGAAGAAAACGACACAAAAAAAAAGTAAAAAAACCCTCATGTCGACCTTTTTCCATGTCAACCTTGTTCATGTCGACCTAATGACCATGTCGACCAAGTGGTCGACCTAATGACTGTCGACCTAAATCTTGTTGACCTAATGACCCATACTCGTCAAAATAATGATAAATTTAGAGAATAGGATACAATTGTTAATTTGTCTAGATTAGGCTATTGTATAAAACTAAGGGGGAATTCAATCAGCCCTTAAAAAAAAATTTGGAAAAAAAATATTCCTGTATTTTTTTTGCCGGATGTTTTTTTCGAACAATTTAATAGTTTTTTTTTCTCCTAAAAAACTCCCGTTCTGGGGGCAAAAATACATACGATCCGGGATAACTTCTGGACCTATGTGTTTTTTTTGCAGCCATAAAAACAGGGCACTTATCTAGAATTTTTTACAGGGTCTCAGTGGGTGCTCAAAAAGCACATCAGTCATTGCTCCCTAGAGTTAGTAGTCCAAGAGGTCTATGGTGGTCATTCCGAGTTGTTGGCTCGCTAGCAGTTTTTAGCAGCCGTGCAAACGCTATGCCGCCTCCCACTGGGACTGTATTTTAGCTTAGCAGAAGTGTGAACGAAAGGATCGCAGAGCGGCTACAAAATAATTTTGTGCAGTTTCAGAGTAGCTTCAGACCTACTCAGCGGTTGCGATGACTTCAGACTGTTCATTTCCTGTTTTGACGTCACAAACACACCCTGCCTTCGCCCAGCCACGCCTGCGTTTTTCCTGGCACGCCTGCGTTTTTTCGAAAACTCCCTGAAAACGGTCAGTTGACACCCAGAAACGCCCACTTCTGGTCAATCACTCTGCGGCCAGCAGTGCGCCTGAAAAGCTTCGCTAGACCTTGTGTGAAACTACATCGGCCGTTGTGAAAGTACGTCGCTCGTGCGCATTGCGCCGCATACGCATGCGCAGAAGTGCCGTTTTTTTGCTTCATCGCTGCACAGCGAACATTTTCTGCTAGCAATCAACTCGGAATGACCCCCAATGTACGATGCCTTGGAGAGAGATAAAATACCAACCAACCTAACTGTAATGTTCAAACACAGCCTGTAACGTGGCAGTTAGGAACTGTCTGACTGGTCTTTGTTCACTTTATCTCACTCCAAGGTTTAGTACAGGAATGGGGAACCTATGGCTCTCCAGCTGTTGTTGAACTACACATCCCAGCATGCCCTGCAACAGTTTTAGCATGGCCAAATTGCAAAACTGTTGCAGGGCATGCTGGTATGTGTAGTTCAGTAGCAGCTGGAGGACCACAGGTTCCCCACCCCTGGTTTAGTACATAGACCCCTAAATTCTCTAACACACGCTGGCCCGTTTCTGTCAGCAGCCAATTAAGTTTAGTTTCATGCCAACAGTATTAGGTGCATACCTAATCAGTGCCAGAGTCTACAGCGCTCAGTGCACTAGCAGCAGCGCAACAGCTACAGGAGAGGAGGGGGCCCACACACGGAGCCTGCACATGGGTCCCCTCCTCTCTAGAGACGCCCCTGAAAGAAGGGTATGGGCCCGGGAATGCTGTGATAACCGAACTGACATGATGGCGTAGTGTATGATCCAAGGTGCCCATATTAATCACACTTAAATCATAAATCAAATCTAAATTATATAGGTAAATAATAAATGCAGAAACAAAAGCACATAACAATGTCATGCACAGTGAGCAGAATGCCTGCCTTATATTTATGAGTTCTTTACACAAAAGCATGCATGTGAATTTGTAATGGACTATGGGGGTCATTCCGAGATGATCGTAGTGCAGCTACGATCATTCACACTGACATGTAGGGGGACGCCCAGCACGTCAGTGCCGCCCCCCCCCCCCCCCCCGCAGAAGTGCAAAGGCATCGCACAGCGGCGATGAATTTGCACTTCAAGAGTAGCTCCCGACCAGCGCAGCTTTAGCGTGCTGGCTGGGAGCTACTCGTCGCTCCCCGGGCCGCGGCGGCTTCGTGTGAAGTCACGCAGCCGCCGTGCCCCCCCCCCAACGGTCCAGCCATGCCTGCGTTGGCCAGACCGCTCCCCCTAAACACCGGCTTAACGCCGCCTCCAATCCTCTCCTGCCCAGGCGGGATAGCTAGGCAACGACGGCTGCTATGCGCCGGCGCACTGTGGCGCCTGCAAGCGCAATTCCGACCGGATCGCTGTGACAAACTGCAGCGAGCAGGTCTGAATGACCCCCTATATATACAGCAGATCCAAATGCGTTACATCTGCAGGAAAACAAGCCATTGGCCATACACTGTTACACAAACTACCTAGGCACAGAACCACACACATAACGGTGCAGCTGCAACCACTAAATCCCTCCACAGGACCTCATGCTTCATGCCTGGAGCAGTGGAGGGTAGAAGGGAACTGAATGACTGACAGCTTGCAGTGCACACACACAATCGAGCACAAGCGGTGGCGGCGGCAGCAGTTCTCCGCGCGCGGCACAGTGCTGCAAGGAGAGTGACGTCACCCGGATATGCCTTAGGGTAGGTTCAGTGTCTGACTGGGGCATGTAGGGCCCACCGGGGAATGTAGTGGTAGGGACCCGTATTTAGGGGTGTGGCCAGTCTGCAGAGGGGGTGTGGCCTGCCATCTCATTGGTTTGACTAACCATTAGAGAATTCAACGTCTGGGTCCCTTCATAAATATATACAGTAAATTCAGCTGCTGCATGCATGATAATGTATCAGATTAATAACAGCAATGCACTGTAGAAAATACACCATAGTCCAGTATAAGGTAACATATGTATAATGTATAATTCAAGTGCACAGTCTGGAACCTGATCCTTAGAGCGGGCCAGTCCAAGCCTGGGTAGGTTATTATTGCAGACAAGAGGTCAATAACTAAGAACGGGATGAGTAGGACAGAGAGCTATGTCATAAGATATGAGATTTCCTTCCATAAGTCTTGGAAATACATTACAGCAGTGATTTTCAACCTTTTTAAACTCGTGGTACACTAACCAAGATTTTAAAATTGCCAAGGCACACCATCGTTTTTTTTGGCCCTGCAATTATAAAACACATTGGCTCCCACTGTAATAAAACAGATTTATATTAATGCCACGAACTGCCCCCATAGTAATTCCACTTATTACCCCCCCCCAGTAATGCCACACACCTGCCTCCCCATAGTAATTATACACACATACCCCCATTGTAATTACACACACATGCCCCCATTGTAATTCCACACACCTGCCCCCCCATAGTAATTATACACACATAACCCCATTGTAATTCCACACACATGCCCCCCCATTGTGATTCCACACACCTGCCCCTCATAGTAATTATACATACATGCCCCCATTGTAATTCCACACACCTGCCCCCCATAGTAATTCCACACACCTGCCCCCCGTAGTAATTCCACACACCTGCCCCCCCATAGTAATTCCACACACCTGCCCCCCCATAGTAATTCCACACACCTGCACCTCCCCCAGTAATTATACATACATGCCCCCATTGTAATTCCACACACCTGCCCCCCCATAGTAATTCCACACACCTGCCCCCCATAGTAATTCCACACACCTGCACCCCCCCAGTAATTATACATACATGCCCCCATTGTAATTCCACACACCTGCCCCCCATAGTAATTCCACACACCTGCACCCCCCATTGTAATTCCACACACCTGCCCCCCATAGTAATTCCACACACCTGCCCCCCATAGTAATTCCACACACCTGCCCCCCCCCCATTGTAATTCCACACACATTAATCTATGTATAGAGAGATCAATAAGCGGGTGGCACTCACGGGTCTTCTCAATAATAGATAATCATGTCATCAACGTTTCGATTTTATTGAAAAATCGTCATCAGGATCATACACGTGTATGATCCTAATGACGATTTTTCAATAAAATCGAAACGTTGATGACATGATTATCTATTATTGAGAAGACCCGTGAGTGCCACCCGCTTATTGATCTCTATTTGCGGTTTGCTACCTGGGGGAACATCTGGGCCATATGATTGTGATTGGTAGTGCCGACCAAAAAGGACTATATATATATATATATATATATATATATAGCAAATGATATCCGGCACTCCAAAACAACAACCAGATTCAATGCCGGGTGCCCTCCTCTTGTTAATGAAGCATGTCACAGTATTGCAGGCGGCACTCACGGACTCACTTAGAAAACGACCAGGGACCCCAGGTCTGCTTACAACGTTTCGGAATTTATTTCCTTCGTCAGGTAACAATACATACAATATACAAAAAAGCTTACCTTTATACCAAACAGTTAGCGTGCATGTGTGCATGTGAATGGTGCCCGGCTCCCCCCCTGTACTTCCGCTGACGTCATCACTGCCAGACGGCGCCTGGCGGAAGACAGGGAAATGTGTAACACAAAATCTATCACCATGAAGACTGTAAACAACGAGCGTCATAATATTACACTAAGCCAGAGTAACGGGGTCAAGCAGTATACTCTGCAAATGTCCGACATCATGTCACATAAGCACTTTGTATCATAAAAAACAGTTTAAAGACAACATTTCATTCAAGCCTTTGGGAGCAATCGTATCTAAAAGGTGAATCCACTTTGCCTCACATTGTAGAAGTGCTCTGGCCCTATCTCCTCCTCTATTGTCCTCAGTTACATGGTCAAGTATCTTATAGCGTAAAGAGGATAATGAATGTCCCCTGGCCTTGAAATGCTTGGCGACCGGCTGGTCAACATTCTTACCCTCCAATGACTGTTTAATGGCACTGCGGTGTTGCGCCATGCGTTCCTTGAACTGGCAAATCGTCTTGCCTATATAGTATAAGCTGCAGGGACACTTAATACAATAGACAACATATTTACTGGAGCAGGTCAGCACGTGTTTAACTACTCCCGTGTTATACCAGAGGCAAAAATATCAGGGATTTTGTGGTCCACGCTGATATAGCGGATGACTCTAAAAAAAGCATAGAGCACTTTATGACAAGGAAACCAGGTAATTACAAGTGTCTGGGATGTACCACCTGTTCTTACTTGGAGACAGGGGACTACAAATGGGGGAACGTGACGTGCGGTGCGTGACCTATGAGTCACCATAGGTCACTGGCAGGCTGAAGTGCAGGGCTGCCCGGCGACCAGGCATGTCTGGCTGGCTGCTGTGGCAAGTCTGTGTGGCGGGCGGCAGCGGGTCTGTATGGCGGGCGGCAGCAGGTCTGTGTGTGGTCGGCGGCGGGTCTGTGTGACGGGCGGCGGAGGGTCTGTGTGGCGGGCGGCGGAGGGTCTGTGTGGTGGGCGGCAGCGGGTCTGTTATGCGGCACACCTGTTGAAAAAGGCTGCATTACAGAGTTAAGCTGTTTCCACAATAGAAAACTATAACAAATGAATTTTGGTTAAAGTACAATATACAAGAGCATATATATGTAGATCTAGAAGAAGTGCAACACTGATCAATAAGAGAGGACAAACTAACCATTTGGTACAAATAACTGTGTGTAATGTTAAGGTGCGTACACACAGTACAATTTGTCAAATGATCAGGGCGTTCCTGATCGATCGGACGACCAATCGTTCCGTTTGTATGCACGATATCATGCATGACGCGCTCCAGTGGGGTATGTACCTTTACGGCAGCTGGAGGGCCACTGATTGCCCACCTCTGCTTTAAAGCACCAGAAGGTCATCTGTCTCACTGCTAGTACATACATTCAGAAGCAACACATCACATGACAAGTGATAGTTCAAGAATTGGTGTATTAAAAAGGCTGTTCATTGTCACCATTATTCTAACAACAACAATAATAATAATAATAATAATAATAATAATAATAATAATAATAATAATAATAATAATAATAATAATCTTGTGTATAAATACTATTGTGCCATCAAAAGAAAAGTAATCCGTCAAGATATAGTTGCTTCTAGCCAGTAGCTTAGTAACTTTTGTTTTGCTGTGTAAATATGTAGCTACTTTTCAAAAGTGTTTAAATTAGCGGCACAGTAATATTGTTAGTAACAAATCCTCAGATACAATCTACACAGTATTAGCTGGATTTAAAACACAGTAAATGAACCATGTGTATTGTCTGAAATCTTAATAGAAGAACTTTCTTCCAATACACATGCTTTATTTATCAATATTTATCAATGATTTTATTTAAGAGCTCAGTCATGAAAACCGTACATTTTCAAGATAGTCTGAAACGTGATCTATGTGATCAAACAAATGGTAGATAAACTCAGAATACTCTAAAACCTAATGAAAGGCTGATCAATTTAGAAATGTTATAGGAGAAAAACAAAGTTGTGAAGGATGAATTGGGCATTGTATAGTCCAGAGAAAATAAGTGTAAGGGGGGAGGGGGATTTGGCCGGGTAGAGATCTAAATCCAGGGGTATCCACAAAAAAATAAATGAAAAAATAGGTAGTCGTACTGTAATTAATGCTAAATCTTTGTATAGTGACTTTTACAGATCCTAACTTCCAGAATCTGTACAAATTATGTTATGAAGTTTTATTGGTCACTGTAAAGCTTATGCCACAATTTTTCCCTTCGTGTTTGAACAAAGGGCACAATTCAATTCGAAGAGAGTTAAATAGCGCCAGGAGTTAGCTTCCGGGCTATTCAATACAGCGCCGTGGTAAGTCAAAGAATACCTGTTCTCCTGGACTAAACAGGATGTTTTGTCGGGAGAACCAGCATTCTCCGACTTAAGTGCCCAGCGCAACGCTGTTTCCGACACGCTAAGGGTAGAAATCAGCATTGTGCCGGCACTTTTGTTGGGTGGTGCAAGTAAAAGTCTAGTTGTTTGGTGTCACAGGGCGCTGCATTGAATAGCCCCGGGAGCTAATTCCCGACACTATTCAACTGTCTTCGAATTGATTTGTGCCCAAAGAATCATATTCTGCAACATACAAAGACCGCTAAACCTTCAAATCAGATGTCCAAAAGATAGTCTCTTTATTGTATATGCAATGACATAGACGTGTTAACTTACACATAAATACAGATTACTATAACACACACATTTTCACTTGTTCATTTAAATGTGTAGGGAATGTCTGCCACCTTCTGGATGTCAAATGAAAGCCAGCATAGATGTAAAATTATTTATTTTACACATTCATATAGCCGCCACTGTAGGTAGAGAGTTGTGACAGTTTTCAGTCCAGCATCATTAGGGTTAATATGTCTGGGTTTTAATATAATTTGCTTGCCAGGAACGTACAAGTAACCATAATTTGCAGAATCCAATTCAAGCTTCTCACACTCACAAAGCCCTCGCCCACTCCCGCCCATTTACATTTCTGATCTTATCTCCCTTTACGCTCCCACCTGTCCTCTTCAGAGTCTGAACAGTAAAAGATAAATTTGAAATCCCATGCCACTCCTCTAATTTCTCTCGCCGGATATCTCTGGCTGGTGCCCAGAGTGTCCGACAACTGCATGTGTTGTATCAAGACCCCAGTAGTCGCTGTTCCACCCCTTTTCCCTGTATCTCCCTCACCTCAATGAGCTCAGAGTCACAGCCTGCTCTCTCCCCATAGATGCGTGAGTGAGGAGCTCCCCCTGCTTTCCCATCCTCCTGTGAGAAAAGCACAAACCTCGACCACTGTGAGATGAAGCTACCACTGTTGCTGTGTAATGGCGCTGCCTGAGGTGTACGTAGTGCACCTTATTTACCGGCCTTTCCTCTGCCTGGAGCTGCATGGCTGACTGCCTGCAGGATTAGTAGGTGGGCAGGGGCTGGAGCTGTGTGTTATGGGGGGGGGGGGGGGGGGGGGAGGGTAATCACCCTTATCGCCGTTCCTAAATCTGTGACTGCTAACAGCTTACTATAGTGGCCATCAGTGGCATATCAGTGAATCATTATGACTACATGCAAATTAAATAAGGTTACTCTTACGTCTTAGAGGATACTGGGGTCCACATTAGTACCATGGGGTAAAGACGGGTCCATTAGGAGCCATGGGCACTTTAAGAAATTGATAATGTGGGCTGGATGCTCCCTCTATGCCCCTCCTACCAGACTCAGTTTAGAAAATGTGCCTGGAGGAGCCGGTCACACTTGGGAAGCTCCTGAAGAGTTTTTTGCATTTATTTTCCTTTTATTTTTCATCCACTAGGGGTCACTGGAGTACTCTTGGGATATGGACGGCTTCCGCAGGAACAGGGCACTGAATATTTAAATTTAGAACTCTCCTACCCTCCATATCCCAGAGTACCTCAGTGTTTTTTCTGTGCTCGAAGTAGCAACAAGGTTTGTGTGGGGCTCCCACACTTATTTTGAATATATTTTTATTTTTATTTTATTTTTGATTTTTCTTTTTAACTTTATCCACATCCCTTCCCCCCCTTCCAAAAAGCGAGGGTCCGGGATAGTGGAAGCTGCTACAAGCAGCTGTGGCGTGTCGGTCCTCACTACAGAGCACCCTCACAGCCAAGTGCAGACTACCTGCAGAAAAGGCTGGACGGAGCTTACAGAAGAAGCCCCGTCATAGCCCTCACCACAGGCGTCCAGGTATGTTGGGGGATGGGGTGGTCAGCTCATGCTGCCGCCCCGCTGTGTGGGGACACTGTACTGTGAAGTGCCGGCCGCCGCTATGTGAGCCGCCCGCCGCCGCTGATTGATGTTGTGAGCGGATGCCGAAGCCGCTCAGTCCCGCGCCAGCCGCACCTTCTTTAATCCATAGACGCCGCTTCACGGCTCTATGGAGCGCGCTCCCCGGTATCCGCTCCCCGGCTCCCTCTAGACGCGCCCCGGTTACTTGTAAGTTCCCCGGCTCCGTGTACTAGACAGTGGTACACCGAGCACGGGCGGGGGGGTGTGGGGGTTTGGGGAGAAGTCTCACAGCAAGCGCAGCTGCACAGGGGGGGGGGGAAGAAAGTACCGATAGCAGCAGCAGTATATAAGGCTGCATGGGTTATAAGAAAGCATAGGCTATTCAGCCTTTATTAACAGACTTTGTTATTAAACAGACTATTCCCAGGTTATATATGTGTTTCACAAAATTATAACCTGTACTGTGATTATAACTGTAAGCATGGCATGGGGGCCATTTTAACCATGCTTCCTGTTGTAATTCCAGAACGTTCCTGTCCTACATCTCTACTCCCCCGGAGGCGCAGGGGTGTTAGTGTGAATTTGGGATCACATTTCATATAGGACTGGCCACGTGCACTGCACTTGGCCAGATATATATATATATATATAGACACACCTTAGTACTATTTTACTGAGTCGTGCAAGATGTCTGTCTTTGTATATTGTATTGTCTGTCTGCATAATGAGTAAGGCACCAGCAAAAACTAAAAAGCAGTTTCACTGCAAGGTCTGTAACAGTGTGTTACCGGATGGATCTACCACATGTACAGTATGTTTTGTGAATTCAGCTATGAATACAATTTCTGCTCCGGTTTTAAAGCCGGTTTCCTCCCCGGATCCTCCATGGGCTATGCTAACAGATGTCATGGCTGGATTGCAATCAGAATTTGCCACCGCTCGACTATAGCAGGAAGCGGCAAGATCTGAGTCTAGCGTGAGACCGCCAGAACTACCGGAGGCGTCTCAGCCTTGCCAAAAGTCCAAATCCATTTTGGGTAGACGGGATAAATTTCATTTGTCTTATGATTTACCAGTTTCTGCTATGTTGCATTCTGACGATTCCATGCCAGACCTCACTGCGCAAGATGAGGGTGAGGAGGGCGAAGTGGACCAGCAGTCAGATAGTGAAGATTTTAACAGCCCAGGCATTGATAATCTCATCAGAGCAGTGCGTCAGTCTCTGAAGTTTACAGAAACTGAGGAGCCTCTGACAAATTATGAAGTCGTCTTTACTAAACGACAGAGATCTCCAATGTGTTTTCCTGTTTTGGAATCTCTTAATAAGATGTTAGTAGAAACACGAAAGAATCCAGATAAACGGTTTTCTATACCTCGCAGATTTAAGTTTAGTTACCCGTTTCCAGAGTCTGTGACATGTACATGGGAGAATCCGCCAATGGTGGATTCGTCTGTGTCAAAACTTACAAAGAAATTAACCATACCAGTACCAACTGCTACTACGCTTAAAGACCCTTCAGACCGTAAAATAGAAACTATGCTAAAGTCCATGTATATAGCAGCAGGAGTGCTGCTTAGACCTGGGTTGGTTGGCATTTGGGTCACTAAGGCACTAATGGTATGGATAACAGAACTCAAGTCTGCCCTACATGACGATCACCTTATACTTCTCGCTGATCAAATCTGTGAAGCTGAACCGACGTGGAGGTTGAATGACAGACTCCTTCTTAATCCCCAAACGAAAACTCACATAGCCGCCGAAATATCCCACTACTTTGACACAAACACATCTCCGTCTGTTTCTCCTATGTTATTGTGGGACGCCCATAAGGCGGTTATACGCGGATGCCTGATCAGTGCCTCCTCCCATAATAAGAGGACCAGAACCAAACGTATTCGGGAGCTCTCTGACCTGGTCGCTTCCCTCTCACTGGAGCACAAAAGGTCGGGGTCCGCAGCAGATCTCTCTTCCTTGTCCTCAGCCAGGGGAGAATTAAACATGCTCTTGACGGCTAAGGTAGAAACTGTCTTGAAATGGCTCAACCAGTCCTTTTATGAAAAAGGGGATAAGGCTGATCGTCTACTAGCCTCTAGGCTCCGGACTAGATTGGCAAGGAATAACGTTTTGTCTGTCCAGTCTTCCCCTGGTAAGAAAACGGGTGATCCTAAGCATATTACCGAGACTTTCTCTCGCTTTTACGAGAAATTGTACAATGCTCATGGGCCCACTCAATCGAGCCCGGACTTTCATGCAGCCATTCACACCTTTCTGTCCCACTGCCATTTGCCCTGTCTGAGCCCATCGGTCTCTGCAGAACTGAACACAAAGATCTCCGACGAAGAAGTTGCCACCGTCATTAAAATCTTAAAACTTAACAAGGCTCCAGGCCCAGACGGCTTTTCGGCCGCCTATTACAAGACTTTTCTCCCCCAGTTGGCGCCCCACCTTTCAACCCTCTTCAATGCTGTTTTACAGGGAGCCTCTTTCTCCAAGTCTGCTCTGGAGGCTAGGATCATAGTCATCCCCAAGGATGGCAAGGATACATCAAATTGCGCTAACTCTATAGACCTATCTCACTACTTAATTAGGATATTAAGATTTACACGAAAATCCTTGCCCTCCGATTGAACAGCGTTCTGCCCCATCTTATCCATAATGACCAGGTAGGATTTATCCCCGGCCACCAAGCCCGAGACAACACGAGGCGGGTTATTAGCCTGGCTCACTATATCAACCTCACACATACCCCTGCTCTTTTGCTTTCTCTGGACGCGGAGAAGGCGTTTGACATGATAGGCTGGCCCTTTATGTTTGAAACTCTTGCTCACTTTGGCTTTCAGGGGGAATTCCTCATGGGGATTCAGGCCTTGTAGTCGAACCCCTCCGCCAGGGTTTCCGTGAACGGAGTGCAGTCAGACCCTCTGGATATCTCCAACGGGACCAGACAGGGCTGCCCACTCTCGCCCCTGATCTTTGCATTAGTAATAGAACCGTTAGCAGCCAGTATCCGAGCCTCGACCGACATCGGGGGGCTGGAGGTGGGGGGCTCTGTTTACAAGATTTCCCTATTCGCGGATGATGTCCTCCTCTCGCTTTCCTCACCACACACCTCTCTGCCGAACCTTTTTAAACTCCTGTCTGACTACGGACATGTTTCGGGTTATAAAGTCAATTGGTCTAAAACGGAAGCTCTTCCCTTCCACATTCCCCCTTCTCAACTATCCCGCATGCAAACCAACTTTAAATTCTCCTGGTGCGTGTCTAAAATCCGATACCTGGGGATCTTTATCACGCACCGCTACGGAGACCTGTATAAGGAGAACTTCCCGCCGCTGCTCAATAACCTTAAGGCCGATCTTCATAAATGGCAATCTTTGATTATCTCCTGGCTGGGTCGTATAGTAGCTCTGAAAATGAACATTGTCCCCCGCCTACTTTATCTGTTCCAGACGCTACCAGTGAAAGTTCCGGACTCCGTCTTGGCACAGATCCACTCTTGGTTGCTCCGCTTTGTGTGGAGAAATAAGGTCCCTAGGATAGGTTTCTCTACTTTACGCAAACCGGTAGAGGATGGAGGCAGAGGTTTCCCAGATATCCGCCTTTACTATCTGGCCACTCATCTTAGCCAAGCGGTGGCATGGTTCGCTTCCACGCAGTCCATTCGTTGGCTCCAGTTGGAAACGGCGCTTAGCCACACTCCATCTTTGTCGTCCTTACTCTTATCCCCTTCTAGAGCTAGATCTCCTCATTTGCAACTGCACCCTGTGCTGGAATTCACTTGCCAGCTCTGGGACTACTGCACTCGTCACTTTCACCTGCTGTCTTCCCCCTCTGTGCTTTCCCCCCTGTGGGATAACCCTTCTTTCGCTCCGGGTCATTCTCTGGCCCGCTCCCGCCCATGGTTGGAGAGGAATATCCGCTTTGTTCTGGACGTACTACACGAGGGTGCCTGTGCACCTTTACCAGAGATCATATCAAAATATAACTTCCCGGAAGCGAATCCTTTTACCTATCTCCAATTAAGACATTTTGTCTCTTCTTTATCGAACTCGGCCCCGTTCCAACCTTTATCCACCCTGGAGTCCTATTGCTATCACAAACCGCTCGTCCGAGGAATCATTTCCCTACTGTACTCCCTTCTCCAGGCGTGGGGCCAGTCGGCGGCCCCGGCCTTTGTGCTCCAGTGGGAACGAGATCTAGGACCGCTGCCTGACGACTATGACTGGTCGGATGTCTTCACTGCGGCCGCGAAATCCTCCATCTCAACCCTAGTAAAAGAAAACGCCTACAAAATATTATATAGGTGGTATTTTGTCCCCTCTAGACTCCACAAAATGTTTCCCTCCTCTTCGCCCATGTGCTGGAGAGGATGCGGCGGTCATGGCTCTTTCCTCCACATCTGGTGGACGTGCCCTAAGATCATGCTATTCTGGGACTCAGTCGCACACTTGATGAGCACAGTACTTCAGACCCAAATCTACAAAGACCCTTGGTCTTTTCTACTAGGCCTCCCCATTGTTAACGTTCCTCCACAAGCCGGTAAATTACTGACACAGATCTTAAACGCGGCCAGGTGCTCAAGTGCCCTCCAATGGAAACAGAGAGAGGCCCCCCCTATCAAACAGGTCATCGATAAAGTATGGTTCTTCGCAAGCATGGAAAAAATCACTGCATACCTTCATAATAGATCTTTCCAGTTTCTCCTGATCTGGGAACTATGGTTCGACTCTCAGGCTCCCGCAAATAGAATACGCTCCCCTGGGGGCTCGGTGCCTCTCCTACTATGATTTCTGTAGTCTCCTGACCTGTCGAGTAGATTGGGTTTTATTCCTAGTGTTCCCTTTCTGTATTCCTCAAAGGTTACCTTCCATTTTACACTAGCGCTCTGAGCGGGGATTGTGGCGTCTGGGGACGCACCGGCGGTTCCCTCTAACCCTGTCTTTTCTCCCCCCACTCTATCCCTCCCCCCGTCTCTCCCTTCTTTTCCTCTTTCTCTTCTTGCTTTGTCTTTAGTCTTCTCCTCTCTACTGCTATAGTCACGAGTTTAATGTTTGGTTCCCATCTGATTGTACTGCTTTTGTAACTCCAGATGTATATTTCACCGCTGTTTCCCGTGGTTACATTTCTGCTCTTAGTATTATATTGTGTAACGAAAAGGCTTACCCCACGTGTGGTGGGGGGTCGTTATAACCCTTTATAACCTGTAAAATTAAATAAACAATTAAAAAAAAAAATCTGTGAAGCTGCTGAGTATCTATGTACAGCTTCTACTGACGTCTGTCAGCTCACTTCTTGCATTTCATCGTCGCTAGTTACAGTACGATGAGCACTCTGGCTGCGTTCTTGGCAAGCGGAGGCAGAGGTCAAAAGAGGTATAGAGGCGTTACCTTACGGTGGCGAGAAGTTGTTTGGTCCTGAATTGGACAAATGGATTTC
The DNA here is from genome assembly GCF_028390025.1 of Pseudophryne corroboree. NCBI lineage: Eukaryota > Metazoa > Chordata > Amphibia > Anura > Myobatrachidae > Pseudophryne > Pseudophryne corroboree. The sequence continues at coordinate 344,549,884 of NC_086453.1, forward strand.
TGAGGCCACGGGAGGAAAGTCTGTTTTCTTACCATTGCCTCCAACGGTACCTAGACGGAAATACTCTGGCCCGGCGTTCAAATCCTTTAGACCTCAGCCCTTTCGAGGCCGTGGTAGAGGAGCAGCCACGCCTGGTAGACGAGGTCGAGGACGTGGTTTCCAACAAACACTGGCGTGCGCAGAACATTTTATTAGGGGGTGCACCGTCGGAGGGGTGTGTCTAGCACCACCTTTTGGGCATGTTTAGTACCATCTATTGATGGTCAACGCATATAAAATATCCATCTTTGTACCAATCCTAATAAAGCAGATACATTGTCAGATGTTGTGGTGTGCACCAAACAAACACACCTGATGGCACTCACTGCAATTACACTGCTCCTCCTCAGCCTGGTCTGGCTGCCCCTCTCTTTCCCCTGCAAGCTGCAGCAGCTTACTTACAAGTCAGTCACTCACTGACACTGACAGTCGCAGACTAGTACTGCTGCTGCTGGAAAAACGAGTGACGTGTCAATGCTGCTGCCGACCGCCTGCCAGTATTGAATTTGTCTTCCTAAGAGGAACACTGGCTGCATGCTGCTCCTCATCAGTGGCTGGCGTTGGCATAGCATAGAAGGAGAGAGGTGTGGGTGTGGCGGGTGTGATGGGTAGGCATGCGAGCAGCATGACGCAATCACGTCACATCACACTGTTTTTGTACATGGAGGTGGAGCCGGGAGTTTGAAAGTTGGTGTCAGTGGCACCCTTGATTAAATCAGGCATCCGGTCAGTAAGGCATTCCTGACAGGGTGCAGCGCAGAGGGGACAGTAATCAGCCTGCTCGGCGATCGCTGCATCAGGCATGTGAGATCAGGGGTGCCAGACATTAGGGGGTGCCTGTGCGCACCAGGCACCCCCCCTGCGCACACCTATGCCAACAAACCAACACCAGTCGTCAGGACGCTAAGGTCACCGACAAGCCAGTGGCATGACGGGCTACCAGACCATCTCGGATCTCCAATTGTGGGAGTACGCCTTCAAACGTTCCATTTGGCGTGGTTCCAGACATCCACAGATGGGTGGATCCGCAATTTAGTGTTAAAAGGAGGTCCCTGTACACCAACAAGGTCAGGGTTATTATTCCAATCTGTTGGTGGTACCAAAGCCGGATGGCTCGGTCAGGCCAATATTGAACTTAAAGGGTCTCAATCAGTACGTCACTTACTACAGTTTCAAGATGGAATCTCTGCAGTTAGTAATTGCAGGTTTAGAGCCACAGGAATTCATGATTGCGCTAGGATGCGTACTTACACATTCCAATTTGGCCACCTCATCAGAGGTTCTTGCGTTTTGCGATACGGCAGAACCATTACCAGTTTCAGGCTCTACCATTTGGCCTCTCGTCAGCACCTCGGGTATTCACCAAAGTGATGTCTGTGATTATAGCTCATCTCAGATCCCTGGGAGTGATAATAGTTCCGTACTTAGACGATCTGCTCATCAAAGCTCCGTCTCAACAGATGCTCCTCCAACATGCGTTGCTAACGTACACTACAATGTACTAGTTCAGCACGGTTGGATTGTCAACTTCAAGAAATCACATCTAATTCCGTCTCAACGACTTCAATTCCTAGGTATCAGGGACGTGCAGTCAGGGGAGGCAGGGGAGGCAGTGCCTCCCCTGTCATTAATGATTAAGATAATATAAAGAAGATGCATATGACACATATTCTGTGTCATATGTATCCTCTTAATATTATTCTTATCATTGCTCCCCTCCTTATGTGTTTGGGAGGCACCGATCGTGGTGCCTCCCGTTGTCTCTGGGGAAAGGTATGGGAGCGGGGGGCGGGCACGGGCGGGGACTAGCCATGGGCAGTAAAAGCCCATTGAAAATATATGGGAAAGCGGCACCATTAGTGGTGCCACTTTCATACAGGGACGTGCTTTCAACCTATGAAAGCACGTCCCTGTCAGTGAGGCCACAGTGATTGGCCAGCGGATCCGTCACTGGATCCGCTGTCAATCACTGTGTGGGCGACGCTGGCGGAGGAGGTGCGGGCGGCGGGATGCGGCGGTGGTGCGGGCGGCGGGATGCGGCGGTGGTGTGGGCGGCGGTGGTGCGGGCGGCGGCGGTGCGGGCGGCGGAGGTTTACCTTTTGTCTGCAGAGTTTGGCAGCGGAGCGGTACCAGTTTCAAAAATGGCGCCTCAGCGTCATTTTTTAAATTCAAGATGGCCGCCGCGAGCCAATCACGGCTCGCCGCGTCATCGCCCCGCCCCCCTCCGGCTGACTTATATAAGTCAGCGCGAGGCAGAGGAGCGTCAGTCCGACGGCGGAGGAGGAGCTGTGAAGAGCTCCTGAAGAAAGAAGACGCCGGAAGTCCTGGATGGGCGGCAGCTATGCAAAAGAGCTTAGCAGCCGCCGCCCACCAGGTGAAGACGCTGGAAGCCCTGGGGAGGTGGCGCCCCCCCAGGTGAAGACGCAGGAAGCCCTGGGAAGGCGGCGGCCACACAAAAGAGCTTAAAGGCCGCCGCCCCCAGGTGAAGATCCAGTTTAATAAAACTTATTTTTAAGACCGTGTGGTGTTTTATGTTAATATTTTCTTTACAGGTGGACTACAGGTGCCAGCGGGCCCTTTATGTCCGGGCATGCTGGCACTTGTGGTTCTCCAAGTGCCAGCATGCTGGGGCAGGCTTGCTGGGACCTGTAGGCCACCTGTAAAGAACAATATGACTATTCTTTGCAGGTGGACTACAGGTGCCAGCGGGCCCTTTATGTCCGGGCATGCTGGCACTTGTGGTTCTCCAAGTGCCAGCATGCTGGGGCAGGCTTGCTGGGACCTGTAGGCCACCTGTAAAGAACAATATTAACACACAATGAACCCCGCACCCACCGCCACCAGGGGTGCGGGGCATAGCAATGGGCTATCAGCCCAGTGCTGGTTATTGCTCGGGAGGGGGGACTAGAGATGAGCGGGTTCGGTTCCTCGGAATCCGAACCCGCCCGAACTTCAGCTTTTTTTACACGGATCCGAGCGACTCGGATCTTCCCGCCTTGCTCGGTTAACCCGAGCGCGCCCGAACGTCATCATGACGCTGTCGGATTCTCGCGAGGCTCGGATTCTATCGCGAGACTCGGATTCTATATAAGGAGCCGCGCGTCGCCGCCATTTTCACACGTGCATTGAGATTGATAGGGAGAGGACGTGGCTGGCGTCCTCTCCATTTAGATTATAAGAGAGAGAGAGATTTACTGGAGCTTAGGACTAGGAGGAGTACTGTAGAAGTGTAGAGAGTGCAGAGAGTTTACTAGTGAGTGACCACCAGACAGTGCAGTTTGTTTAATATATCCGTTCTCTGCCTGAAAAAAGCGATACACACAGTGACTCAGTCACATACCATATCTGTGTGCACTGCTCAGGCTCAGCCCAGTGTGCTGCATCATCTATATATATTATATATCTGTCTGACTGCTCAGCTCACACAGCTTATAATTGTGGGGGAGACTGGGGAGCACTGCAGTGCCAGTTATAGGTTATAGCAGGAGCCAGGAGTACATAATATTATATAGTGAGTGACCACCAGACAGTGCAGTTTATTTAATATATCCGTTCTCTGCCTGAAAAAAGCGATACACACAGTGACTCAGTCACATACCATATCTGTGTGCACTGCTCAGGCTCAGCCCAGTGTGCTGCATCATCTATATATATTATATATCTGTCTGACTGCTCAGCTCACACAGCTTATAATTGTGGGGGAGACTGGGGAGCACTGCAGTGCCAGTTATAGGTTATAGCAGGAGCCAGGAGTACATAATATTATATTAAAATTAAACAGTGCACACTTTTGCTGCAGGAGTGCCACTGCCAGTGTGACTGACCAGTGACCTGACCACACTGACCACCAGTATAGTTAGTAGTATACTTATATTGTGATTGCCTGAAAAAGTTAAACACTCGTCGTGTGACTTCACTTGTGTGTGTTTTTTTTTTTATTCTATAAAAATAAAACTCATTCTGCTGACAGACAGTGTCCAGCAGGTCCGTCTTTATATAATATATAATATATACCTGTCCGGCTGCAGTAGTGATATATATATATTTTTTATATCATTTATCATCCAGTCGCAGCAGACACAGTACGGTAGTTCACGGCTGTGGCTACCTCTGTGTCTGCACTCGGCAGGCAGTCCGTCCATAATTGTATACCACCTAACCGTGGTTTTTTTTTCTTCTTTATACATACATACTACTACGACATCTCTTTATCAACCAGTCTATATTAGCAGCAGACACAGTACAGTACGGTAGTTCACGGCTGTGGCTACCTCTGTGTCTGCACTCGGCAGGCAGTCCGTCCATAATTGTATACCACCTAACCGTGGTTTTTTTTTCTTTCTTCTTTATACATACATAGTTACATAGACATCTCTTTATCAACCAGTCTATATTAGCAGCAGACACAGTACAGTACGGTAGTTCACGGCTGTGGCTACCTCTGTGTCTGCACTCGGCAGGCAGTCCGTCCATAATTGTATACCACCTAACCGTGGTTTTTTTTTCTTTCTTCTTTATACATACATAGTTACATAGACATCTCTTTATCAACCAGTCTATATTAGCAGCAGACACAGTACAGTACGGTAGTTCACGGCTGTGGCTACCTCTGTGTCTGCACTCGGCAGGCAGTCCGTCCATAATTGTATACCACCTAACCGTGGTTTTTTTTTCTTTCTTCTTTATACATACATAGTTACATAGACATCTCTTTATCAACCAGTCTATATTAGCAGCAGACACAGTACAGTACGGTAGTTCACGGCTGTGGCTACCTCTGTGTCTGCACTCGGCAGGCAGTCCATAATTGTATACTAGTATCCATCTCCATTGTTTACCTGAGGTGCCTTTTAGTTGTGCCTATTAAAATATGGAGAACAAAAATGTTGAGGTTCCAAAATTAGGGAAAGATCAAGATCCACTTCCACCTCGTGCTGAAGCTGCTGCCACTAGTCATGGCCGAGACGATGAAATGCCAGCAACGTCGTCTGCCAAGGCCGATGCCCAATGTCATAGTACAGAGCATGTCAAATCCAAAACACCAAATATCAGAAAAAAAAGGACTCCAAAACCTAAAATAAAATTGTCGGAGGAGAAGCGTAAACTTGCCAATATGCCATTTACGACACGGAGTGGCAAGGAACGGCTGAGGCCCTGGCCTATGTTCATGGCTAGTGGTTCAGCTTCACATGAGGATGGAAGCACTCAGCCTCTCGCTAGAAAAATGAAAAGACTCAAGCTGGCAAAAGCAGCACAGCAAAGAACTGTGCATTCTTCGAAATCCCAAATCCACAAGGAGAGTCCAATTGTGTCGGTTGCGATGCCTGACCTTCCCAACACTGGACGTGAAGAGCATGCGCCTTCCACCATTTGCACGCCCCCTGCAAGTGCTGGAAGGAGCACCCGCAGTCCAGTTCCTGATAGTCAGATTGAAGATGTCAGTGTTGAAGTACACCAGGATGAGGAGGATATGGGTGTTGCTGGCGCTGGGGAGGAAATTGACCAGGAGGATTCTGATGGTGAGGTGGTTTGTTTAAGTCAGGCACCCGGGGAGACACCTGTTGTCCGTGGGAGGAATATGGCCGTTGACATGCCAGGTGAAAATACCAAAAAAATCAGCTCTTCGGTGTGGAGGTATTTCACCAGAAATGCGGACAACAGGTGTCAAGCCGTGTGTTCCCTTTGTCAAGCTGTAATAAGTAGGGGTAAGGACGTTAACCACCTCGGAACATCCTCCCTTATACGTCACCTGCAGCGCATTCATAATAAGTCAGTGACAAGTTCAAAAACTTTGGGTGACAGCGGAAGCAGTCCACTGACCAGTAAATCCCTTCCTCTTGTAACCAAGCTCACGCAAACCACCCCACCAACTCCCTCAGTGTCAATTTCCTCCTTCCCCAGGAATGCCAATAGTCCTGCAGGCCATGTCACTGGCAATTCTGACGATTCCTCTCCTGCCTGGGATTCCTCCGATGCATCCTTGCGTGTAACGCCTACTGCTGCTGGCGCTGCTGTTGTTGCTGCTGGGAGTCGATGGTCATCCCAGAGGGGAAGTCGTAAGCCCACTTGTACTACTTCCAGTAAGCAATTGACTGTTCAACAGTCCTTTGCGAGGAAGATGAAATATCACAGCAGTCATCCTGCTGCAAAGCGGATAACTGAGGCCTTGACAACTATGTTGGTGTTAGACGTGCGTCCGGTATCCGCCGTTAGTTCACAGGGAACTAGACAATTTATTGAGGCAGTGTGCCCCCGTTACCAAATACCATCTAGGTTCCACTTCTCTAGGCAGGCGATACCGAGAATGTACACGGACGTCAGAAAAAGACTCACCAGTGTCCTAAAAAATGCAGTTGTACCCAATGTCCACTTAACCACGGACATGTGGACAAGTGGAGCAGGGCAGGGTCAGGACTATATGACTGTGACAGCCCACTGGGTAGATGTATGGACTCCCGCCGCAAGAACAGCAGCGGCGGCACCAGTAGCAGCATCTCGCAAACGCCAACTCTTTCCTAGGCAGGCTACGCTTTGTATCACCGCTTTCCAGAATACGCACACAGCTGAAAACCTCTTACGGCAACTGAGGAAGATCATCGCGGAATGGCTTACCCCAATTGGACTCTCCTGTGGATTTGTGGCATCGGACAACGCCAGCAATATTGTGTGTGCATTAAATATGGGCAAATTCCAGCACGTCCCATGTTTTGCACATACCTTGAATTTGGTGGTGCAGAATTTTTTAAAAAACGACAGGGGCGTGCAAGAGATGCTGTCGGTGGCCAGAAGAATTGCGGGACACTTTCGGCGTACAGGCACCACGTACAGAAGACTGGAGCACCACCAAAAACTACTGAACCTGCCCTGCCATCATCTGAAGCAAGAAGTGGTAACGAGGTGGAATTCAACCCTCTATATGCTTCAGAGGTTGGAGGAGCAGCAAAAGGCCATTCAAGCCTATACAATTGAGCACGATATAGTAGGTGGAATGCACCTGTCTCAAGCGCAGTGGAGAATGATTTCAACGTTGTGCAAGGTTCTGATGCCCTTTGAACTTGCCACACGTGAAGTCAGTTCAGACACTGCCAGCCTGAGTCAGGTCATTCCCCTCATCAGGCTTTTGCAGAAGAAGCTGGAGACATTGAAGGAGGAGCTAACACGGAGCGATTCCGCTAGGCATGTGGGACTTGTGGATGGAGCCCTTAATTCGCTTAACAAGGATTCACGGGTGGTCAATCTGTTGAAATCAGAGCACTACATTTTGGCCACCGTGCTCGATCCTAGATTTAAAGCCTACCTTGGATCTCTCTTTCCGGCAGACACAAGTCTGCTGGGGTTGAAAGACCTGCTGGTGACAAAATTGTCAAGTCAAGCGGAACGCGACCTGTCAACATCTCCTCCTTCACATTCTCCCGCAACTGGGGGTGCGAGGAAAAGGCTCAGAATTCCGAGCCCACCCGCTGGCGGTGATGCAGGGCAGTCTGGAGCGACTGCTGATGCTGACATCTGGTCCGGACTGAAGGACCTGACAACGATTACGGACATGTCGTCTACTGTCACTGCATATGATTCTCTCAACATTGATAGAATGGTGGAGGATTATATGAGTGACCGCATCCAAGTAGGCACGTCACACAGTCCGTACTTATACTGGCAGGAAAAAGAGGCAATTTGGAGGCCCTTGCACAAACTGGCTTTATTCTACCTAAGTTGCCCTCCCACAAGTGTGTACTCCGAAAGAGTGTTTAGTGCCGCCGCTCACCTTGTCAGCAATCGGCGTACGAGGTTACATCCAGAAAATGTGTAGAAGATGATGTTCATTAAAATGAATTATAATCAATTCCTCCGCGGAGACATTGACCAGCAGCAATTGCCTCCACAAAGTACACAGGGAGCTGAGATGGTGGATTCCAGTGGGGACGAATTGATAATCTGTGAGGAGGGGGATGTACACGGTGATATATCGGAGGGTGATGATGAGGTGGACATCTTGCCTCTGTAGAGCCAGTTTGTGCAAGGAGAGATTAATTGCTTCTTTTTTGGGGGGGGGGGGGTCCAAACCAACCCGTCATATCAGTCACAGTCGTGTGGCAGACCCTGTCACTGAAATGATGGGTTGGTTAAAGTGTGCATGTCCTGTTTTGTTTATACAACATAAGGGTGGGTGGGAGGGCCCAAGGACAATTCCATCTTGCACCTCTTTTTTCTTTTCTTTTTCTTTGCATCATGTGCTGATTGGGGAGGGTTTTTTGGAAGGGACATCCTGCGTGACACTGCAGTGCCACTCCTAAATGGGCCCGGTGTTTGTGTCGGCCACTAGGGTCGCTAATCTTACTCACACAGTCAGCTACCTCATTGCGCCTCTTTTTTTCTTTGCGTCATGTGCTGTTTGGGGAGGGTTTTTTGGAAGGGACATCCTGCGTGACACTGCAGTGCCACTCCTAGATGGGCCCGGTGTTTGTGTCGGCCACTAGGGTCGCTAATCTTACTCACACAGCTACCTCATTGCGCCTCTTTTTTTCTTTGCGTCATGTGCTGTTTGGGGAGGGTTTTTTGGAAGGGACATCCTGCGTGACACTGCAGTGCCACTCCTAGATGGGCCCGGTGTTTGTGTCGGCCACTAGGGTCGCTAATCTTACTCACACAGCTACCTCATTGCGCCTCTTTTTTTCTTTGCGTCATGTGCTGTTTGGGGAGGGTTTTTTGGAAGGGCCATCCTGCGTGACACTGCAGTGCCACTCCTAGATGGGCCCGGTGTTTGTGTCGGCCACTAGGGTCGCTAATCTTACTCACACAGCTACCTCATTGCGCCTCTTTTTTTCTTTGCGTCATGTGCTGTTTGGGGAGGGTTTTTTGGAAGGGACATCCTGCGTGACACTGCAGTGCCACTCCTAGATGGGCCCGGTGTTTGTGTCGGCCACTAGGGTCGCTTATCTTACTCACACAGCGACCTCGGTGCAAATTTTAGGACTAAAAATAATATTGTGAGGTGTGAGGTATTCAGAATAGACTGAAAATGAGTGTAAATTATGGTTTTTGAGGTTAATAATACTTTGGGATCAAAATGACCCCCAAATTCTATGATTTAAGCTGTTTTTTAGTGTTTTTTGAAAAAAACACCCGAATCCAAAACACACCCGAATCCGACAAAAAAAATTCGGTGAGGTTTTGCCAAAACGCGTTCGAACCCAAAACACGGCCGCGGAACCGAACCCAAAACCAAAACACAAAACCCGAAAAATTTCAGGCGCTCATCTCTAGGGGGGACCCCATTTTTATTTTTTGCGTTTCCCACTTTCCGAGGAATTCCAACCCTGGGCTGACTGCCTGGGGGGATGATTAATGTTATGGCAGGGGGACCCCACACTGAGTGTCTCCCCTGCTATGGCATTACTCCCCCGGGGCTGGTTCTGCCTAGTGCTGGTTTTATTGATGTATCGGGGGATCACACTTTTTTTCTTTTTCTCGGGTGGGGGGGGGGCTTGTTAGCTGCCAGTGCCTCCCCAACCAGTGACCTCACCGCACGTCACTGCTAGGTATGATTCTCGATACGGTAAATCAAAGAATTTACCTACCAGAACAGAAAGTACAGGTTATTCGTCATCTGGTACAATTAGTGCTCAAGCCACGCACAGTCTCGGTACATTTGTGCATTCGCCTCTTAGGCACAATGGTGGCGGCTTTCGAAGAGCTTCAGTTCGGAAGATTTCACTCACGTCCTTTTCAACTGGATGTGCTCGCACAGTGGTCGGGCTCGCATCTGCAGATTCACCACAGGGTAAGGTTGTCGCCACGGGCCATGGTATCTCTACTCTGGTTGCTCAAAGTACACAATCTAACCGCAGGGAAACGGTTCGGCGCCTGGAATTGGATAATTCTAACGACGGACGCGAGTCTCAGAGGTTGGGGAGCTGTAGTTCAAAATTGTCAGCTCCAGGGTCTCTGGGCGGATCACGAAAGATTGCTGTCTATAAATGTCCTGGAACTCCAGGCAATTTACAATGTGCTACGACAAGCAGTACACATGCTTCGGTTTAAGACTGTCCAGGTGCAGTCAGACAATGCGACGGCGGTCGCATACATCAATAAACAAGGAGGAATGAGAAGCCGCATGGCAATGTGGAAGTAGCTCGAATCCTCAATTGGGCCGAGCATCACCAAGTGATATTGTCGGCAGTGTTCATTCCGGGAGTGGACAACTGGGAGGCGGATTATCTCAGCCGTCGGGATTTTCATCCAGGAGAATGGGCATTAAATCCAGAAGTGTTTCACATGTTGGTCCAGAAGTGGGGTTACCCTCAAGTGGACCTGATGGCATCTCGCCACAATCATCAAACGCCCCAGTATGTATCCAGGACGCGAGATCCAAATGCAGTGGCGGTGGATGCTCTCACAATCGCGTGGCCGTACAGCCTCGTGTATCTGTTTCCACCGTTTCCGCTGCTACCTCTGTTGCTAAAACGGATCAAAAGAGAGTCCGCCACAGTCATAGTGGCGCCTCATTGGCCTCGGAGAGCTTGGTTCTCGGATCTCCGCGGTCTACTCACAGACGATCCTTGGCCGCTCCCACTACGTCCGGACCTGTTACAACAGGGTCCGTTCCTTTACCCCGATTTAGCGCGGCTGCATTTGACGAGGTGGCTGTTGAGACTGCCCTCTTTAGAAGAGAGGGAATTCCACAATCGGTTATACCAACCATGTTACGAGCTAGGAAGCCAGGTACGACAGCTCATTATTACAGAATTTGGCGTGCCTATATAGGTTGGTGTGAAGCTCTGAGATTTCCAACATCATCTTTCAAGTTATCTCGTCTTTTGTTATTTCTACAGACGGGGTTAGATAGAGGACTGCGTTTATCTACCCTAAAGGTGCAGGTATCTGCTTTGTCAATTTCCTTTCAAAAACAATTGACTCTATTGCCGTCTGTACACACTTTTCTGCAAGGTGTCCTCAGAGTACAGCCTCCATTCATTCCACCTACAGTGCCATGGGACTTGAATCTGGTTTTAGATTTCTTACAGTCTTCACATTTTGAACCCTTACAACAAGTGGATATTAAGTTTCTCACTTGGAAAAAAATTTTCTCCTAGCCTTAGCTTCGGCAAGGCGTGTTTCAGATTTGGGTGCCTTGTCATGCAAGCCACCGTATTTGGTGTTTCATGATGACAGAGCGGAACTTCGGACGAATCCCGCTTTCTTGCCAAAGGTAGTGTCATCTTTTCACATCAATTAACCAATAGTAGTTCCTGTGTTAACAGAAGCTTCTGAAACTTTGGATGTGGTACGCGCACTACGCGTTTATGTATCCCGAACGTCTACAGTTCGTAAGACGTATACGTTGTTTGTTCTCTATGATGCTGCCAAGATGGGTTGGCCAGCTTCTAAGCAGACCTTATCCAGATGGATAAAACTGACCATACGTCAGGCTTACCTTCATGCTAGGTTACAGCCGCCTACATCAGTAACAGCTCACTCCACACGTTCTGTGGGAACTTCATGGGCAGCTGGTCGTGGGGCTTCTACGACGCAGCTTTGCCATGTGGCTATATGGTCATCAGTGCACACGTTTGTGCGCTTTTATAAGTTTGATACGTTTGCGGCATCAGCATCTAGCTTTGGCCGCCTAGTGTTACAGGGGAAAAACAGCTCTCCCGCCCACGGGGGAAGCTTTGGTACGTCCCAAGAGTACTCCAGTGACCCCTAGTGGATGAAAAAGAAAATAGGATTTTGGTACTTACCAGGTAAATCCTTTTCTTTGAATCCATAGGGGGCACTGGACGCCCACCCAGAGCAGTTTTACCTGGTTTGTGGTAAGTTCAGGGGATCTTATGGTAACACACTCTCACCGACTGGTTCAAATTATCAAGTTCTATCGGTTATGGTGTCAACTGTTTAGTTGTCAGTAATGTTATGTGTCAACTTTATTGTTGTCCGTTATGTTATATGTAATTCTCCATTGTCAACCTCTCTATCGCTCCTGTTAGGCTCAGTAAAAAAATACTAAGGTACTCTGGGATATGGAGGGGAGGAGAGTTCTAAATTTAAATATTCAGTGCCCTGTTCCTGCGGAAGCCGTCCATATCCCAAGAGTACTCCAGTGCCCCCTATGGATTCAAAGAAAAGGATTTACCTGGTAAGTACCAAAATCCTATTTTTATTGTTTTCAGGCAGGTCTGGCTGGCACCAGACTGCCTGCTTCGTGGGACTTAGGGGGGAGGGAACAGCCCAACCTCTCTAGGGTTAATGGTCCTGTTCCCCGCTGACAGGACACTGAGCTCCTGAAGGTCCTATTCGCAAGCCCCACCACGGCGAGCGTACAGACCCACAGCATGCCGCCTCCCCTAACAGAGCCAGAAGTAAGAAGAGTGGTGAGTAGGTGGCCAGCGTCCCGGATGTCGGGTCGCCGACTGTAATGGCAACACAAGGGGTAGGAGCAGGCTCCAGGCTTCAGAGGCATACAGGGTACTGTGTGTTCCTCTGTGAGGGGCGAGCTGAAGCCACAACACACACATACCCACACTGGCAGCAATTTTACAGGGGTTTTAACCCACTGTAGAACAGAAATGACCTCGGCCAGTATAAAAAAAAGGGAAGACTGCGCGCCGTTAAGGGGGCGGGACTTCACTATGAGCGGATCCAGCAGCTCACCAGCGCCATTTTCCCTCTGCAGCTATACACAAGCAGACTAGCAGGGACGCACAGCTCCTCCACAAGGACTCCACAGCACCTCAGCGGTACCAGGGGGTCATAGCAAGGGGGTTTCAGGTGCCAAAACGGTTACTCAAATCCTTCCCATTTCCTCAGGATGACAGGAAAAAATGGGAAAACCCACCGATAGTTGACGCATCGGTTTCTAGGCTGTCACGTAAGATAATTTTACCTACCTCTTCCGGTTCCGGGTGCATGGCGTGAGCAGCTCCCTTTCATAGCTCCGCTCCGTGCCCGGTTATAATTAACCCTTACACGGCTGCAAAGCCTCCCAGAGCTCCCACCTTCGGCTCAAACACTTGCTGTCCTCCCAGCCGCAGCGTTCACAACAACAAGCGCTGCGGCAGGTGAAGCGTGCTGTGGATCCCAATATGGCGCCGGACAGGGACGCGCAAACGGCATCTCCGGCCAGCAAGAAGTCGGCTGCGGAAAAGGGACCTGATACATTACCTGCTCCCCTCCGGCCACCCGATGCCCCTCTCACCTACGCTGATCTGGTTGACACTGTAACCTCCGCTGTGGGGCCGCTTCTCTCACTAGCGGTGAGTGACATATCTGCACAAGTGCAGCAGCTCAATGTTAGGGTGTCAGGAGCTGAAAGTAGAATAGGATCCCTTGCCCATGATATGGCTGATGTACAATCTGAGTTGAAGCGCTTGGAGAGAGAAAATTACTTATTAACCGCATTGAAGATATTGAAAATCGTTCGCGACGTAATAACACGCGGGTGGTAGGTCTGCTGAATCCGTCAAGGGTCCCAATTTGGAAAAATTTGTGAAGTATACACTACCACAGCTACTGGGTATCCAGGATGTTTGCACAGATATGATTATCGAACGCGTCCATCGGGTAGGCCCCCCGCCACGCCAATATGATTCCCGCCCCCGGGTCACGCTTTTCAAGTGCCTCAGCTACACTCATAAGCTTGAGATATGGAAAGCCTCCAGGAGAATCCCTGTGATCAACTGGGAAGGGTCCAATCTGCGGATATTCCAAGACTTTTCAGCTGAGCTAACGAAAGCGAGGAAAGCTTTCTCACCCATCTGCTCCAGGCTTGTGCGCAACAAACAGAAGTTTGCCCTGATCTATCCAGCAAAGTTCTGTATTTTCTACAAAGATAGACATTATGACTTTCTTTCTCCCTCTGATGCTGCTGACTTCCTGCGTGATGATGAGTACGATTCATCGGTCGACATCTCAGACCGGGTCCCTCCAGCTACCCCCCCGTGATATGAGCAGCCTTTAAAGTACAATCACTTTATGACTCTTATTTAGCTCTCACCACTCTACCTGTCTGGGCACGGTCAGTGCTCATGCTCCGGGTAATATGTTAGTAGCACTTTGGTGCTTGCACTTTTGTTGTTTTATTGTTGTACTCTAGAAGTCAAGTGTCTACTCTTGTTCTCAGTCTACCACGCTGCGCGTGGACCTTTTCCTTCTTATCTTTCTCTTCTCTGTCTTTGTTTCCATGTCTCCGTGCTCCCCCTTCCTAGTGTTTCCCCCCCTCCCATTTACCTGCAACAACATTTTCAAATGTATATACATGACCACTGTATCTTTCAGCAAGCCTGTGTATGGATTATATAACTCACTTGATGAAATTTTATGTCTAGCTTAAAAATAGGATCCTGTAACGTAGGTGGATTCAACTCCCCTGCAAAGAGAAGAAAACTGTTGGTCTATTTTAATTCACTGAAGCTTGATTTGATATTTGTTAAGGAAGCCCATTTAACCTCCCCCTGAAATGGTGAAACTCCAGATGCTAGGCTGGAAACTCCTTGCCTCGGCATCTTTTAACTCTAAAGCCCGTGGAGTAGCCATACTAATTAAGCAAAACATTCCTTACACCATACTTCACTCATTCTCTGACACAGGCGGTAGGTTCACTATCACTAGATTGACTCTGCATTCCCAAATCTATACTCTCTGTAATGTATATGCCCCCACTGTTTATTCAAAGGACTTCTTCCTTACACTTATTGCTAAATTAATTCCATGCATGGACGAGCCTCTTATAATTTGTGGAGACTTAAATCTTATCTCTGATTCCTCTTTAGATAAATCCCCCACCCCATAACCCCCTTAGACCTTCCAAAAACTTGCCTAAACTGGGTATCCCACAGTTCACCTCCCAGTTGTCCTTAGTGGATATCTGGAGATCCTCTAATCCTACCTCAAGAGAATACACCTGTCTCTTAGCTGCCTATGGTACCTTTTCTAGGATAGACTATCTTCTGACTTCCATGACCTTGTTCACAAGAATAACCTCAGTGGAAATTGAACCAATCACCATCTCCGATCATGCCTAACTATGGTTTGAAATGGACACTACAGATGATCGACCTTCCCAAATTCCCTGGCGTTTCCCAACCCACCTCCTCTCCTCTCTGGAATTTAAATCCCTGCTGTCTGATAGCTGGCGAAGCTTTGCAGCTGATAATAATACCAGTGCTCTATCCGACCCTCCCCTGTTTTGGCAAACCTCCAAGTCAGTCCTCCGCGGTAATATAATTTCTTATATGTGCAAATTGAATAAGGCCTATGCGGCTTCGTACCTCTCCTTGCAAAACACCCTCACCACAACCTTTTCCTCCTTCCAACGTAACCCGAACCCAACAACCAAAGCAGCCTACATTTTAGCCAACACCCATTTCACTGAATTCCTTATCAAGAGAGGCAACACATACTTATATCGTATGAATTATCGCTACCACCGATTCGGCAATAAAACGGGTAAACTCCTTACCAATATCCTAAAAGGCTCTAACCCTGCTTTGGAAGTCCACCCCCTCCGTCAATCGGACGGTTCATTAACTTCCTCAAATAAACAGATAGTAGATACTATAAAAACTTTCTATTCTAACTTGTTCTCTCCTCCTGACTCATCTCATTCTCCCTCTCTTTCTTCCTCCTCTGACCAGACCATGGTATGGCCATCCCTGCCGCTCCCTACTATTTCGGTTGAGCAACGGGAGGTCTTGTCCGCTCCTATTACACCTGGGGAGGTTTCACGCGTTATTAAATCATTAAAACCAGGTAAGGCCCCTGGGCCAGATGGGTTTGGTGGGAGTTTTTACAAGGCACTACATTTGGAGATCTTGGACGCATTGGTAGCCACCTTTAATCATATTCTTCAATCAGGAAAAGCCCCTCTATTTTTCAATTCTGCGTATATTAAAGTCCTTCCTAAACCTGACAGAGATTTAACAATGCCAAGCTCCTATAGGCCTATTTCCCTCCTCAACTCGGACTATAAGATCCTAGCGAAGATACTAGCAGACTGACTCCAGGAGGTCCTACCGTCCATCATACATCCAGACCAGACTGGATTCATCCGGGGCAGACACTCGGTCCTTAATTTAAGAAAGGTGATTTCTGTGATCCAACATCTCCAGAATTCTCGAGGGATCTCCCCCCCCAGGTGTAATAGTTTCATTAGATGCGGAGAAGGCCTTCGATATAGTACAATGGCCTCATTTGTTTTCATGTATGTCCCACTTCTTTCTATATCTCCTGTATCCAAACTCTATACTCTAACCCCTCCTCCCAAATCCTTTGTAATAGGCATATGTCGGACTCTTTTAATATTTGTAGGGGAACTAGACAGGGGTGTCCCCTTTCTCCCCTTCTGTTTGCCATGGCCATAGAACCCTTAGCAATTGCCCTTCGCCACTCTCAAGACTTCAAGAGGGTGAGGATATCCTCCCAAGAGGTCAAGTTATCATTATTCGCGGATGACATGTTGCTTTTTGTGACTGATCCCTTACATTCTCTTCCAAGGATTATGGACCTGGTGTCTTCCTTTGGGAAGGTCTCCGGATATAAAGTCAATGTAGACAAGTCAGTACTTCTATCTATAGGCTCCTTCTCTCTAGATCTTTCTTCTTCCCCTGTCTTTTCAAATTTTAAACTCTCGTCATCTTTTATTAAATATTTAGGCATAATCATTCCTAAAAGGACTGATACTTTATACTCACTAAACTTCACACCCATGATCCGTAAAATAGACACGCTCCTCTCCTCATGGAACCCCTTGCCCCTCTCATTATTGGGTAGGTCAGCTGCAATCAAATCGATTGTCTTCCCCAAATTATTCTACCTCATACAGATGTTGCCCATCACCTTGCACAATAGAGACATTTTGTCTATAAAATCCCTTCTTTCCCATTTCCTATGGAAAGGGAAACGCCCACGGATAGCCTATTCTAAAATGATTCTCCCCAGATCCCAAGGAGGACTCGGTGTCCCGGATTTTAAGGCCTATACCCTGGGTGTATTCTTCAGATACGCCAGTGATTGGCTACTGTCTATGTCCACATATTCTGACAATTCCCTAGACTTGGCGGTTTTCCACCCTTTCTTCCCGGCAGCCCTATTCCATATTAAAGCCTAAGCTATCCCCAGGGACATATTCACCAATATTCTCTTTCGGGACAAGTATTTCTGCTGGATCAGCGTCCATAAAAAGTTTAAAAAGGATTTCCGGTACTCCCCCTATCTCACGATTTGGGGTAATCCTGACTTCTCTCCCTCCCTCTACAACCCTTGCTACCAACTCTGGAAAGAGAAAGGGTTGCTTCTTGTGCACAAGGTCTTTGATCCAGGTGGCCACTTCCCGACTTTTCAATCTCTCCAACAAACATACTCTCTGGCCAATACCCACTTTTATTTCTACTTACAACTTAGGCATTACATACAATCCCTTCCAATTTCCTCCCAGTCTTCACCCTCTCCAAATCCAATTTCCACCACACTCCAGGCAAATATAGCTAAGCCCTACACAGTGAAAAATATTTACTTGCATTTGATAGACTTTAGAATTGGTATGCCCACTCATGCTGGAAACATTTTCAGAGCCTGGAAAACAGATATTCCTGCTCTTGCGGAAAACTCAGATCACTAAAGTTATATACTGCCTCTCTGTCTTATTTGAAATCTGCCTATCTTCAAGAGGTTCACTTTAGATTTCTTTATAGGTCCTACATAGCGCCTGCACAAAGGAAATATATGGTGGAGGGAGAATCGGGTTGTTGTGTAAAATGTGGAATCTCTAATGCCAAATTTTTTCACTATTTCTGGGAATGCTCCAAGATACGTAGGTTCTGAAACAAAACCATGCTATATATTAATTCAGTCACTGGTTTCCGGTTATCACCTGACCCCTCTGCATGCTTATTGTTTAATTTTGAAGTTTGGCCTCTCCAGGGGAATTCTTCTCGTATAGTTCCCTTTCTGATCTCAACCTTAACCTTAGTGAACAAATTAATACTAATTCATTGGACGGGAAAATCCACCCCCTCCATCCAGGAACTTAGGCAGAAACTTATAGAAAACCTGTATTTTGACATTAGATCCCTCCTCTTAGAAGATTTGTTTACTATGCGTTCATTTCACAGTAAATGGGATCTCTTCATAGAATCTCTAAATGAAGAATCCCACTCCTTATTCCATCAATACCTGGGTTCACATGGTTGGGGCAGGGCGGTTTCGCTTGGTCTCCTCACTAAGTAATTCATGTTTATGTATGCTTCATGGTCTCACACTGGGGTCAATCACCCATGAGCTAACTTTTTGACACTGTACTTCGTCCTTCGCTTTTCTTTCATCATTGCATTATCATACCTTTTTCCATATACATTGATCCTGCGCAACTGTGTTAATACCATGTGCACCTCCCGTGCCGTTACATGATGGTCTATCTGACAATCCTCCCCCCCCCCCTTCTCCCCCCCCCCCCTCCAGTGTGTCCTTCTTGTCTAAGGTTACATTATCTTTCATTTTGTCATTATAAAGTTATCATTGTACTGTTGTCACTGTGTCCCTCATACGCCAAAGATGTATCTATTGTTTATATTGGATTGGATAACCTTATGTTATATGTCATTCTCCCAGAAAAAAACAATAAACAGATGTTAAAAAAAAATATATATATAATTTTACCTGTCCCTGGGGCAGCTTCCTTGAAGGATGCTGCAGACCGCAAGATTGAGACCACTGTCAAATCTCTGTACACAGCTGTGGGGGTGGCCCAGAGACCCACTATAGCCTGTACATGGATCTCTAGGGCCATTGCTAAATGGTCAGGTAATCTAATTGACGGGTTAGATTCCTTATCCAGGGGGGAGATAATTTTACTCCTACAGCATATACAGGATTCTGCTAACTTTATGGTGGAGGTCATAAAGGAAATTGGTTTACTCAAGGCCCGCACCACTGCCATGTCAGTGTCAGCACGCCGGGGCTTGTGGCTACGCCAGTGGACTGCGGACGCGGATTCCAGGAAAGGGGTGAATAGCCTACCTCTCACAGGTGAAGCCCTTTTTGGAGATGAACTGGATACGTGGATATCCAAGGCTACTGCGGGTAAGTCTACATACCTTCCTTCCGCAGCTCCCCCGGCTAGAAAATCCTACACTGCTCCAACTCTGCAGTCCTTTCGGACAGCGAAGTTTAAAAACAGAACCAAAGGTTCTTCTATGGCCTTCAAAGGCAATAGAGGTAAACCCAGAAAACCAGCAACTGCAGGTTCACAGGAACAGAACCCCGGTTCTGCTTCCTCTAAACCTTCAGCATGACGGTGGACCACACTGCCTGGAAGACAGGCAGGCGGGAGCCCGTTTGAGATTCTTCAGTCACATATGGGCAACGTCATGCCAGGTTTCCTGGGTCAAAGATCTTATAGCCCAGGGCTTCAGACTGGAGTTTCAGGAACTCCCACCTCACAGATTCTTCAAATCAGGCTTACCAGCTTCTCAAGAAGCAAGTATGACTTTACAGGAAGCAATTCAGAAACTGGTACGGACTCAGGTCATTGTTCCAGTTCCACTTCAGCTGCAAAACCAGGGTTATTATTCCAACCTGTTTGTAGTTCCGAAACCGGACGGTTCCGTAAGGCCCATTTTAAATCTCAAGTCGTTGAACCCGTACTTACGGGTGTTCAAGTTCAAGATGGAGTCTCTGAGAGCGGTGATCTCAGGTCTGGAGGAGGGGGAATTCTTGGTGTCTGTGGATATCAAGGATGCGTACCTTCATATTCCGATTTGGCCGCCTCATCAGGCTTGTCTAAGGTTTGCATTACAGGACTGTCACTACCAGTTGCAGGCCCTGCCATTTGGCCTCTCTACGGCACCAAGGGTGTTCACCAAGGTAAAGGCAGCGATGGTGTTTCTCCTCCGCAAACAAGGAGTGAACATTATACCATACCTGAACGATCTGCTGCTAAAAGCACCATCCTGGGAGAGGTTGCTAGTCAACATTCCCCTCTCAACCCGTCTACTCCAGGATCACGGGTGGATTTTGAACCTACCAAAATCTCATCTGGAACCAACACAGAGGCTTCCGTTCCTGGGGATGATATTGGATACGGAGGCGCAGAAGGTTTTCCTTCCCTTGGAAAAGGCATTGGTGATCCAGTTGATGACGCGGGATGTTCTAAGAAAAACACGGACATCGGTGCATCTATGCTTTCGCCTTCTGGGAAAGATGGTAGCTGCTTACAAGGCGCTGCAGTATGGAACGTTTCTTCCTGCACTGTTAAAGTATTGTTGGTTCAGTGGTTGCTGTTCCTGGTTTAAAGTTTGGTTAGCTTGGCTTGGCTTTTCCTTTAGTTTGTGTGTGCTGGTTCGGAATCTCACCACTATCATTTTATATCCTTCTCTCAAAGTATGTCCGTCTCCTCGGGCACAGTTTCCTAGACTGAGTCTGGTAAGAGGGGCATAGAGGGAGGAGCCAGCCTACTCTATCAATTTCTTAAAGTGCCCATGGCTCCTAGTGGACCCGTCTATACCCTATGGTACTAATGTGGACTGCTTTGGGGCTTGTTTGCATTTTTATGTAAGTTAATTTTGTGACACACCTCTCAGGCAGAGCAGTACACACCCACTTGCCGTGCTCATAGGTGTTGCTATTACAAGCTCCATAAAATGGTTTTCCAAAAGTAGACAAGTCTGGCTTATCTTTTACAAATAAAACCCTGGACCAGCTTTGACCCAATGAAGGTAAAAGATATTGCTGAAATTGCCCGAATGTTGCATCCCACTACCTTTGTTCTGGACCCGGCCTCAACCAAGCTCCTAATAGAGTGTATGGACATAATTGGCCCTGTATTTGCAAAAATAGTTCAGTGCTCTCTGGAGACTAGAATTTTTCCTGAATCTTTATAGGCAGCAATTGTTAGACCTCTTCTTAAAAAAAAAAAAAATCTAATTTAGATCCCAACTGCATAGCTAACTACAGACCGGTATCAAACCTTCCTTTTCTAGGAAAAGTTGTTGAGAAAGTGGTTGCAAATCAACTGGAAACCCACCTGACAACCCGTGAAATTTATGATCCATTCCAATCAGGATTCAGGAGAAGACACAGCACTGAATCAGCCCTGGTGTGTATGTTAAATTATCTTCTCATGGCAAGAGACAGAGGTGACAGTTCCATCTTAAATCTTCTGGATCTCTGCAGCATTTGATACTGTAGAACATGAGCGCCTGAAAAATGTATGTTGAATGGACTGCACAGTCCTTAGCTGGTTCAAAACATTTCTCATTGGCAGGTCACAGAGAGTTTCATCTGGAGTCGATTCATCATCACCAGTGCCACTGCCATGTGGTGTCCCATTAGGTTCTATGCTATCCCCAATGCTATTTACAGTATACATACAACCGCTGGGTGAAATAATCAGACGCCATGGCTTGGTCTACCACTGCTATACAGATGATAAACAAATGTAGCTGTCCATTGCTCCGGGTACTGAGAACCCATTAACAACCTTAAATGGCTGCCTAGCTGAGCTCCAGGAGTGGATGAGTGCCAGTTGGCTGTGACTGAATCCTGATAAAACAGAGATTCTTATGATAAGACCGCAACATCAAGGGACAAGACTGCAGCATAGCCAGCCAACTGGACTTACGCTTGTGGATTCAGAATTACAAACCACTGATCATGTGCGGAATCTTGGCATTGTCCTGGATGGTGGATTGACACTTAAACATCAGATATCAGCCACAATCAAATCCTCATTCTAAGGAACATAGCCAGAATGAAGCATTTAATTCCCTCTGAAGATCTGCCTTAAGTCAGACATGCATTTATATAATCACGATTGGGCTACTGCAATGCCCTCTACTTTGGTCTCCCAGAAAAGAATTACCACAGCTGGTACAAAACGCAGCTGCCAGGCTATTAACCAACCAACCAACCAACTAACCAACCCTGTTCCAGCCACATAACGCCCATTCTTTACTCACTCACTGGCTTCAAGTAAAAAAGTGATTCGTCTTCAAGATTGGCTTGCTGACTTTCAAAGCACTAACTGACTAGGGCCCAACATACCTGAAGCAGCTTCTGATTCCGTTCTGCCCCAATCGATTACTGCGATCTGTAGATGAAGGACTATTAGCAGTATCTAGAATCTACCGTAATTCATCTGGGGGTCGAGCTTTTAGCCATATGGCTCCAACTCAATGGAACTCAATTCCCTGCACAGTTCTAGGGGGCCCCCACTCTTGAATCCTTCAAAAATTAACTCAAGACTTTCCTGTTTACTCAGCATATCCATAATTGTCCATTTAATATCTTCATGCTATATCTATTTCATGAAAAGCTTTTCTGTTCTTCGTTGTTTCTGTAATGTATTATGTTAAGTCTGTTAAGTGCCTTGAATCCTATTGGAGAAAGAGAGCTATATAAATAAAATGATTATGATTATGATCAGGCCGTAACTACGTGTGTGCCAAGTGGGCTTGGCACACAACGCAGTTGCCCTGAGGGCGCACGGCCAGCGGCATGTAATGAGTCAAATTGACTCATTACATGCCGCCTCTAAGTCTGCGCCGTGCGCCGCACTGTGGAGGGAGAAGTCTGCAGCCGCGCCGGGCAGCGGAGAAGGAGGGAGGGGGAGCAGGGACCCGCAGCAGCGCTATTTCATTGGTAGTAAGCGCCGCTGCAGCATCCCCCTCTCCTTCTGTATTGGCTGCCCGGCGCTGCTGTGGATGCTGGGATGCGGTTCCTCCATCCCAGCATCCACAGCAGCGCCGGGCAGCCAATACGGAAGGAGAGGGGGATGCTGCAGCGGCGCTTACTACCAATGAAATAGCGCTGCTGCGGCTCCCTGCTCCCCCTCCCTCCTCCTCCTTCTCACCTGCCTGCACCGAGGGACCTGAACGAGGAGCCTGACTGCCAGCGGGGAGATGGTAAGTATCTCTCTCTCTCTCTCAGGGGGACACCGTCTGCCGCAATGTGTAAAAAGGGGGCCTGGCTGCCGCAATGTGTAAAAAGGGGTCCTGGCTGCTGCAATGTGTAAAAAGGGGTCCTGGCTGCCGCAATGTGTAAAAAGGGGGCCTGGCTGCCGCAATGTGTAAAAAGGGGGCCTGGCTGCCGCAATGTGTAAAAAGGGGGACTGGCTGCCGCAATGTGTAAAAAGGGGGACTGGCTGCCGCAATGTGTAAAAAGGGGGCCTGGCTGCCGCAATGTGTAAAAAGGGGGTCTAGCTGCCGCAATGTGTAAAAAGGGGGCCTGGCTGCCGCAATGTGTAAAAAGGGGGACTGGCTGCCGTAATGTGTAAAAAGGGGGACTGGCTGCCGCAATGTGTATAAAGGGGGACACCGTCTGCCGTAATGTGTAAAAACGGGGACGCTGTCTGCTGTAATGTGTAAAAAAGGGGACGCTGTCTGCCGCAATGTGTAAAAAGGGGGACTGGCTGCCGCAATGTGTTAAAAGGGAGACTGTCTGCTGTAATGTGTAAAAAGGGGGACGCTATCTGCTGTAATGTATAAAAGGGGCCCTACCTGGTGTAGTGGCGCTACTCTGCAGCGTAATTTGAATAATGTAGACTACTGTGCACCGTAGTATGAATTGCTATTATTTTGTGGCCACGCCCCTTCCCCGTGAAGCCACACCCCTATAAATTTTTCGCGCGCCTACGGCGCGAACTGCCCCTATCTTACATGGGGGGGGGGGCGCCACTGTCATTTCTTGCACACAGCGCTAAAATGCCTAGTTACGGCACTGATTATGATTATTATTATAAGTAATATCAACAAGACGTCTCTGAAAACGTGAATAATAACGTGGGGGTAATTCAGAGTTGATCGCAGCAGCAAATTTGTTAGCAGTTGGACAAAACCATGTGCACTGCAGGTGGGGCAGATATAACATTTGCAGAGAGAGTTAGATTTGGGTGGGCTATTTTGTTTCTGCAGGGTAAATACTGGCTGCTTTATTTTTACACCGCAATTTAGATTTCAGTTTGAACACACCCCACCCAAATCTAACTCTCTCTGCACATGTTATATCTGCCCCCTGCAGTGCACATGGGGGGTCATTCTGAGTTGTTCGCTCGGTAAAAATCTTCGCATCGCAGCGATTTTCAGCTTAATGCGCATGCGCAATGTCCGCACTGCGACTGCGCCAAGTAAATTTGCTATGCACTTAGGAATTTTACTCACGGCATTTTCATCGTCCTGGCGATCGTAATGTGATTGACAGGAAATGGGTATTACTGGGTGGAAACAGGCCGTTTTATGGGCGTGTGGGAAAAAACGCTACCGTTTCCGGAAAAAACGCAGGAGTGGCTGGAGAAACGGGGGAGTGTCTGGGCGAACGCTGGGTGTGTTTGTGACGTCAAACCAGGAACGACAAGCAGTGAAATGATCGCAGATGCCGAGTAAGTCTGAAGCTACTCAGAAACTGCTACGAGGTGTGTAATCGCAATATTGCGAATACATCGTTCGCAATTTTAAGATGCTAAGATTCACTCCCAGTAGGCGGCGGCTTAGCATGAGCAAATCTGCTAAAATTCACTTGCGAGCGAACAACTCGGAATGACCCCCATGGTTTTGCCCAATTGCTAACAAATTTGCTGCTGCGATCAACTCTGAATTACCCCCAGAGTCTATTTTTTTTTTCAGAGCAGTTAGGTTGAGCTGGTGCAGTAGAGCAAGGTAACAAATACTGAAACAGGCACAATGTAACTGAAACAATAATATGGGTGACAAGTGAAGTTGTTGTTATGAATGATGAAGACTGGAATTTGCACACTAAACACTACGCTGATAAGCAGTCTGAACACTGGCCCTCATTCAGTACTGATCATTTATGCGATCACCTGTGCAGTTTCCCGATTATTGGGAAATTGCGCAGGCTCAGGACCCGTTTGGCGCGTGTGCACAACGGTTCCTGCGTGATTGCTGCTGATTGACAGGCAGAGGCGTTCGGGGAATGGGACGGGGGCCGCCAGCTTTGCGTGTCTCCCCCATTTTCCAGGAGTGGCGAGGCCAAGGTCTGCATCTAAATATGGAGATTTCTTGGTCTTGCAAGGCCTCCTGCAACAGCCAGGTCACCCCTGTGCAGCATGTCTTCATTCTTCTCAGGTTATCACAGAGGGCTCCTGTCCGTGTCCGAACCATGTTACAGTTCCATCCGAGTCGCCTTGACGGACTGAAGGTGGGAACGAGTGCCGGAATGTAAGTGCCGAACTAAACCCGCACAGCAGCTGGCCGCGCAACCACCCCACCCTTCCCACACAGGTGCAAATAAACAAAGCTGTAACAAATTTTAGGAACCAGGTAATGGCTAAGGTTGAACTAATCTGTTAAAGGAGGCTGTTCGTTAGAGGCAGGTATTAAACAGGTGAGCACCAGTACAGTTCAATAGCAAAATCTTAACTGTTGCATGACTAGTCAGCAGAAACACCAATAGAGCAGCACCACTGGTGAATAAGTGGTACTGCAGGTCTAGTTAGATTCCAAATCTTCACACCAATAAGATGTTTTTTTCGTTTACAAAATTAAGATTTCCTTACTAAACTGTACTATATAAATAGGTTGCCATGGTCAACACCTCCACTTTTACAAATGACTGGAATCACTTGATTGTCAGTGCGTTCAAGGATAAGTCCCTACCAATACCAGGACTCTGGATCTTACAGGTTTAAAGTTGTGGGGAAAAAATCATTTGGATGATTTATATTATTGCGTGAATCATTTTTCAAATGCTGTTTTTTTTTCCTGTTTTCATATTTGACTGCAGTGTAGTTCAAAATCAGACATATTCATATTATTTTAAACAAAAATTACTAAAAATATCAGATCCCTTTGAGATCCCAACTTCCAAACTTTTTATTTGGAATAGATAATCTCAAAGCATTAAGAAGTAAACACAAAGTTTTAAGGGGGGTACTCACCAAGCGATATTCTAAGATATCTGACTAGATTGCTTAGAATTTCAGCATTATCGCTCCGTGTGTACCCCTTACAGCGATAGCGATGCGCAGCCCGCGCATCGCTATAGCTGGTGCTAGATTGGCCTGCATGCGGGCCAATCTAGCGGGTCGCTCACTTCACCCGCTGGGTGAAGTGAGCGCCCCCCCTGTCTCCCCCCGCACGCTCAGCACAGATCGCACTGTGCTGAGCGGTGGGAGAGATGTGTGCTGAGTGGTTCGCTCAGCACAGATCGCACTGCATCAGCCCGTCTATATGGGCCTTTAATTAACAAGAATAAATAGTGCTTCCTATTTGCACAATGGGCAGCCTTGTGTGCAACAATAGAATAAAGGGACTACAACCATTATCCCTGATAGATACACTGAAAAACCAAATATACAATAGTTTGTAGATGGCGCTCAAAACATTAACCACACTTCCCTTCAGTTCTTTAAGGAGAAATCCTCATTTTCTGTCTCATTTTGTAAAGTTCACATAAAAAAAGAAAAAACAGCATATCTTCGAGCAGAATTCCTTTATTTCCAACATGAAAGCAGACCGTCCAAAATAAAATGAGAGGAGACTCATACCCGAGTCCTGAGGAGAATTCAATGGCGTGGCAAGGAACGGGGCCCTGTTACATCAGCAATTCTCCTTCTGTTATCTTAAAAATGATCCAGCTTTGGATAGAAACGCGTTGGTGGGGACAGTTCAGCTTGCCTGGAGGGAGTCCATACTGAGGACAGAAGGAGGACTGCTAATGCAATTTTACAGTATGTTGATGAATGGGGAACTCATTTAAAAAAATAAAAAATAGCTATATCTAAATAGGCAGGCTCTGTCCTACTCGATGCATTATGCTGATCTGTAGTTGTATTTATTTATATAGTAATGGACTATAGGTGTGGTATAAAAGATCTACACTGTCTACTTAGACAGTTAATAGATCAACACCATAGGGGCGACATGCATTAGGTTGACAGGTACAAAAGATTGACAATGGTACAGATCTACATGACAATGGTAGACATGTTTTTTTGGCCACATCTGGTATGTTTTATGTTCTGCGACCGCCATCAGTAGAGACGTAGACCCTCGTGGGCTTGTTTCATTTGCCACGCTTCAGGCAAGTTTGCTTGCTGGGCTTCCTGTAGTCCACGTGGATACTAAATCAAACAAATAACAAAGTGGGTCTGTTGTAATAAAGATGTACACAAGTATGTCTGTAGTGTGTTTTGTTGAGACACAATGCTCTAATCACATACAGATGTTTTACAGAATAGGATACGTGCAGTTTCCATATATGTGCAATGATATAGTAAGATAATGTGTTAGTGCTAGTGACCCTTTGAATAAGGGCTAGCAGTTTGATGGAGATACTATCCAGTGGGGTGGTCTTCAGGTTGCCGGCTCCCGGCGACCACCATACCGGCACCGGAATCCCGACCGCCGGCATACCGTCATCTTTTTTCCCTCTTGGGGGTCCACGACCCCCCTGGAGAGAGAATGCCACCGTGCCCGCAGCGTGGCGAGCGCAGTGAGCCCGCAAGGGGCTCATTTTGCACTCACCCAGCTGTCGGTATGCCGGCGGTTGGGATTCCGGCGCCGGTATGCTGGTCACCGGGACCCCGACCGCCGGCAAACCATACTACACCCTATCCAATGTCCACTTTGCTGAAGGAGAACGGAGTTTTCAAACATGCAACTGTCACACGGTTAGTATCCAGTGCACAATCGCGCCGCTCTGACCAGGACTGGTTACACATAGCAATAACGTGAGCGAAGGTATTAAAAACCTACTTTGTTACTGTATACTAGAAATAATTTGAGCCTGAACCACTCATCAGATACTGGCTGTTCCCAAACCAGGGGTCAATACTTAGTGCTGCGCTGATTACCCCAACCTCCCATCTAAATCATACAAATGTTGGGAAAACATGAAGAAAAAAAATGTGTCGACCACTGTGCGTCGACGATTATCATGTAGACCTTTTGTACCTATCAACCTAATGCACGTCGCCCATACTAGTCAGTGTAGATCTATCATCCGGATACCATGTGATTTAATAAAAGTAAAGTGACCTCTATTACTTAAGCAAAGAGGTGGATCAGCTTGGTTACACAAGGGCCAGTCAGTTTAGCTCTCTTAGAGTAATTACAGTACTGTTACTGGTATTATCCCAGTCGATACAAATGTGTATCATTCATTTCACAGCAAATTTGATCTTCCCCGCCTGTTAAACACTGGAACGTATTCACACTCCTGCTGCACAAGAGCCAACAGGTGCAGCCATGTTTTGGCTGCAGTTCACTCAGTAGACAGTAGCACTGAGCTTCATTTTATATTAAACACTCATCACAAAACCAGTGGTATGTACAATATCATAGTGCTATAGTCATAACAACCACTCACTTCCAACATTCTATGTACTCTCAAGCATTATCTACAGCCAGCGAGTCCTGTCGGCACGGCACACCTGCTTCCATTTGTCTGTCTTCTCCTATGTGGGTACAATCATTATTTTCCTGTTATGCCTTGCAAAAGAGATCGTTTTGTTAAATGTTTTTTTACTAACAACTGCTAGCTAATAACGTTTAGGGCAAATTGATTTTTTACGGCAATGTATACAATATTCTGCAAAGTAAATCTCTTTAAAGAGATGATATTATGAAAAAATGTGTATGTATGTGTATTGAATTTCAGAAATGTAAATCACATAACACAAACAAGGTACTTGATTGTGTAATATGTTATTTATTGTTGGTTTGTGGGTGGCTAGTGCCCAATGTACTTTGTTATGTAGACACCAGAGATGTGGGGGGGTCATTCTGAGTTGATTGCAGCTGTGCTAAATTTAGCACAGCTACGATCAGGCACACTGACATGCGGGGGAATGTCCAGCCCCCATGTCTGCGCCGTCCCCCCTTCCCCCGCAGAAGTGCAAAGGCATCGCACAGCAGCGATGCTTTTGCATTTCAGGAGTACCTTATGTCTTCGCTGCCCGGGTGTGACGTCACGCAGCCGCTGTGGCCCGCCCCCTCAATGGTCCGCCCACGCCTGCATTGACTGGATCACGCCCCCCTAAACAGCGGCTTAATGCCGCCGTACAGCCCCCTCCCGCCCTGCGACCGCCTCTGCCTGTCAATCAGGCAGAGACGATCGCTAGGCAACGACGCCCTTCGGCCGACGCAGTACTGACCCGATTGCACCGCTGCGATAAACTGCAGCGTGCGATCGGGTCAGAATGACCCCCGTTGTTCCTGGGACAGTGGAACTGTCCAGCCACAGTTTCTGTGGATGTAGTAGTGATAAATAAAGGATTTGTCCTGGTGCTTTCTCATTCTTAATAGTGTTGTACTGTATGTACTTGTACTGTGTGTACTCCTTGACGTGTGTTATGAAGACAAGAAAAAATATATTGTGTACACTGTTGTCCTATGCTGGTTGCTGGTACTATGGTGTTTCCTCAGCTTCTCCAGATGTTGGCTGGATGTGTAGCAGTGCAGGTTCACAGAACAAGCAGACTCTTGGATGCTCAGTACAGGAGTAAGAAAGCGGACAACATAGTGTGTGCCTTCCAAAAATGTTGAGAACAACTATGAAGACAGCCAAAGTGTCAGGACAAATCCTTTTCTTCACTTATGTTATTTAAACAACACCAAGTCATGTAAACTAATATTGGATGTACCAAATAAAATAGATAGAGATTATCTGTTGAATGTTGAAGTCTCCTTTTGATCTTTTTAATATGAAGACCTGGATAAGACACTTATTTATAGCATTAAGAAGAAGAGAGAAATCTGTATATAGTCTAGTGAGTCTTTAATACATATTTAAGAATGAATATTCATGAAATAAAATACAATTAAACTTATATAGTGTTTTAGGTTCGGGGTTTACTGTTCACTGTCTTATGGTAAGCAGTCCTTATTAACATACAATTTCAAGGGGTCAGACATCAAGATGGCAATTCTCTGCTTCTCCTGGCAGACAGGAGAGCGCGAGACACCATCATGACTGGCAATATGCCCACCCTGGAACAATTGTGGTGGTGGCCCCTCTGTGTCTCTCATGGGATCTGTAGTTCAATTCCAGTTTAGATCCTTGAATTGGGGGCAGCTTATTTTATATCTCCTAAATACTCTAATCAGATGTTTTTTCATCACCAGCCAATCTAGAAACCAAGCACTACTGCACACCTTGCAGAAAGCCATTCATACATTAGTGTACTACTAGCACAGGAAAAAGGGAACATGAATGTATTGAAATCTCTTCTTTGTCCAAAAACCAGACAGCTCTTGTCATTTGCAAGAATATGCTACAGGCTCATGACACCTTAGTGCGGAGCCTTAAGGGGGGTACTCACGGAGCGATCCCAGCCTAAAATCTAAGCAATCTGACTAGATTGCTTAGATTTTAAGCATGATCTCTCTGCGTGTTCCCCCCACAGCGATAGCGATGCGCAGCCCCGCGCATCGCTATCGCTGGTGCTAGATTGGCCTGCATGTGATCGAGCCTCGCTGCGCGGGTGTGAAGCAGGGGTTGGTCCACAGAAAGAACCACCTGTTTCCTAAACGCGTTTCAACGCCAGCAGGGCGTCTTTTTCAAAAGGCAGGTATCTGGACCAACCCCTGCAGCGAGGCTCGATCGGAGCTGCCCATGGGAGCTCAGCCTGGACACTGCCGCTGAGAGCACAGCCAACACCTGCCGCACAGCCAACGCACAGCCACCGGGGGCTCCAGTGCCATCATCCACTCGTCGGCGGTGATCCGACAGCTCTGGGAGCGACTGCATCCTGCTCAAGCCCGGCGGCGACTGCGGACATCGCTCAACCCCACAGGGGCTCACACTGACCGGCTGAAAGAGATTGCTCCGGGCTCTCCCTGCTGCCACAAATCCAGTGGCTTGGGTCCTAACAATAGCATACCTGCTTTACAACCATTGCTCACACGAGCACAGCATTGCAGATCATTAGGGATTTAGGGGTCTATTCATACAGAAAACGAAAACAGAATTGCTACTTATCACTATACATCGCATTGCTTCGATGCGATGTATAGCTGTGATAAGTAGCAATTCATGTATACTTACCCTTCCGACGATGCGCTGCAGTGTCTAGAGCTCCTGCGGTGAGGTCATCTCCAGCGGTCCTTCCCAGAGATGCGCGGGGTACAGCGGCTGGTCCCTTTGCGCATTCGCAGGGTGTTGACCTCCCGGCAGGCCGCAGTGGTTGCTGGGAGGTCGGGGGGCGGAGCCAGCGCGAGCTGCAGAGCAGCGATCAGGGAAGCATTGAGCTTCCCTGATGTCTCCACACTACAGTTCAGGTTACGCCGTCCTGAGATGGCGAACCTGAACTCCATGGAGAAGCGGAAAGCAGAGCACCTTCATAAAACGCACTCACCATACAAAGGTATGGTGATGCGATTCAGGCAGAGAGCGGGGGTACCGCTGGAGAAGTCAGGGACTTCTCCACGGTAACCCGCTCTGTGAATTGTGGTAAGCAGAGAAAAGCCCTGTTTAACGCAAAACCGGGCTTTTCACTGCTGCATTAATAGACCCCTTATTCCCTACAAGAGTGTCAGACCCGGCACACACCTAAATGGATTAAGGATCGCCCGGGATTCACATACATGAAGTGAGTGACTTGTTTTTGCACACAGACTTTTAACACTTCAGTTATTTTAACAGTGCAAATTCTGTTTCATTCATTCAGAACGCTACCTTTGGGGTATATATACCATAAGAAAACCCCTGTATCAATTTTGTTGATAAAGTCTGTACTGGATATTCAGGGACACTGTAACAGATTTTATGTTATATTAATTTATTCGTATCCTACTCCCGTGAGATTTGTTGTTTTATTTTTATAAAATAAATGTTTTCATTATCTGATTGTTGAGCGCAACTTGCCTTTGTTTTATTTAGTGTGTCATATAGGGATTGGCATTTCCCTTTTCCAAGGCGCTGCCGACAATCAGCATACACTACCATCCACCGAGCGCTCAGCTTTTTCTCTTTCCTGTTACAATTTGACATAATACTTTTCTGCTATAGACCCGCTGCTGTGTACCGAACTTTACATTTGCTCTGTATGCTGCTTATATCCCTTGAAAAAAGCAGTACAGCTGGACTGCAAATAGAAGTAACTGAACCCTATGTAGAACACAGTACCCATGGTGATTCAGAGTGGATTCTAGAAGGACAAAGGTGCAGCATGGACTATTGCCTTTCTGTTTGCCTGTTCAGAATTTAATCAGAATGCTATACAACTGACGTATACTTTATAGGATTCAGTTAACTCTGTTTGCAGTGCTAGTGGTCCTCCATTCACCAGGGCCAGAGCCGGCCTTAGGCATAGGCAAACTAGGCAAATGCCTAGGGCATTTGGTATGCTTAGGGGCACCAGCAGCTTCTGCTGATTAAAATGATATGCGGCATGCCTATATACTGTGTGTGACTGCGGCTGTATCTGCATACGAAATGCTACGTTGCAGTGTATTCCTGGAAATCACTGTAACATAGCATTTCGTATGCAGATACAGCCACAGTCGCACACAGAATATAGGCATGCTGCATATTATTTTAATCAGCAGAAGCTGCTGGTGCATCATAGCCACATAGCAATGCAAATAATATGATGCATTTTCATAAACAAAAGGCACCGGACGTTAGCAGAGCTGCCAGCTGACTCATGCCAGGCATCTCCTGCAGAACTAGTGGCGGTGCTAGGGGGCACCAGCCAAAATCTTGCCTAGGGCATCATATTGGTTAGGGCCGGCTCTGACCAGGGCTGTAACTAGGGGTGTGCGACTGGTAGCACTGCACAGAGTGCAGTGCTCTATGGGTGGCACCGTCACGTGGGGCCCTTGGTTCTGGCTAGTAGGGTGCCTGGAACAGTAACCTGCAGCCAGGATATCCCCTAAACATCCAGACAAGCACCACGCAGTTTGTACAGCGGATCGGAGTGTCTTCAGGACACGCCTTTAAGTGCCGTACTTACTGTTGCTAGCAGCCCCACCCCCTCTGCACGCAGAAATAACGTCATGCACACAACGTCATGAAGTCGGGCACTCGGGCGGGGCTGGCACAGGATGCCATTGAGCCCTGCCACGTACTGCCATTCACCAAGGATTGTGTTGTACCTGGTGGTTATCATAAAATAATGCAGAAATAAATGACTGTACATGTTGCAATATTTCTGTTGGTCTTCCCCGCAGTCAGTGGTACTGTATTAATTATTGAACAGTCCTGTATATAGCACAGTCCCTTGGAGTACACTAGTGGTTCTCAAACTTTCTTGAATCACGGTGCCCCAGAGTATCAGAATTCTTTTGACGGCACCCCTACACCAAAAGTTTCTTATTGAGAAATTTAGAAAGAAATATTAAATCAAGTAAATTGTGTTTATACGTCATACTAAGGTTTAATTGTGTGATGAGGGACAGGATTTGCTTCTGATTGCCCACATATTTTATGATTGACAGCCACTAGAACAGGTTTTGCCTATTACTTTGACCATAAATAATTTTAATTGGTCTTGGACCACCAACCCAGGGCACCCCTGCTAGTGTCATGAGGCACAGTTTGAGAACCAGTGGAATACACATAAAACAGATTTATTTAGCATCCATTGCTTTCTGGTTGCTGTTGGATTATCATTGATCATTTGCTTCGATCAAAATATGAAGGAAAAAAAGACGTCTAGAAACAGAATTATGTTTGGGTTACGTTGTTTTGTATATTGTTTATATAAATGTAAGTGGCAAATCCAATGAAACTAAATTTAATCCTTTATATAGGGCAACAACCACTAAAAAATTCAAAACATTACTTCATTCAGTCAAGAGGTTATTACAGAATTTCAGTTGGTATATTCCCAGTGGCAGTGATGGAATGTTGTCAGAGTGTGGAAAATGAGGGAACACGTTAGCAAACACCACTACAAGTTAATTAGAGCACCTTTGGTCATAAGGTTACAGAAACAATCTCAACTTGTGAAACATTTTTAAAAAAACATAGATGATATTTGAAACAAAATAATACCATTCATATAGATTGATTTAACATGGTGTTTTTTTATGAAAAGGAGGATAAAGCAGAGTTTTATACAAGTATATATGTGACCGTTCTAGTTCTTCTTCTTTTTCTTCTTCTAAATAATGCACTCTATTGGCATTCAGATAAGTAAATGTGCTGCCCCTCAAAGATTGGGATCATTAAAATGTATGAGCATGAGAACCCTTTGAATACAGTAAAGATGACTTGATCCGAATATGAATAAAAACTTTGTTTTCATTAAATTATTACTTGATTTAGTTTTTGTTTTCATTTATTCTTTACAGGTGGTCTATATACTGTTGGTGTTTTAGTGCCACCTGTATTCTGTAAACCACACATTGTAGTGGAACAATGCTCTAGGACTGAAGTGTCCATTTGAACAAGCCCCTTGTATGTGAGGGGCTTACGTTAATTTCTGTAATATTTTGCTGCTTTATCATATGATGTGCTTAAAATACAGTGTAGAATTCAGTTCCATGTAAGATAGTATAAAGTTTTTTTTTTAAGCCTTAGTGATCTCTGTAGATGTCATAGCAGAAGCTATAACTGTCACTCTTCTCAGTGAACAATTAGAGACAACATAGTTGTCTTTCTTTGTATTCAGGGAGACATTGCCAAGAAAATACAAATTTCTGCAGCGGGGTACACTGGGTTTCACAGGGAAAACATTGGGGTGTAGAGATGGATCTTGATCCAGAGACACCAACAGGCTAAAGCTTTAGACTGTCCCAGGATGCATTGTGGGGCCTCCTCTATATAACCCTGCCTCCAGGCACTGTGAGCTCAGTTTTAGAGTTGGTGCCTGCATAAGCAGGTCACTTAACATGGGGGGGCTGCGCCAGGCAGCCCTGATAAAGCTATTTAGAAGACTTCAAGGGCTGCAGCACCTGATATGTCAGTGTGACATACTGTGCTGCGGCTCCACCACCTCCCCAGCGGCGTTGCATACTCCCGCTGGCTCTATTCCAGGTTACTTGTGGCGGAGGCGCTTCGGTTCCTAGGCACACCATCGCATACGCTCTCCTGGATCGCGTGGCTGCTTCTAAGGAAGGAGGTATGAGGGTCCCCCAGGTGGGACCCGCCATTAAATCGAGTTCCGGTCGCGGTCTAAGGAGACGGACTGCAATGCTGGCGTGGACACTGGCCGTGGAGGGACCCCATTATATCCACCAGGGCAGGGGAGCACAGGTCGGATAATACATTATCCATTGTTAATAAGGCTCCATAGTACCCGGTGGTAGGGACCAGCATAGGGGATAAGGCGCTTGACCTGTAGCCCCTCCCCCAGCTCCGGGCGCCATCTACTGCTGGTGTTCCTGCCCTGGAGCTGCCTCACACTCTCCCTCACTTCCTGACTGAGACTTTGGGTGCCATCTTCTCACAGTAGCTGCGACAGGTCTCCGGGACTGCAGGGCAAGGTCTCCTCTGTAAATCCACCTGATTTATCAGCGCTGTGATTCTACAGACACTTAAGTTTTCTACATGTCATTTTAAGACAGCGTTAGTTAAGAACAAGTGTACCTCTACCAGAATATATTGTACGAGTATTCTGATATATACATCCGGTCTCAGACCACACATTGTTTATATATATATATATATATATATATATATATACACTAGTCCAGTGCAGTTTTATTGTCTGGCTAAAATAATTATCTGCATTGTCACTGTGACTGTGTGTGCCTGTATCTGCTGTGTGGATTTCACTTTCAGTGTAGCACAATCTATAGCTATCACTGCATTCTGTACCCTAGGGGACTAGGTGCGTCAGGGTCTATTATAAAGTGCTGCACAGTATTTACAGTAAAGTGCTGCACAGTATTTACAGTAAAGTGTATTTTACTGTGTATTTCAGTCACCTCATACAGCATTTATTCTCTGCTTGTGTTTTGCAGTTTCTGACACATAAATAGGGGATTTATTTGCAGGTATTATATTTGTCTGGCTATATTGTACTGTTACGCTTTAAGGTTACATTCATTATAATGTCTACCATAAAGTGCGGGAAGTCTGTGGATGCTCCTGCATCACGCAGCGCATTCACCAAGGATTTGCCTGAGGGGGAAGTTTTGAAGTATGGTCTGTGTAACATGTGCCATACATCTCCCAGCCAGCCCGCTGCTCCTGTAACCAATCAGGAGCCACCTTGGGCGGCGTTCTCAAATATGTTTAATACGCTTGTGACACACCTTACGCCCCCTATAGGACCTCCTTTGCCATTGCAGCCACATATTGTCCCTATGGTAAATCCGCCCTGGGCGGATACTCTGTCTACCCAGATACAACAATTGAATCAATCTTTGGTTAGACAAAATCCTACCCCACGTCCCTCTGCAGTCAAGGGGTCGTCTAAGCGGGCCGCCTCCTCCACACAATCCACTAATATCTCAGATGATACTTCTGATGAGGATGGGGAGTATACTGATCCGTCAGACACAGATACAGCTGCTTCTGACGAGGAAACTACAATGCAAGTTGATGTCCCTGATCTAGTGGAGGCTATTAAGTTAATTCTACAAATTGATGATGATGTAGATCCCACTGCTGCGTCTAAGAAGCCTGATAAATTGAAACCTCAGAAGGTAACTAAAGTAGTCTTACCACATTCTGACCATTTGGTAGACATACGTCAGGAACCCTGGTCTTCTCCAGGAAAGAAATTCTCCCTGTTTAAAAAGATGCTAGCTCGTTATCCTTTCTCCGCTGAGTTGTGTAACAAGTGGGAAAATCCGCCGCCGGAGAATTCCCATGTCGCCATCTTGTGGTGTCATCTACTCTGCCTGTCACTACTGTCACCTCACTGAAGGAACCGACAGATAAATGTGTAGAAGGATGCCTGAAGTCTATTTACTCCCTTACAGGTGCTGTACATAGACCCACTATTGCTGCCTCCTGGGATGCAAAAGGAATTGAAGCATGGGTTCAGGTAATAGAGGAAGAGCTGCCTCAGGATATATCTGATACTGCCAGACAACATCTGTCTCATATTGCCACCGCCTCCCACTACGTTCAGGAGGCGTCCTCTGAGGCAGGTGTAATGGCGACCAAGGCATTGACTACATCCATCCTGGCTCGCCCAATTCTGTGGTTGAGGTCATGGAAGGTGGACCTGGACTCCAAAAGACCTTGGAGGTGCTACCTTTTAAGGGAGACATCCTATTTGGGGAGGATCTGAATAAGATTGTAACTGACTTTGTGGCTGCTAAGACTGCATTTCTCCCGAATACTATTCCTTCTGCACAAATGGCAAAGAGTACCACTTTTCGTTCCTTTCGACCTCAAGGGAAAGCAAAAGGTCAGGCATACCCGAGACAAGCTTGTGCTCCCAAAACCACTAAGCCCAAAGCAAAACAATCCTGAGCTGCCCGTCAGCCTGCTTCCAAACAAGACAAGCCTGCTGCATGACAGGCGGACCTCCCCCTGGGAGATCCCAGGGTGGGAGGCTGACTTCTGCAATTCACCCAGGTCTGGTTAAATACCACTTCAGACGCATGGGTGCGAGAAGTCGTCTCTCACGGGTATGCAGTCTCTTTCAAGAGATGTCCCCTCGCCAGTTCCGAACAACGGTTATCCCTTCAGACCCATTGAAGGCGCAAGCTCTACACCTGGTTGTGTGTTCCCTCCTGGATACAGGAGTGGTAGTGCCAGTAGCCATGTCCCAGAGAAGCGGAGGATACTACTCGACCCTGTTTCTAGTCCTGAAACTCAATGGGTCTTTTCGGCCTATACTCAACCGCAAATCACTGAACAAATTTGTGAGAGTGTCCAAGTTCCGTATGGAAACGCTGCACTCACTTGTACTGGCCATGGAACCCGGAGATTATATGGTATCCCTGGATATATAAGATGCCTATCTGCATATACCTATTACCATATCGCATCAGCAATATCTGTGGTTTGCTATTGGCAACCTTCATTATCAGTTCCAGGCTTTGCCGTTTGGACTTGTCACGGCCCCAAGGATCTTCACCAAGGTTATGGCTGTGATGACAGCTCATCTGTGTCGTGCCGTATCAGGACGACTTGCTGATACTGCCAAACTCCCAAGATATCCTCCTCAGTCATCTTCAACTGACGGTAAACTTCCTACAAGCCCACGGGTGGCTCATCAACTGGAAGAAGTCCTCACTGGTCCCTGCTCAGGGCATGGTGCACCTGGGGGCACTGCTGGACACACACAGCAAAAGACTTTCTGTCTCCAGAGAAAGTCCTGAAACTTCAGGACAGGATCAGATACTTTCTCTCTCACCCAAGAGTGTTGTTACACTCGGCGATGCAAGTACTATGCCTCATGGTGTTGGCTTTCGACATGGATGGTAGAGTACACACAATTTCATTCCCGCCCTCTGCAGAGGTTAATCCATTCCAAGTGGGACGGCCTGCCTCATCGGATCAGGTCTCAAATGATCTCCTTGACTCCAGAGGTTCGTCTGTCACTGAGCTGGTGGCTACAGGACCAACAGTTGAGCAGGGACCGTCCCTTCTGGATCCCCAACTGGGTCCTGCTGACTACGGACGCCAGTCTGCGGGGTTGGGGCGCGGTGCTAGAGCAACACTCTCTCCAGGGTCAGTGGACCAAGGAGGAATCTCTCCTCCCGATAAACATTCTGGAATTTCGGGCAGTGTTCAATACTTTGAATCTTGCCCTGCCTCTGATACAGAACAGGCCTGTTCAAGTACAGTCAGACAATGCCACCACGGTGACATACATAAACCATCAAGGCAGCACTCGAAGCCGCATGGCAATGATAGAAGTGTCAAAAATCCTTTGTTGGGCGGATAGCCATCTGCCAGCAATATCGGTAGTGTTCATTCTGGGAGTCCTCAACTGGGAAGCGGATTTCCTCAGTCGTCAGGACGTGTACGCCGGAGAGTGGAGTCTTCATAAGGAAGTTATTCAACTCCTAGTGGACAAGTGGGGTCTACCAGATGTAGACCTGATGGTGTCTTGACACAATCACAAAGTTCCAGACTTCGGATCAAGAACAAGGGATCCTCAAGCAGCGTTCGTGGATGCACTGGCAATTCCATGTAACTTTCGGCTGCCCTACGTGTTCCCTCCATTGTCACTTCTGCCCAGGGTACTACGGAAGTTCAAGCAAAAAGGAGGAATACTAACTTCTATTCGCTCCAGCGTGGCCCAGACAGCATTGGTTCTCAGATCTGCAGGATCTATCGATAGAGCGTCCTCTTCTACTTCCTCAATGCCCAGAACTCCTCGTTCAGGGACCTTGTGTCTACCCGGACCTGGCCAGACTGCCTTTGACAGCGTGGCTCTTGAAGCTTCACTCCTGAGGGCCAAAGAATTCTCTGAGGTGGTTATCAAAACTATGCTGAAGGCCCACAGACCGGCTTCTGCACAGATTTATTATCGGGTCTGGAATTCTTACTTCACCTGGTGTGCTGCTAAGAATTACGATGCTTACAAGTTTAGTACTTCCAGACTTCTGACTTTTTTGCAACAAGGCCTGGATTTAGGACTTCGTCTGGACTCCCTCAAGGTTTACATATCTGCCTTGTCGGTGTGGTTACAGAGAAAACTTGCTTCTATTCCTGATGTCATACATTCACTCAGGGCATACTGCGGATTCAGGCTCCCTATGTTCCTCCTGTGGCTCCATGGGATCTGTCGTCCTGCATGACCTGCAAGAGTGTCCATTTGAACCTCTTGAGTCAGTGGACCTTAAATGGCTCACAGCCAATGTCCTTTTCCTATAGGCTATTGCCTCTGCCAGAATGGTATCGGACTTAGGTGCTTTCTCCTGTCATCCACCCTTTTTGATATTTCATCGTGACCGCGCAGTTCTCCTATCTCGTCCCTGTTACTTTCCTAAGGTGGTGTCATCTTTTCACCTTAACCAAGAGATTGTGGTTCCGGCCTTCATCTCTTCTGACTTGTCCTCCAAAGAGCGGTCTTTGGATGTGGTAAGGGCTCTCCGTGTTTATGTGGAGAGGACTGCCTCTATCAGGAGGTCAGATACCCTTTTTGTACTTTTTGGTTTCCACAAACGTGGCTGGCCTGCGAATAAGCAGACCATGGCCAGTTGGATTAGAATGGTGATTGCACAAGCTTTTGCGCAGGCTGGGCTCCTTGCTCCTTCTGCTATTAAGGCCCATTGTACTCGGTCTGTTGGACCTTCTTGGACGGCCCGCAGTGGTGCGTGCGCAGAACAATTGTGCAAGGCGGCTATGTGGTCCTCAGTGAACACGTTCATTAGGTTCTATGCCTTTGATACTTCCGCCTCCTAGGATGCTTCATTTGGACGCCGGGTTCTCATACCCGCTGAGGTGCGTCCCCTCCCTTGCTTTAGGACATCCCCAATGTTTTCCCTGTGGAACACAGTGTACCCCGCTGCAGAAAAGGAGATTTATGGTAGACTTACCATAGTTAAATCTCTTTCTGCGAGGTACACTGGGTTCCACAGGGCGCCCACCCTGACGCACTTAGCGTCCTGTCGTGAGAGCGTGGTTCTATGTGACTAACATCTGCCTTCTCTTTTACCTGCTTCTGCATTGGACAGGTTAACTAAAACAGCTCACAGTGCCTGGAGGTGGGGTTATATAGGGGAGGCCCCACAATACATCCTGGGACAGTATAAAGCTTTAGCCTGTTGGTGACTCTGGATCAAGATCCATCTCTGCACCCTGATGTTTTCCCTGTGGAACCCAGGGTACCTCGCAAAAAGAGATTTACCTATGGTAAGTCTACCATAAATCTCCTTATCTTAAATGTGGTCATTTGTTTTATAATGGTCTTTATAAATATCCTCCTGGCGATGCATGAAATCCAATGTACAGACCACAACCTATTTGCATTCCGTCCCGTAAGAATTCTTCTTGATTCTGAAGTACAATTATCCAGGCAGTGATACCTGCAAAATAAAAATATAAAATAGTGAGAAGACAGAGCTTATAGTATGCTTACTTCTCAAGTTTAGTTTACCTTTGGAAATATTATATAATTGGATTTATAATTTTTTTTTAAAATGGTGCCAGAATGGCATCAGAAATTGCGGCTGTATGTTTAAATTCTGCACAGTGCAGTGCGCTCTTCCGTAGTGGAAGCGATGAAACCACCAGACATTACTGCTGATTCGGTAGGGGAAGAGCATGTGCTACAGGAGGCAGTAATAAGGAGCTATGAGGCAATTTGTGACACCCAGGTTAAAAAAAAAGCTAAGTATTTGGTGGAAAAGCAACTTTAGATTCCATCAAACTCACTGTGTGATATAATACATATAAAAGTCCACAATCAAGACAAATGGCATACAGTGTGTAAACCAACTGTTAACGATCCTCCTATATCTCAGGGGATACGGTCATTAGACCGACCACTATTGGTCGACATGGTCAAAAGGTTGACGTGGTCACTAGGTCGACATGGAAAAAGGTCGACATGCGTTTTTACCTTTTTTTTCTTCATTTCTTGACCTTTTTCATACTTTACGATCCACGTGGACTACGATTGGGAATAGTAACCTGTGCCGAGCTCAGCGGTACCAGAGCGAGACACCTTGCCCCAACGCGAGCCATGCAAGGGGACACAGTGCACTAATTGAGATTCCCCATCACTTTACAGAGAAAACGACACAAAAAAAAGTAAAAAAAAACCATGTCGACCTTTTTCCATGTCAACCTAGTGACCATGTCAACCTAATGGCTGTCAACCAATAGTGGTCGACCTAATGACTGTCGACCTAAGTGTGGTCGACCTAATGACCCATACCCTATCTCAGTATGGAATAATAATGAAACACAAACTTCCTAGGCAGCGCCCACAGCATCAGCCTTTGCTGAAACCTCTCATGTCAACACCCCCATAGACTGCTGTGGAGTCTAGGGGCTGTAGTTGGACTGGCACAAGTACAGGATATTATGCATGAATGCTGGAGCCAGAATTCATGCATCATCTGTTATTATGGTTGGTTATTAGGCATGAATGCACAATAGCATCAGGTAGGGCATCTAGGAAGTGAAGTAGTTCAGTGCTGAACTACAAGCTAGTGGCGAAAGGCTTCCCAATGAGTGCCTCTCCGGGACAGCGTCTTTTGGATGCGCTGTCCTGACAAGCAAATTTTGGTAAATGGCAAACATAGGTCCATTAAATGAGAGGTAACAAATGCTAATTCACTTGTGATTTATCAGGTGAAAAACCCAATGGATAATAAATAGGCCCTATACTGTAAATGTTACTTTATGAGAAGAGATACTACAGAAAATATCGAATCCCAAATGTTTCCCTAACCCAGAAAAAAAGAAAGATATTACAATTTTGAAAATCCTTTATTTTATTTTCATACCTTTTAAGCTAATTCTCAACATAAGCTTTCTAGTGCTATAGCGTGTCTCCATTATACGTGATAAAAAACAAGAATACAGACTTGGATATGACTATGTCACTGGTTCTCAAACTGTGTGCCGTGGCACCCTGGGGTCCCTCGAGGCACTTGCAGGGGTGCCTTGGATTGGCAGTCCAGGACCAATTCAAATTATTTATGGCCAATGTAATGGCAAAATCAGTGCTGGTGGCTGCCTACTATAAAATATGTGGACAAACAGAAGCAAATCTTTGTCCCTCACCTCACAACTGAACCTAAGGATGATATATAAACACAATTTACTTAATTTAATATTTCTTTCTAAATATCTCAATAAGAAACATTCGGCCTAGGGGTGCCGTGAAAAAAATTCTGATACTCTAGGGCGCCGTGACTCAAAAAAGTTTGAGAACCACTGGACTATGGGGGTAATTCTGAGTTGATCGCAGCAGAAATTTTGTTAGCAGTTGGGCAAAACCATGTGCACTGCAGGGGAGGCAGATATAACATGTACAGAGAGAGTTAGATTTGGGTGGATTATTTTGTTTCTGTGCAGGGTAAATACTGGCTGCTTTATTTTTACACCGCAATTTAGATTGCAGATTGAACACACCACACCCAAATCTAACTCTCCCTGCAAATGTTATATCTGCCCCCCCCTGCAGTGCACATGGTTTTGCCCAACTGCTAACAAATTTGATGCTGCGATCAACTCGGAATTAACCCCTATGTAAACAATTATGTTGTAGTTCTGTTCTTGTAACACCAGATGGCAGTGCAAATACATAGATCGAATGTAAATATGAAAAATGAATGTGACACGTTCAAGTTCAAACTACTGACCTCTGTATTCATGACACTAATCATGCAAGAGACTGCTGACAGCCTCAGTTACTCTGAAGTGCAGTGCAATCCAAGTATGACAGGAGGACAATTGATCTATAATTGTCTGCTATCATACATAGTAGCTGTAGAAAACTTTCCCTCATGTGGAACCACAAGTCACAACATTGCACTACTCTATGTGGAGACAATTGCTGGCATTCGAAGTTACCCATGTACAGGTTGTCTAAGCCTGATATAAAGCAACCTTCTATAGCCAAGTACACTGATTTCTGTATCATGTGGACCTTTACTAATCAGCCACCCTTGTAGGTCTGACATTAATTTCTTATGTCAGAAGATTCTCACCTCATCTAGCAAAATTATATTAAATATATGAAGGAGTCACAATACTTATCTTCAACATTACTGTAATTGGTTTGTTGTATTTCAGCTGTAAGTAAAAGCTGACCTAGACTTTTGGAATGGAGGGGTGGTGGTGGCATCTACTATCATGTCCCATCACCTCAGTGTCGGACTGGGGCGTGTAGGGCCCACCAGGGGAACGCAGTGGTAGGGGCACATGTTAGGGGTGTGGCCAGTCCGCAGAGTGGGAGTGGCCTGCCACATCATTGGTTTGACTAACCATTAGAGAGTGCAACGTCTGGGCCCCTTCATAAATATATAAATTCAGCTGCTGCATGCATGATAATGAACCAGAATAATAACAGCAATGCACTGTAGAAAATACACCATAGTCCAGTATAAGGTAACATACTGTATGTATAATGTACAGTATAATTCAAGTGCACAGTCTGGAACCTCATCCTTAGAGCAGGAGGTGGGCCCCAGGGCAGTAGGGCCAACCGGTAGTTTACCCTGTACCCCTGTGTGTTAGGTTCCTGGTGCTCAGAACAAGGGAGATGTTATGAAGCGAGTCCAGAGCACCAGGACGTAATGCTGGGAAAGGGAATAGCCCCTGGCGCCCTATCTCCGTTGTCTCGCCCG
Source organism: Pseudophryne corroboree (assembly GCF_028390025.1). Classification (NCBI taxonomy): domain Eukaryota; kingdom Metazoa; phylum Chordata; class Amphibia; order Anura; family Myobatrachidae; genus Pseudophryne; species Pseudophryne corroboree. The sequence continues at coordinate 344,594,034 of NC_086453.1, forward strand.
TGCTGTCAGTACACTCTTGCGAGACTATGGTTGCTTGAGCCCATGGCAGCCGCGTTTGAAGGGCAGATTACGTCTGCCCAACTTCGATGCCCCCTCAGGTCTTAATGAGAGACAAAGAGTGAACCGAGACAGGGTGATAACAAGGGGCTCTCTGACTAAACAACAAGGCCAGGGGCTACTAAAAAACCTAAAACCAAAGTATGTGCGGCTTGCCGCCAAAGGAAAAGAACAACAAAGGAAATGCTGACCACACGCCAACACAATACTTTTGTGTACCGGCGGTGACAGCATAAGCAGAACCCTCTGCAAAACACCAGTGACAGAAATAATAAGGGAATACAGCGGCCTAGGCCGACGGACGCGGTAGTGCCGCTACTCACGGAACCGGTACGAATACTGGCAAACGGACAGGAACTCCCAATGCTGCTGACACAGACTCTCAGAACTGGAGGACAGGCAGAATCCCAAACGGCAGACCGGTGGACACCAAGAAGCCAGAAACTTGCACAGGCAAAGGTACTGGACCTCAGGACAGGAACGCCTCACGGCAGGACACGGGATCAGACATAGGAATCGACACAGGGACTGACACAGGAATCGACACAGGAATCGACACAGGAAGCTCAGGAACTAGCAGGAACCAAGCTCAGAACTCAAGCAGACTGAAAACCCAGAAATATCACCAGCATCTGTGAATTGCAAACAGCCAGCATATAACAGAGAGGCCTAATTAATAATCCCATGCAGCTTCCTTGTTGCATGATTCCAAACTGACCAGATGCAATTAGCAGCCAAGTGAGGCTGAACACAAGGGAACAAGCTGCAATTACACAGACTCACCAGCGGCAGCAGGCAAGAGTATTCTAAAACAGAGCAACAGGAAATCCTGGCATGCAAGACAACTTTATAAACATAAAATAGGAATGAACCACTACCTGTGGTTCATAACAGTATCCCCTCCTTAAGGGTGAGCTCCGAGCACCCCATGACACCCACAGGGAACATAAACAGAAGTATAACATGAAATACAGAACAAAACTGCAAAACAGGAATGAGCCACAGCCGTGGCTCATAACACTGTGGACCAGTCCAAGCCTGCATCACCTCCTCCCTGACCTCTATAATAGTATTAAACCATACCCCATTTCTCTGGTGGCATTATAATACAGAGCTGGTGTCTCCTTCATAATTTCTATTTGGTGCAAAAATCAGATTTGTGAGGAAAAACCCTAAATTTCAATTTTAAATTTAAATTTAAATTTTAAATTTCAGTGGTTAAGTAATGTTAAATTATACCGCTGACTCAAATGGATGTTAGTGAATTGCTACTAGTTGGAAAATAAAGGTAATTCCTACTCTTCCTAGACCAATTCAAATAGAAGGCTAAAGGTGGGGAGTGTGCAAATACTGTTCTTATTAGGATGTAACTTGTTTTCATGTTGTCTAATATTTATATTTAATATATGGCTTCAATGGTTCTTTAACCATGCAGTTATTACTTTTCATTATTGCAAAACAGTCGGTAGTATCACCACAATTAATAGTTTTATATATATATATATATATATATATACACGCTTGTTGGATGGACCGGCAATCGACCCCTCAAATGACAGCCATACCCCAGTGCCCTCTGGAAAACTTGGTATAGATGCCTCTTTTAAACACTGAATAAACAAAAAAGATTGACCAGGCCAAAATCAATAGCAATTTCTGTGCAGCCGTCAATAGACAGGGGTCACTCAACCCTGTAGGTAGAATATCTAAAAAGAAGCAGCAGAATTGCAGCGCACAGAAAAAGCACAAATCAATGAATAAAAATAAAAAGGTTTTTATTTAATTAAAACTATTTATTATAACCTTAGGACGAGTGTGTAAGCTTTAAAACACATCACCATCTAAATTATCTGCACTAAACACTCCAACAAATCTATGCTGCACTCTGCAACCAAACATATATTAAAATGCAAGAAAAAAAGCTCTGTTTATACATCTAATGCTACCTTGTAGCTTAATTTCAAAAAATGTATCAACAATGTTGCATTCATAGAGCTATTGCCAGTATTTCATACAGATCAATTAAACTACATTCAGGTGTGAATAAATAGATTAATGGACTTCCTTCTGATGAAATTTTCTTGACGATCGGAGAATTAGATTAACACTCAATTCCTGTGTTTAAAAGTCCAATGTCCACAATTGTACAATTGTATATAATCAGCTGGCCAGCTATTTTAGATATCATTGATGCATTTATGAGCTGTAAACAATGCACACGTCCTCCCCGGCTGCTGGTGCCGTACCTTTTTTTGGCAGTCTTTTCAGGGGGACCACGAGACCCACTCTCCACACGTTACGTGTCAAAACCCCCCTTCTCCCCGACTGCTGAGTGCTTGAACCTTACGTGGCAGTCTTTTCTGGGAGACTGAGGTGCAATGATCCAGACGTGGAGTGGTTTCCCGGTGCAGACGTGTCAGTGCAGACTCGTTAGGTAGTGAACGTCTCAAATAAACTTTACGCGTTTCTCCGCCTCCTTACGGTCTCAGCGGCTCTTTCAAACAGCAGCGGCACTCGTGGGATTCATAATCAAGAAAAACGTGTATTTCACATCAAAATCATAGCCGACGGTTTGGGGCTCACACGCCCCTTTGTCAAGGTGAGTAACCTCAAAGGGGCGTGTGAGCCCTGAAATGTCGGCTATGATTTTGATGTGAAATACACGTTTTTCTTGATTATGAATCCCACGAGTGCCGCTGCTGTTTGAAAGAGGCATCTATATATATATATATATATATATATATATATATGTACAATGTTGTTCCAAAATGTCAAATTACTTGTATTTACATTGAAAGTTTTGCCTTGTACCCCTTTGTTGTGCGCAAACTTGCAATGCTAGGACTACTGTAACTGGCTTATATGTACACAGCCGTGCACTGTGGAGATGCCCAAAGACACATCACCAGTAATAGAATTCCCCCCAAAGAGTCCTTAGTCCGAAATGATGATTTTAGTGTTTGTCTCATTTTACACCGTTAGTGAATGTTTTACAACATCATGCCTTCTTGTAATATTAAATCTTTTGCGTGTTGTGGGATTATTCCTCCTTGTATGTATAAGATATTGTCATAATTACTTCTGAGCTGTGCTATGAACCAATTTCAGTTATTGTTTCTCTGTTCATTTTACGCATATATGTACATATGCGGGGAAGGTTTGTTGTTGAGGCTTACTTTTGCTGTGTCATCTTGTTTGTGGTCCGTGATTTAGTGTTCTTTGACGTTCTTAACATCCGCTTTGCTGTGGTTTTCAAATGATATGTTTTCTATTGGTTCTCCTAAATTGTTTCGATTTTATTTAAGTCCATTGTGAAACTTATCGAAATATATTTTTTTGTGTTTTTTTTTTTTCACGTCTCTCAACAGCCAGCCTGTCATAATCCGCTAACATTGTATGTTGTGAGTTTGGTGCGATAATCTCGTCTATTAATGTACCAAACGCAGTTGGATTGGATGATTACATCTGACCTGTTGGATGACATTTGTTGAAACTGATGAGATGAAGTAGGGTCTGAGTCACACAAAAGCGCTTGCAAACAGCTTTCAAACTCCTTCCCTGGTGTACAGTGTCGAACTGGGGCATGAAGGGCCCACCGGGGGAATGCAGTGATAGGGGCCCATACTTAGGGGTGTGGCCAGCCTAAAAGGGGGTGTGGCCAGCTTCCACAGAGGATTGAAATACACAATAGTCTAGTGCAGTGTGATGCAACATATCTACCATGTATAATACAAGTGCACAGTCTGGAACCTGATCCTTAGAGGAAGGAGTGGGCCCTCAGGCAGTGAGGCCTACCGGTGATTTCCCTGGTACCCCTGTGGGCCAGTCCGACCCTGCTGGTGTATATTTGTGCTGCCGATGTGCAAGAGCTGAGACACCCTTTTTTTTGTGCCAGTGCACACTGTAATATTGATTGGTGATTCCTTATACACCACCTTTAGTTGCACCATTGAAAATTACATCAAACTTGTGGTAGGTACAGTATCTCCATCTAATAACCATTGAGGAATGTATCATTAGTAAATGTAGCTTCATTTATCTTATTACAAAATCTCACAAGACAACAAGCATTATTAATCTTCTGAAAGCTAGTAAATCCACACACAAAGCATTCCTGAAACATTAGATTCAACAAAATCAACAGTCTTTATTGAATTGTGGTTATTGTACAGTCTTTATTGAATTGTGGTTATTGTACAGTCTTTATTGAATTGTGGTTATTGTACAGTCTTTATTGAATTGTGGTTATTGTACAGTCTTTATTGAATTGTGGTTATTGAACATTCTTTATTGAATTGTGGTTATTGTACAGTCTTTATTGTATTGTGGTTATTGTACAGTCTTTACTGTATTGTGGTTATTGTACAGTTTTTATTGAATTGTGGTTATTGTACAGTCTTTATTGTATTGTGGTTATTGTACAGTCTTTATTGAATTGTGGTTATTGTACAGTCTTTATTGAATTGTGGTTATTGTACAGTCTTTATTGAATTGTGGTTATTGTACAGTCTTTATTGAATTGTGGTTATTGTACAGTCTTTATTGTATTGTGGTTATTGTACAGTCTTTATTGTATTGTGGTTATTGTACAGTCTTTATTGAATTGTGGTTATTGAACATTCTTTATTGAATTGTGGTTATTGTACAGTCTTTATTGTATTGTGGTTATTGTACAGTCTTTATTGTATTGTGGTTATTGTACAGTTTTTATTGAATTGTGGTTATTGTACAGTCTTTATTGTATTGTGGTTATTGTACAGTCTTTTTTGAATTGTGGTTATTGTACAGTCTTTATTGAATTGTGGTTATTGTACAGTCTTTATTGTATTGTGGTTATTGTACAGTCTTTATTGTATTGTGGTTATTGTACAGTTTTTATTGAATTGTGGTTATTGTACAGTCTTTATTGTATTGTGGTTATTGTACAGTCTTTTTTGAATTGTGGTTATTGTACAGTCTTTATTGAATTGTGGTTATTGAACATTCTTTAAAATGGCAGGAAGTACAACTGCTTTACCTAGTATCTGTGATCAATTCCTAATTATGGGGGTCATTCTGACCCATCCGCACGCAGCAGTTCTTCGCTGCGGTGCGAACGGGTCGGAACTGTGCATGCGTGGCGTACACTTTGCGTACGTGCACAGCGAAAAAAGAAGACGCATCGCCGATCGTATGAAGATTGACAGCGGAGAAGCGTTCCGGGGCGGATACTCACCGTTGGATGCCGTTTTCGGGGAGTGGTCGTCTGAAGGTAGGCGTGTTCAGGCAAACGGAGGGAGGATGTCTGACGTCAAAGCCGGGAGGAACGTCGCTGGATCCGTCGCACAGGGTAAGTAGCTCCAGCCTTACTCCTAGGTTGCTGAAAACTTTTTTTGCTTAGTAGGGCTGCACAAGCGATCGCAGCCCTGCTAAGCTAAAATACCTCCCCCATAGGCGGGGATTAGTTGATCGCACCAGCAGCAAAAAGTTGCTGGCTGCGATCAACTCGGAATCACCCCCTATGTCTGCTGACTTCTATCCCTGTTGGGCTGTGGTAATTTGTGCCCTATTCAGAACTGATTATTCTGTTGTAAGTTATGTGACTTTCAAAGTGGTTATTTATTTATTTATTTATTATTTATTACTAGTTATTTATATAGCGCACACATATTCTGCAGCGCTTTACAGAGAATATTTCCCCATTCACATCAGTCCTTGCCCTAGTGAATCTTACAGTATAGGGGCCTAATTCAGACCCCATCTCTGATGTGCGAAAATCGCTATGAAGCGATTTTTGCACATCTGCGCATGCGCGTATGCCGGTACACACATGTGAAAGGTCCTTCTCTGCAGAACGCAGTTTAAGACTTGAAGGGGGGCGGGAACGGGGCATCGCCGCTGCGTTTTATGAGCATCCATGCTCCATTTAAGGGGCGCGGTTCGGACAAAGGAGGCGTGTCTGGACCTTTACTGGGGCAGGTCGCAGAGGCTGCATGATATCACATGCACCCGCTGCGACCATAAACATGGTGGCTAGTCATCTGCCTTTGCAGCTAGGCTGCGTAGGCAGAGGGCTACTCAAAACATGCAATAGCGTTGCACGGATGCTATCGCATGTCTGAGGGGGAAACCGGACCCAGCATGCGAGGCGGACTTGCCCTATTTAGAGCGTCGCCCCACATGTCAAAGAATTTGATAGTAGATGTGCGTTTTTACACACATCTACGATCAGGTCTGAATTACTCCCTATATTCCGTACCACATACACACTAGGTTTAATTGTTTTTGTTGGGAGCCAATTCACCTACCTGTATATTTTTGGATTTTGTGAGGAATTCAGAGTACACAGAGAAAACCCGAGACCTCAGTGCTGTGAGGCAGCAATGCTAACCATTACATCCTTCGTACTGGTTATCAGTTTGTTACAAGATTCCTGCATTTCCATGATGGGTATATTCATTGTAGGGAGGGAGTTTGATACCCAGAGATTTCCTCATGAACCAAATTACACAGTGCAGTAGGCGGTTTTGCAGAGGTGTGGTGTTTCGACAATAACATTTCGTTCTTCTTTGCCATTCTCTGTAATGGGCCAATCTATACTATATTTGTACATTTGGATTCTGCACAATGTTTTTTCTATAAATAAAGCTGTGACTATTATGGTAAATCCATTGTGCTTAGTGTTGTTGTTGGAGTGGGAGTAAGGCTATGATTAGCACAGCAAAGAATTGCAAAAGTAATAATACATCTACTAATACATCTACTTATCTGTATAATTAATCGTAATTTAATGTAGTTGAATAATTACCAGTACTCAGTATTCATTTCTTCCTATCTAGTGAGTAACACACTTACTGTTCACTGAGGAGTGTTCTGTCCTTATGCATTTATTAATGGTCTTCTTATACTCACAAGTGCTCATTACCAAGCTCCTTATACTGAGTCGCATGCAGTGCTGATTTCACGTAGTTGAGCGATTATTTGCAAGTGCACATACGCAAAAAGTTCTGAAAAGCCCTATGAAGCTTATGTTGCACAGAGTGTACTCACAAAGGTGAGTACACCTTTAACCCTAACCCTGTTAAAGTGTGGCGGGCATATCAATGCAAATGGCAACATTTACACGCTGCAGGACTAGGAGACTGGTCAGACGGAGGAACTGTAACTGCCATAGGGCTAATGCTATTTTCAATTGTGTGACCAATGGTGATGTATAAGGACGCACCAATGTATCGCAGCGAGCGTGCACAGGTACATTTCAATCCTTGCACATTTGTTTGCACGGGTGTACACAAGGGAAAGGGTTTGTTGGGGCATTTGTATAATCTCGTAGATGGGCGACCACCAATAGACGCTGCTGCATCCGCTTTTGCATGCAACTTGGAATAAGAACCTTAGGCTGTGTTCTGAAATAATCTTCATTTGATATGGCAGAAAAATTGCATGTACTATTTATCTAGTTTTTTCCTTCTACCACCTTTTGTCCACTGAGAGAGTTGATTTTACTTGTCTTTCACAAACTGTTACCGCCCAGTCTGTAGTCAGTTGCGCTTGCTGGTTATCATCACTACTAGGTGATTCATCACGCCCTACGGGCGCTCTTCACACCGTCGCAAGGGGCTACGCCCATTTAAGCCTTGCACGACCTTAGGGCATGCAGTATTTTTATTATATGGAGTATTACCTCCAATCATAATTTTAGATGCTGCTGGTGGGGGAAGAGTGGGTGCGGGGGGCCGCGGATGAAGGAGGGGGTCTGGAGGTATTGTCCGTGGTGGAGGGGCGAGTGCAGGGGGGTGCATTTGGAGGAGGGGAGGGGCAGGGTGGGATGGGTTTGGGGGAGGGGTTGCAGCTAGGGAGGCAAATCCCGATACCCGGGATTGAAAAAATGGCTCGTGATTTGCCTCCCTAGCTGTGGGGCAGCAAGTGGGAGCGAGAGTTAAAGAGAATAGGGGAGATGGGAAAAATAGCGGGAGACGTAAGTAATGTGGGGGGTGGGAGATGGGGTAGAGCGATTACGGTGAGATAGGAGAGAGGGAATTGGGGGAGATGGGATAGAGAGAGAGAGACTGAATAGGTGGAAATGAGAGAGAAGCAGAATGAATAGGGTGAGATGGGAAAGAAACAGAATGAATAGTGAGAGATGGGAGTATCAAGTGGAGACAGGAAGGTGGGGGGGAAGAGAGAGGAAAAAAACACCCTGTAACTGCGGCCACAGTAGCTAGCAACCCGGCAAAGGACAGTTGCAAAATACTAGTGTTTCAGATTGTTGCAAATTGGTGCAAATTTTTGTTACAGTTGCACTTGTATTTACTAAAGATACATGAGATAACTGAGGAAATACAGTATGAGGACAAGGTGTCCCTTCTGTCGAGCTATCGCCCTGGCTGGTTCAGCCTGATGCTGAGTATTAGAAAATATGGGGAAATTCACACTGGGTTTCCCCTGTTTTCCAGTACCAGACCAGGCTCAGAGGGCTAGGGCTGGTTATTGATCTGGTTAGTGAGCTGTGCAGTGCTTGTCTATTGTTTAACTTCTATTCCACAGTAGAAACCGCTGTAGTATAGAACACACCGTGGCAGGGTGTCATGAAGAAACCACCGGGGTTGGCCGGGTTTTCAGATTAGACCACTGCTAAGTAAATGCTATCAATGGGGGTAATTTAGAGTTGATCGCAGCAGCAAATTTGTTAGCAGTTGGGCAAAACCATAGGGGTGATTCAGACCTGATCGCACGCAGGCATTTTTTTGCAGTGCTGCGATCGGGTAGTTGCCGCCTACACGGGGAGGGGTAGTTGATGTGCAAACGCTTGTGCAGAGAGCTGCACAAACAAAAGTTTGTACAGTCTCTGCACAGCTCAGGACTTACTCAGCTGCTGCGATGATCTGGCCAGGAGCTGACGTCAGGAATCCTCCCTCCAAACGGCTGGGCACGGGTTCACTACGATATGCCGGCGGTCGGGCTCCCGGCGACCAGCATACCGGCGCCGGGAGCCTGACCGCCGGCTTACCGACAGTGTGGCGAGCGCAAATGAGCCCCTTGCGGGCACGGTGGCGCGCTACACGCGCTACGCTATTTTATTCTCCCTCCAGGGTGGTCATGGACCCCCACGAGGGAGAATAAGTGTTGGTATGCCGGCTGTCGGGATGCCGGCGCCGGTATACTGTGCGCCGGGATCCCGTCAGTCGGCATACTGAAGACCACCCCTGGGCACACCTGCGTTTTTCTGGACCCTCCCTAGAAAATGGTCAGTTTACACCCACAAACTGCCTCTTCCTGTCAATCTTCTTGTGATCGCCCGTGCAATCGCTTTCTTTGTTAAACCTGTCACTGTCTGGCGATCTCCGTTACTGGGGGGGGGGGGGGGGGGGGGGGAGACGCGCTTGCGCATTGCGGAGCATATGCATGCACAGTTCTGACCTGATTGCAGCGCTGCAAAAAAAATAGCGTGTGATCAGGTCTGAATGACCCCCCCATGTGCACTGCAGGGGAGGCAGATATAACATTTGCAGAGAGAGTTAGATTTGGGTGGGTTATTTTGTTTCTGTGCAGGGTAAATACTGGCTGCTTTATTTTTACACTGCAATTTAGATTGCAGATTGAACTCACCCCACCCAAATCTATCTCTCTCTGCACATGTTATATCTGCCCCACCTGCAGTGCACATGGGGGGTAATTCTGAGTTGATCGCAGCAGCAAGTTTGTTAGCAATTGGGCAAAACCATGTGCAGTGCAGGGGGGGGGCAGATGTAACATTTGCAGAGAGAGTTAGATTTGGGTGGGTTATTTTGTTTCTGTGCAGGGTAAATACTGGCTGCTTTATTTTTACACCACAATTTAGAATTCAGTTTGAATATATACCACCCAAATCTAACTCTCTCTGCACATGTTATATCTGCCCCCCACCCGCAGTGCACATGGTTTTGCCAAACTGCTAACAAATTTGCTGCTGCGATCAACTCTGAATTACCCCCCTTTAAAACATAAAAACCACTGTCAGTTGACTCTGGTTTTCTAAACGACACCAAAACCGCCGCTTAGTAAATTTTGCTTGTTATCTGTCATTTTATCAGCTAATCAATTTCTTGTGCATCATCATCATCATCTATAATTGTCCTATAGAGTGCATTGAGCTATTTCTACAGTAGGAAAAAAGTAAAAACAGATGCACTTTTGGATCCAACTTAATTGTATATTGGGAAACTGACAGCCAGACAGGTGGACATTAAGTAAAAGCGATCGTTTCAGAGGCACATCTCTCCTATGCAATGCCGTAACCTTCACAGGTGGCATTGGGATCGCACCTGGATATCATTATTCTCAGGTCTTTCTACGCCTCCCTTGTTAATATGTTTTGTTACTCAATATATATATATATATATATATATATATATAGAAATAGTCCGGCGGCACTCACGGCAATAAAGACAAAAGGCAGCTCCAATCAGCCAAGCTGCCTTTTGTCTTTATTGCCGTGAGTGCTGCCGGACTATTTCTATACATGTGTGGGGAACCGTGCAGGTTCTTTATGGAAGGCACCGGCTGTTAATGCTTGTTTCATTTGGGAAGGAGTGCCGCTTGACTGCTTTACTATATATAAATATATATATATCTTTTCCTGGCGCTACTACATTTTCTATGTATAATATAGACAGAAATCATCACAAACATCTTCCTAATACGCTTATCTACTTTGCTGCTTTTGACCTGTGTTGTTCTCTACTTTGTAGACATTCTGAACATAATCTTCTTATGCCTGTTAGGCCCCTCTGCGGCTGAACCCCGTACAGTCTCCTATTTGACTTCTATAGACTTCTGCTTTAGTGACCTTATTACTGTCTATGTGATGACAAACTGGCCGTGTTTGTCCATTCTCATCTGCACTCTAGTCACGTACCAGGAAAACGCTTCTGGTTGGTCGATCATCACTTTAAACTGATTATGTGTAAGGCTCAGCTTCTAATCCCGCCTAAGATCATTTGTCTTGACAACCTTTCTTTCATTCTTCATAACATTGCAATCAAGTGAGCTTGGCAAAGCTGGGTGTTGCATTTAGCTCACAGTTGCTGAGCGTTGTTTTAGTTAAATTGCTACAAACTCATATATGATGATCCCTGCTCCTGTCCCACCAAGCTGCCGTGCACCACAAAATCCTGCCAGAGACGCTGTCTATCTATCTCATTACATACATATATCTGTATATACATCTATCTATCTATCTATCTATCTATCTATCTATCTATCTATCTATATATAACAAATCTGAGGGCGCTAGCAATATGGTACTGTTTGATCAATTGCTTATCATTAAAACAGTTCATAATTGTAAGAATCATATAAGATTTATTCATGAAAATACAGAAAAAAAGCATAAACCAGGCATGTCCAAACTGCGGCCCTCCAGCTGTTGAGAAACTATACATCCCAGCATGCCCTGACACAGCTTTAGCATTCTCTGACAGCAAAACTGTGTCAGGGCATGCTGGGATATGTAGTTTCACAACAGTTTGGACATGCCTGGCATAAACAGTCTCTATCTTTTCACAAGAAGAAGTCCTCAAAAGTGTTCTTTTTGATCATTCAGTTTCTTTTGTCAATGATTCCATATGTTACGGAACAATAGAACAACCCAACGCGTTTCGTCCCTCAGCGAAGCCAAGAACCCTTTTGAAGACTTCTTCTTGTGAAAACATGCAGAGACTGTTTATACTTTTATTCAGTATTTTCCTGAATAAATTTTATATAATTCTTACAATTATGAACTGTTTTTAATGATAAGCAATTGATCAAACAGTACCATATTTCTAGCGCCCTCAGATTTGTTTTTCTACGTGTTACTATTTGTGAACCTGACTAACAGGAGGTTCTTCTAGAGGTGCTGCTCCTGTCTTTCGTAGCACTGTTGGGCACTTTCTCCTTTCTCTCTCTCTCTAGTGCATGGGATAAAAGTTCAGATTCAGAATGTTTGGTACTTTTATTGGTTATTTGTTCACTGCAGACAGTAGATAGCAAAACGTCAGAAGCTATTCCTGTCTTAAGATTTATTCTGTGTGAGTGACGCACCTACTTTTGCAGCTCTATATTGTTGAATATGTTTATCCTGTGAAGGACCTGGCAAATATATATTTCATTCTTAGGGGGGAATTCAAATGTTTGCATCAGCAGCTGACAGTACTGGGCGCCTGACGGCGCAATTGAATTGTTGCTTAGTTCGAGCGAGAACAGCTGACCCGTTTGGGCGGTCAAAATATGCTTTGGGTCCCCTGTCACCACTCCAATTTCCAAATATGCCACATGGTGGTTGACAGGGAGAGGCAGTGGGAGACTGGGAAAGGCAGTTACAGGGGGTGACAGAGTGAGGCAAAGAGAGAAGGAAAACAAATGTGTAATATGTTTTATATAGGCTATAATACTTATTTTAAATACATTTTTTATCCATGTCAGAAAAGAAAATGTGTACCAGTGTTTGCTGTAATTTTTTTTATTTTTTATCTCTGGTGTTACTCATGTGGGGCAAACAGAAACCCTAAGGCCCATAGGCGTGCGCAGCACATTTTATTAGGGGGTGCACCATCGGAGGGGTGTGTTTAGCACCGCCTTTTGGGCGTGTCTAGCACCATCTATTGACGGTCAAAGCAATATAAAATATCCACCCTTGTACCAATCCTAATAAAGCAGATGCATTGTCAGATGTTGTGGTGTGCACCAAACAAACACCCCTGATGGCACTCACTGCAATTACACTGCTCCTCCTCAGCCTGGTCTGGCTCCCCCTCTCTTTCCCCTGCAAGCTGCAGCAGCTTACTTAAAAGTCAGTCACTCACTGACACTGACAGTCGCAGACTAGTACTGCTGCTGCTGGAAAAACGAGTGACGTGTCAATGCTGCTGCAGACCGCCTGCCAGTATTGAATTTGTCTTCCTAAGAGGAACGCTGGCTGCATGCTGCTCCTCCTCAGTGGCTGGCGTTGGCATAGCATAGAAGGAGAGAGGTGGGCGGGTGTGACGGGTGGGCGTGCTAGCAGCATGACGTAATCACGTCACATCACGCTGTTTTTGTACATGGAGGTGGAGCCGGGAGTTTGAAAGCCGGTGGCAGTGGCACCCTTGATTAACCCAGGCGTCCGGTCAGTAATGCAGTCCTGACAGGGTGCAGCGCAGAGGGGACAGTAATCAGCCTGCTCGGCGATCGCTGTATCAGGCATGTGAGATCGGGGTGCCAGACATTAGGGGGTGCCTGTGCGCACCAGGCAGCCCCCCTGCGCACACCTATGCTAAGGCCTATCAGCCTGTTAGACTATGGTATAAAACGGGAACCTTTGTTTTGAAACTTTTTCATAAACCTGATCATACACTGTATCAAAATTTAGTTATTTTTAAGTTTTTTGTATGGATTTTTTTTCCAAGTTCTGCTTCATTTTCTAGTCATCAAGATTATATTATGTAGGATTGTGTACTTAACATAGGCTCACACATTTAAGGGGGTACACACGGAGCGATAATCTAAGCAATCTGACTAGATTGCTTTAATCTAAGCAATCTGACTAGATTGCTTAGATTTTCAGCAAGATCGCTCCGTGTGTAGCCCTAGCAGCGATAGCGATGCGCAGCCCCGCGCATCGCTATCGCTGGTGCTAGATTGGCCTGCATGTAAAGCCCCTAGGCACCGCATGTTCTGTTTTGATACCTACTTTTATCTATTTATCCTGTGAAGTCAGTATCCAATGGATATGAGAGCTCATTGCTCATTTTTCTATCTCTTTTCTTTCATTTTCATGTTACTTTTTGTATTTTTCTATGTGTGCCCTCCTTTTCTCCCTTGTGTGTACTCCCCTCCCCTCCTGAGGTATACATTCTGACAAACGGGGTTTCTACTACTGTGACCTTACTGATAATGGACTAGGTAAGATGGATATGCATGCTGTGTCTACTGTTACTTATCATAGATGTCAATGATTAAGATTGGTAGCTGGAATGTGGGTGAGATAAATTCCCCTCTAAAGCGCAAAAAAAATCTTATGTATCTTTCCAAAGTGTATATAGACCTGGCTTTCCTACAGGAATCTCATGTAATTCCTGCCGAGGTTCAGAAACTCAATATGCTGCGGTGGAAGGTTCTGGCTTCGGCGTCCTTCTCATTGAAAGCTCGTGGGGTAATCATTTTGGAACGGCAACACTTACCTATTGTTATACAGAATATTACTGTTGACCCCAGTGGCCGATATGTCCTTTGTCATCTTTTGATTGAGAAACAACTAATTTATTGAGAGTCCAACGTCCCCCGGCCACCATTTATCCATTAAAGAAGCTTGATGGCCCTCTATCCACCTCTAACGTACAAATTGCGTGTATACTTACCACCTACTATACAGCATTATATCCCCCCCCCCCACCCCCCCCCCCCCCCCCTTCACCTTTATTTTATACCTCTGCCATTTGAGCTGGTCTTCCCATCCCACAGATATCTGCTGACCACAGTTAAGGTGTGTACACACGGTAAGATTTTTTCATTCGATTCTGACTATATAGTCAGAATCGTATGAAAAGATAGTGCAGATCGCAAGGTGACAGTCACCTTGCGATCCCGATCCGATGCCGATGCGCGGCCCCGCGCGGTCGGCATCGGCAGAAAAAATAGGCTGTGCAGGCAAGTCAATCCTGACTATCTCTATAGAAGAGATAGTCAGAATTGACACTTAGCCAAAATCGCACATAGCCAGCATCGCAAGCACACTCATTATGTGCTTGCGATACTGGCTAAGTGCCGACCCGGCCCCCTGTCGCACGGTGAGAATCGGATAAGTCCGAATCTCACCGTGTGTATGCACCCTAACTCTTTAACTGCCCCCATTACAGTGCATGAAGTCATGAGAGCAATCTCAGGCCTCAAAGCGGGCAAGGCTCCCGGCCCAGACTGTTTTACGTCTGACTATTACAAGCTACTCCACGAAAATTTCACCGATACTCACGAAGGTCTTTAATATCATACTTTCCTCCGGAAAGATGCCAACGTATTTCAATGCTTCAGTACTGTGTGTTCTACCCAAACCGGGGAGGGACCCGTCTGTTCCCGGTTCCTACCGCCCTATTTCCCTTCTTAATTTAGATTATAAATCCTTGCCAAAAATTTTAGCTAACCATTTGAAACTGATTTTATCCACAGTGATACACTGGGATCAGACGGGTTTCATCATGGGTAGGAACCCAGTTGTGAACATACGTAAGGTCCTTGCAGTGGTAGAGGACTCCCAGTTTACCATGTCAAACACGCTAAGGGCCATACTTTCTTTGGATGCTGAAAAAGCATTTGACATGGTGCACTGGGACCGCTTATATGATTCCTTGACACGCTTTGGATTCCCTGTACAGTTTATCTAATTCTTCTGCACGTTGTATACTGCCCCGTCTTCTCAAATAATATGCAATGGCTTGCTTTCAGATGGCTCCCCATACTGAGGGTTACCAGGCAGGGTTGCCCACTTTCGCCCCTCCTATTTGCCGTGTCCTTAGAGCTCATGGCTATTGCTTTGAGGCACCCCCCCTTATATAAGGGTATTCAAATTGGGAATATTGATCTCCACATTGCTTTATTCGCTGACAATGTTACTGTTTTTATCTAACCCTAGTCACTCCATTCCTACAGCCTTTGATATCATAAAACAATTTAGTATGTTCTTAGGATATAAAATCAACCTTAACAAATCCGAAATGTTGTTCCTTAAAGGCCTACCCCCTTCTCTGCCGCCGAGAGACCAACTGGACACTATCAACATAATGCCAACGCTTTTAAAATATCTAGGTATTAATGTTCCTCACACGACTTCAGTTTCACATAAACTTAATTACACACCGTTGCTACTTGCCTTTGCGAAATCACTGGATAATTGGCAAAACCTGCCTCTTTCTCTTCTGGGTAGAGTGGAGGTCATAATGTCCATGATATTACCAAAACTCACCTATATAATGCAAATGTTGCCCATTACTCTTTCCCTTTCGAGTATTACTGTAGCCACAAAATTGTTTAGGAAGTTTATCTGGCAAACAAAAAAAAACAGAATTTTCGAAGTTTAGACTCCAACTACCCAGACATGAGGGTGGATTGGGTTTTCCAGATCTCTTAAAATATTCCCAAGCACTCCTCTTCCAATATATTACGGATTGGTTCATGGAGAGTAGTGTTTGTTTTTTATAATATGTATTTATTGATTTTCACATGAGTAAAATCTAAAAACAAATATTTAGTTTTTAGTTATAGGCCCATACACACTTGACGATGCAGACGTCGTTAACGACTTCCCTTGATCTTCCCTTGAACAGCTGAGCAAACGACATGAGCATACACACTACCAACGACCAAAGACCAAAGACCAACGACCAACGACCAAAGACCAAAGACCATTCATCGTTGAAGCATCCAAGCTGAACAGTTTATTAAAATAATGAGCTGGGAACAGGGCTGGTGAACAGTGGCTTGGTCGTTGGTCGTTCACACCATACACATTCAACGACGTCTCTGGTTGGTGACGACCATAGTGGAAATTGAGCATACATGCTCCACAGATAAGCGAGGGTCGTTAACGTCCCGCGGGGCCGCGCATCGGTGGTCGTCGGATGCATACACACTTGACGATATAATGAGCAACGTCGTTGATGAGGGCTGAAATGAACGACGTCGCTCATTTTATCGTCAAGTGTGTATGGGCCTTAACAGTGGAGATTCTGTTGAAGATGATATACAAGAAAAAATAAATAAAAAACATGTAGCTAGCAAGCCATATCTAATAAGCATATGTATAATAAATTATTCAAACCTTGTTATATGTTAATGTATCTGTATAATATTCAATAAAATAAATTTTGTAATAAAAGTTGTGTTTTGATTTAATATCCTGCAATTTCCTGAATAATACAGATCGAAATGTGATCTTGAAAATCTCCACTTTAGTATATGAGCGGACATCATAACATAAACAAAACAAAGAGCACATACTGTATAAAGAAGGGGAGAAGGGGGGTATAGAGAAGAAAGATAGAGAGGTTGAGGGAAAGATACATATAGCCAAGGTCACCCTGTGGAGTCTAACTCCATATCAATATTGTGAGACAGTAAATAAGGGTTCAAGAGCTAACATAGTACATATAATGGCAGATCATTCTACTGCATATCAGAAGTTGAGGCATAGATAATCTACTTATATAATATCCATACAATTCAGTTACAACCTTAATTTCTCTTACGTCCTAGAGGATGCTGGGGTCCACATTAGTACCTTGGGGTATAGACGGGTCCACTGGAGCCTTCGGCACTTTAAAAGTTTAATAGTGTGGGCTGGCACTTCCCTCTATGCCCCTCCCAGAGACCTCAGTTTAGAATTTGTGCCCGAGAGAGCTGGACGCAGCTAGTGGAGCTCCCACAAGGGTTTCACTAAAAGATAATTCTAAGGTTTTAATTCAACACAGGAAGGCTGCTGGCAACAGCCTCCCTGCTTCGAGGGAGTTAGGAGGGGAGTAAGATCCAACTTCTCGCATAGTTCAATGGCTCTTGACTCCGCTGACAGGACACCATTAGCTCCTGAGGGTACTGATCGCATAGCTCCAGATAGCGTACGTTCACTCCCGCAGCACGGCTGCCACCTCCTAACATGCTGAAGAGTTGCTGAGTGGTGAGTATACCGCCAGCGGACCGTCAGAACGGGACGCTGGTATTTTCTTTAGGGTGGCATAAGGGACGGAGCGCAGCAGTGACAGGCTGCGCTCCGGCGGGCTCACAGTGACACTTAGGGTGCAGAGTGCAGAGGGGCGCTCTGAGCCGGCATTTCCCTACACTGGTTGACAAAAGCTGCACAGGGGCTAGATCCCGCTGTCCAGCATAAATCCCTCAGGCCAGTATAATCTCTAAAATGGCGGGAGAGAGCCGCACCATTACGGGGGCGGGGCTTCTTCCTCACTATGACCCAGCACTCACCAGCGCCATATTCTCCCTCCAGATCCTAGGAACAGGATGCTGACAGGACGTTGACCTCCTCTTAACTCCTGCGGTACCAGGGTGTTATAGAAGGGGGGAGTACATAGTAGCATAACCTTATAGGTTAATATTGCGCTGAGGTGGCATATATAATTGCATATATAAAACTTCAAAGGGTGCGTGGGGGCTGGCTCTGAACTCTGTTGTTCCTTTCACGATTTTGGTAGGAATACTGTCCCTGACATATCCCTGTGTGACTGTGTTTTGTGTGAGTGTCATTTTGCACATTATCATGTCTCAAGAATCAGGTGCAGCAGAGCTGGAATCCTTAGAGGACGCCATTTTAGGGACTCAGGATTGCAATGTGGTAGCTCTTCCCTCAGGGGATGAACCTATATGGCTTAAGGGAATAAAGTGAATGATATCTCAAATTTCCCACAAAATGTCTCATACTGAGAAAGAAACAGGTTTGTAGACAGTCTGTAGAGAGTGCTTTGTTTGCAGAACCCTCTACTTCTACCAAACCAGCAAAAAAGCGTTCACTTGCTGAAATTATGCAAGTCAACACGGATACCGACTCCGATACGGGGGAGGGCTCAGATGACACCAGGATAGCTGATGCTGCCCTGGCTAAAAGTATAAGACACATGATTCAAGCCATAAAAGAAGTGTTAGAGGTAACTGACACTACCCCAGTACAGGAAAATAAAGCTTATTTTAATTTGCATAAAAAACCTGCAGTTACTTTTCCTCCTTCAGAGGAACTTAACACTCTATTTAAAAAATCCTGGTTAAATCCAGAGAAAAAAAAATCCAAATTCCAAAGAGAATTCTGGTAGCTTATCCATTCCCTTCAGAGGATAGGAAAAAATAGGAAACCCCGCCTATGGTCGATGCTTCGGTGTCCAGACTATCAAAAAGGATTACTTTACCTGTACCCGGTACGGTAGCACTTAAAGAAACAGCCGACCGCAAGATTGAAACTACACTCAAATCCCTTTACACGGCCTCAGGTACTATTCTTAGGCCCACTATAGCATGTGCATGGGTATCTAGTGCCATTGTAAAATGGTCTGAGAATTTATCAGAAGAACTAGATACTATGGATAGGGATGATGTGGTTTTACTCCTTGATCACATTAAAGATTCTGCAGGTTTCATGGTAGAGGCCATGAAAGACATAGGACTTATAGCAGCAAGAATGTCGGCTACTGTATGTCTATCTCAGCATGCAGAGGTCTCTGGATTCGCCAGTGGACTTCGGACACAGAATCAAAGAAGAGTTTTGAGACTCTTTCCTATACCCGGGAGGTGCTATTCAAAGAGGCACTGGATACCTGGATATCCAAAGCAACGGCGGGTAAGTCAACATTTCTTCCTTCCACACCAGCTCCGCCACGGAAACCATACAGCACCCCTCCGATGCATTCCTTTCGGGCCGCAAAAGCCAAAAGGGGCAGGGGTGGCCAATCCTACTTCAGGGGAGGATGTGGAAAATCCAAGAGAACAACCGCAGCAGCAGCAGGTCCTCAGGAACAGAAATCCACTTCTGCTTCCTCCAAAACCTCAGCATGACGATGGGGCTCCCCTACAGGTGGGAGCACGCTTACAGAATTTCAGTCAGACGTGGGCCCTATCATGCTTAGATCTCTGGGTACTACAAATTGTGTCCCAGGGGTACAGACTGCAATTCCAGCAACTCCCACCTTGCCGATTTTTCATGTCAACCTTATCAGTTTCTCCAGAAGAAAAGTCAAATACTCTGGAGGCCATTCAGAAGTTGGTCCGAGACAGGGTAATTGTTCCCATCCCACAGCCACAACAAGGCAGAGGGTTTTACTCCAGTCTGTTTGTGGTACCGAAGCCGGATGGCTCAGTAAGACCAATTTTAAATCTCAAGGCATTGAACCCATTCTTAAAGGAATTCAAGTTCAAGATGGAGTCCCTAAGGGCAGTGATCTCCAGCCCGGAGGAAGGGGAATTCCTGGTGTCTCTGGACATTAAGGACGCGTACCTACATGTCCCCATTTGGCCTCCTCATCAATCCTACTTAAGATTTGCTGTCCAGGAATGTCACTATCAGTTCCAGACACTACCGTTCGGGATGTCAACAGCACCGAGGATATTCACAAAGGTGATGGCAGAGATGATGGGTCTCCTGCGCAAGCAAGGAGTGAACATTATCCCATATCTGGACGATCTATTAATCAAGTCAACTTCCAGGGAAAAGTTGCTACAGAGTATCACACTGACAGTGCAGATACTCCAGGACAACGGTTGGATTCTCAATCGCCCAAAGTCTCAGTTGGAACCAACACAGAGATTAGCATTCTTAGGAATGATACTCGACATAACAGTACAGAGGGTGTTTCTCCCGTTGGAGAAAGCGTTGGTGATTCAATCAATGGTTTGAGAGATCTTGAAGCCAGACCGAGTATCGGTCCATCAATGCATTCGCTTGCTGGGAAAGATGGTAGCTGCTTACGAAGCCCTACAGTTCGGACGTTTCCAAGCGAGGTCCTTCCAACTGGATCTCCTGGACAAATGGTCCGGATCACATCTTCACCTACAACAGCGGATATGCCTGTCGCCAAAAGCCAGGATCTCACTCCTCTGGTGGCTGCAGACTTCTCACCTGCTCAAAAGGGACGCAGGTTCGGGATTCAGAACTGGATCCTCCTGACCACGCATGCAAGTCTAAGAGGTTGGGGAGCGGTCACTCAAGGGGAAAACTTCCAAGGAAGATGGTTAAGTCAAGAAGTTCTTCTTCACATAAACATCTTGGAACTGAGAGCAGTTTACAATGGACTTCTGCAAGGGGCTCATCTACTAACAAATCAAGCCATTCTAGTCCAGTCGGACAACGTGATGACAGTGTCTTACATAAACCACCAAGGCGGAACAAAAAGCAGAGCTGCAAATGGCAGAGATGACAAGGATACTCCTCTGGGCAGAAAGACATGCAAGGGCTCTGTCAGCAGTCTTCATTCCAGGAGTGGACAACTGGGAAGCAGACTTCCTCAGCAGACACGATTTCCACCCAGGAGAATGGGGCCTCCATCTTGAGGTATTCGCAGAGATAACAAATCTTTGGGGAGTTCCTCAGGTAGACATGATGGCATCTCGTCTCAACAAGAAACTTCGGAGATATTGTTCCAGGTCGAGAGACCCACAAGCAGTGGCAGTGGACGCACTGATAACTCCGTGGGTGTTCCAATCGGTGTATGTGTTCCCTCCACTTCCGCTAATCCCTACTATTCTCAAGTTGATAAAAAGAACAAAAGTTCAAGCAATTCTCATTGCTCCAGACTGGCCAAGGAGGGCTTGGTACCCAGATCTTCTGGACTTGCTCCTAGAAGATGCTCGGCCTCTTCCACTCAGAGAAGACCTGCTTCAGCTGGGGCCGTTTGCTTATCAAGACTTACCGCGGCTACGTTTGACGGCATGGAGGTTGAACGACAGATCTTAGCCCGAAAGGGCATTCCTTCTAAGGTCATTCCAACACTCATTCAGGCTAGGAAGGGGGTAACGTCGAAACATTAACATTGAATTTGAAGGAAATACGTGTCTTGGTGTGAATCCAAGAAATTTCCTATGGTGGATTTCGAACTAGGGCGTTTGCTCCTGTTTCTACAGGCAGGTGTGGATGTGGGCCTACGCCTAGGCTCGATCAAGGTTCAGATTTCGGCCTTGTCCATTTTCTTCCATAGACAATTGGCGGTCCTCCCGGAGGTTCAGACTTTCCTGAAATTGGTTCTGCACATACAACCTCCTTTTGTGCCTTGGGATCTAAAGGTTGTGGTGCAGTTCCTACAATCGGACTGGTGTGAACCTTTAGGGAAAGTGGACCTAAAGTTTTACACGTGGAAGGTGGTCACACTGTTAGCCCTGTCATCCGTGAGGCGGGTGTCAGAATTGGGAGCGTTGTCTCATATGAGTCCTTACTTGATATTCCATGAGGATAGAGCTGAACTCAGAACTCGTCAGCAATTTCTTCCAAAGGTGGTATCAGCTTTTCATATCAACCAACCTATTGTGGTACCAGTGGCTACTGACACTTCAGCTTTCGCAAGATCCTTGGACATTGTCAGGGCTTTGAAAATGTATGTGGCGAGGACTGCTCGTCACAGGAAGTCTGAAGCACTTTTTGTGCTATACGATCCCAACAAGATTGGGTGTCCTGCTTCAAAGCAGACTATCCAGTATGCTTATTCAACGGCAGGATTGCCGGTACCGAATTCGGTAAAGGCCCACTCTACTCGTAAGGTGGGTTCTTCCTGGGCGGCTGCCCGGGGTGTCTCGGCTATGCAATTATGCGGAGCAGCTACTTGGTCAGGATCAAACACGTTTGCTAAATTTTACAAGTTTGATACTTTGGCCTCTGATGACCTACGGTTTGGTCAATCGGTTTTGCAGGAACCTGGTGCACTTTCCCACCCTTGAGCGGAGCTTTGGTACTAATGTGGACCTCAGCATCCTCTAGGACGTAAGAGAAAACAGGATTTTATAACCTACCGGTAAATCCTTTTCTCGTAGTCCGTAGAGGATGCTAGGTGCCCGCCCAGTGCTCCAGTTTCTCCTGCACAGTTGTTACTTGTTAAGTAATGGCAGATGTTGCTGCCACTTTTGTTCATGCATATTGGCAGGGTTTCTATGTGTTACATGCTGGTTGCATGATTATAAATTGATGTGGGCTGGTGTGAATCTCGCCACTATCTGAGTAATATCCCTCTCTTGAGGTTGTCAGTCTCCTCTGGCACAGTTTCTATAACTGAGGTCTGTGGGAGGGGCATAGAGAGAGGAGCCAGTCCACACTATTAAACTTTTAAAGTGCCAAAAGCTCCAGTGGACCCGTCTATGCCCCAAGGTACTAATGTGGACCCCAGCATCCTCTACGGACTACGAGAAAAGGATTTACCGGTAGGTTATAAAATCCTGTTTTTTGTTCAAAGTGTGTAACAGTAATGTAAGCAAATGAGTAAATGATAACAAAGTCCAACGTATTTCAGTGTATTGTCTTTGTCAAGGTGTCACACCTTGACAAAGACATTACGTTGAAACATGTTGGTGGAAGTACTAGGGATTCTGAATTACTAAGGGATCCAGTTCTTGGAGTGAGGCAGTCCGGACCTGCAGTATACCACACTCCAGGGCAACAAGAGCCACCTCTCTTCCTTATCACCAGAGAGTTCTGGTCCGGGTATATCGGCGTAGAAGCAATCCAGACCTATGTTCATAAGACAATCTTCATGAAAATCGGACGGGAAAAGATACCTTTATGAGTGTTTCACAGCCACCAGCACTGGTTTGGCCTATTACATTGACCATAAATAATTTGAATTGGTTCTGGACCACCAGTACAAGGCTCCCCTGCAAGTGTCCTGAGGCAACCCAGGGTGCCACGGCACACAGTTTGAGAACCACTGGTATAGACTATTCATAGTCAGTTTCTTTAACCATGGAGACCTTTTTATAAACTTCCTAGTAATAGTTATATTTAGATGATATTTAAGGTAAGAAGCAACTTTTGTTATACAGGTTGAGTATCCCATATCCGAAATACGGAATATTGCGAAATACGGACTTTTTGAGTGAGAGTGTGATAGTGAAACTTTTGTTTTTTGATGGCTCAATGTACACAAACTTTGTTTAATACACACAGTTATTAAAAATATTGTATTAAATGACCTTCAGGCTGTGTGTATAAGGTGTATATGAAACATAAATGAATTGTGTGAATGTAGATACACTTTGTTTAATGCACAAAGTTATAAAAAATATTGGCTAAAATTACCTTCAGGCTGTGTGTATAAGGTATATATATAACATAAATGCATTCTGTGCTTAGACTTGGGTCCCATCGCCATGATATCTCATTATGGTATGCAATTATTCCAAAATACGGAAAAATCCGATATCCAAAATACCTCTGGTCCCAAGCATTTTGGATAAGGGATACTCAACTTGTAATACATTTTCCAAAACAACTTATAATTTATAATTTTACATTAGTTTGAAATTAAACATCTGTTTTTCCATTGGCTAAATAATATGAATGATAATTGTGTCCTTCTAGTTTTAATTGCTTTGGGAAATCCTGAATATTTACGGTACAGATAGATCTCTTAATAAATAATTTAGAGGCACAACAATAAACAGCTGTAAGGATTTGCCGCATCACTATAAGTTTATACAATTCATTTAAAGTAAATAATATTAATATATACATTATATATAATATATATTATATATACTGAGCGCCGGGAGCCCGACCGCCGGCATACAGAAGACCACCCCATTCCGAGTTGTTCGCTCGTTATTTTTCATCGCATCGCAGCGATTTTCCGCAAACTGCGCATGCGCAATGTTCGCACTGCGGCTGCGCCAAGTAAATTTGCTGAGAAGTTTGGTATTTTACTCACGGCATTACAAGGTTTTTTCTTCGTTCTGGTGATCGGAGTGTGATTGACAGGAAGTGGGTGTTTCTGGGCGGAAACTGGCCGTTTTCTAGGAGTGTGTGAAAAAACGCTGCCGTTTCTGGGAAAAACGCGGGAGTGGCTGGAGAAACAGGGGAGTGTCTGGGCAAACGCTGGGAACGAAACTGAATGAACTGATCGCAGTGTAGGAGTAAGTCTCGAGCTACTCAGAAACTGCTTAGAAATTTCTATTCGCAATTTTGAGAATCTTTCGTTCGCAATTCTGCTAAGCTAAGATTCACTCCCAGTAGGCGGCGGCTTAGCGTGTGCAATGCTGCTAAAAGCAACTTGCGAGCGAACAACTCGGAATGAGGGCCATTGTGTAGTACAAAAGTTGCCACAAACACAAGCTGTGTCATACCTAACAATTTGATATACTATATTATTACTTTTATTGTGTTTTGGCACAGCTTCTTTATTTTATAGGTTATACTTTTGCTGATTAAAGTAAAAATTGCTAAAGATAAGATTTTTAAGCAGTGATTTGTGAAATTAAACTTAATTTATTATACCATTATGTAGATGTGGCTAGTGATTTTCTACCTCTAATTAGCTGGAAAAACAATAGCACATGCTTCACTGTCTTCTCCTGGGCAGCTTGTATTACATTGAGGGCCATAAAATAGTTTCAAAAATAAGTGGCACAGTTGTCACCATTGTTAAGGTCTCTATTTTTAAAACATAGAGATTAGTGAAAACCTTCCTGATGAAAAGTTTTCTCCGCACTACCACTTCTACAGTATTCTCATTTTTAGCTGATCCGTAACCTGACATAAATAAGTGTTATATTTCCTAATATTGCTGTAAAACTTTTCTCATGAAAATACACGTGGCAATGTGTTCTAAGTGCCATCATGAAACCGTGCTACAAGGTCAGTGACCTGCAAATATAAGAGATGACATCACAAAGCAAGTGGAGATATTTCATGGATCCCTACTTGTGTTAATGTCACTTTAAAGGGTTCATACACACCTTTATATTTATGTTTTTATATATATATATATATATATGTTATATTCAGTCATTTCTGGTATATTATCTGCAGGGAGGTCTCCTGTCAAACACGCTGCAAGCCACTTTGGCAGTGAAAAGTTTGGATGGAAGCTAAAATGGTATGAGGTAGATTAATACACTAATGGTGTTTTGACGTATTGTTTCAGGAACAATTTGTGTGACTCATGAGATTTAGGAAGCAGCTGTTAAACTCCTGATGCACAAGAATGAGATGAAGGGGGAGTTAATCTTAACTATGCACAGGGGAGGGGGGGAATTACAATGCCTTGTCATATTGTTGTTCACTCTGTGTTAAATTGTTAAGTGGAAAAAGGACAAATGGAAAGTGAACAACAAAAAGGTGTAAATGGACAAGTCAGGCGAGTGCTTTGAGTATATTTAGAAAGGCAAATTGAATGGGAGCCATTGGGCACTAAGCTGGAGCTTTGAAGGAGGTTTCCAGTTACTGCTGAATACTTTTTTCTTTTTATTCCTGCTGAGATGCTTGCACTGAATAAAGCCGTTTGTATTAAAATAATGGACAGCATTATAGTGTCACTTCTGTGAACCCCCTGATACGGGAGGTAAATGTCTGGGATATGATGGTGTATGGTGCACAGCCCTTCTTCTCTCACTGCTCCGGCTTGTTGGGTGTGGCATAAGTGCTAATGGGTCCCTGAATACTTTTGTGCTTAACAAAGGATACAGTGTGCTGGGGTTCAGTAGGATTTCCGATGGACGGGATGCCGGTGGTCAGAATACCGACAGCGGTATCCTCTCCATCAGAATCCCAGCAGCCCCCTCTAAAGTAACCTAACCCCCCTCTGCCCCCTACCCTATACCTAACCCTTCCCGGTGGTGCCTAATGTTCCCAGCTGGTGTCCAACTCTAACCCTCCGTTCCTTGCTGCCTAAACCTAACCCTCCCCGCTTGATGCCTAACCCTGACCTCCCCTTCTATGTGCCTAAACCTAACCCTCCCTCCCGGTCCCTAACCTTCCCGTCCCTTCCCCCTAACCCCCTTCTCCTACCCAAACCTAACCCCCCCGTGCGGCAGAAAGCCAATGCGCCCCGCTGTCAGGACGTTCAGGATGCCAGCTGTTGGTATTATGAGGCCGGTATCCTGTACGGCATCGATATCTAGAAGTCAGGATCCCGGCGTCCGTATATCAACCGCCGGGATCCCATCCTTTGGGAAGCCAACTGCTTCCCGTGTGGTGGAGTGGGTATGGGTGACAAAGTGCCAGAGCAGTGCTTGCAGATAAATTGGGCGCTTGGCTATCTCATGTGAAGCAAGATGACTTTTTATTTAGGAAATGCAAACAAAGAAAACTCCTCTCTTGCAGCACATGAAGCACAATGGTTACATTGTAGGACAATTTCCAACTCCTCCTGCGCAATATTCATGTCATGTACATAGTTCACTGTGGCTTCCTCTTGCACCACATTTTTTACAGTGAGCATAACAATAGATATCAGTACGTACTATGTTCAGTTGTTCCACAGCATTCTAGATTACATTCCCTCAAGGCACTGTCACATGAGGTTTCTCCGCAAAGTCCCCTTCAACAAGGACACTCTCCTGGGTTCGCCATTCTCTTCTTGCTAACGACCCCCACATTCTCCACACTGTTTGCTTTCAAGATTCTATGGAGGAGATTCAAAATGTTTGAAAAGTCAGTTGGGAGTCTGTTTTTTCCTATCTAATAGACAGACACCCAACCGACTTTTCAAACATTTGAATTCTGCCCATGCAACAACTCCCCCTTACTATGGAGGGATTTCTCAGGGGGCTCCAGCAATTGAAAGACTCCATTCTAATGGGGGTCCTAATCATGCCTCGTGACTTCTAATCATTCACCCATTTGCTTCCTCTTTACATGTTTTACACATCTGGTTCATTTCTTCTGGGATACCCCTGGAGGGTAACCGGTCCGATGGTCGACAATGTTAAGGTCAACACTTATTAGGTCGACCGCTATTGGTCGACATTCACATGGTCGACATGGACTAATGGTTGACACCTGAAAATGGTCGACACATGAAAAGGTTGACATGGGTTTTTCAATTTTTTTTTCTTTCTTGGAACTTTTTCATACTTTATGATCCACGTGTACTACGATAGTGAATGGTAACCTGTGGCGAGCAGACCGAGGCACCTTGCCCGAAGCATGGTGAGCGAAGCGAGCCATGCGAGGGGACGCGGTGCACTAATTGGAGTTCCCCGTCACTTTACGCAGAAAACGACACCAAAAAAAGTAAAAAAACTGATGTTGACCTTTTTTATGTGTCGACCTTTCATGTGTTGACCATTTTCATGTGTCAACCATAAGTCCACGTCAACCATGTCAATGTTGACCAATAGTGGTCGACCTAATGAGCGTCAACCTTAACATTGTCGACCATTCATACCGGAACACCCCAGGAGGTGGTTCTGGATACTGTTGTCCCTTTCTTTTATGTGGCCTTCGACTTTGGCTGGCAGCACTTGCCCTCTTGTTCTTTACAGGGTTCTCTAACATGTTCGAGGGAGCTCTAGCTCAAGCTGCAGTCACTCAGTTCAGCTGCAGCTGGTCTACACAGGTGTCTCCCCTCTTCTGTTACTCTGAAAGGGCAACTAACAGGGAGCCTTTTATTATTCAGGGACTTCCCTTTCTCTTCATATGGGACAGTTCTCAGAGGACCCCTTTTCTTACCCTGAGCTGGTTATAGCACTGCCAGAGAGGTATCTTCTAACCATCCATCCAGTGGCGGAACTAGCAAGCGGTGGGCCCAGGTGCGACAAAATGCTTTGGGGCCCCCCCCCCTCCATCCCATCCAAGTCCACCCCCGCACCCCTTGAGAGGATCTGGTGAGGGGGACCTGCTCAGGGCCAGAGAAATGGATACCTAGCAACAGTGCCGTCACTAGACATTTTAGCACTGTGTGCAAGAAACGGCATCGGAGCCCCACCCCTGCATGCAAAACAGGGGCAGTGCGCGCCATAGGCGCGCGCAAAAATACATAGTGGCGTGGCTTCGCGGGGAAGGGGTGTGGCCACAAAATAATACCAATTCCTAAAACGGTGCACAGTAGTCTCCATTCTTCAAATTACGCCGCACAGTAGCACCACTACACCAGGTAGAGACCCTTTTACACCTTACAGCGAACAGATTCCTCTTTTTACACATTACGGCAGACAGCGTCCCCTTTTTACACATTACGGCAGACAGCGTCCCCCTTTTTATACATTACGGCAGACAGCGTCCCTTTTTTACACATAACGTCAGACAGCGTGCCCTTGTTACACATAGCGGCAGACAGCGTGCACTTTTTACACATAACGGCAGACAGCGTGCCCTTGTTAAACATAGTTGCAGACAGCGTACACTTTTTACACATAACGGCAGACAGCGCCCCCCTTTTTACACATTACGGCAGACAGCGTCCCCCTTTTACACATTACGGCAGACAGCGTACACTTTTTACACATAACGGCAGACAACGTACACTTTTTACACATAGCGTCAGACAGCGTGCCCTTGTTACACATTACGGCAGACAGCGTGCCCTTGTTACACATTACGGCAGACAGCGTGCCCTTGTTACACATTACGGCAGACAGCGTGCCCCTGTTACACATTACGGCAGGCAGATTCCCCCTTTTTACACGTTGCGGCAGGCAGTCCCCCGTTTTTACACATTGCGGCAGGCAGATTCCCCATTTTTACACATTACGGCAGGCAGATTCTCCCTTTTTACACATAGCGGCAGGCAGATTCCCCATTTTTACACATTGCGGCAGGCAGATTCCCCATTTTTACACATTGCGGCAGGCAGTCCCCCCTTTTTACACATTGCGGCAGGCAGTCCCCCATTTTTACACATAGCGGCAGGCAGTCCCCCATTTTTACACATAGCGGCAGGCAGTCCCAACAAATAAAGAAAGAAAGAGACAGAAAGAAATAAAGAAAGAAAGAGACAGAAAGAAAGAAAGAAATAAAGAGAAAGAAAGAAAGTAGAATCATACTTACCCTCTCCGCTGGCTCAGGCTCCTCGTGCAGCTTGACGATTCCCGGGCAGTAGACGAGGTGGAGGAGGGAGCCGCAGCAGCGCTGTGTTATATTGGTGGAGGCGCTGCTGCTGCTGCCCCCCTGCTTCACTATAGGCTGTTCTCGGAAGACAGCCTATAGTGAAGCAGAGGGGCAGCAGCAGCAGCGCCTCCACCAGTAACAAAGCGCTGCTGCGGCTCCCTCCTTCACCTCCGTCCTCCTCCTTCCCCCGTCTGTGCCGCTGCTCTTCTCCTCTGTGGGCGGCTGTGCGCTGCGGGCAGCGGTTGCCCGCAGCGCACAGCGGCATGTAATGAGTCAGTTTGACTCATTACATGCTTGGGCCCCTGGACAGAGGCGGGCCCCAGTGCAACGCACTGCTTGCCCTGCCGGTAGTTCCGCCTCTGCATCCATCTCCCTTCACTGCATATATAGCTAATGTTTCCGTGTGTACTCACTGATACCCTTTTCAGACTAGCAAAAATTTTCCAGGTGATTGCACGTGAACGCGCATCAACCCAGGAATTTGCTTAGTCTGAAAGGGTCCTAAAGCAATATCCCGGGTCGAGCATCACGGCATTTCATCCCAGGTCACGACCTGGGTTGAAGCTGGAATCGACCTGGGATACATGCAGTGTGAATGGGTAAGCCGGGTCAAGGCGACCCAGCACCCGTTCTCTGCATAGGAGGAGGCGGCGCTTGGAGATTATCATCTCCAAGCACCGCCTCCTGTAGCGTCGGCAGTGACGTCACCAACCTGGCAATATGCCAGTGTAGGGATGGCCATTGGTGTGGTTGCCATTGATGCCCATCCCTAAAGTAACCATCGATGGCTGCCAACTATGCAGTGGATAACCATTGATGGTTCCCACTATCGATGGTCATCCCTGTTTTTTCACTGACTGGCCCATGGGCCAATCAGAATACAGGGGCGGGGCTTTGCATGTGTCAGCACCACATTTAAAAAAAAAAGTAAAATATTTGATTATACATTTCCACCGATGGAGGGAAACCATCTGGTTCTCCCCTATCGATGACAGAAGTATTCTACATCACCCATAAACCATCAATGATTTTGAATCATCAATGGTCGATGGCCATCCCTATGCCGGGTTGGGCCGCAAGTCTGAAAGGGGTCTCAAGCCAGGTCGCACCCGGCAAGCACCTGTGTACACATTCCCGAGTGCAACCCGGCTATGTAAATCTGAAAGGGGTATGACTGACAGCTGTGCTTGTGCAATGAAGGAGCCTGGTCAAAACCCAGAAGTGAAATCTTCCACAGCTGCTCCCCAAACTGGCCACTGGAATCTCCTCTCTGGGCTTCTCTCGGAGAGGAGCAACAAAAAGTAGGCAGAGCAGACGGATATTGGGGACACTGTTCTGGTATAAGTATAATGATTAATTGTTCTGATATGGTATTGTATAGCTGCAATAGGAGATGCTACTTAATAGACAGTAAATGCATTTTTTTAAATAAATGTCCCCTAAATTTTGAATAAGTAAAGCTAATTCCTTTAAGAGTTGATAGTTTTTGCCTTCTCCTGACCAGTCCTGTTTTTCTCATTTTGCCATGTGTTGTTTCAAGTGATTATTTGTCTATACACTGTGCTCATGTCTATGGAGTTCAGCAATTATCTGCTGACTGCGCAATCCACTGACAATGCGATCCCATGGGCAGATAAAATGCCATTGGTGTATCAGATCCATCGCCCATTCTGAATGACTCACATGGAGCCAATGTTTTCATGACGTGCATCCAATGCGTATATATGTGTGCACAGTTGCGAGCAGCTGAGATGAAACCATAGGGCATTTCACTACCAAGGGCATAGCTACCATAGGTGCACGCAGTGCAGCTGCTATGGGGCCCAGAGCTGAGAGCGGCCACCTTCCCTGTCACAGTTACATGTGTTATATACAGGGTGTAGCTACCATAGGTGAGGCAGTGCAGCTGCTATGGGGCCCAGAGCTGAGAGGGGCCACCTTCCCTGTCACAGTTACATGTGTTATATACAGGGTGTAGCTACCATAGGTGCAGGCAGTGCAGCTGCTATGGGGCCCAGAGCTGAGAGGGGCCACCTTCCCTGTCACATTTACATGTGTTATATACATTTTTCGCCATTGGGTGGTATGTAGTGGGTCCTTTCAAACTTTTTCTTTGGGGCCTTCAATATAGCTAGGTATGCTGATTGTAATGTGGTATAAAATGAACTGGAGGGCATTTTAATGTTATATAATATGAACCGGGGCACTGTAATGAGGCACAATATGAATGGGGAGCACTATATATCATAATGTGAATTGGGGGTACTGTGCGGCATAATGTGTACTGGCAGCTTTGGAATGTGACATAGGGTAAACTTAAGCACTACTGCGATTCATAAAAGAAACTAGGGCACTACTATGGGGCTTAACATTAAATAAGGTTCTACTATGGTTCAGAAAATGAACTAGGGCACTATTATAGGGCATAACATTAACAACTGCTGCAGAGAAGTGTCTCTCTAGAAGCATTGGGATGGGGGCCCCTTCAAAATGTTGCTATGGGGCCCACAAATTTCTGGCTACGCCCCTGCTGTCTGCATTGTATAAAGATCAATAAAAAGTTGTCTGCAATGTATAGAGGTCATCTGGACAAAATGTGCTTGCCAATACTGGTAGGGTAATTTACGTTCCATCTGCTAAAATGTGTATTTCAGGTTTAAGATATTTCACATGGACATTGTCTGAATTTGTATTGTCAAAGTCAGAAAAATATCACGATGCACACTGCCATATTTGCACCTCATACAGGTCCGCGCTGCGCATGCGTGCGCTCTCCCGTGCGTGCGCATACTCGCTGTTGCGGGCACCCGCAGGCACACGGTATGCGCATTTACGGTAGAGTTTCTGTGCGCCCAGCGTGCGACTCAATCGTTATATATTTTCACCATATAATGTATTTTGTAGATCATGGTCCCCTTGATAGATTCTGAAAGTTTAGTTAATATAGCATGTTCATGGACAGAGAGATCCCTCTTTGTTTGATACGAAGGGTCAGACATGGGTCATACAGTGGTGTTTAGTATCCATCGGAAGAGTATTTAATTAGCAATATTCCGGTGTTGGTTTGAAGCTGATTAATCGCTCGTGCGAATAGTTATGGACATAAGTTTATGTACTTTTACTATTGTTTGCACTTACTTATCCATGCGGCGGGAAACCTAGTTTCCCACCCACCTGAGCAGTTGGAAATGGTCTCAGCCCACCTGTATGAATCAACCTATGACCTTTTGTTATAATGCGAAGACGAATTCCTGTGTCCAATGAACAATGAGATTGTAGGGACCATTGAATTGTATTGTGTGTGGGGCATAAATAGACAAGCCGATCATATCCAGCTCACTTTCTTCAACGGTTCTCATCACTGATAATCGGGAGCTGGATATTCAGAAAGGCGCATGCGATCGTCCCTTTGTGCGTAAGTTTTCTCCGCAATCATATTGTCTTTATTGTTATTGTGAGCCAAATCTCTCTCTCTCTTTCTCTCTCTCTCTCTCTCTCTCTCTCTTCCTCTTTCTATCTCATTTTCCCTTAAACGTAATTGTATTGTATTGTATTTCCTGTGTAGTTATCTGGTTAGTTAGTCTATGTTATATTGTAGTGTATAACTTGTATTGTATTATTCTTTTCCAAGTATAACATTCATATAAGGCGTTAGACCCTAAGCCCGGTATTTGTGTATTTCTTATAGTGTTAAGTATTCTCAGAGCGTCGGTGGCGCTCGAACAGCTTTTAAGTTAATAAGGTTACACTGTGTTGCATCTACACTCTATCACTACACTAAAGGTTTTCCTGTATAATACATTGTTCATGGTTTACATATAAAGGTTTAACATTGTGAGCGTTAGCGCCGCTGGTGGTCTCCTCGTGATCCCGAGCGTCCGCTACGCTATAGCGAAACATTACGTTAGTCGGCAGCCAGTAGCGTGCCTGCCTGTGATCTCTTGGCCGTAAGCGAACGTGACGCTTGAGCGTCTCGACTACGGCTAAGCGATTGTTACGCAACGTGCGTACCCTTACGGTACTCCATACGTCAATAGCGTACAGTGTTCTTAGACCTCTTAAAGGGTTTTAAATAAGATAAATATTTAGCTTTATCAATTGGGGGCTCGTCCGTCCTTCACATATCTCTGCTAGGTAATTTCAGCAGACATTATCCATCAGCAAAGGGCGGGAGATCATATTCCTCGTAGTGCTGTCTGGATAAGCGTCTGCTTCGCTTAGTAAAGGGTGCTGAGGGAATCCGGAACCGGAGGTAAGAACAACACGCTAGTGTCTTTTAAAACTGTTTATTTCTGTCTTGCGTACGCACACACGCATATCTGCATTTCTTTTATTCGTGCATTTCCATATATAACTCTCCTGTTTGCCATTTTATAATTGATAAACGTGCTAAGAGAGATTTGTCGCTATTTCATAGTTAAAGTGTAAAAGTAATACATTAAGGGATAAATTGCAAAGCTCGCACACAGCTCTACCTAAAGATACAAGGAGAGATTGGTGTGGTGCTCAGTAGATGATCGAGGATCATCTACATTGATAAATGTGTTAATTGTGTTACGGTGGATATTTGCTTTGCGTACACGTGTCTCTAACAAAGGGTGAGACTCGCGTACGCAACTCAAAGGCCGACGCACGCAGCGTACATTACGCAACGGAGCGTCCGGGTACGCCCACGTAACTCAAATCACACACTAGTGTTATTTTTAACAGGCGAAAAGGTGGCAACGCGATAAATAGCGCAAGTCTATTTTAGTGTCCGAAATTTAGACTAACAGATCCTTCTCCAAATTTACAACACATCTGGTCTAAAGGAAAGAAATTTCTGCGCAGAAATAGAAATAGAAACAAAAGTGTACATGTGGTGAGTGAGTGTTTGCAATTATAAAATTTTTTGAGGTTGAACCACCAGAAGTCGAGTTCTCGTGAGGTACATGCATGTAAGTGACGTACATGGTGGCTAGGGAGGCATCCCTTGTTAAACATAAATCTGAGCATTAGAGTATAGCAGACCAGGAGGTCATACTGTAGTACAGACCAGGAGGTCCGGAACAGACCAGGAGGTCCAGGTACAGCAGACAAGGAAGTCCGCTATAAATAGAGAAAAGAGCACAACCCAGGGGGTTGGTGCGGAACCCATATAGGCCATAAAGCTCATGCTGAAGGAATTCGCAGCCGAAATTTTCGATTCCGCTGGTCGCTCCGCACATAAGATTAGTTGCTTATGTGCAGAACGATTGTACCGCACGTAATTGTGTGCATTAGTTAGTCTGACCAGTGCCATTTGTGTACGAAACGGGTCATAAACGCTATTTGTACATTCTAACGTGATTTGTGTAATTTTTTTTATTTTAAGGGAGGTTCGCCAGTCACTTGGGAACTATCCAACAACCAATAGTTACTGGAAAGGGTCAATGCTCTGCGGAACACACTCACATGTTCCAGTAAATAAAGGTTCATAGGGGCCCTGGGTCGAGTACGCCAGCACTAGGACAGTGTGTAGGTCATATTGGTCGGCGTGGGCGAGTGAGTGGGGTACTCGGTAAACCGCCACCGTCAGCCTATTGTGAACATTTTGGTTTTTGTAAGGGTTGGCTGAAGAAAGCAACACCTTCAAACTATGGGGGCCAATTGTTCAGGTAGGGGGCGATCAACCTCGGTTCGGGTTGATTCAGTAAACCGACCAGTCGGGTCGGCAAGGTATGTAATGTGTGAAAAATACGGGTCACACACAGAAGTTTTATGTGATGAATGGGAGAGAATGACTGTACATGATGGGGAGAAATTCCCAAGAGTAGGTAGCTTTAGCCCAGAAGTGTTACAAAATCTAAGGAGGAGGATATGTCTCATTAAATCAACAAAGAGACGGATCAAACATTATGATTATTTGCAGTTATGGCAACAGGAGGGTGAAATACAGAGAGGATTGGCTCAGGCGGCGGGATCTAACCCTATCAGGAAACTGATAGCCACGGCACCACCGCCACCTTACATAACGGGAGAGAAATTGGTTGCGGAGAATGATGCACTAGGGTGTAACAAACAAACACTTAGCAACTGTGTAAATGTTAATAAGTTAACCAATACAAGTATTAACCCGTGCAAGTTGTACCCTGTTTTGAACTTTCCCCAGGAGTGTGATCAAGAGGACGAATCGGCAACAATATCGGCGCTTTCTCTAGCAGCCACCTTATCAGAAACTACAGTAGGCACGGCCCAACCCTTAAGATCAGTAACAAAGGCCCCTAGCGGAGGGACAGGTGAGGTCGTATCTACGGGTAAGTACGGCACCATACACTATGCTGAAACCATTTCACCACAGGCTGTAGAATCTACACAGAATGATGTTGCTAGACTTAATCCTGTTAGGGTGATAGCTGTTCCAAATGGGAAAACAGACACCACAGGAGTCACTCCCATTAGGAACATTGCCATGTATAGCCCATTTTCCCGAATGGAATTAAGAACCATAGTGTCTGAATTCCCTGACCCTAGGAAAGACTTAGTTGCTAGCCAGAAATACATCAGAGACCTAGGGAACACTTTAGAGCCCAATAACAAAGACTGGCAGGTATTGCTGAGGGCATGTTTACCCTCCAATGTCGACTCAGCTCAATTTTTAGCTGACTGTGGATTGGATCAGGATGTACCTCTTACAGATGTGTACAACAAACATAATGTAAAAAGGATAAGTTTACAGTTAAAGGAGTATTTCCCAGCTGTAGTTAAATGGAACAAGATATTCTCCATTAAACAAAAAGAGTCAGAAACAGCTGCAGAGTATTTTCACAGGGCATTACTAGATATGGCTAAATACACAGGCATAGAGGACATTAAAACAAACATAAACCATCGAGAAGTAGCAGTATCTGTACTAATGGATGGTTTAAAAGAAGCATTAAAGACAAGGGTACAGACCACGCAACCATGTTGGCGAGGTCTGTCGGTGGCTACTTTGAGAGAGGCAGCTATTGATCACGATCGGAATATCACCAGACACAGGGAATTACAAGGTGATAAATTAATGGCCGTAAGTATACAGGCCCTGACCACAAGGCAGCCTTTGTATAAATCACCAAACCCTGTGGGTAAGTCAAATGTGGTAACTTGTTTTTCTTGTCATAGACAGGGACACTTTGCACGAGACTGTAAATCGAGAAACATACAAAAGTCTTATCAACCCCCTAGACAACAACACGACACACGACATTGGGAGCAGGGTCCACAGAAACGGAGTTATGAGCCACATGCAGGGGAAACAAAAAGATACCCCCCGAACAGAGACTGGCAAGCCTCTGGTAGTTCCCATTTAACCCCTTCTCAAGTAGTTGCTGCCAGCGGGATTCAGGGAGGTCACCATACCCAATAGGGGTGTGGCCATACCTGTAATCTGCAGCCAGTAAAATTGATTGCAAGTCTTGGAAGTGAACCCGAAATTGCAATTAATGTAGCTGGTAAATCATTAAACTTTCTTGTAGATACGGGGGCGGCCAAATCAGTGATAAATTCGACAATGGGCATGAGAACCACTGGTAAGACAATTCCAGCCATGGGAGTAACGGGAGTAGTCCAGCATTACCCTGTTAGCAAACCAGCAGAGATTACAATAGGGCCGTTACATACCAAGCATTCCTTTTTGCTGGCTGCATCGGCACCGACTAATCTCCTGGGAAGAGACTTATTGTGTAAAATGGGGTGCGTCATTTATTGTACTCCTGAAGGTGTATTCTTGGACATACCTGAGAATCACGCTCAGGAAGTGCGAGACATGTTAGACTCCCCATCAAAATTAATGTCACATACCATTATGACAAATAGGACTCCATCCCAGGTAGAAGAAATGACATCCCAGATACCAGAGTCACTTTGGACTAAAGATGGACAGGACACTGGATTAATGGCAAACGTAGCTCCAGTAGTTGTACAAGTAAAAGATGGTAGGATAGCGCCAAAAATCCCACAGTACCCTCTGAAGCCAGAGGTGGAGTTAGGAGTTTACCCAGTAATAGAGCGCTTGCTACAACAGGGCATTCTGGTAAGAACATCCAGCACTGCCAATAGTCCCATCTTCCCTGTGAAAAAGAGTGGGGGGAGGGGTTACAGGCTAGTGCAGGATCTAAGGGGGATTAACAAAATAGTTGAGAGTCAGTTCCCCGTAGTGCCAAATCCAGCTGTCATCCTTATGCAGATCCCTCCCACTGCGAAATTTTTCACTGTTATTGACCTCTGCTCCGCTTTTTTTTCGTTACCCCTACATCCTGACAGTCAATATTTGTTTGCATTTACATACAGAGGAGTCCAATACACATGGACTCGATTACCACAAGGTTTCATAGACAGTCCAAGTATATTTTCCCAGGCTTTGCATGATTGTTTACAGTCTTTCCAACCAGAGAGTGGATCAGTATTGATACAGTACGTGGATGATTTACTACTGTGTTCAGATTCATTGGAAGCATCCCTGAAGGATATGAAACAGCTCCTGTTTCATCTTTCAGACACAGGACACAAGGTTTCCAAAGACAAGTTACAAATATGCCAAACTAAAGTAAAATATTTGGGACACTGTCTAACACAAGGACTGAGACACCTGACCGCTGATAGAATTCAAGCAATTAGAGACATGACTCTGCCTCAAACCCAGCAACAGATCAGAACGTTTTTAGGAATGTGTGGGTATTGCCGTAACTGGATCCCAGGATTTTCCATTCTGGCGTTACCTTTGCAGGAGATGGTCTCCTCAAACAAACCTGATCGGATTTCGCATACAGACGAGTCCGAAATGGCATTTGAGAGACTTAAACAGTGCCTAACGCAGGCACCAGCATTAGGTATGCCAGACTATGGGAAACCCTTTGAGCTGTACGGAACAGAAAGTGCTGGTTGCGCGGCAGGCGTCCTAACCCAAAAGCACGGTGATGCCAGCAGGCCGGTAGCATACTACAGCGCTCAGCTAGATACGGTAGCGCGATCCCTCCCCACATGCTTGCGAAGCGTTGCTGCGATAGCATTGCTAGTAACGAAAAGCGAAGATGTAGTGCTAGGTCACAACCTCACAATTCATACACCACATGCAGTGTCAGCCTTGTTAAATTCTGCCCAAACCAGGCACGTCTCATCAGCGCGGTTTACAAGATGGGAATTGGCACTAATGGCCCCCGTAAACATCACCATAAGGAGATGCAGTGCATTAAATCCTGCAACATATCTCCCAGGTGTGCCTGGACAGGCACAAAGGGTGGAGGATGAGAGTGGTGGGGAAGGAGGATTTAATACAAAGGAGGACACACATGATTGTATGGAATATTTGACCCAAAATTTTACCGCAAGGCCTGACATCAGTGACAACCCACTGGAAGATGTAGATCTTACCTTCTACACGGATGGTAGTTGTCACAGACAATCAGACTCGGGAGACTTGTGTACTGGATACGCAGTCGTAGATGACCAAGGCACCATAGAAGCAGAACCGCTAGGCCCACCTCACTCAGCCCAGGTTGCTGAACTGGTCGCCCTAACCAGAGCATGTGAATTGGCTAAGGGCAAGTCAGCCAATATCTACACCGATTCTAGATACGCCTTCGGGGTAGTCCATGACTTCGGAGCCCTATGGCGCCTCAGAAATTTCATGACAGCAGCTGGTACACCGGTAGCGCATGCAGCTCACATCAAAAGGCTTCTAACAGCGATACAGGAACCCGACAGAGTGGCTGTTATCAAGTGTAAAGCACACACATATAGCCAGGACCCAGTATCACTTGGTAACAGCCGTGCAGACGAAGCTGCTAAGTTAGCAGCTGGTACCCCCAGACAAACAGACACCACACAATTGATGGTATTTAATACCATCAACACACAGAAGTTGTGTGAAATGCAAAATTTGTGTTCCACACAGGAAAAGGCAGTCTGGAAGGCAAAGGGATATGGCCAGGAGTCCTCAGGACTCTGGACGGATGGACAAGGTAAACCAGTGGCCCCCAGAGCATACCTTCCATGTTTAGCTGAGGCAGCACACGGGCTGACTCATCTGGGCAAGGAGGGAATGTGCAAGTTGGTAAGAGCATATTGGTGCGCCCCAGGATTTTCATCTCATGCGAGTAAGAGAGCAATGTCATGCCTTACCTGCTTGAGAAAGAATATCGGAAAGGCAATACCAACAGAGCCATCTCATATCCCACCTACAGGCGGCCCTTTTCAGGTAATACAGATTGACTTTATTCAATTACCTCCTTGTCGAAATTTGAAATATGTACTTGTTTGTATAGATGTATTCTCAAATTGGGTCGAAGCATTTCCTGCGGCCACAAACACCGCTATGTTTACTGCTAAGAAAATTGTGCAGGAATTTGTATGTAGATATGGTATCCCTAGAATAATTGAAAGTGATAGGGGTACCCATTTTACAGGTGATGTCTTTCAAGGAATGTGTAAGTTGATGGGAATTGATAGTAAGCTGCACACTCCATATCGTCCCCAGGCGAGTGCGAAGGTGGAAAGAGTGAACAGCACTATTAAAAATAAACTGAGCAAAGTTATGGCAGAGACAGGATTGACATGGCCAGAAGCTTTACCCATTGTACTATACAGCATCAGAACCACTCCCAGGTCCCCTCTTAATCTGTCTCCCTTTGAAATCTTGTTTGGTCGACAACCGCATGTTATGATTAACCCTCAGGATGATTTGAAGTGTAACAATGAAGTGACTGTAAAATACTTGATTAACATGAGTAAACAGCTAAGGAACCAAAATGATAATTTGAAGTTAGTGATTCCTGATTTACCAGATAGTAATTGTCATGACATTGAACCTGGGGATTATGTAATGATACGGAATTTTCTACGCTCAGGTTGCCTTATTGACAGATGGGAAGGACCATACCAAGTCTTATTGACTAGCACTACAGCATTGAAGGTTGCCGAGAGAGAGACTTGGGTTCATTCGTCCCACTGTAAGAAGGTCGCTGATCCAGAGAGGTCCCGTGATAAGGAACAGACGGTAGAGGAAGTTGTATCACTGGAGTGTCTGTTCCAGGAGGACTGAGGCGGCACCTGAGCATTGAAGATCACAAGATCAAAAGCAGTTGTCGATTCCCTGTTCCCTTTTATTGTTTTTCTCCACTTCCCATCCCCTCTCCCTCAATTATTTTTTTTCCCCCTTCTCATTCTTCTCCGTTTCCTCCTATAAGATGGACTTGCCCCAAGAGACTGTGATCCGGATTTTCCTGTTGACCATGATGTTGACCAGAGCAGTCTGTTCCGGCGAGAGTACCATGGAGGTCGAGAGAGGTTCTGGAATGGGTTCTGATGACAAAGATGGAGGCGTAGTTTTCCAAGAACAACTTAATCAACAAGTAAAAGCGAGTATCAGAAAACGATTCGATAGCATTGACAATAGAAGGAATTGTGAAGGATTGTTAGCTGAAGAAAACTGTATCTGTAGGCTCTGTGACAATGTAGTTGAGGATGGGTGCATTAAGAAATGCCAATCCAGTTTTAATATCCACATGGACCGGCATCCATTGAGTGACTATCACTCCTTAGTGGGTAGTGTGTTAAATCAAACAGATTGTTGGGTATGCTCTCAAGTGCCTCAAGGTCATAGCAAATCAGGACTAGTACCATTTCCTTTAACGGTAGGGGAGGTACTTGAGCTAAAGGGTGGGAGACCGGTGGACAGGAGGTTTAATATCTCCAGCCCTCCTAGTTTGAAGCTCCACCAATATCATGTGGATAGATCCCTAATATGTTTTAACATTACCAATCCCCGAAAGCCGGGAAATTGGGAGGTGTCATGGAGTAACCAAACCGTGACCTTTTCATATAGAGCAGATAGAATGCCTACAGATACAGAGCTTATACGCCACATAGCCAGTAGAGAAAAATCTTTCCGATATAGGTATACCCTAGGAAGTAGGATTACGAAAGTTGGAGAGGTATCACCAGGATACTGTGCACATATCGTACAAACGGATACGTGTACTAGACAGATGGGAGAATTAGGGGTAGGAGATTTCACATGGAGGATGTGTAATATGGTTATGTCCTACTCCGTCCCATATGTTCTCCCCGATGATGCATATTTCATATGCGGGAGGAAGGCGTATAAGTGGCTTGCCCCAAACTCTGAAGGATTGTGTCATATTGGAAAAGTATTGCCAGAAGTAATGACTGTATCACATGGCAAAATGAAAGATATACACCGTGGTGCCCAAGCTCCTTATACTCACACTCATTACGAGCACGTTGTTAAAAGGCAACTGACAGAAAGGACAGAGCATTCGGCCTCTGACATGATCCATGAATCCACCGGGATTCAGGTTCTACTTGCGCTAGATTTCACTCGCACCGCTAGAGGAGTGCTGAACTATAGATATATATCTGCGCTTGCAAATTTATTAGACAATATCACTGAAATGTATGACGACACTTTTAGGTATACTGGAAGGGAACTTCAAGCTTATAAAACAGAACTGGTTCAGCATAGGATGGTTCTTAATTATCTCACGGCAGTGACAGGTGGATATTGTGTCACACTGGCAACGCAGTACGGCGTGAAATGCTGCACATATATTACGAATAGCACCGAGGATCCGGTCGAGGTCATAGACCAAAAGATGGACGATATTCTCCAATTAAAGTGGGAATTTCGCAGGAGACACAATCTCACCCTTGCTGCTGTGGGTAATGAGCTGACTGGTTGGGTGTCATGGTTGAACCCGCGAAATTGGTTCTCTGGTTTAGGAGAATGGGCTCAAGGAGTCATAATGGATGTAGGGAAGTTTCTCCTATGTATCTTAGGTGTTGTCATAAAGATTGGCTTGATATTTAGGTGCGTGCAGGCTTTAACTAAGTGCAAACGTAGTACCAGGGTAATGAGTCTAAGGAGTGAGGAAATTGTAATTCCAATGGATTTGATTTATGACCCAACGGTAGAGACAATGATGTGATGAAAATGCGATTATACGGTCCGTTTCTTTCACCTGTTTTTCCGTTTTCTCCAAGGTAAAAAGACCCACTTGGACAAGAAATTTGATGATCCTGTATACAGACAACTGATGGATTAAAGAAGAAGTTTTGACAACCTTATACACAGATATTTGATGAACTATGCCATAGACCCCCAGTTTCTCTAGAAATTTTAAAATTACGCTAGCCCAACACTTTTGTAAGTCTATGGACATTGACAAAGCTTTTGACCACCCTTTTTGGCAAAAGCCCAAAGAAGACTGCATTCAACAGACACCAGACAAGACTTCAACCGACAAATGTTCATTAACCTGACACAGAATACCACTGCATTTACCATAAGTGTTCTTTATCTTCATCTCTACAACCTTCAGGTAATGACACACATAGTCGATAGGGAATACAGGCACAGATATCAGCAATCACATATTCCCCCATTCATGTATCATCAACTAAAATGTGCTCCCCCATTTTGTTGCAACCAAAATCCGAAAAGAGCTCGGTAAAGTTTGACAGCCCATCCACAGACCCGTACCGCGGGATAAGAAGGAATTCAAATGTATACTTCGCAATACCTCGAAGCTTGATTTACAACACGTACGGCACGATGATACATGACCCCCCAAACATGGATTCATACACACATGCTTCTGCTATCTCACTAGGTCATACCCTTTTCACACCTTCTTCTCTCCTCCCCTACCCAACCATGGAAATGTATTTACACCTGACATATATTTTTCTCTTTTTGAAATGTTTTAGGAAGTGGCAGTTATTGTTGACTGCCAAAGGGTGGACTGTCAAAGTCAGAAAAATATCACGATGCACACTGCCATATTTGCACCTCATACAGGTCCGCGCTGCGCATGCGTGCGCTCTCCCGTGCGTGCGCATACTCGCTGTTGCGGGCACCCGCAGGCGCACGGTATGCGCATTTACGGTAGAGTTTCTGTGCGCCCAGCGTGCGACTCAATCGTTATATATTTTCACCATATAATGTATTTTGTAGATCATGGTCCCCTTGATAGATTCTGAAAGTTTAGTTAATATAGCATGTTCATGGACAGAGAGATCCCTCTTTGTTTGATACGAAGGGTCAGACATGGGTCATACAGTGGTGTTTAGTATCCATCGGAAGAGTATTTAATTAGCAATATTCCGGTGTTGGTTTGAAGCT
Source organism: Pseudophryne corroboree (assembly GCF_028390025.1). Taxonomy (NCBI): domain Eukaryota; kingdom Metazoa; phylum Chordata; class Amphibia; order Anura; family Myobatrachidae; genus Pseudophryne; species Pseudophryne corroboree. The sequence goes on from NC_086453.1 coordinate 344,637,716, forward strand.
GATTAATCGCTCGTGCGACTAGTTATGGACATAAGAAGTTTATGTACTTTTACTATTATTTGCACTTACTTATCCATGCGGCGGGAAACCTAGTTTCCCACCCACCTGAGCAGTTGGAAATGGTCTCAGCCCACCTGTATGAATAAACCTATGACCTTTTGTTATAATGCGAAGACGAATTCCTGTGTCCAATGAACAATGAGATTGTAGGGACCATTGAATTGTATTGTGTGTGGGGCATAAATAGACAAGCCGATCATATCCAGCTCACTCTCTTCAACGGTTCTCATCACTGATAATCGGGAGCTGGATATTCAGAAAGGCGCATGCGATCGTCCCTTTGTGCGTAAGTTTTCTCCGCAATCATATTGTCTTTATTGTTATTGTGAGCCAAATCTCTCTCTCTCTCTCTCTCTCTCTCTCTCTCTTCCTCTTTCTATCTCATTTTCCCTTAAACGTAATTGTATTGTATTGTATTTCCTGTGTAGTTATCTGGTTAGTTAGTCTATGTTATATTGTAGTGTATGACTTGTATTGTATTATTCTTTTCCAAGTATAACATTCATATAAGGCGTTAGACCCTAAGCCCGGTATTTGTGTATTTCTTATAGTGTTAAGTATTCTCAGAGCGTCGGTGGCGCTCGAACAGCTTTTAAGTTAATAAGGTTACACTGTGTTGCATCTACACTCTATCACTACACTAAAGGTTTTCCTGTATAATACATTGTTCATGGTTTACATATAAAGGTTTAACATTGTGAGCGTTAGCGCCGCTGGTGGTCTCCTCGTGATCCCGAGCGTCCGCTACGCTATAGCGAAACATTACGTTAGTCGGCAGCCAGTAGCGTGCCTGCCTGTGATCTCTTGGCCGTGAGCGAACGTGACGCTTGAGCGTCTCGACTACGGCTAAGCGATTGTTACGCACTGTGCGTACCCTTACGGTACTCCATACGTCAATAGCGTACAGTGTTCTTAGACCTCTTAAAGGGTTTTAAATAAGATAAATATTTAGCTTTATCAGTATACAAATATGGGAAAGTTATAAAAAGAGCTGGCTTTTATTTGTGTTAAAATTAATTGCAGATATATGGATGTATTTGTGTGTCTGTATGTGTCTGTGTTATATTGTAAAGTATTCCACTGAAAACAAAATAGCTGACATAACATTATGATCACAATGTGATTGTTCTACAAATAGCAATACATGTGCTGCTCTTTACCACAAGTGACAATTGTTTTAGCAACATAGTCTCTGCCATTATGACTTCTGAAGCACATAGCTGAAGTAAGTATAATGACAGCTTGATCACTGTTCAGCGCACATTGTCATTAGTGTATTTAAGTATCATATTTACATAGCATATCCTTTGTAGTGTTGCGCCTTGAAAGAAATATCGGACTTGTTACAAGGGCAGTGCGGAAGTGGCACACTTTACACACGGCTACTGAAATAAATATAGTAAATCGCTGATTAAATTCACTATATATTTGATGTATCCAGCCATTTTAGGGGCTTATTTAAAAACGAGTGATAAAACTCTTTGTGGATGATAAAACTCATTTCGTATTATAATTAGTACTCCAGCCAATCAGCTCCTATCATGTGTTTGAAAAATAACAGTTGGGAGCTGATTGGCTGGAGCACCATTTACCATAGGCAAAAAGTTTTATTATCCACAATGAGTTTGAGCACTCGTTGATAAATGGGCCTCTTAGTTTGTTGTCTTGCTTTTGTGACAGCTCCTAAAATGTGATGGAATAGTCCTCGGTGTAATACTGTACACATTTCAATTGACTCTAAATACTTGTACTTTAAACATTACGTTGAAAGAGTTCCACCCAACAATTACACAGGCCACATCATGACATAATAGATCCCTCTCCTATTATGCCCCATACTCTGCCCTTATTCACCCAGAAACAACTACTTTTAGCCAATACGCTGCCTTTATTGCGACACATAAATTTGGACTTTCCCATGAAAAGTGTGTCAGTTTGAAGTTTTGGAAAGAGTGCTAGGTGGTACTGATGTAGCAACTTAGGGGGTCATTCCGAGTTGATCGCACGTAGCAACTTTTTGCTGCCCATGCAATCAACTAGACGCCGCCTACGGGGGTGGGCTTTTTTGCATAGCAAGGCTGCGAATGCTTGCCCTGCTATGCAAAAAAAGTTTTGTGTAGAAGTAGACCAGGGTAAGAGTTACTTACCCTGTGCGATCGATCCAACGATGCAGGTCCCGGAATTGACGTCAGACATCTGCCCTCCAAACGCCTGGACACGCCTGCGTTTGCCGCACCACTCCCAGAAAACGGTCAGTTGCCGCCCCGGAACGCCTTCCTGCTGTCAATCTTCTTGCGGTCGCCGCTGTGACCGCTTTCTTCGTTCACGGCATCACTGCCCGGCGCCGGGCAATGACGCGCCTGCAAAATGCGCCCACTGCATGCGCATTTCCGACCTGATCCCACGGCTGCGAAGAAGTGCAGCATGCGATCGGGTCGGAATGACCCCCTTAGATGGATTAATTCAGAGTCCCATGTCATAATGTAAATAAAGTCATTTGTATTTGAGGAGTCAAATGATCTATTTGTCAATGGCGGCATTAAGGCTGATTTTCTGTCACCACTTATTGCATTGACATAAGATCGCCTATCGCTGCAGTCTATCAGTGACATATTGCTGGGAACTCAGTAAAGCTGTAACTGCTGCAGTGTAACTAACCCAGAACAGTAACATTTAACTTGCCAGATTGCTAGTCTAGTATCGGGATATGTGCATGGGAAGGCAGTTAATATCTCGAAGGACGGGATCCCGGCGATCGATATACAGATGCCAGAATCCCAAAGGACGCCATAAGCCCGGCGTCTAAATCCCGACGAAAGTCGGGATTCCGGCGTCCAAATATCATAAGCCGGAATCTTGATTGTTCTTCTAGCGGGACGCACTGGCGTCTTGCCACGGAGGGTGGGATGGTAGGTTTAGGCATTAGAAGCGGGGTTAGGGTGCAGGGACGGGAAGGGTATGGTTAGGGTTAGGCACCAAGCGGGGAGGGTTAGGTTCAGGCAGTGGGGAAGGAAGGGTTAGGGTTAGGCACCACCTAACACACCCACCACAGGGGGGGCTGTTGGGATTCTGATTGCAGAGATGCAGATGTCGGTATTCCTTCCATCGGGATATGATGCTGAATCCTGTGCATGTTTGACCAGACATACAGTATACAGTATATATGGGTTGGGATTGAAATGCCGGCGGTTGGGATGCCGGCAGTCAGATACCAACAGCGGCATCCTGATGATCAGAATTCCAACAGGGGAAGGTAAGTATACTTACCTTTCCCCACTGGCCCCCTAACCCTTCCTTCTAGCAGCCTAAACCTAAACACCCCCCCCCCCCTCCGCAGCCTAACCCTCCTCGTTGGTGCCTAAAGCTAACTGCCGCAGCCTGAACCTAACCCTCACCTCCACCCTTTGAAGAAGGTGCGCTTAGCACCAAAATGGCTGTTAGGAGCTTACAGGAGGATGGTCTCCCATGCTATACCGAGCGGTGACCAGATGCATGTAAAGTATACTGTATGGCCTTGACTTGAGCATTTGTACTATGGAAAAACCATTTATGGATTTAAAAAAATGTTTGCACTTTATTACAGAACGGATGTGCTGGTCCTTTATGTCTGGTATGCTGCAAGGCTGCTGAAGATAATTTACAGAGTACATAAATGAAAAATCAAAATGGGACAATAGTGACTTACACTTGAAGACATATAGGACAAGTACAGGGTAAATAACAGCGATATAAGTATCAGAGTGGCAGAAAACCACGAGATTAAGTGCTGTCGAGGATGGTTTAAGTATCAGAAGGATAAGCACATACATTCTAAAGGGGAGGGGCAGACAGATAGGGGTGGCACAGATGGGGTAGACAGTGAGCGTGGAACAGAGGGTTAGGATGAGATTTGGCTGGGTTTGGTGAAGAAGTGGGTCTTGGGAGCCTGTTTGAAGTTCTGTAGAGAAGTGGAGAGTCTGAGGGGGAGAGGTAGGGAATTCCACAGAAAGGGAGCAGCACATGAGAAATCTTGAAGGTAGGAGTGGAGATATATATATATATATGTGGAGATTATGAAATCTCCACTTGTTTGCCACACATCTTGTGTTTATATGTCCCCAGTGGTCGCTTAGAAGTATCTTATCCGTTTTTCTTATCTAATTTTACCAGCACAGATACTAGTGAAGAATCTACTTAAGATATAGCGGATGCCCTTTATACAACAGCGAGTGACATAGAGAGACTGCACACAGGGATACTAACCTCCTAACTATTTGAGATAGTACAAAGTACCACCCAGTGGCGCTGTTAGCCTTCTCTATACATACATACATATATATATATATATATATATATATATACATACAAAATCTGAGTGCGCTGAGAGTGTAAACAGTGTGCAGTGCGAGTCTACGGACGCCGGAAACGGGCGGAAGTGACATCACACGCGGCCTGGACAGGAAGTCCGCGGCTTCTATTGTGTTACACGTTTTAAACTATTTGTTAAATGTATTTTAAACTGTAAACATAGCGGTTCAGTGTTCCATAAGTCCCTCTTTATATAGACCATTTTATAGTGTATTTTTACATTCCAAACGCCTGATTATACTAATTACAGGAAGTGATGTCGCTAATCACTTCCCATACCAGACTGGGTATATATAGATATATTGTCCCTTTCACATACCACCCTTTGATGAAGTCCAACTGGATGAAACGCAGTGGGTGTCACCTGATTCTACTCCTCTTCTTCAAGTTAAGCATTTCTTAATTATTCATATTTTTTCTCCTTGATGCACATATTTTAATTGTTTTTTTATGACCCCTAGAATGGGTTTTTAGGATAAACCTAGGCGATATCCTCATACACATTTTTTCCTGGCATATTATATATTTTATCTCTGTGAGTTTTTAGTGTTACTATTGAAATAAAAGCTTGTATATATCTTTCTATAAAAAATATAGTCTACTCGTGTTTATATGTCACCAGTGGTCGCTTAGAAGTATCTTATCCGTTTTTCTTATATCAATAGAATAACCAAATTGCGCTAAGATTCAATTAGACCACCTCGGATACAATAGTCCTTGGAGGAATCAGCAGCTATTCCCCAAACAGGTCCTCTTGCTAGTGGAGAACCAGTTATTTATCGAAGTAAATGGTTGTATGGGGAGCGCTCGGTGACCTCTAGTAGTTCTTTACAGGTTTTTTCGAAGAGTATGCCTTCAGATTGGAGGTAAACCAAAAAAGTGGCTGATGCTTCTGGAACAAACCCTCACACCAGAATCACCCACCAGCAAATTCACTCATTAATCCATGTCCTTTTAAATGATTTATTAAAAGAATTTCTGTTTGTTAAAAGTGTATTATACGACTCTTACATTTGTCTTGACATTCGTGGGAAAGAAGGTATTAATGGGACTTGCTGACACCGCCGTGTGTCTATCTGCATTACATAGCATGGTCACTTTTCTAGTGATATTAATGTCAATATCAGTTCCCACATGTCTTCTCTCACATGTCATCCTGACACTTGCCCTGCCAATATTCCTGCTACCTTGAGATCACTCCTTTAATCCACTATATGGTATTGGATTTTAGCCGCTGAGATGGGGTTCCCTAGTGGACAGACTCTGATGGTCATGTGATTTCTACAGCTACACCACACTAGATGACGTCCAACTCCGGACGATCTTGGAAACTAAGCAGTGTTGGGCCCAGTCAGTACCAGTTTTGGAGACTGCCTGGGAACACTGGGTGCTGTACAGCCTTCACTGAACTCTTATATGGACCAGTTATTCTGCCACACATGGGATTAATGGGATTATCTCTTTAGAGCGGCTTTATATTCCTGATCACATTGTGACATAATTATTTTACCATGCACCATGTGGCGGTTCTAGCACTTTTGGTGCATATTGGCATCTGCTTGAGTGAAATTAGACTTCTGTGGTTTTTCTAATGTCAGTTGTCCATATACATATTTTTTACTTATAATGCTGTGTCCAGTATGTTTTTCTTATAGTGCTGTGTCCAGTATTTATTTATCTATTCTCCTCTCGCCACTGATCCTACACCCTATAGTGCACAGACCTCTAGCCATTCACTTATGAAACCTTCCAGTGTCTTTGTTTTGGCCCCCGTATCGCTGCCGGATCAGCACTGCTGTGCTGATGACTCACTCCTCACAACACAAGCGCACCAGAGCCGTTGCCAGGCATGGCGTCGGGTTTGTTTACCCTGACGACTGACATCACGGAGCGGGAGTATGCAGCAAGCCGCACAGAGGGCTCGTTCCGCTCTATCCTCTCCCACAGGAGGACCCTGTTCAAAGCTTTCGGCGCCAGTTCATGTATTTATGCAGGCTCTGATCCAAGTGCCACTAGCCCCTGAGGAAAACCAGCAAATGGTTGAAACAGCTGTCGGGCTGTACTTGTATTAAACTGTCTGTGACCATGCCGTTTGGCTAAGAATTAAACCCTTCAGTATTTAATCAAAAATGTGAGTGCTGGCTTGTTTACTTTTTCTGCTATGCTGGGAAAGTGAGTGTCTATATATATATATATATATATATATAGAACAAATTGGGGTGGTAATAGGCGCAAAACCTTTTTAACAACCCGAGCTGTTCGGTTTTTCTTTGCTGTTATATTGATAGCTTTTGTTTCCTGATACACTCCCCTAGATTCCTTTTTAAGGGGTGGCAGCCCTTTCCTCCTGTGGTTTGCTGTTCAAGCGCACCTTTTAAAATCTGAAAAACAAAGGGTGAGAATAGGCGCCTCCTAGTGTAGTATTATGTAAAACAGTGTGCCCAACACCTTCAGTATCACCCCTACAATTTAAGGTGTACCGTATATGGTGGGATTCCAACCACCTTTCTTAATGGCAAAAATGTCACAATGATCCTAAACACACCTCAAAAACCACGGTGGATTACATCAAGAGGCGTAAACTGAAGGTTTTGCCATGGCCTTCACAATCTCCTGACCTCAACATAATTGAAAATCGATGGATAGACCTTAAAAGAGCAGTGCGTCACAGACAGCCCAGGAATCTCAAAGAACTGGAAGACTTTTGTAAGGAAGAATGGGCGAAGATACCTCAAACAAGAATTGAAAGACTCTTGGCTGGCTACAAAAAGCGTTTACAAAGCTGTGATACTTGCCAAAAGGGGCAGTACAAGGTATTAACTCTGCAGGGTGCCCAAACTTTTGCAGACAACATTTTTTGTTTTCTGTTCTTTTGAAAGTGTAAATGATGGAAATAAAATAAAACTTTTTTTTGACATGTTATAAGATTGTCTAATCTGTAATTTGATGCCTTTTGGAGATTTTTCCATCTTTCCTTGGCTTCTTTTTGCACATTAAAATGAATTTTTGCCTGGGGTGCCCAAACTTTCAATCCCCACTGTATATTTCACAATATGAAGCATGCCCTTTGTAAAAATATTATTTATTTAAATTTTGTAATAATCTTGTTCTTTCTGCTGTCATGTGACTTATTGAGAATGTAGCTTGTATATCATGCTCTATAGTATGACATCTTTGTTGTGATTGTCTTATTCACACTTTAATTTATTAGGACCCTTTGATATTCCTTATAGGGACATTGACATCCCAGGCGCTAGAATGTCGGGGATCCGGTCTCTAGGTCGACCGTAACTAGGTCGACACTATCTTGGTCGATCACTATTGGTCGACAGTAACTATGTCGACAGGGTCTCTAGGTCGACAGGGTCTCTAGGTTGACATGTTCTAGGTCAAAAGGTCGACCTGAGGTTTTCGTGATTTATTTCTTTTTTTGAACTTTTTTCATACTTAATGATCCTCGTGGACTACGATTGGAACGGTAATCTGTGCCGAGCAAAGCGAGCCATGCGAGGGAACATGGTGCACTAATTGGGGTTCCTGGTCACTCTACAAAGAAAATGGCACCAAAAAAACATAAAAAACTCATGTCGACCTTTTGACCTGTTGACCTAGACCATCTCGAGCTAAAGACCCTGTCAACCTAGAGACCCTGTCGACCTAGTTACTGTCGACCAATAGTGGTCGACCTAGATATTGTCTACCTAGTTACTATCTACCTTCCATACCACACCCAAATGCCGGCAGTGGGCGAGCGCAATGAAGCCCCTTGCGGGCTCGCTGTGCTCGCCACACTGTGCTGGCCACGCTGCGGGCTCAGTGGTGAGTTTCGCTCACCACAGGTTCTATTATCCGTCTATGGGTGTTGTGGACACCCAAAGAGTAGTAATCAACCACCTCACCGATATTCCGGCAGCTGTATAGTACACCCATTGGGATTCCGGCGTCGGTATTGAGACAGCCGGGATCCCGAATGGGGGTATATTATCCCTTATAGCAGTGGTTTCCAAACTTTTTTGAATCACGGCGCCCTAGAATATCAGAATTTTTTTCACGGCACCCCTAGGCCAAAAACGTCGTTTGAGAAATTTAGACAGAAATAATAAGATTTTACTTACCGGTAAATCTATTTCTCGTAGTCCGTAGTGGATGCTGGGGACTCTGTAAGGACCATGGGGAATAGACGGGCTCCGCAGGAGACAGGGCACTTTAAGAAAGAATTAGGAATACTGGTGTGCACTGGCTCCTCCCTCTATGTCCCTCCTCCAGACCTCAGTTTAGGAAACTGTGCCCGGAAGAGCTGACAGTACAAGGAAAGGATTTTGGAATCCAGGGTAAGACTCATACCAGCCACACCAATCACACCGTATAACTCGTGATAAACTTACCCAGTTAACAGTATGAACAACAACAGAGCATCAGATAACCCTGATGCAACCATAACATAACCCTTATTTAAGCAATAACTATATACAAGTATTGCAGAAGAAGTCCGCACTTGGGACGGGCGCCCAGCATCCACTACGGACTACGAGAAATAGATTTACCGGTAAGTAAAATCTTATTTTCTCTAACGTCCTAGTGGATGCTGGGGACTCCATAAGGACCATGGGGATTATACCAAAGCTCCCAAACGGGCGGGAGAGTGCGGATGACTCTGCAGCACCGAATGAGCAAACACAAGGTCCTCCTCAGCCAGTGTATCAAACTTGTAGAACTTTGCAAAAGTGTTTGAACCCGACCAAGGCCCTCATTCCGAGTTGTTCGCAGCGGATCATCGCATCGCAAACGGCCAGAAAACGAGTAAACGCGCATGCGCAAAAGCGGAAATACGCATGCGCAAGCATAGCGATACGACACTTGTGCAGAAATACTACAAAGAAAACTGCTCGTAATACAGAAACGAAAACGGGGAGTGACGAAGGCGTGACAGAGGCGCGGCTTCGCAATCTGACGACATGGGCGTGAAAGTGGGCGTCTAGTGTGGCAGTATGCAACCAGCAGTAGGCGTGTTTTTAGCAGAAATGCATTTTCGCTGTTAAACTTAACATAGCAATTCTTCGCAATCTTGACGCAGCATACGAGTAGGTCTGCAGTTACTCTGCATTTGCAAAGTAGTGTTACAAGTGTGTATGCAATAATTAGCAGTTAATTAGAGAGCCCATTCATCTGTTGTCCGATTACTTCCTAAACACTGCACTGCTGAAGTACTGCAAACAGCAATTGTGTGGACACATTATATGTTTATTGTAAGCACCTATAAATCTGTCACGCTGCCAAATAAGGTGTTTTTTTTGGGCCAAGTTTTTAGCTAAACATTGATGTTAAGTGCATGTTTTAATGTCTTAAATACTCCCAAATGCAAACAAGTTGAATTAACCAAACTTAAAAACTACATCAGCAACATCTAAACTACATAAAATGTTCCCTTTGTATATCACAAATATCATGACCAACATAATGCAGCATACACTTATTTTTTTGCTTAAATAAAATGTTTAACTTTTGTTAGAATATCTGACAATGTTTAATATTATGTTATGTTGCCCATAGTAACCAAAAAACCTAGTTGTGAATACTATTTTAATATGGCCATTAAAGTGTTGTGCAAGGCATACCTGTTGCATTTTAAAAGATGCAATGCTTGTATGATTATTCGGGTTGTTCCCTTGTTCCCCAAGTGTCTATATGCCTTGCTAAACTTTACTGGGCTAAGATTAACATAATGCATTAACTTTAATAAAGTACACAAACAAATTTTTAAATTTAATTTTTATTACTGCAAAAATATATTCAGTGGTCCAAACAACATGGCTACAGGTGAGTATCACAGGCAAAGATGGACCAAGCAGCAAGCAGATGCCACTGACACAAATCACATAGCAGAACTCAGTACTAGGGAAACTCCATCTTCTGACAAAATAATAATTTTAATGTAAATAAATAATATGGTGTAAACACCCAGCCAGACATATATTTTTGTGGAACTGAGTTAGATTCAGGAGCCAGCACACAAACACAACAATACACAGCACGCTAGGAAGAGGAAGATGGCTCTGGTGTACAGGAAAAAAAGCTCACAGGCTACAATATATCAAAACAGAAATGTATATTTTCACTAAGAGGGAGTTAGCCATTCTGGCCACACAAGGCAACACAAAAAATACATAGAGCCAACATGAAAAACATGGGTGCTGCCCATCTGGAGAGACATCACTTTCTCTTTTTTTCCCCCCGCCTGATGATGTTTTTCTTGGCTTGGTCTGCGGAGCGACCTTCATGGGCCCTGCCCAGTAGGATGTTCTTCCTGGGCAGGGGGAGGGGAGGGAGCCGATGTGGCTGGCTCTCTGCCACTGTGGGCAAGGGAGACAGCGATGGCCTGGAGCCCTTGCAAGATGGAATTTGCAAGGTCTTTGAAGGAGGAGGCAAGTTGATCTTGTCCCTGCCTGATCTCTGCCAGACCTTGGCAGAGTTGAGCTACACCTTGCTCCACACTGGTTCTGTGCTCAGTGAGCCGGACAGCTATCTGGCTTACCTCCCGGAGCATCCTGTCCTGAAAAGCATTTAGGCTCTCACCATACCTACTATTTCAGTCAGGATTTCCGGGATAGCAGAGGGTTGGGTGGGGGGGCCAGTTGGAATCTGGATAGGTGGGATTTGTGGTCCCACACTGGCAGACACACTAGGTCCCTCCACCTCAGCCTCAGCCACATAACCCTCCTGTGACTCTACCTGCTCACCCCCCTGTGCTGTGTTATGTGCAAAGCAAATAGAAGAATGTGTGGAAAAAGAGTAGAAAAAAACAATATGAGACTTTTGTAACAAAAACAATTAAACAATACAAATATGTGTGTAAACTTACCTGGCAAGTCATGTGCATGGAGTATTTCAGGCAGGTCCGTGTCCATATAAGACACCCCTACCCCCTCCTCGTAGCTCACACAGTCCATCGCCATCTCCTCCAGATCTGTGTACTCCACAGTGGCAGCTGGTCCTCCCCCTGTAGCCCTCGAGGCATTCCACTCCGCAGACCTCTTGCCCTTCAGGCGGGATTTGAAGTCGGCCCAACTACATATGTTTGGAAAAATAGGGGCAAGGTATAGAAAATAAATAAATACCTGCTTTAATATATAGGACACATGTTATGCATTTGGTTGCTATAGGCAACATCACATCTAACTAGCTTTTTAAGAATACTTGGCACAGATAATGGACTGCCAATATACACTTACCGTCTTCTAACTTCCTGTGATGTTCGGACTATAGAGCCGACTTCATTCACAGAATGAGTGATGTCCCTCCAGATTCTATCTTTGGTTGCAGCACCCATGTTTTTTGGTCCTCTATGTATTTTTGACATGGCCTGTGTGACCAAAACACGCAACTCCCTCTTAGTGAATGCGGGCTGCCTTTTTTCTCTCCTTGAAGTAGCCTGTGAGCTTTGTTCCTGTTCCTCCTCACCATCTTCCTCTTCACTAGCTGCTTGAGTATTTTGTGTTTGTGCGGCTAATGCTGAATCTCCCTCAGTTACCCCAATTTGTCTGTCTGTCAGGGTATCCTCTCTTAACTGCTGGGTATCAGAAGTTGGAATGTCTCTAGTACTGAGTCCTGCTACTTCTGAATCCGCCTCCGCGGATTCCAGCATCTGCCGACGCAATGCTAGGCGTCTTTGTGTCAATGCGGACATCTGCTGCTGCACGCGGTCCATCTCTGCTGCCAACTCCTCACGAGTAGCCATGCTGCTAGTGGCATGTCTGTACGCACAGGTGTGTAGCTATTTATAGCTGCGTGCGTAGCGGAAATTAACACAGGTGTAAATTATGCTAATTATGTGACTGATTGTACTGCTTATTTAACAGCCTGGATTGCAGCCTGTGTGAGTGGGTGTATGATGTATGAAGCTGCTTTGTGGTCTCTCATAGAAGGTGGTCGTGTTTGGGAACAATTTGCAGAGTGAGTTTTTTTTTGCATTGTCTTGCAGACAGATGGCCGTTTGTTCGCTTTTAAATTTTTATAATGTGTTGCGTAGTGCGTATTTTTGGCTAAGTTTCTTTTGTTAGTATTACATTAGTCAATTTCAAAACCAAGTATGTATGGTTGTGCAATGGAAGTTTTTACTTTTTAAAACTGGGTTTATGTATTTTGGAGGATATCTGTTTGATATATAAATGGTTTATTATGGCATATGGTATATTTTTGTTACCTGTACTTTACAGTGTGTATGTTATATTGTTCACACTGATTAATTTATTTATTAGACTCCTTCTCTGTCTCTTGTAGGTGTCTCTTTAAATTTTTATTAGGATTGCCAAGTGTGCTTTTTTGATTTAATTTTCTGTAGCCAATTGGCTAACTCCACATATTGAGCAGGTAAGTAGCCTATCTCAGTGTGTCCTGCTGTTTGTTGTAAGTGTCTATATGATCTCTTAGACTCCTTCTCTGTCTCTTGTAGGTGTCTCTTTAAATTTTTATTAGGATTGCCAAGTGTGCTTTTTTGATTTAATTTTCTGTAGCCAATTGGCTAACTCCACATATTGAGCAGGTGAGTAGCCTATCTCAGTGTGTCCTGCTGTTTGTTGTAAGTGTCTATATGATCTCTTAGACTCCTTCTCTGTCTCTTGTAGGTGTCTCTTTAAATTTTTATTAGGATTGCCAAGTGTGCTTTTTTGATTTAATTTTCTGTAGCCAATTGGCTAACTCCACATATTGAGCAGGTAAGTAGCCTATCTCAGTGTGTCCTGCTGTTTGTTGTAAGTGTCTATATGATCTCTTAGACTCCTTATCTGTCTCTTGTAGGTGTCTCTTTAAATTTTTATTTGGATTGCCAAGTGTGCTGTATTTTTTTTATTTTTTAGAAGCATTTATTTTTGACAGGGTATGTCTAATTTTTGATGTATTTGAAAATGAAGGCCACCCGTTTTAATGTAGCATATGTGTTGTGTGTTTTTTTGTTTTTTTTTTATATTTGTTTTCAGAAAAAGACTCAGAATGAATTTTTTAAATATAGATTGTTGCATTCATTAAATGGGTAGTGTTGTTTTGCATTTTTGTGTATTACTTTGTGATGTGAACCTATGTTGTGGAGAATTAGCTAATTTGTGATTTTTTCTTTGTTTCGATCCTATTGTTTTAATTTAGAAATGGATTACGCACAAGCAGTAAGTTAACACCCATACACTTTTTTTTTACTATGGTTGACAATGTTTATGGTTTTATTAATATTATGGTGTCATGATTCTTACCTTCTTTTTAAGATGGTGATATCTATCCATGTTGGGGCGGAAGCAATCCCACCCCAACCCACAGAACCACTCCCACCCCAACCGCCGCAAGCCCTCCAACAACAACCGGCTCCTCATCATCCAAGGCAACGGAGGCGTGCTAGGCCACCAATTTTCCGTACCCGTGTCCTTCTTTTTGGGATGCCTGATGATGTTGTTTTGCGCAGATACAGGCTGCCACCTCATCTAATCCTAGACACTCTCTCCATAATAGAGAGTGATCTAGAACAATCCATTAGGTATCCTACAGCAATACCAGCATTGACACAATTCCTTGCTGTGTTACATTTTGTTGCCACTGGTTCATACCAGCATGTGGTGGGAGATCTGGTTGGCATGTCGCAGGGCCAGTTCAGTAAGGTCCTGTGGCGTGTCAGCCAGGCTTTCATTAAGAGAGTTAAGCAATTTATTGCTATGCCTTTGGATGTTGGTGCCCTAGATGTGGTGAAGCGGCAATTTGAGGAAGGTGGTAGTCGCTTCCCACATGTTATTGGGGTTGTGGATGGCACACATGTAGCTATTGTACCACCAAGACATAATGAAGAAATTTATAGAAACAGGAAACTGTTTCATTCTCTGAATGTAATGGTTGTTTGTGGGCCATCCCTCCAGATCCTGTCCCTGAATGCTAAGTTCCCGGGGAACTCCCATGATGCCCATGTCATTAGACAATCAGGGATATGGCAGAGATTAAGATCGATGGAAGGACAAGACATGTGGTTATTGGGTGAGTATTTTTGGTTTTTTTCGTACAATAATATTTTTAAATTTACTATTCTAATTATTTTCTTTTCTTCTCATCAAACAGGAGACCGTGGATATCCTTGCACCCCCTGGCTCATGACTCTTTACAGTAAGCCCAGGCCAGGACCACAGACGGCATTTAACTCCGCGCTTACTGCCACTAGACAGCTGGTGGAGCGCATGATTGGTGTCCTTAAAGGCAGCTTTCGTGTGCTCCACCGCACTGGTGGCGACATCATGTATTCGCCGGAGATGGTAAGTAAAATTGTGGTCCTGTGCGCTATCCTACATAACATCGCTGTAAGGAGTCGCGTGGAGCTTCCTCAAACAGAGGAATTGCCTGATGAGGAGCCAAGGGTTGGTTGGCGAGTCGGTGGGGGGAATGTTTCCCGGAGGGGAAACCAAGTAAGGACACGCATTGTTCGGGATTATTTCAGGTAAAGTTTTTTTTTATCAATAATTATTACATTTATAACAAAGTCACTGTATGTTTGTTTAGTTTGCTCTGATGTCATTTAGGTAGCTATTGAAAGCTCATAGTGTAATTGTTTTGGTGTGTGTGAATATATTATTAGTTGTTTCTGTAAATATTCTAACATGTTAACCTTACAATGTATTTTAATACATTTTTTTTTATTAAAAATATATTTACGTTGCAAAATTGGTGTAATTACTGTTTGTTTTTTTAATTTTTCCTGTTTTCAATTCAAAATACACAACATATGATACTAAATGTTGTACACTTTGTGACTGTGCAGCTGATTGTTCCTGCCAAATGTGGTGAGTACACAGATTGTATCAAATATTTTTGAAAAAATGTGAGTGTGTGTGTGTGTGTGTGTGTGTGTGTGTGTGTGTGTGTGTGTGTGTGTATGTGGAATTGTGAGGGTAGGTTTTTTTTTTCATGTTCTTCCGCGACTGCGAATTTCCGCTGTAGCGAACTAACCCCTCTGCCCTTCACAGCACTGCAGAAAGCAATAAAGTTTATTCAATGCACACATCAATAAAGTTTATTTAGATGACAGCATAGATCTTACACCAATCACATGCCAACACACACTATAAATATAAGCCCATATATGGTAAACGCCATTGCCATGATGCGCGCTGCAGCTTTCACAAGACGGGAGCTGCGGATCCTGGTAGCGGTGATGGACCGCCGCGTAGGCCGCCCTGTGCGCTTTGTCCCAAATAGGGTAAAGCGCGAGGCCTACGCGGAGGTCCGCCGCTTATTACGGACCCGCGTCCGCAGTCGAAGGACTGTGATACAGTTGGAGAGAAGGTGGAGCGACCTCCGCCGGCGTACGCCGGACCTGTTGGCGGAGCTCCGCCAACAAATCCGCACCTTACGCAGACGCAGTAAGTAAAATATTACAGTAAATGACAGATTAAAGCATAAAGTTTGCATACTTTCACTACGTCAGAGTGTGAAAATTAGCACAATAACAATAAACTGGTAGAATAAACATGAGTGTGTGTGGGTAGTGTAAGCAGTACTGACTGTGTAGCAAGGTGCTTCAGAAAAAGTGCATGTTGTACAGAGTTCCAACTCAATAACTTGCTCAGTGGGATAATTTTTATAAGGTGTGTTTTTTTAAGAACTGGTGATGTTGCCTATAGCAACCAAACATACTCAATCTATTCTATTCTAGAATCAGCTTAATAAATGTTAGATATAAACTGTTTGGATGCTATGGGCAACATCACCAGTTTACAAAATAATAAAAGCTATTAATTTTCCCCAGTGTCTTTAACATGGGACATAACAGAGAAAATGAAAAATGCTGTTGTATTTAATTTTCATGCTATAACCAAAAAAAAAAAAAAATGTCATTCTAGGGCGAGCACAACAGCAACCTGCTGCTGCTGGGAGTCCCAACCTGTCCCCTTCTGAGCCCCCCTCCCCTTCTCACACCCATTCCCCCTCTCCTTCCCAGTCCCCTTCTCAGCCCCCCTCCCCTTCTGTCGCACAATCCCCCTCTCCTTCCCAGTCCCCTTCTCAGCCCCCCTCCCCTTCTGTCGCACAATCCCCCTCTCCTTCCCAGTCCCCTTCTCAGCCCCCCTCCCCCTCTGTCGCACAATCCCGCTCTCCTTCCCAGTCCCCTTCTCAGCCCCCCTCCCCTTCTGTCGCACAATCCCCCTCTCCTTCCCAGTCCCCTTCTCAGCCCCCCTCCCCTTCTGTCGTACAATCCCCCTCTCCTTCCCAGTCCCCTTCTCAGCCCCCTCCCCTTCTGTCGCACAATCCCCCTCTCCTTCCCAGTCCCCTTCTCAGCCCCCCTCCCCTTCTGTCGCACAATCCCCCTCTTCTTCCCAGTCCTCTTCTCAGCCCCCCTCCCCTTCTGTTTACCAATACCCCTCTCTGTCCCCCTCCCCCTCTGTGACCCAACCCACCTCTCCACCACCCTCCCCCTCTCAGTCTGACCCACCCTCTGTACCAAGCTCCCCCTTCCAGCCTCCTTCCCCCATCCAGCCTCCTTCCCCCATCCAGTCTCCTTCCCCCATCCAGCCACCTTCCCCCATCCAGCCGCCTTTCCCACCCAGTGAATGGGCAGAAGAAGCCCCTGCGGAGATTCCGGGGAGTCCGCATGTGGCAGATGAGAGTAAGTTTTTAAACATTTAAAGTTAATTGGTTACCTACTTACACTTAAAATTACAAAACATGCAGTGTTGTACTGTGGGCAATCTTGGCCCAAGGAAAAATGTTTGTGTTCTTCTTCATGGTCTAGTTGTTGCTTTTACATTTATGTGAGTATCATTAGATGTACAGTGTCTATGTGTGCAATGTTTTGTCTGTCCACTCTAGGTCGACACTCATTAGGTCGACAGGGTTGCCAGGATAACAGGGTTTATATGTGCTAGGTTGTCAATGAAACAGTTAGACCTGAGTGGAGTTTAGTATGTTGTTGGTCTTTTACACTTGTGCCTGGGTATTCCTAATATTTGCACTTTCAACTCGCATGCTTCACTTTGTAAGCCAGCCTAACGACACAATGATTTGTGTTGTGAAAGTTACACTCACAAAATGCTTATTTGCTTTTTCAAAACCTGTTTGACCTTATTTAGTAAGGCAGGCTTTCAGGGAGTGTGGGCATGCTAGGATATGTTGTTCTTCTGAAGATGTTGATATGCAGTGTGATGATGCAGGCCAAACAGCACAAAAGACAAGTCTGCTTCACTCCAGATGTGAATGAAGGCCAGTATGGGGTTACATGTACTAATTTGGGGGTGTGATTCAAGATTGGATGTTGCCCATAGCAACCAAACACTAACAACTTTTCAGTTATTTACCACCTTCTAGAAGAGAAGTTGAATGTGATTGGTTGCTATGGGCAACATCCCATCTTAAATATAACTCCCATCTTAGTAAATGTACATCATGGTGTGATAGACTTTTACACATTGTAATTTAGCAATGACAAACATTGCTGAGTATGCTTGTGTGTTGGTATGCTACTGTTTTGTCATTTATACATCCATGATGTATATCCTTTTATATGAAAGTGTGCTTTGTGGAATTGTGATGTAATAGGAATGTGAGTTATGTTTTAAATTGCATTTTTACTCTGCATTTCAGATGGTGCCGTTGGAGATCCCACAAGCCTGGCAGGCATCGTTGGCCGGATCAAGGCTCATTTGGAGGCCATGTTGGCCGAAGTTCAAAATTTAGAAAATTGAATTTAAAAAAAAAAAAAATTGGTTTCAGTTTATAAAAAACATTAAAAAAAACCCATATGTTGACAAAAGAAAAAAATCTTTTTGCTCCGTTAAGCGCTTGTGATGTTTTTTAATGCTAAAAAATTAAAGCATATTGCAAAGCATAAATTGGTTACCTAACAAAAAAAAACACAAACAAATTACGAGTATTAGTCTTATTTATTACATACAAATTAGGTTAGTTAGTAGCTTATTTTTTCAAAAAACATGTAAACACATACATTCACACACTAAACATCCACACAAAATTATGCTATTTACATTTATGTCAGGCACAGTTTACACATCTCTTGCACTTCTTTAAAAACAAACATGGTAATGTCCAATTATGCCTACAAAGTGTAATTGAGGTATTCTTTGCAGACTTAATTGGTCATGCACACAATCAATCATTACACTAATTGGATTTTTAATTGAGGGACGCTTGTTGAGTTTGAATTGCAAGGTGTCATCTAAATTAGGAAAAAAAAAACATTGCTGTGCGTTTGTTCGCAAAAACCTTAGCACATTTAAGAGGAATGTGTAAATCTACGATGAGATCGTTTTTTAACGATGAGGTTTGTGCGTATGCGATGGATTCGCATTAATGCGTTGTAATTTG
Source organism: Pseudophryne corroboree (assembly GCF_028390025.1). Taxonomy (NCBI): domain Eukaryota; kingdom Metazoa; phylum Chordata; class Amphibia; order Anura; family Myobatrachidae; genus Pseudophryne; species Pseudophryne corroboree. Next base: position 344,656,460 of record NC_086453.1, read on the forward strand.
GCATAAGCCTACTTTGTGTAGTACTGCGTACGAAATTGCAAATTTACGTTGGGGGCGGATGTTCGCAAATTTACAACATAATCGCAACTTTGCAAATATGTTGTGCGAACGAAAAAATTAGCAAACAACTCGGAATGACCCCCCAAGTAGCTGCTCGGCAAAGCTGTAATGCCGAGACCCCTCGAGCAGCCGCCCAAGAAGAGCCCACCTTCCTTGTGGAATGGGCTTTTACTGATTTTGGAGGCGGCAATCCATCCGCAGACTGAGCCTGCTGAATCGTGTTACAGATCCAGCGAGCAATAGTTTGCTTTGAAGCAGGAGCAACCAGCTTGTTGGATGCATACAGGATAAACAGCGACTCGGTTTTCCTGACTCCAGCCGTTCTGGCTACATAAACCTTCAAAGCCCTGACTACATCTAGTAACTTGGCATCCTCCAAGTCACGAGTAGCCGCAGGCACCACAATAGGTTGGTTCAAATGAAAAGATGACACCACTTTTGGCAGAAATTGCGGACGAGTCCGTAATTCTGCCCTGTCCATATGGAAAACCAGATAGGGGCTTTTATGTGACAAAGCCGCCAATTCTGACACACGCCTAGCTGAAGCTAAGGCCAATAGCATGACCACCTTCCACGTGAGATATTTTAACTCCACAGTTTTAAGTGACTCAAACCAGTGTGATTTTAGGAAACTCAACACCACGTTAAGATCCCAAGGTGCCACTGGTGGCACAAAAGGGGGCTGAATATGCAGCACTCCCTTTACAAACGTCTGAACTTCAGGAAGAGAAGCCAGTTCCTTTTGAAAGAAAATGGATAGGTCTGAAATCTGGACCTTAATGGACCCCAATTTTAAGCCCAAAGTCACTCCCGACTGTAGGAAGTGAAGGAAACGGCCCAGCTGGAATTCCTCTGTAGGGGCATTCCTGGTCTCACACCAAGCAACATATTTTCGCCATATACGGTGATAATGTTTAGCCGTCACGTCCTTCCTAGCCTTTATTAGCGTAGGAATAACCTCATCCGGAATACCTTTTTCTGCTAGGATCCGGCGTTCAACCGCCATGCCGTCAAACGCAGCCGCGGTAAGTCTTGTAACAGACAGGGCCCCTGTTGCAACAGATCATGTCTGAGAGGCAGAGGCCATGGGTCCTCTGTGAGCATTTCTTGCAGTTCCGGATACCAAGTTCTTCTTGGCCAATCCGGAACAATGAGTATTGTTCTCACTCCTCTTTTTCTTACGATTCTCAGCACCTTGGGTATGAGAGGAAGAGGAGGAAACACATAAACCGACTGGAACACCCACGGTGTCACTAGTGCGTCCACAGCTATCGCCTGAGGGTCTCTTGACCTGGCGCAATACATTTGTAGCTTTTTGTTGAGGCGGGATGCCATCATGTCCACCTGTGGCAGTTCCCAACGACTTGTAATCTGTGTGAAGACTTCTTGATGAAGTCCCCACTCTCCCGGGTGGAGGTCGTGCCTGCTGAGGAAGTCTGCTTCCCAGTTGTCCACTCCCGGAATGAACACTGCTGACAGTGCTTTTACGTGATTCTCCGCCCAGCGAAGAATTCTGGTGGCTTCCGCCATCGCCACCCTGCTCCTTGTGCCGTCTTGGCGGTTTACATGAGCCACTGCGGTTATGTTGTCTGACTGAATCAGCACCGGTTGGTTGCGAAGCAGAGGCTCCGCTTGACTTAGGGCGTTGTATATGGCCCTTAGTTCCAGGATATTGATGTGCAGACAAGTCTCCTGACTTGACCACAGACCCTGGAAATTTCTACCCTGTGTGACTGCCCCCCACCCTCGGAGGCTTGCATCCGTGGTCACCAGGACCCAGTCCTGAATGCCGAACCTGCGACCCTCGAGAAGGTGAGCACTCTGCAGCCACCACAGAAGAGACACCCTGGCCCTGGGGAATAGGGTGATCAGCCGCTGCATCTGAAGATGCGATCCGGACCATTTATCCAACAGATCCCACTGAAAGGTCCTCGCATGGAACCTGCCGAAGGGAATGGCTTCGTATGATGCCACCATCTTTCCCAGGACTCGCGTGCATTGATGCACCGACACCTGTTTTGGTTTTAAGAGGCCTCTGACCAGAGTCACGAGCTCCTGAGCCTTCTCCGCCGGGAGAAAAACCTTCTTCTAGTCTGTGTCCAGAATCATGCCCAGGAAGGGCAGACGCGTCGTAGGAATCAGCTTCGACTTTGGAATATTCAGAATCCAGCCGTGCTGTTGCAACACTTCCCGAGAGTGTGCTACGCTGATCAGCAACTGCTCTCTGGACCTCGCCTCTATGAGGAGATCGTCCAAGTATGGGATAATTGTGACTCCTTGCTTTCGCAGAAGCACCATAATTTCTGCCATTACCTTGGTAAATATTCTCGGTGCCGTGGACAGACCAAACGGCAACGTCTGGAATTGGTAATGACAGTCCTGTACCACAAATCTGAGGTACTCCTGATGAGGTGGATAAATGGGGACATGCAGGTAAGCATCCTTTATGTCCAGAGACACCATAAAATCCCCCTCTTCCAGGCTTGCAATGACCGCTCTGAGCGATTCCATCTTGAACTTGAACCTTTTCAGGTAAATGTTCAGGGATTTTAAATTCAATATGGATCTGACCGAACCGTCCGGTTTCGGTACCACAAACATTGTGGAATAGTAACCCCTTCCCTGTTGAAGGAGGGGAACCCTTACCACCACCTGCTGGAGATATAATTTGTGAATTGCCGCTAACACTATTTCCCTCTCTATGGGGGAAGCTGGCAGGGCCGATTTGAGGTAACGGTGCGGGGGCATCACTTCGAATTCCAGCTTGTATCCCTGAGACACAATCTGTATAGCCCAGGGATCCACCCGTGAGCGAACCCACTGGTGGCTGAAATTTCGGAGATGCGCCCCCACCGATCCTGGCTCCACCTGTGGAGCCCCAGCGTCATGCGGTGGATTTAGTGGAAGCCGGGGAGGACTTCTGTTCCTGGGAACTAGCTGTATTGTGCAGCTTCTTTCCTCTACCCCTGCCTCTGGCAAGAAAGGACGCACCTCGGACTTTCTTGCCTCTTTGTGAACGAAAGGACTGCATTTGGTAATATGGTGCTTTCTTAGGCTGTGAGGGGATATATGGCAAAAAATTTGACTTCCCAGCCGTAGCTGTGGAAACTAGGTCCGAGAGACCGTCCCCAAACAATTCCTCACCCTTATAAGGTAAAACCTCCATGTGCCTTTTTGAGTCGGCATCACCTGTCCATTGCCGAGTCCACAGGACCCTTCTGGCAGAAATCAACATTGCATTTATTCTAGAGCCCAGTAGGCTAATGTCTCTCTGGGCATCTCTCATATATAGGACAGCGTCTTTTATATGCCCCAGGGTCAGTAATATAGTATCCTTGTCCAAGGTATCAAGTTCCTCAGATAAAGTATCTGTCTATGCTGCTACAGCACTACACATCCAGGCCGACGCAATTGCCGGCCTTAGTATGGTACCTGAATGTGTATAAACGGACTTCAGGATACCTTCCTGCTTTCTATCCGCAGGATCTTTTAGGGTGGCCGTATCCTGTGACGGCAGGGCTACCTTCTTAGATAAGCGTGTCAAAGCTTTGTCTACCCTAGGGGAGGATTCCCAGTGTAACCTGTCCGCTGGCGGGAAAGGATACGCCATAAGCAACCGTTTGGAAATCTGCATTTTTCTATCTGGAGATTCCCAAGCTTTTTCACATAACTCATTTAACTCATGTGAAGGGGGAAAGGTCACCTCATGCCTTTTTTCCCCAAACATATAAACCCTCTTGTCAGGGACTGGGTTTTCCTCTGAGATGTGCAATACATCCTTCATTGCTATAATCATGTAGCGGATGGCTTTAGCCATTTTAGGCTGCAACTTTGCATCATCGCCATCGACACTGGAGTCAGAATCCGTGTCGATATCTGTGTCAACAATTTGGGATAGTGGGCGCTTCTGAGACCCTGACGGCCTCTGCGCTGTAGGATCAGGCATGGGTTGAGACCCTGACTGTCCCGAGGCTTCAGCTTTATCCAACCTTTTATGCAAGGAAGTAACATTATCATTTAAAACCTTCCACATATCCATCCAATTGGGTGTCGGCGCCGTCGGCGGCGATCCCACATTCATTTGTACCTGCTCTGCTTCCACATAGCCTTCCTCGTCAAACATGTCGACACAAGCGTACCGACACACCACACACACAGGGGATGCTCTATTTGAGGACAGAACCCCCACAAGGCCTTTTGGAGAGACAGAGAGAGAGTATGCCAGCACACACCCCAGCGCTATATGACCCAGGAATAACACAGTAACTTAGTGTTTACACAGTAGCTGCTGTATATACTGATTTTGCGCTAAATTTATGTGCCCCCCTCTCTTTTTACCCTCTTTCTACCGTGAATCTGCAGGGGAGAGCCTGGGGAGCTTCCTCTCAGCGGAGCTGTGGAGAGAAAATGGCGCTGGTGAGTGCTGAGGAAGAAGCCCCACCCCCTCAGCGGCGGGCTTCTGTCCTGCGATTTTGTGTAAAATAATGGCGGGGGCTCATGCATATATACAGTGCCCAACTGTATATATGCTGCTTTTTGCCAAGAGGTTCTCAATTGCTGCTCAGGGCGCCCCCCCCCTGCGCACTGCACACTACAGTGACCGGAGTGTGAGGGTTTAATGTGGGAGCAATGGCGCACAGCTGCAGTGCTGTGCGCTACCTCATATGAAGACTGGAGTCTTCTGCCACCGCTTTTGACGTCTTCTTGCTTCTCATGCCGGCTTCTGGCTTCTGGCTCTGCGAGGGGGGCGGCGGCGCGGCTCCGGGATCGGACGACCAAGGGTGCGTTCCTGTGTTCGATCCCTCTGGAGCTAATGGTGTCCAGTAGCCTAAGAAGCATGACCTATCCGCAGTTAGTAGGGCTGCTTCTCTCCCCTCAGTCCCACATAGCAGAGAGTCTGTTGCCAGCAGATCTCTCTGAAAATAAAAAATCCTAACAAAATACTTTCTATTTAGCAAGTTCAGGAGAGCTCACTAAGGTGCACCCAGCTTGTCCGGGCACAGATTCAAACTGAGGTCTGGAGGAGGGACATAGAGGGAGGAGCCAGTGCACACCAGTATTCCTAATTCTTTCTTAAAGTGCCCTGTCTCCTGCGGAGCCCGTCTATTCCCCATGGTCCTTACGGAGTCCCCAGCATCCACTAGGACGTTAGAGAAATTACATTAAGTAAATCGCGTTTATATGTCATCCTTAGGGTCAGTTGTGTGGTGAGGGACAAGATTTGCTTCTGTTTGGCCACATATTTTATGACTGGCCACCAGCACTGGTTTTCCCTATTATATTGACCATGAATAATTTGAAGTGGTCCTGGACCACCAACCCAGGGCACCCCTGCAAGTGTCCCGAGGCACCCCAGGGAGCCACGGCACACAGTTTGGGGACCTCTGCCTTATAGTATCATAATTTTTGTCTCACCATTCATATAAGCGTGTTTTTCTATTATTACTTTCTCCTTCGTCCTAGAGGATGCTGGGGACTCCAAAAGGACCATGGGGTATAGACGGGATCCGCAGGAGACATGGGCACACTATAAGAATAAGACTTTGAATGGGTGTGAACTGGCTCCTCCCTCTATGCCCCTCCTCCAGACCTCAGTTAGATTCTGTGCCCAGAGGAGACTGGTCACACTATAGGGGAGCTCTACTGAGTTTCTCTAAAAGACTGTTGATAGGTTTATTTTTTTCAGGGAGCACTGCTGGCAACAGGCTCCCTGCATCGTGGGACTGAGGGGAGAGAAGCAGACCTACTTCTGTGAGACTGATAGGCTCTGCTTCTTTGGCTACTGGACACCATTAGCTCCAGAGGGTCCGATCACTTGGGTCGCCTAGCTGCTCATTCCCGGAGCCGCGCCGCCGTCCCCCTCACAGAGCGAGAAGATTGAAGACAGGTGAGTAACCGAAGCAAAGAAGACATCGGAAGGCGGCAGAAGACTTCAGTCTTCCTGAGGTACCGCGCAGCGGTAGCGCTGCACGCCATTGCTCCCGCTGACACAGGCACTGCATGGGTGCAGGGCGCAGGGGGGGCGCCCTGGGCTGCAATATAAACCTCTTTTGGGCAATATCTGGCTAAAATAAAGTGCATAGGCACTGTTTTTGAGACCCCCGCCAGTATAATTATAGCGGGACCGAAGCGCGCCTTGTAGGGGGCGGGGCTTCCTCCTCAGCTCTGACCAGCCCCATTTTCTCTCCACAGCTTGCTGCAGAGACGCTGCTCCTGGCCCTTCCACTGCTGTCACAAGTAACAGGGTGCTAAAAACGAAGGGGGGGGGGGGGCACATAATGTGGTGTTTGGTTGTATTATATTACAAGCGCTTATAGTTCTGGGGCATTTTGTTTTCAGACTGGTGTGGCGCTGGGTGTGAGCTGGCAAACTACTTCTCTGTCTCTCTGAAAGGCCTTATTGTGGGTCTGCCCCCTTTAGCCCAGTGTGTGTGGGGGTGTCGGTGCGTGTGTGTCGACATGGCAGAAACTGAAGGCTCTTCCCAGGAGGAGGTTAGTGTGAGAGCTGAACAAGATGAAGGAGTGACTCTGTCGGCACCGCCGACTGCTGATTGGGTTGATATGTGGAATGTGTTGAATAACAGTGTGGCTTTGTTGCACAAGAGGTTGGACAAATCTGAGTCTCAGAACCAAGCATGGAGGCAATCCATGGGAGACGTGGTACCACACACTCAGGCCCCCTCAGGGTCCCAAAAACATTCATTTACCCAGATAGCAGACACTAATACCGACACAGATTCTGATTCCAGTGTCGACTATAATGATGCAAAGTTACATCCTAAGGTGGCTAAGAGTATTCAGTACATGATTGTGGCTATAAAAGACCTGTTACATATTACGGAAGACCCCGCTGTCCCTGAGACAAGGATCTGTATGTATAAGGGGAAGAAACCGGAGGTTACGTTCCCTCCCTCTCATGAACTGATGCCTTTTTTGAAAAAGCCTAGGAAACGCCAGACAAGAGGTGGCACATTCCTAGGAGAATTGCTATGGCATACCCGTTTCCTTCTCAGGATAGGGTTGGGTGGGAGGCAACACCCACGGTAGACAAAGCTCTAGCGCGCTTATCCAAGAAAGTGGCGCTACCATCTCCTGAAATGGCGTCCCTTAAAGATTCTGCTGATCGGAGGCAGGAAGCTACCTTGAAATCTATTTATGTCACGACAGGTACACTCCTCAGACCGGCTGTCGCTTCGGCGTGGGTGAGTAACGCTATTGAAAAGTGGGCAGATAACTTGTCATCGGTCATAGACACCCTGGATCGGGATAGCGTGCTGTTGACTCTGGGTCATATCAGGGACGCTGCAGTCTATTTAAAAGAGACGGCGAGGGATATTGGCCTCTTGGGATCAAGGGCCAATGCCATGGCAGTCTCGGCTAGAAGGGCATTGTGGACTCATCAATGGAATGGTGATGCTGATTCTAAGAAGGCTATGGAGGCTCTGCCCTACAAGGGTGGGGTTTTGTTTGGAGAAGGCCTCGCGGATCTGGTTTCTACAGCTACCGCGGGTAAGTCCTCTTTTTTGCCTTTTGTTCCTCCACAGCAAAAGAAAACGCCTCCATATCAAATGCAGTCCTTTCGGTCGCAGAAATTCCGGAAAGGACGTGGGTCATCCTTCCTTGCGGCAAGAGGTAAGGGAAGGGGAAAAAGATCGCCGGCTGTGGCAAGCTCCCAGGAGCAGAAGTCCTCCCCGGCTTCTGCCAAATCCACCGCATGACGCTGGGGCTCCCCTGGGGAGTCCGCACCAGTGGGAGCGCGTCTTCAACTCTTCAGTCAGGTCTGGGTTCTCTCGGGCCTGTATCCTTGGGTACTGAAAATTGTGACCGAAGGTTACAAGCTGGAGTTTCAAGACGTGCCCCCATGCCAATTTTTCAAATCGGCCTTGCCAGCTTCTCTTCCGGAAAGAGAGGTAGTGTGTGCGGCAATACAAAAGCTGTGTCAGCAGCGGGTCATTGTCGAGGTTCCCCCGTCACAGCGGGGAGAAGGGTTTTATTCAAGCCTGTTTGTGGTCCCGAAGCCGGACGGCTCGGTCACACCAATTCTGAATTTAAAATCCCTCAATGTGTATTTGAAAAGTTTCAAATTCAAGATGGAGTCTCTCCGAGTGGCGATCTCCAGTCTGGAGGGGTGGGGGGGGGGGATTTTATGGTGTCAGTCGACATAAAGGATGCTTATCTGCATGTCCCCATTTATCCTCCTCATCAGGCGTACCTGAGGTTCGCTGTTCAGGATTGTCACTACCAATTTCAGACATTGCCGTTTGGTCTTTCCACGGCCTGAGGATTTTCACCAAGGTAATGGCGGAAATGATGGTACTCCTGCGTAAGCAAGGGGTCACAATTATCCTGTACTTGGAAGATCTCCTGATAAAGGCGAGATCACAGGAGCAGTTGCTAAAAAGCCTTGCGCTCTCCCTGCAGGTGCTGCAACAGCATGGCTGGCTCCTAAATTTGCCAAAGTCGCAGTTGATTCCGACAACTCGGCTGTCATTTTTGGGCATGATCCTGGACACGGAACAGCAGAGGATTTTTCTCCCGTTGGAAAAAGCTCAGGAAATCCAGAACATGGTCAAGGAACTTCTGAAACCGCCAAGAGTGTCGATTCATCAATGCACTCGAGTGCTGGGGGAAATGGTGGCGGCCTACGAGGCCATTCCGTTTGGCAGGTTCCATGCAAGAACGTTTCAGTGGGACCTACTGGACAAGTGGTCAGGGACCCATCTACAGATGCACCGGAAAATAACTCTGTTTCTCTCCTGTGGTGGCTCCAAAATTCTCACCTTCTAGAAGGTCGCAGGTTCGGCATCCAAGATTGGATTCTGGTGACCACGGATGCGAGTCTCCGAGGTTTGGAAGCAGTCACACAGGGAAAAAATTTCCAGGGAAAATGGTCAAGCCAGGAAGCTTGTCTGCACATAAACATTCTGGAATTAATGGCCATCTACAACGGCCTGCTACAAGCGGAACATCTTCTTCGCGACCTGCCCGTCCTGATTCAGTCGGACAACATAACAGCCGTGGCACACATAAACCGCCAGGGCGGGACGAAGAGCAGAGCGGCAATGGCGGAGGCCACCAGGATCCTTCGCTGGGCGGAAAAGCATGCAAGCACTCTGTCTGCGGTCTTCATTCCAGGCGTGGACAACTGGGAAGCAGACTTCCTCAGCAGACACGATCTCCATCCAGAAGAGTGGGGTCTTCATCAAGAGGTCTTTGCGGAAGTGACAAGTTGTTGGGGACTTCCTCAAATAGACATGATGGCGTCGCGCCTCAACAAGAAGCTGCCGACATATTGTTCCAGGTCGAGGGACCCTCAAGCAGTAGCAGTAGAAGCTCTGGTGACACCGTGGGTGTTTCAGTCGGTCTATGTGTTCCCTCCACTTCCACTCATCCCAAAGGATCATAAGAAGAACAAGGGTCCAGACGATACTCGTTGTTCCAGATTGGCCACGGAGGGCCTGGTATCCGGATCTTCAGGAACTACTCACAGGAGATCCCTGGCCTCTTCCTCTAAGAGAGGATCTGTTACAGCAGGGACCGTGCGTGTTCCAGGACTTACCGCGGTTGCGTTTGACGACATGGCGGTTGAACGCCAAATCCTAGCCAGAAAGGGTATTCCCAGGGAAGTCATCCCCACTCTACTTAAGGCTAGAAAGGAGGTAACGGCGAAGCATTATCACCGTATTTGGAGAAAATATGTGTCTTGGTGTGAATCCAAGAAGGCTCCTACGGAAGAATTTCAGCTGGGTCGGTTCCTCCATCTTTTGCAAGCGGGTGTGGATGCGGGCCTGAAGTAAGGCTCCATTAAAGTGCAGGTTTCGGCATTATCAATTTTCTTTCAAAGCGAGTTGGCTTCGCTTCCAGAAGTACAGACCTTCGTGAAAGGCATGCTGCACATCCAACCTCCATTTGTGCCCCCAGTGGCACCGTGGGACCTTAACGTGGTGTTACAGTTCCTTACGTCACATTGGTTTGAACCTTTACAAAAGGTTGAGTTGAAATTTCTCACTTGGAAGGTGGTCATGCTATTGGCCTTGGCATCCGCAAGGCGGGTGTCCGAATTGGCGGCTTTGTCTCACAAAAGCCCCTATCTGATTTTTCATGAGGATAGAGCGGAGTTGAGAACTCGTCAACAATTTCTACCGAAGGTGGTTTCTTCGTTTCACATGAACCAAATTATTGTGGTGCCTGTGGCTACTGAAGCCTTGGCTGATTCAAAGTCCCTTGATGTGGTCAGAGCTTTGAAAATTTATGTAGCCAGAACGGCTCGGGTGAGGAAAACAGAGGCTCTGTTTGTCCTGTATGCGGCCAACAAGGTTGGAGCTCCTGCTTCTAAGCAGACTATTGCTCGCTGGATCTGTAATATGATTCAGCAGGCTCATTCTACGGCTGGATTGCCGTTACCGAAATTGGTGAAGGCCCATTTCACTAGGAAGGTGGGCTCATCTTGGGCGGCTGCCCGGGGTGTCTCTGCATTACAGCTTTGCCGAGCAGCTACTTGGTCGGGGTCAAACACTTTTGCAAAGTTCTACAAGTTTGATACCCTGGCTGATGAGGACCTCCTGTTTGCTCAATCGGTGCTGCAGAGTCATCCGCACTCTCCCGCCCTGTTTGGAGCTTTGGTATAAACCCCATGGTCCTTTTGGAGTCCCCAGCATCCTCTAGGACGAAGGAGAAAATAGGATTTTAATACCTACCGGTAAATCCTTTTCTCTTAGTCCGTAGAGGATGCTGGGCGCCCGTCCCAGTGTGGACTCTATCTGCAGTAATTGTAAATAGTTATTGTTTAAGTTACACAAAGGTTGTGTTTGGTAAAGGTCAGGCTGTTGCTGATCTTTTTTGATTCACACTGTGAACTGGGTTTAGTTGAATGCCATGTTGTACGGTGTGGTGTGGTGTGAGCTGGTATGTATCTCACCCTTAGTTTAACAAAATCCTTTTCCTCGAAATGTCCATCTCCTCTGGGCACAGTTTCTATAACTGAGGTCTGGAGGAGGGGCATAGAGGGAGGAGCCAGTTCACACCCATTCAAAGTCTTATAGTGTGCCCATGTCTCCTGCGGATCCCGTCTATACCCCATGGTCCTTTTGGAGTCCCCAGCATCCTCTAGGACTAAGAGAAAAGGATTTACCATTAGGTATTAAAATCCTATTTTTTCTGTGCACAATCAGCATATGATCACCCCAGCTTCAAGCATGAAAACTTGTTAAAGAAAGGGGTGTTAATCTCCCACTGCGACAGTCTTCACAACTGGCTCGCTCTGATGTAAAGCAATGATCTTAACTCTCTCAACATACTTCTTGGCATACGTGCTATGCAAAGTCAATCTCCCCTTGTGTGCAGACACTTCTCAGTGTTTCACCCCTAGGGATCTAAAAACTTTGAAGAAGGACTTGCACAGAAAGTTCCTATGTTACAGATTCATGCACTGCTTGGCCAGTTCTTACATTCCTCATTCCTTGGAGTACAGGGAATACAATGCATTGTTTTGCTTCTAGCAGTAAGGGTTTCAGACGTGTACAGTATATAGCAATCTTTCTGTAGATTATGTGAAGGTTATTACTGGGGCAGTTTGCAGACAGCAGTTGTGGACTGGTAATAAAAATGTCACTGTCTGTTTTACTGGTAAAAATTATGTTACCATTAAATGGCCAGACATAACGTATTTGTTTAGTTAATGTGAGGATATACATTTAAATGCCATCATATCTAAGGGTTTTGCTATTCAGTATCCTATGTTGGAGCTAGACAAATCCCATTGACTAAGATATTAGTCCTGGTGGCTAGGTTATGTCCTTCTTTTGCCATCACTGTTGACTCCCAAAGATACTTACTCCTTGTCCTTTTTAATTCCTGTCTCCACCTTTCACTGTTTTTTAGGGGGCAATTCAATTGTTTTAGCGCAGCTGCAGCTCCCGTCATGCTACTCAATTGTTGCTGCCGACGGGCACAAATGCTGCAGGTGCCCATATTTCTGCTCGCACCTCCTGAGGTGGCGAGCAGAAATCGGTGAAATGTCTGTGTTTTGGGTTCCAAAATGGTAGTTTGGGCAAGCTAACCAATACTTTAGACACAACTTACTTTGGGTGTGACAAGCAGGGCCGGATTAAAAATGGGGCAGGTGGAGCTGTAGCTCCAGGCCCCCCCCCCCTCCCAATAAAAATAGGCCCACAGCAACTGTTGAAAAAATTCTTGCTACAGCAGCCAGTCAGTGGACATTTGAGGCCCCGCCCCCCAACCACAGGTAACGATGTGTATTGACGCTGCTGCCTCCCCGTGGGATGTACCAGCTCAGTTGCCGCACTCCGGCTAGCAGGAACTTCCGAGTGCCAGTATCCGGGAGCAGCGCACACCTGATAGCATGCTGCAGACTGGCCAATCAGGCTGCAGTGTGACAAGCGGCCAGCACTACTAATGCTGGGAGAGGCTGTCCGTGCGTCTGTGCGAGTGTGCATCCGTGGGTCCTGGCTGCTGCTGTTGCTGCTCTGTCCCTCATCGCAAGAGCTGGACCCTGCTCAATGGTGAGCAGGGTCCGGGTGACGCTGCTGTATAGTGCGGAGGATGAGGATGTGTCCCCTCATCCTGGGAAGGGGGGTTCCCAGTATGGTTCCCTTTATTGTTTCCAGTGATGAGCATCTCCTACAGCCCCTCAACCACCAAGGTCACCTTACTCCTCCCTGTGACCAACCCCCCCCCCCTTCCTTTTACCCCACACACATCCCTCCATGTGCCCACCTAACCTGTCCCCATGCCCCACTAAACTCACCATTCCCTGTGCCCACCTCACCCCTCCTTGTGACCACCTCCACTTTATGACCCCTCTCATCCTACCCTGTGCTCACCTCACCCCTCCTTATGACCACCTCCACCCTATGACCCCTCTCATCCTACCCTGTGCTCACCTCACCCCTCCTTATGACCACCTCCACCGTATGACCCCCCTCATCCCACCCTTTGCCCACCTCGCCCCTCCTTATGACCACCTCCACCCTATGACCCGTCTCATCCTACCCTGTGCCCACCTCACCCCTCCTTGTGACCACCTCCACCCTATGATCCCCCTCATCCTACCCTTTGCCCACCTCGCCCCTCCTTATGACCACCTCCACCCTATGACCCCCCTCATCCCACCCTTTGCCCACCTCACCCCTCCTTATGACCACCTCCACCCTATGACCCGTCTCATCCTACCCTGTGCCCACCTCACCCCTCCTTGTGACCACCTCCACCCTATGATCCCCCTCATCCTACCCTTTGCCCACCTCGCCCCTCCTTATGACCACCTCCACCCTATGACCCCTCTCATCCTACCCTGTGCTCACCTCACCCCTCCTTGTGACCACCTCCACCCTATGATCCCTCTCATCCTACCCTGTGCTCCCTCACCCTTCCCTGTGCCCACCTCACCCCTCTTTCAACTCACCATCCCCTGTGACCTCCCTCAACTCACCGCCCCCACCCAGTGATCCCCCCTCACCTTCACCCTTCCCTGTGCCTTCTTCACAGCAGTCTCTTGTGTATTATTGCCCCCCCCCTCTCCCTGACATCCAGGGTTTATTGTGACTGCTCACGCTACATATAACAGCGTTCTGTAGAAAGATTGCGATGTGTATGCATCACGGCATGCATATGCATTGCAGCCAGCTCCTATTAGAGTGATTGGGCAGTGGGAGCATGTATACGCACGCAACCGCCGGCTCCCATTCAAGTATGTACATAGTGGGAGCATATGTCCCGCTATGCCATGAGTTGTGAGCTGCAATGCGTACCCACAACAGGAAAGAATCTGTAACCAACATGGCAATCTCTGGGCACATTATGAACTCAGTTTTATTTTCCTTTCTTGCTTTGGGAGCTTGCACTCACGTTCAGCCCTCTGTGAGTACAGATCATTTCAGTGACACTTGGACCATATTCTTTAACATCTTCGTTTAGCACTTCATTTTTGTACAGTTGTGCTCATAAGTTTACATACTCTAGCAGAATTTGTGATTTTCTGGCCATTTGTCAGAGAATATGAATGATAACTCACAAACTTTTCTTTCACTCATGGTTAGTGGTTGGGTGAAGCCATTTATTGTCAAACAACTGTGTTTACTCTTTTTTACATCATAATGACAACAGAAACTACCCAAATGACCCTGATCAAAAGTTTACATACCCTGGAGATTTTGGCCTGATAACATGCACACAAGTTGACACAAACGGGTTTGAATGGCTACTAAAGGTAACCATCCTCACCTGTGATCTGTTTGCTTGTAATCAGTGTGTGTGTATAAAAGGTCAGTGAGTTTCTGGACTCCTGAAAGACCCTTGCATCTTTCATCCAGTGCTGCACTGACGTGTCTGGATTCTGAGTCATGGGGAAAGCAAAAGAATTGTCAAAGGATCTGCGGGAAAAGGTAATTGAACTGTATAAAACAGGAAAGGGATATAAAAAGATATCCAAGCAATTGAGAATGCCAATCAGCAGTGTTCAAACTCTAATTAAGAAGTGGAAAATGAGGGATTCTGTGGACACCAAATCACGGTCAGGTAGACCAACAAAAATTTCAGCCACAACTGCCAGGAAAATTGTTCGGGATGCAAAGAAAAATCCACAAATAACTTCAGCTGAAATACAGGACTCTCTGAAAAAAAAATGGTGTGGTTGTTTCAAGTTGCACAATAAGGCATTTGAAGAAAAATGGGCTGCATGGTCGAGTCGCCAGAAGAAAGCAATTACTACGCAAATGCCACAAAGCATCCCACTTACAATACTCCAAACAGCACAGAGACAAGCCTCAAAACTTCAGGAACAAAGTCATTTGGAGTGATGAGACCAAAATTGCACTTTTTGGCCACAACCATAAACGTTACATTTGGAGAGGAGTCAACAAGGCCTATGATAAAAGGTACACCATTCCTACTGTGAAACACGGAGGTGGATCGCTGATGTTTTGGGGATGTGTGAGCTACAAAGGCACTGGAAACTTGGGCAAAATTGATGGCAAGATGAATGCAGCATGTTATCAGAAAATACTGGAGGAAAATTTGCACTCATCAGCCCGGAAGCTGCGCATGGGACGTACTTGGACGTTCCAACATGACAATGATCCAAAACACAAGGCCAAGTCGACCTGTCATTGGCTACAGCAAAATAAAGTGAAGGTTCTGGAGTGGCCATCTCAGTCTCCTGACCTCAATATCATTGAGCCACTCTGGGGAGATCTCAAACGTGCAGTTCATGCAAGACAGCCCAGGAATTTACCGGAACTGCAGATTTTTTGCCAAGAAGAATGGGCAGCTTTACCATCTGAGAAAATAAAGAGCCTCATCTACAACTACCACAAAAGACGTCAAGCAGTCATTGATGTTAAAGGGGGCAATACACGGTATTAAGAACTGGGGTATGTAAACTTTTGATCAGGGTCATTTGGGTAGTTTCTGTTGTCATTACAATTTAAAAAGAGTAAACACAGTTGTTTGACAATAAATGGCTTCACCCAACCACTAACCATGAGTGAAAGAAAAGTTTGTGAGTTATCATTTATATTCTCTGACAAATGGCCAGAAAATCACAAATTCTGCTAGGGTATGTAAACTTATGACCACAACCGTATTGTTGCCACAGGAGCTTATGGTCTTTTGCAAAAAGCTGCAGTTTTCTTTCTGTATTTTTGTACCTTGGGCATGAGATCCTTCTATTTTGTTTTCCATTGTGGGGCCTATGTGTGTGTGTTTGTTTTTCTGCGGGGACCTATGTGTATCTGTTTTTTCCTATCGGGGCCTATGTGTATGTTTTTATTTTTTAATGCATAGCTTATGGGTTTTATTATATTCCTGTGGCGGCCAATGTGTTAGGTTTATTCATGCGTAGTCTATGTGTTTTGTTTTTTTCCTGTGGGGGAGGTCCATGTGTTTTTTTATTCATCTAAGCTAAAGGGCCGGATTCAAATGCCCCCCCCCCCCCTCACGGCCGCGATCGCTCCCATCGGCAGTATTCTAATGTTACTGCCGACGGGTGCGACAAGTTCATTTAAGTTCGCTACCCCAGGGGTTGCGAGCTGAAATGCGCGTAAAGAAACCCGTTTGGGCTCCCACATGGGTCTTTTCACGATCGCGCCTATTATTTTATTCGGATTTAGGTGCTTTGCGCGCCTACACCCGACTGTAATGGGCGTGATACACTGGAGACAGCTCAGGAGGGTGGAGGAGGATGGAGGGATAGTATGCAAATGTGGGAGACCATTAATCTTAATGGAGTATGTCCATGTACCTCTCATGAGGTGACAGTATTTACAAAAAACAGTCCCAAATAGACAGTGTCTTTGTCATAAGACAATGTATCTATCTTGATGGCAAGTTATTTATAGAGCGCACACGTATCTGCAGCGCTTGTACCGTATTTCTTGTACCTCCTGCAGTGGCACACGATAGGCCCTTCGTGAATTTCAGCTCCAGGCCTATGTGGACCTTAATCTGGCACTAGTGACAAGCACGATAAATAATGGGCACCCAAAACAATTGAAAAGTTCCAGTGAGCGTCCATTACTTCTCGGCATGCAGAAAAACAATTGAATCGCCGCCTTAGAATCTCCCATGTCGTAGCACAAGTAGATTCTCAGATAAGCCATCTACAACTGATTGCTTTATTGCTTTGTTCTCGGTGGCTTGTATTGGTGCTGCCATGTATTAACAACACATATATTACTGTACAGCTGCTACAATTGTTTTTCTGCTATTCCAAGTTTAACAAGTGTCTTATTAGGGGGACATTTACTAAGCAGTGATAAGAGCGGAGAAGTGAGCCAGGGGAGAAGTTGCCCCATCAACCAATCAGCAGTTCTGTATAATTTTATAGTATGCAAATTAGAGATGTTACTTCAGTATTGATTGGTTGCCATGGGCAACTTCTCCACTGGCTCACTTCTCTGCTCTTATCACTGCTTAGTAAATGTTCCCCTTAAACTGTATGCTCACCAGGGCAGGATTATCTTTACCTTCTGTTAATTGTCATTGTATGTCATTTGTTTGCTCTCTTGCTGACAATGGCAACATGTTACATGATGTCACGGAAGCTGAGCGATGGGCAAGACCTGAAATCGCACAGGACGCCTCTGCAAGCGGCAGACACGGTTGCCACCGGGGCAGTAATAACTCCCATGGGTCTTGTGCCCGATCTGGGTGGCGGCACCAGATGCATGACCGGAGTAAAGAGTGATTTTATGATGTGCATATCCATATGACAGAAACACAAAAAGGCAGAAAACAACGACATTCACACCTACAAATGGGACTACCAAAAAGACTATGTTTAAGAAACCTTTTCAGGAAATGGCCTCTCTCCTAATTGTGTAGCTGATAGCAGATTTATTTTTAAGAGGTTTCAACGTATAATTAGAGCTAGGCTGGAGATGCTTTTGGCAGAGACAAAAATAATCAGCCAAAGACGGTGTATTTCCTACCTGTAATTAGTACAGGTGATATGATGACAGTATTTCCACATTTTGTCTTGAATATAATTTTAAGTAACTGCTATAAGGGACGTGAAGAACTTGACTAATGTTTAAATGTGAAAGGAATGCGACTATTTGTGCCAATTTCTCTCTCTTTAATGACTTTGATAGATATACCCCTTAAGGGTAAGTTCCATTTGCAGTATTAGATTTTACATGCCATCAGTATGTAAGAAAAAAAGAACTCTTAAAAGCAAAGAGTAAATAAAGGGATTTCTAACGTTTCAATTATATTAGCATAGAGAGCAGAGTGTCATACACAATAATGAGCTTACGACCTTTGTAAGTTGGAGCAATAATTAAAATCCATTCATAACGACAAATATTTTAATCGAATCAAAGGGGTTGTCATGTAAAAGTAATCATAATAACTACTGATGAATGTTTCTTGATATAGACTTTTTTTTAAGGTAATTAAGCGAAAGTGAACCCCAATTACAATTAAGTAATACCCAGGATATCCCAAATTGGTGACATTCCACATCATAAAAAAGGTTACAGAGTAGCAATACAGAAAGAAAAATAAGCTAAAAAAAGCATACAGTACATATTGGGGGTCATTCCGAGTTGATCGTAGCTGTGCTAAATTTAGCACAGCTACGATCCGGCACTCAGACATGCGGGGGGACGCACAACACAGGGCTAGTCCGCCCCACATGTCAGTTCCGGACCCCCCTTCCCAGCAGAAATGCAAAAGCATCGCACAGCGGCGATGCTTTTGCATTTGAGGAGTAACTCCCGGCCAGCGCAGCTCCTACAACTGGCCAGGAGACGGTCGTCGCTGCCCCTGGTCGCAGAGGCTGCGTATGATGTCACGCAGCCGCTGCGGCCCACCCCCCCGCGCGGTCCGGCCATGCCTGCGTTGGCCGAACCGCACCCCCAAAACAGCGGCCAAATACCGATGTGCCGTCCCCTCCCACCCAGCAACCGCCTCTGCCTGATTCGCTAGAGACCGACGGCCTAAGGCCATCCGGCATGCGCCGGCACACTGCACCGCCGATGCATGCACAGTTCCGACCCGATCGCTGCGCTGCGATAAACTGCAGCGAGCGATCAGGTCGGAATGACCCCCATAATGTCCACATTTTTCTTTTTTAAAACCTTACGTAAATTCTTTTTTTTTCTTTTTTTTAAGCCATAGCGATATGCAGATTGTAATTTAATCAGCCCAATGCTTTTCCTATGGCAGATTTTTGTATTAGGTTGGGAACAGGTATCCTGTCTACAGGTCTACACTAAAAAGGTCTACAGTCCATAGGTCAGCTACTAATGGTAGACATGCTTTAGGTCGACAGGGTCAAAAGGTCGACATGCAAAAGGTAGACAGTTCAAAATGTCAACAGGTTCAAAAGGTTGTCATGACAATGGTCCACACACAAATGGTCGACACAAGGTTTTTTTATTATTATTTTCTTTTCAACTTTTTCATACTTTAAGATCCACGTGGACTACGATTGGGAATAGTAATCTGTGCCGAGTGGTAGTGGAGCAAGGAACCTTACCTGAAACTTGTGAGCCATGTGAAGAGGCGTAGTACACTAATGGGGCTTGTTTGAGGCAGAAAAATGACAACCCCCCCCCCCTCCCCAAACAAACAAACAAACAAAAAAAAAAAAAACGATGTCTACCTTTTTTGAGTCTACCATTTCCATGTTGACCTTTTGACCATGTCAACCATTTGACCCTGTCAACCTTTTCTACTCCTACCTATTCTATGTTGACCTTTTGACATGTCGACTTTTTGACCCTATCGACCCAATGCATGTCTACCATTAGTGGTAGACCTATTGACTGTAGACCTTTTCAGTGTAGATCCACACCCGGTGAAACAGGTTCAAGACCCATAATGTTCCTTAAATATGCCACAGAGAAATGCTTAAATAACCTGATATTAATATCATTAAATTGCCCTACAATGTTTACCTGCTCTCACCTGTGTATTGTGCAGTGTCGGACTGGGGTATGAAGGGCCCACCGGGGGAATGCAGTAGTAGGGGCCCATGCTTATGGGGTGTCTCCAGAGGGGCTTACCATTCAGGAGTGCATAGTCTGGGATCCTTGTTAAATATATATAGTAAAAACTGCTAGTGCATGCATGATAAAGTACCAAATGAATAACAGGAATGCACTGTAGAATATACACCATAGTCCTGTGCATTATAATGTAAGGAGGGTGGCCCACGGGCAGTGGGGCCCACCGGGAGTTTTCCATGAGGGCCAGTACAACCGACTGTACATATAGAAAATGACGTGCACCAGACCTACATAACCACAAACTTTTTTTTTCCTCAGAACTTTATTTAATACAGGTCAGAAAAATCACACATAAAGGGGATGGAAAACACAAAGACATTTCAAAAAGAAAACATACAACATAAATTTCACTTTAGGTAGTTAAAGAGTTATTTGATGCCAGTGATAGTGTTTAGCACTGACTGAGATACATTTTATAGAGGAGGGAGAGGGTGGCATAGCAAATTGCATGGAAAAGGAGATGAAGAGAACTGGGATGATAAAGGGAGAGTGAAGTGAACACAATTATGAAAATGGTGAATAAGAATTACAGAATGTTGACTATGGACCCCAAACTTTATTGAAAGCGTTACATCAATTCTTAATTATTCTAGACATATAGTCAATCCCGATAGGTGTGTCTTATTATATTGATAACTGACCGCATTGTGAGACGATCTGGCTTTTTCCATTCAGGAGCTACAGTAGGTGACAGGTGGAAGCTAATATATAGACACTCCAAGGGGCAAAGGAAAGAATTCAGGGGCCATATTAGAAATGCTGACCTGGCGGATTGAGAATATTAAGTTATGTACATCATGCCAAAAACTCGATAGACTTGGGCAACTCCCCCCAAAAAATTACTATTGGGAGTGTGAGAAGATAATTGGCGATCTGTTGACTGTGAATGTTTTTGTATAGGGGACAATTACATTATCTGGCTCGCATTATCATTCTACATGTAGGGCCATTTAAATCTAAGTAGTGGGAAAAGTATCTTCTGATCTGCTTCATGTTCCTACTGTCATTGAGTAGTACATCATTAAGTATCCTATAAAGTTATGTAGGCTTTGAGTTGGATTAATCCCTTGCCATCAGTAGATGTTACTGGATTAATCCATGGGGCTGCAAAGTGAAATGTGCATTGTTTTGTAATTGAATTGCCAACAGAATGTTTTACCAGCTCACTAGTAAAAAAAGGTGTGATAATATAAACCTTTGTGTGGTCCAAAAAGAAAAAGTGTTGCATTATAGCTTCTCCTTACGTAAACTTGTTGAAACTACTATCAATGTTTTATCTTATGAGAGGAAGCACCTAGTGCTGTGAGACTCTGGAACACACATACCTACCGTCTCCAGGGCCAGAATAAGGCCCCATGGGGCCCAAGGTACTTAAGACATGGGGGCCCCCTGAGGGCTATATATATATATATTTATTGATATATATATGATACACACACATATAAGGATAAAGCTGTTAGAGGCAGTAACAGTATATACTATTGAAAAAAAAATATAGAAATCACATTTATCCAGTGTAGAAAAATAAAAACAATATCACACTGTCACATGGTAGATGGTATGGTATGATGTTGTGGAACGCTCTGCTAGAATTTAAGGGCACGCAAGCTGCTGGTTACAATAGTACAGGTCTACACAATCTGCCTGTCACAAAATTAATTTTCTGAAAGCCCTACTTCAAGACAAAAACTTAATACACGCACAGCATACCTACAAACACACACATAGCATACATATACACATCATACATACTGTACATACACACAACACACACAGCATGCCTACAAGCACACACACAGCATACATACACACACCATACATACTGTACATACACACAACACACACAGCATGCCTACAAGCACACACACAGCATACATACACACACCATACATACTGTACATACACGCAACACACGCACAGCATGCCTACAAGCACACACACACAGCATACACACACACACACACACACACACACACATCATACATACTGTACATACACACAGCATGCCTACAAACACACACAGCATACATACACACACCATACATACTGTACATACACACAACACACACACAGCATGCCTACAAACACACACACACACACACACACACACACACACACACACACCATACATATACACAACATACACACACCACACATGCTGTACATACACACAACACACACAGCATGCCTACACATACAGACAGCATACATGTATTCATACACACACAACACACACAGCATACATACAATCATACTGTAGCATGCATACACACAACACACACACAGCATACATACATACATAAAAAACACACACACACACACACACACACACACACACACACACACACACACACACACACACACACACACACACACACACCATAAAGCACTAATCATACCAAGAAAGAAGAGGAGATGGGGCTGATTCAGACCTGATTGACAGGCAGAGGCGGTCGCTGGGCAGGAGGGGGCACGGTCCAGGCAACGCAGGCGTGGCCGTACCATTGGGGGTGGGGCGTGCCGCGGTGGCTGTGTGACGTCACACACAGCCGCTGGGACCCGGGGCAGTGACGAGTAGCTCCCTGCCAGCACGCAGGAGCTGCACTGGTAGGGGGCTACTCCTAAAGTACAAAAGCATCGCCGCTGTGCGATGCTTTTGTACTTGTACGACGGGGCAGGACTGACATGCGGGGTGGACTAGCCCTGTGCTGGGCGTCCCACCGCATGTCAGGGAAGCTGATCGTAGATGTGCTAAATTTAGCCCATCTACGATCAGGTCTGAATCACCCTCATTGTCACTGCCAGAGTCCATGTAAGCGGTGCTGCTGCTGCACATACTCAGTAGCCCCCTCTGCTGTCTGCAATGTATCCAGTGCTGCAGAGAGCTCTGCTGATCAGAGCTCTCTGTGAGGAGCAGCCGTGCTTGTGTGGCGGCTCTGATTGTGACTGCAGGTGTGCCCGGCCATTGCAGAGATGGAGGCAGGGCTGTCTCCATCCCTGGGAAACAAATTTGGTCCATGCAGGAGAGGGGTGGGGTTCTGCACCACTGCCACCAACGCAGAACTTTAAAAAAAAAAAAAAAATCATGTAAACGTCCAGTGCTTGATGGCAGGCAGGGGGCCCCCAATATAAGTGGGGCCTGGGGTAGTGTGTCCCCTGGGCACCACCCTTAATCCGGCTTTGACTGTCCCAGAATGTGCAAAATTTTAAAGTGGGTGGACTGCGGGACGATATACAGTGAAATGCGTCATTGTAGTCCTCTCTGATCAATGCTACGGATAGAGCAGTGATTCCCAACCTCAGTCCTAAAGGCACACTAACAGCCCAGGTGTTAGTGATATCCATGCTTGAGTACAGATGGTTAAATAAAAAAACTGAGGTATTAATAAAGTCATCTGTGCTCAAGTATGGCTATCCTTAAAACCCGGACTGTTATGGGCCCTACACACTGGCCGATATTTTGAAAGATATGAACGATCTCGTTCATAAATGAACGAGATCTCGTTCATAAATGAACGAGATCTCGTTCATATCTTTCAGTGTGGAGACTTAAGCGATGAACGATGCGCGTCCCCGCGCTCGTTCATCGCTGGTCTCCTGTCGGCTGTGCATGCAGGCCAATATGGACGATCTCGTCCATATTTGCCTGCACGTCTATGGAGCCGGGTGACGGGGGGAGTGAAGAAGCTTCACTCCCCCCGTTACTGCCCCCCCCGCCGCCGGGTCGCTCGTCGGCCGTATCGGCCGTCGGGCACCTCGGCCAGTGAGTAGGGCCCATTAGTCTGCTTTGAGGTCCGTGGTTGGGAATGCCTGAAATAGAGCAATGGGGAGGGAGGAGATGATGCACTTTGCAGAGTCATGCCTCCTGCATCTCCCACATGGAAGTCTCCTCATGTATAGTGAATGAATGCAGCAGAAGGGTATCGTGTGGATGTCAGAGCTACAGGGGTGTCATCTCCAGATTGGACTACTGTAATCTCCTCCTGACTGGCATTTCTGACAAATACCTCTCTCCACTCCAATCTATCCTCAGTGCTGCTGCCCGGCTCATTTTCCTCACCAAACGCACTACGTCCACCTCTCCTCTCTTACTAGACCTTCACTGGCTTCCCTTCCCTTTCAGAATCAATTTCAAGCTTCTCACACTCACTTACAAAGCCCTCACCCACTCCTCTCCCATCTACATCTCTGACCTTATCTCCCTTTACACTCCCTCCCGTCCTCTTCGCTCTGCTAATGCACACCGACTCTCCTGCCTACTGATTACCTCCTCCCACTCCTACCTCCAAGATTTTTCACGTGCTGCTCCAATTATCTGGAATTCCTTACCTCTCCTCCTCAGACTCTCCACCTCTCCACAAAACTTCAAACTTGCTCTCAAGACCCACTTCTTCACCAAACCCAGCCAAATCTCATCCTAACCCTCTGTTCCACGCTCTCTATGTACCCCATCTGTGCCACCCCTGTCTGTCTACCCCTCCCCTTTAGAATGTAAGCTCTCACGAGCAGGGCCCTCTTCCCTCATGTGCTTATCCTTTCTTACTTTAATAATATTCAACTGCACCAAATCCAGCAGTCTTCTGCCACCTGATACTTATTCCAGTATCATCTGCTGATGTAGCTATGTTTATTTACCCTGTATTGTCC
This sequence comes from Pseudophryne corroboree, assembly GCF_028390025.1. Lineage (NCBI taxonomy): Eukaryota > Metazoa > Chordata > Amphibia > Anura > Myobatrachidae > Pseudophryne > Pseudophryne corroboree. Next base: position 344,680,698 of record NC_086453.1, read on the forward strand.
TATATTGTCTTCAACTGTAAATTGCTGTTTTCCTACTTTGATTATTTGTTTATGTGCTCTGTCTGCGGAACCCTTGTGGCGCCATATAAATAAAGGATAATAATAATAATAATAATAATAATAACATTAGTAATTAGCAGAAAGCTGTAATTGTTACATAGAAATGTTTATTATACTACATCATCCTTCTTGTTTCTCCCACTTCACTTCACTATGGGCCTAATTCAGTTTAACAAATCAAAACAGCAATTGGGCAAAACCATGTGCACTTCAGGTGGGGCAGATTTAACATATGCATAAAGAATTAGATTTGGGTGGGGTGTGTTCACACTTAAATCTTAATTGCAGTATACTATTTACCATGCACAGAAACAATATAACCCACTCAAATCTAATTCTCCCCCAAAAACGCGCCTGCCACGCCTGTGTTGGCCAGACCACTCCCCAGAAACGGTCCATCAGCGCCGCCCGCTGTCACTCAGAGGGATGCGATCGCACTTTGCTAGCGCACGAACACGCATTGTGGCCACCATGCATGCGCTGAAGTACAAAAATATCTTGATTGTGATTTTTGTATTTTACCGATCCAAGCTGAATGAGGGCCACAGTGCAGAACCTCAGGTGGGACTTCCAGTGAATAATCATGCACTTGGAGGGCTTTAAAAATAGAATCATTTTGCCAATAAAGATGTCAGTTTTCAGGTGAATTTCTCTAAAAAGCTCAATGATGTGTCAAATGATGTGTGACAAGTACTAGATGTGTTGTATTAATGAGGAAGGGTTTTCCAACGTGTATATGAGAGCTAAAAGTGTTTATTCCAACTTTTTACAAACTTTGTATAAAAACACTGAATAATTACTATACAGACATTTTATACATCCTGCTATCTCAGTTGCCAATTATTTTGGGTCCAGGATGGTTTCCCCACTTTTTCAGACACTTGTCCTAGGCCACGCAAGTCACGCAAACTTGCAGCGGGTACCATGCATTAGCATTACTAATTAGGGCCCTCATTCCGAGTTGTTCGCTCGCTAGCTGCTTTTAGCAGCAGTGCAAACGCTAAGCCACCGCCCTCTGGGATTGTATCTTAGCTTAGCAGAAGTGCGAACGAAAGGATCGCAGCACTGCTACAAAAAAAGATTGTGCAGTTTCTGAGCAGCTCGATACCTAATCCTTCCTTGCGATCACTTCAGACTGTTTAGTTCCTGTTTTGACGTCACAAACACGCCCTGCGTTTCGGCCAGCCACACCTAGGTTTCCCCAGCCACTCCTGCATTTTTATCCGTCACGCCTGCGTTTTTACACACACTCCCCGAAAACGGTCAGTTACCACCCAGAAACACCCACTCCCTGTCAATCACTCTGCGGCCAGCAGTGCGACTGAAAAGCGTCGCTAGACCTTGTGTGAAACTGCATCGGCTTTTGTGAAAGTACATCGCCCATGCGCACTGCGCCCCATACGCATGCGCAGAAGTGCGTCTTTTTTACCTAATCGCTGCACTGCGAACGAAAGCAGCTAGCGATCAACTCGAAATAAGGGCCTAGATCTCACATTTGTCAGGTGAGATCATTTCATGATACAAATTCGCTTTTGCAAATTCACACCTAATTGCATTGACCCGTCTATGTGAAATAAATCTACATCTATAAAATTGTTAAAAAGCGAAGCTGTCTTTTTTTTATTTTTTTAATAGGTGTTCAAAAACGATATAACATAGTTATTTCACCATAAAGAAACGGTTTTGTAGGAGTTCTAGAAACTCCCAGCAAACTGACACCTTCCAGAAACAGAGCATATTCGGGCTAATTCAGACTTGATCCCTAGGCTGTGTTTTCGCACAGCGGGCAATCAGGTTTAAACTGCGCATGCGTATGCACCGCAATGTGCAGGCGGGTGGCAGGGGTACAAAGCGGAACGCCGCGCAGCGATGGGTTTGTGCGAAGGATCCATTCGCACGGGCGTTCGCAAGGAGATTGACAGGAAGAAGGCGTTAGTGGGTGTCAACCGACCGTTTTCTGGGAGTGGTTGGAAAAACGCAGGCGTGCGCATGCGTTTGCAGGACGGGTTCCTGACGTCAGTTCCGGTCCCGGACAGGCTGAAGTGATGGCAGCGGCTGAGTAAGTCCTGGGCTAGGCAGAGACTGCACAAGATCTGTTTGTACAGCTCTGCTACACATACGTTCACACACTTGCAAAGCGAAAATACACTCCCCTATGGGTGGCGACTAAGTGAACGCAGGACTGCAAAAAAACCCTAGCGAGCGATCAGGTCTGAATTAGGCCCATAGTGAGAGTCATTGCCTGTGCAGTGTACCAGCAACATCTATCCAGACTGAACTCACTTCCATCAGGAACTCATTTGTAAATGATATTTTGTCAGAATGCTTGTTTGTACTATTTTATATATCTTCAGTTGGTTTTAAAGCAGTTTCCTAAAGGCTCTTGATTATCCTTTAAAATTGCAAGATCAAATACAAATTAAATTACTTGCAAAGTGCATTTTAAAACTGGCTATTAATTCTAAAGTTTGATTGCATTTGGGAGATATAGTGGGGGTCATTCCGAGTTGTTCGCTCGTTATTTTTTTCTCGCAACGGAGCGATTAGTCGCTAATGCGCATGCGCAATGTCCGCAGTGCGACTGCGCCAAGTAAATTTGCTATGCAGTTAGGTATTTTACTCACGGCATTACGAGGTTTTTTCTTCGTTCTGGTGATCGTAATGTGATTGACAGGAAGTGGGTGTTTCTGGGCGGAAACAGGCCGTTTTATGGGTGTGTGTGAAAAAACGCTACCGTTTCTGGGAAAAACGCGGGAGTGGCTGGAGAAACGGAGGAGTGTCTGGGCGAATGCTGGGTGTGTTTGGGACGTCAAACCAGGAACGACAAGCACTGAACTGATCGCAGATGCCGAGTAAGTCTGGAGCTACTCAGAAACTGCTAAGAAATTTCTATTCGCAATTCTGCTAATCTTTCGTTCGCAATTTTGATAAGCTAAGATTCACTCCCAGTAGGCGGCGGCTTAGCGTGTGCAAAGCTGCTAAAAGCAGCTTGCGAGCGAACAACTCGGAATGACCCCCATTGTCCTGTTAAACTCATTCAACGGAGCAAGAAGTATCTAAAACACAGCAGATAAAAATGGTAGTGGGTAGGTTGATATTGGAAAGACTGTCTTCCATTGTGAGTAGGGTGGCCAATCCCGGGCCATTTTTTTCAATCCCGGTTATCGGGATTGAAAAATGGTCAATCCTTGGATTGGCTTTCTTCACTGTGTGTCCGCCCGCCTCACCTCACCCGCCCTGTAGACAAATCAACTCACCAAACTGCTGTGGTGGGTGGATGAGACACTTCCTCCAGACGACGCTGAGGGCAGCAGGCGCTGTGTTGTCGGCAGGGGGTTCCCGGGGGGAGTCGGGAGGAGTGGCGGCTGGCAGGTGACTGCGCAGAGTGACCTCAGAGTCAGAGGTCACGCTGCGCAGGGGAAGGAGGGAGCCGGGCAGCGTTTAGAAGTCATGCTGCGGCTGCGCAGGGGGAGATGACGCTCAACGCTGCCCGGCATTAAAGGGCCGCCTGATCCCTCAATCCCCAGAATTGGAGCTTCCAATCCTGGGATTGAATCCCGGCATATTTTTGGCCTAAATCCCCGGGATCCCGCCGATCCCAATCCCTGGATTGGCCACTCATATTGTGAGACTTCTTTACATAGATAGTGCTACTGTTAAATATGAGATGCAGTTATGTGACCACCGGTCACTGTACCGAAGCAGGAATCCCACTCGTGGGAACAGAGTCTGTCACCCCCCCCCCCCGCCAGCAACCTAAACTCCGGGACCGCCAGTCACCCATACCCAACCCGTTAAATACAAGTAAATACATATAAATACCACTGGCTGTGACCAGACCTAGTTTCAACTGCACAGTGACACTTTGTAAATGAGCTTTTAGTAATCTGGCCCTTAAATGATTCCAGGTACAGCTGGTGGGTTTATAAAGCAGTTTAATAAATGTGTTCTGCCACACAACTCGTCTTATGGGATCATTTGTGCCCAGAAACTCTGCTTGTCCTATCTAAATGAATTCTCTTTTTTATTGCCATTATAATCAGATGTCTGAGTGACACCTGCATTCCTCTCTTCCAGTTTCCATCACTCTTATACATGTCACTCCATCATGACTGGGAAGAACAGTTGCTGATACTCAGTCATGGCTTAGCTCTCCTTGCTACAGGGTGGTCCTCACTTCTGAGTGGGATATTTAGTGAAGCTTGTGGCTGCTGCAGACAAAGCAAACTCAAGTGCTCTAATTACAATAGAGGGTGTTCTTCTTGTATTCTTACTTATTTTACTTTAGTGCAGCCAAAGGTCACTGGAAGTTCTCACACAGCCAGGTGGCATCCCAACACAGCTATAGCTGAGAGCTATCCTTAGAATGCGACACCCTGGCGTCGGCAGAGTCTGTCTGATCATGGGACCGCTCTCCATCTGCAAATGCCACATGAACTTGGCTGGGATTTCATAGAAACAAGCTTCCTTACTAGGTTGTGGCATGATCAGAAATCAGTGTCATAATGTAAGGAAGAGAGCAGGAATTGTGTGCACACCCATTCATTTAGTTGTGTGTGCCCCAAAGATTAAGACGCCTATTTATTAACATTATTTTTACTAAAAAAAAAAAATGTGAAAAAGGGTGTTTTCACAGCCTTTTCAAATTACTTTAGTATCACTGACATGTACTTGTTGGACCAGTTTTCGTGAAAAACTGCTCCAAATCCTTTAATTGTAATTTTTTTAGTAACCCATATCATATTCTAGAGATGAGCGGGTTCGGTTTCTTTGAATCCGAACCCGCACGAACTTCACTTTTTTTTTCACGGGTCCGAGCGACTCGGATCTTCCCGCCTTGCTCGGTTAACCCGAGCGCGCCCGAACGTCATCATGACGCTGTCGGATTCTCGCGAGACTCGGATTCTATATAAGGAGCCGCGCGTCGCCGCCATTTTCACACGTGCATTGAGATTGATAGGGAGAGGACGTGGCTGGCGTCCTCTCCATTTAGATTAGATTTAGAAGAGAGAGAGAGAGAGAGATTGCTGTGATACTGTAGATTAGAAGAGAGTGCAGACAGAGTTTAGTGACTGACGACCACAGTGACCAGTGACCACCAGAGACAGTGCAGTTGTTTGTTTTATTTAATATATCCGTTCTCTGCCTGAAAAAAACGATACACAGTCACACAGTGACTCAGTCTGTGTGCACTGCTCAGCCCAGTGTGCTGCACATCAATGTATTGTATATAAAGCTTATAATTGTGGGGGAGACTGGGGAGCACTGCAGGTTGTTATAGCAGGAGCCAGGAGTACATGATAAATAATATTATATTAAAATTAAACAGTGCACACTTTTGCTGCAGGAGTGCCACTGCCAGTGTGACTAGTGGTGACCAGTGCCTGACCACCAGTATATTAGTAGTATTGTATACTATCTCTTTATCAACCAGTCTATATTAGCAGCAGACACAGTACAGTGCGGTAGTTCACGGCTGTGGCTACCTCTGTGTCGGCACTCGGCAGGCAGTCCGTCCATCCATAATTGTATTATAATATATACCACCTAACCGTGGTTTTTTTTTCATTCTTTATACCGTCGTCATACTAGTTGTTACGAGTATACTACTATCTCTTTATCAACCAGTGTACAGTGCGGTAGTTCACGGCTGTGGCTACCTCTGTGTCGGCACTCGGCAGGCAGTCCGTCCAACCATAATTGTATTATATACCACCTAACCGTGGTTTTTTTTTCATTCTTTATACCGTCGTCATACTAGTTGTTACGAGTATACTACTATCTCTTTATCAACCAGTGTACAGTGCGGTAGTTCACGGCTGTGGCTACCTCTGTGTCGGCACTCGGCAGGCAGTCCGTCCATCCATAATTGTATTATAATATATACCACCTAACCGTGGTTTTTTTTTCATTCTTTATACCGTCGTCATACTAGTTGTTACGAGTATACTACTATCTCTTTATCAACCAGTGTACAGTGCGGTAGTTCACGGCTGTGGCTACCTCTGTGTCGGCACTCGGCAGGCAGTCCGTCCAACCATAATTGTATTATAATATATACCACCTAACCGTGGTTTTTTTTTCATTCTTTATACCGTCGTCATACTAGTTGTTACGAGTATACTACTATCTCTTTATCAACCAGTGTACAGTGCGGTAGTTCACGGCTGTGGCTACCTCTGTGTCGGCACTCGGCAGGCAGTCCGTCCAACCATAATTGTATTATATACCACCTAACCGTGGTTTTTTTTTCATTCTTTATACCGTCGTCATACTAGTTGTTACGAGTATACTACTATCTCTTTATCAACCAGTGTACAGTGCGGTAGTTCACGGCTGTGGCTACCTCTGTGTCGGCACTCGGCAGGCAGTCCGTCCATCCATAATTGTATTATAATATATACCACCTAACCGTGGTTTTTTTTTCATTCTTTATACCGTCGTCATACTAGTTGTTACGAGTATACTACTATCTCTTTATCAACCAGTGTACAGTGCGGTAGTTCACGGCTGTGGCTACCTCTGTGTCGGCACTCGGCAGGCAGTCCGTCCAACCATAATTGTATTATAATATATACCACCTAACCGTGGTTTTTTTTTCATTCTTTATACCGTCGTCATACTAGTTGTTACGAGTATACTACTATCTCTTTATCAACCAGTGTACAGTGCGGTAGTTCACGGCTGTGGCTACCTCTGTGTCGGCACTCGGCAGGCAGTCCGTCCAACCATAATTGTATTATATACCACCTAACCGTGGTTTTTTTTTCATTCTTTATACCGTCGTCATACTAGTTGTTACGAGTATACTACTATCTCTTTATCAACCAGTGTACAGTGCGGTAGTTCACGGCTGTGGCTACCTCTGTGTCGGCACTCGGCAGGCAGTCCGTCCAACCATAATTGTATTATATACCACCTAACCGTGGTTTTTTTTCCATTCTTTATACCGTCGTCATACTAGTTGTTACGAGTATACTACTATCTCTTTATCAACCAGTGTACAGTGCGGTAGTTCACGGCTGTGGCTACCTCTGTGTCGGCACTCGGCAGGCAGTCCGTCCAACCATAATTGTATTATAATATATACCACCTAACCGTGGTTTTTTTTTCATTCTTTATACCGTCGTCATACTAGTTGTTACGAGTATACTACTATCTCTTTATCAACCAGTGTACAGTGCGGTAGTTCACGGCTGTGGCTACCTCTGTGTCGGCACTCGGCAGGCAGTCCGTCCAACCATAATTGTATTATAATATATACCACCTAACCGTGGTTTTTTTTTCATTCTTTATACCGTCGTCATACTAGTTGTTACGAGTATACTACTATCTCTTTATCAACCAGTGTACAGTGCGGTAGTTCACGGCTGTGGCTACCTCTGTGTCGGCACTCGGCAGGCAGTCCGTCCATCCATAATTGTATTATATACCACCTAACCGTGGTTTTTTTATACCACCTAACCGTGGCAGTCCGTCCATAATTGTATACTAGTATCCAATCCATCCATCTCCATTGTTTACCTGAGGTGCCTTTTAGTTCTGCCTATAAAATATGGAGAACAAAAAAGTTGAGGTTCCAAAATTAGGGAAAGATCAAGATCCACTTCCACCTCGTGCTGAAGCTGCTGCCACTAGTCATGGCCGAGACGATGAAATGCCAGCAACGTCGTCTGCCAAGGCCGATGCCCAATGTCATAGTACAGAGCATGTCAAATCCAAAACACCAAATATCAGAAAAAAAAGGACTCCAAAACCTAAAATAAAATTGTCGGAGGAGAAGCGTAAACTTGCCAATATGCCATTTACCACACGGAGTGGCAAGGAACGGCTGAGGCCCTGGCCTATGTTCATGGCTAGTGGTTCAGCTTCACATGAGGATGGAAGCACTCAGCCTCTCGCTAGAAAACTGAAAAGACTCAAGCTGGCAAAAGCACCGCAAAGAACTGTGCGTTCTTTGAAATCCCAAATCCACAAGGAGAGTCCAATTGTGTCGGTTGCGATGCCTGACCTTCCCAACAATGGACGTGAAGAGCATGCGCCTTCCACCATTTGCACGCCCCCTGCAAGTGCTGGAAGGAGCACCCGCAGTCCAGTTCCTGATAGTCAGATTGAAGATGTCAGTGTTGAAGTACACCAGGATGAGGAGGATATGGGTGTTGCTGGCGCTGGGGAGGAAATTGACCAGGAGGATTCTGATGGTGAGGTGGTTTGTTTAAGTCAGGCACCCGGGGAGACACCTGTTGTCCGTGGGAGGAATATGGCCGTTGACATGCCAGGTGAAAATACCAAAAAAATCAGCTCTTCGGTGTGGAGGTATTTCACCAGAAATGCGGACAACAGGTGTCAAGCCGTGTGTTCCCTTTGTCAAGCTGTAATAAGTAGGGGTAAGGACGTTAACCACCTCGGAACATCCTCCCTTATACGTCACCTGCAGCGCATTCATAATAAGTCAGTGACAAGTTCAAAAACTTTGGGTGACAGCGGAAGCAGTCCACTGACCAGTAAATCCCTTCCTCTTGTAACCAAGCTCACGCAAACCACCCCACCAACTCCCTCAGTGTCAATTTCCTCCTTCCCCAGGAATGCCAATAGTCCTGCAGGCCATGTCACTGGCAAGTCTGACGAGTCCTCTCCTGCCTGGGATTCCTCCGATGCATCCTTGCGTGTAACGCCTACTGCTGCTGGCGCTGCTGTTGTTGCCGCTGGGAGTCGATGGTCATCCCAGAGGGGAAGTCGTAAGCCCACTTGTACTACTTCCAGTAAGCAATTGACTGTTCAACAGTCCTTTGCGAGGAAGATGAAATATCACAGCAGTCATCCTACTGCAAAGCGGATAACTGAGTCCTTGACAACTATGTTGGTGTTAGACGTGCGTCCGGTATCCGCCGTTAGTTCACAGGGAACTAGACAATTTATTGAGGCAGTGTGCCCCCGTTACCAAATACCATCTAGGTTCCACTTCTCTAGGCAGGCGATACCGAGAATGTACACGGACGTCAGAAAAAGACTCACCAATGTCCTAAAAAATGCAGTTGTACCCAATGTCCACTTAACCACGGACATGTGGACAAGTGGAGCAGGGCAGGGTCAGGACTATATGACTGTGACAGCCCACTGGGTAGATGTATGGACTCCCGCCGCAAGAACAGCAGCGGCGGCACCAGTAGCAGCATCTCGCAAACGCCAACTCTTTCCTAGGCAGGCTACGCTTTGTATCACCGCTTTCCAGAATACGCACACAGCTGAAAACCTCTTACGGCAACTGAGGAAGATCATCGCGGAATGGCTTACCCCAATTGGACTCTCCTGTGGATTTGTGGCATCGGACAACGCCAGCAATATTGTGTGTGCATTAAATATGGGCAAATTCCAGCACGTCCCATGTTTTGCACATACCTTGAATTTGGTGGTGCAGAATTTTTTTAAAAACGACAGGGGCGTGCAAGAGATGCTGTCGGTGGCCAGAAAAATTGCGGGACACTTTCGGCGTACAGGCACCACGTACAGAAGACTGGAGCACCACCAAAAACTACTGAACCTGCCCTGCCATCATCTGAAGCAAGAAGTGGTAACGAGGTGGAATTCAACCCTCTATATGCTTCAGAGGTTGGAGGAGCAGCAAAAGGCCATTCAAGCCTATACAATTGAGCACGATATAGGAGATGGAATGCACCTGTCTCAAGTGCAGTGGAGAATGATTTCAACGTTGTGCAAGGTTCTGATGCCCTTTGAACTTGCCACACGTGAAGTCAGTTCAGACACTGCCAGCCTGAGTCAGGTCATTCCCCTCATCAGGCTTTTGCAGAAGAAGCTGGAGGCATTGAAGAAGGAGCTAACACGGAGCGATTCCGCTAGGCATGTGGGACTTGTGGATGCAGCCCTTAATTCGCTTAACAAGGATTCACGGGTGGTCAATCTGTTGAAATCAGAGCACTACATTTTGGCCACCGTGCTCGATCCTAGATTTAAAGCCTACCTTGGATCTCTCTTTCCGGCAGACACAGGTCTGCTGGGGTTGAAAGACCTGCTGGTGACAAAATTGTCAAGTCAAGCGGAACGCGACCTGTCAACATCTCCTCCTTCACATTCTCCCGCAACTGGGGGTGCGAGGAAAAGGCTCAGAATTCCGAGCCCACCCGCTGGCGGTGATGCAGGGCAGTCTGTAGCGACTGCTGATGCTGACATCTGGTCCGGACTGAAGGACCTGACAACGATTACGGACATGTCGTCTACTGTCACTGCATATGATTCTCTCAACATTGATAGAATGGTGGAGGATTATATGAGTGACCGCATCCAAGTAGGCACGTCACACAGTCCGTACTTATACTGGCAGGAAAAAGAGGCAATTTGGAGGCCCTTGCACAAACTGGCTTTATTCTACCTAAGTTGCCCTCCCACAAGTGTGTACTCCGAAAGAGTGTTTAGTGCCGCCGCTCACCTTGTCAGCAATCGGCGTACGAGGTTACATCCAGAAAATGTGGAGAAGATGATGTTCATTAAAATGAATTATAATCAATTCCTCCGCGGAGACATTGACCAGCAGCAATTGCCTCCACAAAGTACACAGGGAGCTGAGATGGTGGATTCCAGTGGGGACGAATTGATAATCTGTGAGGAGGGGGATGTACACGGTGATATATCGGAGGGTGAAGATGAGGTGGACATCTTGCCTCTGTAGAGCCAGTTTGTGCAAGGAGAGATTAATTGCTTCTTTTTTGGGGGGGGTCCAAACCAACCCGTCATATCAGTCACAGTCGTGTGGCAGACCCTGTCACTGAAATGATGGGTTGGTTAAAGTGTGCATGTCCTGTTTTGTTTATACAACATAAGGGTGGGTGGGAGGGCCCAAGGATAATTCCATCTTGCACCTCTTTTTTCTTTTCTTTTTCTTTGCATCATGTGCTGATTGGGGAGGGTTTTTTGGAAGGGACATCCTGCGTGACACTGCAGTGCCACTCCTAGATGGGCCCGGTGTTTGTGTCGGCCACTAGGGTCGCTAATCTTACTCACACAGCTACCTCATTGCGCCTCTTTTTTTCTTTGCGTCATGTGCTGTTTGGGGAGGGTTTTTTGGAAGGGACATCCTGCGTGACACTGCAGTGCCACTCCTAGATGTGCCCGGTGTTTGTGTCGGCCACTAGGGTCGCTAATCTTACTCACACAGCTACCTCATTGCGCCTCTTTTTTTCTTTGCGTCATGTGCTGTTTGGGGAGGGTTTTTTGGAAGGGACATCCTGCGTGACACTGCAGTGCCACTCCTAGATGTGCCCGGTGTTTGTGTCGGCCACTAGGGTTGCTAATCTTACTCACACAGTCAGCTACCTCATTGCGCCTCTTTTTTTCTTTGCGTCATGTGCTGTTTGGGGAGGGTTTTTTGGAAGGGCCATCCTGCGTGACACTGCAGTGCCACTCCTAGATGGGCCCGGTGTTTGTGTCGGCCACTAGGGTCGCTAATCTTACTCACACAGCTACCTCATTGCGCCTCTTTTTTTCTTTGCGTCATGTGCTGTTTGGGGAGGGTTTTTTGGAAGGGACATCCTGCGTGACACTGCAGTGCCACTCCTAGATGGGCCCGGTGTTTGTGTCGGCCACTAGGGTCGCTTATCTTACTCACACAGCGACCTCGGTGCAAATTTTAGGACTAAAAATAATATTGTGAGGTGTGAGGTATTCAGAATAGACTGAAAATGAGTGTAAATTATGGTTTTTGAGGTTAATAATACTTTGGGATCAAAATGACCCCCAAATTCTATGATTTAAGCTGTTTTTTAGTGTTTTTGGAAAAAAACACCCGAATCCAAAACACACCCGAATCCGACAAAAATAATTCGGTGAGGTTTTGCCAAAACGCGTTCGAACCCAAAACACGGCCGCGGAACCGAACCCAAAACCAAAACACAAAACCCGAAAAATTTCAGGCGCTCATCTTCCCCATACTTACAATGGGAAATGCGATAATGGCCAAATTTACTAAAATGTAAAAAAAAAACTGCAGTGTTCCCTGTGATATTAACGCCAGCTCAGGCTGGCGAAATCACAGGGCAGCACGGCGAGATCCCTACTTCCCTGGCAGAGAAAGATGTGCGGGTACCGGCCAGTGTGATCAGCTCTGTGTGTTCGATGGACACAAGCTGATCACTGGTTAAAACGGAAAAAAACCAAACAAACAGTAAAAAAACCTCAAAACTTACCAGTCCAGGGAGCTGGTGATCGGTGTTCCGCTGCGGGCTGCCGTGCGCCGGATCCTCCATGTGCTGCACTGTGACCCCAGGTGCAGTAAAGTGACGCTGCAAAACAGCAGTTCCCTTTACAGCACCGGGGGTCACAGCAGCGCACAGGATCTGGCAGCCCTGCAGGAGCAGCGATCACCGGCTCCCTGGACTGGTAAGTATATTTACCGAATATCGCAGTGTGAATTCAGGCCATTCTATCACACCTGCTAGTTTATTTTCTAATCGATTTGTATAAATCAGTCAACATTAGGGTGTCCAATCCCGGGCCATTTTTTCAATATATATATATATATATATATATATATATATATATAAAGATAAGTAGTGGAGAAAATAAGCGCATGGGAGTGCAATAACGAGTTTTAAAAGGGGAAACAAAATCAGGTGGGTATAATTAAAACCAAGAGCACTTATCTGGTTTTATAAGGATTTCCAATGATTGTTGATCATTTGAGATTCACATGTAAAGAAAAAAGATAGCAAAGCATAGTGTGTACTGTTTTCACAAAAAAATGTCATTTAGCAGTAAAGGGCAATGAATTAGGGAACGTGCTTATTCCCAATTATATCTATTTGATAGCCCAGACATTTTTAAAGGTAAACACAATAACAATTTAATATAAAAGACATACAAATGGCTACACTAAAAACGTACAAGATATAGGGGTATATGCAATTGTGGTCGAATTCCCGAAATTGTCGAATTTCGGGTCATTTTCGACCAAAAAAAAAAATTCCCCTATGCAATCCAGTGCTTTCCGACCAAAAAACGGACTTTCAAAATTCGACTTTTTGAAATTCGAATTTTTGCAAATTCGACTTTTCTGCAATGATACAAGTGCTGCAATTCGACCAAAGCATATTCAATTCAAGTTTTGAAATTCGACAGCAGTGCTTTTAGACAGCAAATTCGTCATTTTCAATCCGCCACACTTTGGAGGGTGAAAACAAATAAAAAAAATTTAAACATGTTTTTTTTGGTGTTTTTTTTTTTTGGGAATAGCAGATCTATTTATATTAGAAGGGATTAGGTACTTTTTTTTTTTTTTGGGAGGCACAAATATTATTTATATATTTTTTAAAATATTTTTTTTTTTTTTTTTTTTTTTATGCTGGAAGGGTAAAATCATAAAAAAAAATGGCGTGGGGTCCCCCCTCCAAAGCATAACCAGCCTCGGGCTCATTGAGCTGGTCCTGGTTCTAAAAATGCGGGGAAAAAATTGACAGGGGATCCCCCGTATTTTTAAAACCAGCACCGGGCTCTGCGCCTGGTGCTGGTGCCAAAAATACGGGGGACAAAAAGAGTAGGGGTCCCCCGTATTTTTAACACCAGCATCGGGCTCCACTAGCTGGACAGATAATGCCACAGCCGGGGGTCACTTTTATGCCGTGCCCTGCGGCCGTGGCATCAAATATCCAACTAGTCACCCCTGGCCGGGGTACCCTGGGGGAGTGGGGACCCCTTCAATCAAGGGGTCCCCCCCCCAGCCACCCAAGGGCCAGGGGTGAAGCCCGAGGCTGTCCCCCCCCATCCAATGGGCTGCGGATGGGGGGGCTGATAGCCTTTGTGATAATAAAAAGATATTGTTTTTTCCAATAGTACTACAAGTCCCAGCAAGCCTCCCCCGCAAGCTGGTACTTGGAGAACCACAAGTACCAGCATGCGGGAGAAAAATGGGCCCGCTGGTACCTGTAGTACTACTGGGAAAAAAATACCCAAATAAAAACAGGACACACACACCGTCGACAGTAAAACTTTATTTCATACGTCGACACACACATACTTACCTATGTTCACACGCCGACATCGGTCCTCTTCTCCATGTAGAATCCACGGATACCTGTAAAGAAAAGTTCAAAATACTCACCTCAACCATGGTCCAGAGATAAATCCACGGACTTGGCAAAATAAGAAAACGCAAATACCCGCACCAAAAACGGACTGAAAGGGGTCCCATGCTGACACATGGGACACCTTTCCACGAATGAGACCTGTCAGTGACAGCTGTCACTGACAGGTCTCTAAGCCAATCAGGAAGCGCAACTTCGTTGCGCTCACCTGATTGGCTGAGCGCTGTCTGCACTGTGACAGCGCATCGCACAGCTCCCTCCATTATATTCAATGGTGGGAACTTAGCGGCTAGCGGTGAGGTCACCCGCCGGTCAGCGGCTGACCGGCGGGTGACCCCACCGCTACCCGCAAAGTTCCCACCATTGAAAGTAATGGAGCGGCTTTGCGATGCGCTGTCACAGTACAGACAGCGGACAGCCAATCAGGTGAGCGCCACGGAAGTAGCGCTTCCTGATTGGCTGAAGGGACGTCAGTGACAGGAGTCACGTGATGTCCCGGCATTCGGGAGAAAGGGGTCTGATGTGAAAACATTGGACCCCTTTCTAGTCCGGTATGGATCGGTGTTCGGTTTGTTTTTTTGCCAAGAACGTGGATTTACCTCTGGACGTGGATGTACCTCTGGACGCTGGAAGGTGAGTATAATTTTTTCACAGGTACCCTCGGATCGTCGGCGACCGTGGCAGTCGGCGTGTCAACATAGGTAAGTATGTGTGTGTCGGCAGTATGTAATAAAGTTGTACAAGTCACGGTGTCTGTGTCCTGTTTTTATTTGGGTATTTTTTTTCCAGTAGTACTACAGGTACCAGCGGGCCCGTTTTTCTCCCGCATGCTGGTACTTGTGGTTCTCCAAGTACCAGCTTGCGGGGGAGGCTTGCTGGGACTTGTAGTACTAATGGAAAAAACAATATCTTTTTATTATCACAAAGGCTATCAGCCCCCCCATCCGCAGCCCATTGGATGGGGGGGGACAGCCTCGGGCTTCACCCCTGGCCCTTGGGTGGCTGGGGGGGGGGACCCCTTGATTGAAGGGGTCCCCACTCCCCCAGGGTACCCCGGCCAGGGGTGACTAGTTGGATATTTGATGCCACGGCCGCAGGGCACGGCATAAAAGTGACCCCCGGCTGTGGCATTATCTGTCCAGCTAGTGGAGCCCGATGCTGGTGTTAAAAATACGGGGGACCCCTACTCTTTTTGTCCCCCGTATTTTTGGCACCAGCATCAGGCGCAGAGCCCGGTGCTGGTTTTAAAAATACGGGGGATCCCTGGCCAATTTTTCCCCTGCATTTTTAGAACCAGGACCAGCTCAAAGAGCCCGAGGCTGGTTATGCTTTGGAGGGGGGACCCCACGCCATTTTTTTTTCGGGTTTTTCACGTTTTTTTCCCGTATTTTAAAATCGCGGCAAAATCCGCCAAATCGGCCGATTTTCGCCCGCGATTCTGGCGAATCCGTTTTTCATTGAATATGGTGAATCCCGGCAGGCACCTGCCGGGATTCACCTGGCGAATTTGGTCGAATTAAAAAACGGCGATAATTGCCGCGAATTCGACCGCAATTGCATATACCCCAAAAGGTATATTGAGGCTTATCTGTCCATCTAAAAAGGACTCAGCAGCAGACTGTCCCGACACATATAAAATAGCCAGAATACATGCGTACAGGAGTTTAAAAGTTCAATCGCTTATCTGTCCATTAGAGGAGTTACAGCAGCAGAGTAGTCCCAACGCGTTTCGTCCGTTCAAAAGCCTGGACTTCTTCAAGGGGATATGACGAAGCAGATCCCATGACACACTGCAGAAGCTGGGTAGTCAGAATACAATAATCATATATATATATGTACTTTTGTGAAAGTGCCCAATGCTTCGCAGAACTTTAATGAATAATTAAATAGAATAATATAAATTAGTTTCCATTTACGCCTCATTTATAGTTGTACATTTTTGCATGCTTATAAATGACCTTTCCCATATGAAATGCGCTTGGGTGATGCAAACACCCCTCGCTGAATATAATATCCACTGCTCGCTTAGTGACACCTTGTGGGATAATGAAACACTCTGGATGCCTTGCCAATGTACAGAGAGCACGACATAGGACAAGATATTCACAGTATGAAAAGAGATGATCAATTCTGATTCTCCCATATGGCATGTATATAGCATATCTTGCAGCACAATATGCTATATTAAAGCTTTATCCGTAATGATAGCGCTAATAAGCAAACATAAGCATGGGGCTTCACACCAGAAGACGACACATCACCTTCACTGCAGGGCCAAGTTTCTAAATGGTCTTTCTTAGTGAAACCATAATATATAAATGTGAATCGTATGTGTTTCCCTTAATTGCTAGATTGCTAGTAATAATGCATATGTAAAATGTGATATTGGGGTATATTCAGTTAGTGGCAAATTATCCGACAGTAGGAAAATCTGCATTAATTCGACCTCAGTGTTTTCGCCCGTTTTTTAATCCATTTTCGCCCATGCCTTTTCATTTTTATTTATTTTTTTCTGAATGAGTATGGGCGAAAACGGACCCAAAAACTGTTGAAAATGTACGCAAATTTGACCAATTCTTATGTCCGAGAACCGCACCCACCCAAACTACCCGATCCGAGCCGGGATCCGAGTCTGGCTCGGTTTCCCACCTAACTCGCATCCCAAAAGGAGACAAAACGTCATCCTTATGTCAGATTCTAACCACTTAGCTGACATGGTCAGATTTCATGCGACTGCGACGTCTCACCCTGTCCCCCCGCTTTTGATGAGGAGATCCGTTCTACAGATGTGCATAATATAATGTTTAAATATTTAGAAAAATACTTTTTAAACTTTATGAAATAAAATAAATTTTAAAAAACAATGTTATTAACAGTTTTGAAGGGAAAAAAATCACCATTAATTAAAGGTCCCCGATTATCGCATCATCTTCACTCTGGCTGTGGAGCTTGTAGTGAGTGCATGTGTTCGTGCTGTGTTTATGCCAGGGGTACTATGTTGTCCATCCAGGGGTGCTGCTGTGTTGTCCATCCAGGGGTGCTGCTGTGTTTTCCATCAAGGGGCTGGGTCTGCTGTGTCTGACCAGGGGTGCTGCTGTGTTGTCCATCAAGGAGCTGGTGCTGCTGTGTCCTCCAGGGGTGCTGTGTTCATCCATATAGCGGCCGCTGTGTCCTCAAGGGGTGCTCTGCCACATTGTAAAAAAAAGATAAAAGCCAAAAATAAAATTTAAAGAGTATATATATATATATATATATATACATACAGTATATATATATATATATATATATATGCATACATACAGTATATATATATATATATATATATATATATATATATATATATACATATATAATTTTTATTTTATTTTTGTGCTATGCTCCAGTGTGCTATTACTTTTATGTGCCACTACCGGTCAGACTGCAGTGTAATAATAATCATAGTATTGTGTATGATTACTATTGTTGCTTTGTTGTACATAAAGGGGTGCTGTGTTGTCCCTCAAGGGGCTGCTGTGTCTGAGAAGGCACTACTGTGCCCATCCAGGGATGCTCTGACAATCTAGGGGTGCTCTCTCTGTCCCAGTGCAAATAAAATGAAAGCAAAAATATAATTAGAAAAAGAAAAAATATATATAAATATATGTGTACTGTATTCTTAGGGGGTAATTCAGACCTGATCGCTGGACAGCGTTTTTTGCTGCGCTGCGATCAGATAGTCGCCGCCTACAGGGGAAGTGTATTTTCACTGCGCAAGTGTGCGTTCCTATGTGTTGCAGAGCTGCACAAACTGATTTTGTGCAGTCTCTGCTCAGCCCAGGACTCACTCAGCCGCTGCGATTCCTTCTTGCTGATCGGGGCTGGAGCTAACGTCAGATACCCTCCCTTCAAACGCTTTGGCACGCCTGCGTTTGTCCGGACACTCCCTGGAAACGGTCAGTTGCCACGCACAAACGGCCTCTTCCTGTCAATCACCTTGCGAACTCCCGTGCGATCAGATTTATTGCACCATCCAGTCGCTGATCGGCGATCCCCGTTGCTGTGGTCTGTCGCGCCTGTGCAATGTGGTGCATACGCGTGCGCAGTCCAGATATGATCGCACACTGTGCGAAAACGCACAGCAGCGATCAGGTCTGAATTACCCCTTTGTTTGTATTCTCTTTTTTCTTTATCCTTATGTAGCTGTATACTTTTTACATATGGATGTATCTAACACAGATGTGATTAAGGCTTATCTGAAAAAGATTTAGTGGATGAATCGAAACGTCGACTGATAAAAATTTCTTTGAATCATTTGAATCGTATTGTGATCGGATATTGCCCCACCACACTTTTGGAAACTTAAAAGCTATCGACTCGGCATCCACTGCTAAGAGACTCCGAGGATATCCCTGAGCGGGTGCCGGAATCCCGACAGCCGGCATACCGACAGATTTTCTCCCTCGTGGGGGTCCACGACCCCCCTCGAGGGAGAATAAATAGCGGTGCCCGTAGCGTGGCGAACGCAGCAAGCCCGCAAGGGGCTCATTTGCACTCACCACGCTGTCGGTATGCCGGCGGTCGGGCTCCCGGCGCCGGTATGCTGGTCGCCGGGAGCCCGGCCGCCGGCATACCATACTACACCCCTCTGAGCTTCAGCCCTGGCCTTGGGTGCCCTGGAGGGGGGCACCCTTAAAATTGAAGGGGTCCCCACTCCCCCAAGAATCCCCGACCAGGAATGATTAGTTAGGGGGGTAATGCTATTCCGTCAGTACCAATATAAACGTGTCCCTCAGCTGTGGCATTACCTCCCTGTCTAGTGGAGTTGACTAGGTCAGCAGAAAGCTACAGCTACTGACACTAGCGGCTTTTGTAAAGAGGAGGTGGAGCATAGCACTTCCCTATAAGCTATTTGGAGTGTGAGGATGGAGCAGAATATACAAGTAGTAATAAATTAAGACTATACAAGTGGTATTAAATTTATTAACTTTACTGCTGTTTTTCTATGTATGTTTAATCCTTAATTGTCTAGCAGTGTCCTAGATGGAGCAATAGCCTTTAGTGCAAGGAAATAATTCCATGTAATAACGATGACCCCGGTGCAGTTCTTCTGGCATGTGCCTTTTAGTCCAGCTAGAAAGTGTTTGACGTGTGTTTTACAGCATTACTGCCTACTTCATCAGAAATGTGTTACAGGGGAAGGTATAGATGTGATGATGGTAAATATGGCTGTAACATAGTAACATAGTATCTAAGGTTGAAAAAAGACAATTGTCCATCGAGTTCAACCTATTTGTGGTCTCCTATGCACTATTATTTTGTATAAAATTTTGACTGAAGTTGATGACTGCCGTTACGTTTTACCCCTCTTTATTATAATAACCATAGTGCATGACTATGCCCCGTAACCCTGGATATCCTTATCCATTAGGAATTTATCTAACCCATTCTTAAAGGTGTTGACTGAGTCGGCCATTACAACTCCCTCAGGCAGGGAATTCCAAACACGTATCATCCTTACCGTAAAAAAGCCTTTACACCGTATTGTGCGGAATCTCCTCTCCTCTAACTTGAGCGAGTGTCCACGAGTTCTCTGGGTTCATCTAACCAAAAACTATTGTCCCCTTATATATTTGTAAATGTTGATCATGTCCCCTCTTTATCTCCTCTTTTCCAGTGTAAACATGCCTAGTCTTGCAAGCCTTTCCTCGTATTCCAGCGTCTCCATACCCTTAATTAGTTTGGTCGCCCGCCTCTGAATCTTTTCTAGCTCCAGGATATCCTTTTTGTAGTAAAGTGCCCAGAATTGTACACAGTATTCAAGGTGTGGCCTCACAAGTGATTTATATAACGGGAGTATAATACTCTCGTCCCTAGCATCAATTCCCCGTTTTATGCATGCTAATATCTTATTAGCCTTCTTTGCTGCAGTCTTACTTTGGGTACTACTGCTTAGTTTACTATCTATGAGGACACCTAAGTCCTTTTCCAGTACAGAATCCCCTAATTTTACCCCATTTAGTAGGTAGGTGTTATTTTTGTTCTTGTTACCACAGTGCATTACCTTACACTTGTCTGTATTGAAGCGCATTCTCCATTTCGCTGCCCAAGCTTCTAATTTAACTAAGTCGTTCTGAAGTGACTCAGCATCCCCCTCCGCATTTATAACTTTACACAATTTGGTATCATCTGCAAAAATTGACACCATGCTCTCTAGACCTTCCGTTAGGTCGTTAATGAAAATATTGAACAATAGCGGTCCTAATACTGAGCCTTGCGGCACACCACTTAGCACTTCAGTCCAATTTGAAAATGATCCATTAACCACAACGCGCTGCTCCCTATTATCTAACCAGTTTTTGACCCAAGTGCATATTGTGCTTCCTAGCCCTGTTTCTTGTAGCTTGTAGATAAGTGTCATGTGTGGTACAGTATCGAACGCTTTGGCAAAGTCTAAAAAGATTACATCTAAGGAACTACTTCCAATGAAGTATAGAAGGAAATTCTTTCCTTTTCAGTTATTCTCTTGAAGAACATGGATATAATCCATTCTGTAATGAGATTGTTCTTTGCTGTGATGGACTAATTGAAGGTCATTTATGAAGGAGTCTTCGAGATGCATTGCTTTGCAGCGCTGCACCTACTGGGCCACGCAGAGAACATTAATGTACACAGGAGACTCTTCCACATCCAAGAAATGTAACTTGGTGTGTAGAGGCAGATAAAGCTCTAATGAGCATTGGACCTGATTCAGATCTGGTTGGAGTTTCTATCACTTCCTTGGAAGCAGCAGTGATAGCAGGAGCAAACGCAGGATTTCTGAAGGGGAGTTTCCAGATATATGGTGTACATATATATATATATATATATATATAGCAACAATTCGAAATCAGAGGCGGCACTCGGAGTCTTTTAAAGCAGTGAATAAACTTGTATTGGTGAGGTCAACGTTTCGGGGACCACCTCCCCGTCTGAAGACGGGGAGGTGGTCCCCGAAACGTTGACCTCACCAATACAAGTTTGTTCACTGCTTTAAAAGACTCCGAGTGCCGCCTCTGATTTCGAATTGTTGCTACATGTCAGGGAGAGGATCCCTGGGGAGGGCACCGGAGCAAGGTACACCCCACGGGGGAGGACTGGAGTGCCAGAGAGCATTTGGGATATATATATATATATATATATATATATATATATAACAGCTGTAGTGCCCGGCACTCCTGGTCCTGAGGGATAAAGCACCTGGGTGCCCCCCGCAATGGTATACGTAATGTGGAAAAAAACGGCGTCACTCCAGGTCTTGAATAGTGATAATCACAATAGTGTATTAAAGCAAATAACATGTCCAATGTTTCAAACCTTGACAAAGGGGCTACGAGCCCCCCAAAAACGTTGGACATGTGATTTGCTTTACTTTTGTGATTATCACTATTCAAGACCTGACGTGACGCCGTTTTTCCCCACATTATATATGTACATATATATAGAGAAAACAAGTAAAGCGGCACTCTAAGTCTGTCAAAAAGTCAAATGTATTTCACACATAAAGTGATCCGACGTTTCGGGGTCCAAGCGCCCTTTTGTCAAGGTGAACAATATCAAACATAGTGAAATTCATACCTTATAAAGATGAAGAAAACCCGCCAGTGTCCGTTCACGCCCGCCCGGCCGCGTGTGGTCCGTCCCCTCTTCCGGCTCCCTTGATTGACGTCATGCACAGCGCGACTCGCTTGTGCGTCGTAACCATGGTGACCCGATGCTGTAACCGGCCGGGCTGCGGCGCTGGTGAAAGATATGATAAAGTGCATGATGCTTAAAGTACAGAAACCCACACACCATAGGGAGAAGACAGATTGAAACTAATTAAAAGACATTCAATTTGACTGAAGTGGTAACTAAAAGTGCACATAAAAGAAATATAAAGCAGTACAACTGTATAGATCCCCCTGATGCCCGCTAAGATACCGCCCTCTGCCACCGGACGGTCTGACGGGCATACTGTAAGTGCACTATCAATGTTGTTAATCAATTCAATATTAATATTAATATTAAAATTAATGTTCTCTATTGGGCTTCCCCTGGCCAGATCCGCCTAAAGACCTCCAGGTACCACCTCAGTCAAAACGAAATGCCTCCTGGATAGAGTGCCTAGTGCATACATGGAACTATCCTCAAGTAATAAGTACAACTCTAGAGGTCAATGCTGCATTCAAGAAACCAATCCCTCTATTCTATGCATCCAAAGCTTATTTGAAAATGTTCCAACTCAGTTTCTCATTCAGTCCATGGGGGTTGGTCGTGTTTAGTTCGAAAATCCATTTGGCTTCTAATTGTAGAAGCCTGCCATCTCTGTCCCCTCCTCTTATATGCTTAGGGACATGATCAATGATAATGTGTCGGAGATCATTCATGGTGTGCTTGGCCACTGCAAAGTGCCTTGCCACTGGTTGCTCTGACTCTTTACCTGCCAATGCTTGCTTGATGGCCGAGTGGTGGAGAGCCATCCTCTCTCTCAGTGTTCTTACCGACTTACCCACATAGTGGAGTCCACATGGACATTTTATGAGATACACTATGTGTGTGGTTGTACAGGTAAGTACAAAATTGATCTTGTAGGTTTTATCCCGATGTGGATTGTCATACTTGGAGCCAGTTATCATGTTTTCACAAGTAGTACATTTGATGCACTTGTAGCATCCAGGCTGTCTGCCCAGAAAGGCTGAAGGAATCGGTGTTTGATGTTTCGTGTCCTGGAATCCCGTAATATCGGAATGTACTACTACATCCTTGATGTTTTTGCCTCTTGAGAAGCACATCATTGGTTGTGTCCCCCTGAATACCGGCAAAGATTGATCAGTAGATATAATGGGCCACAAGGCCCTTGTCGCTCTCTGTACCACAGGGCTCGTGGTGTTAAACCTAGAAATAAAAGGAATGGCAGGCCTCTTTTGGCGACACAGCCCAGCTTTTTGTAGAAAAAAACAACGCAGCCCGGCCGGTTACAGCATCGGGTCACCATGGTTACGACGCACAAGCGAGTCGCGCTGTGCATGACGTCAATCAAGGGAGCCGGAAGAGGGGACGGACCACACGCGGCCGGGCGGGCGTGAACGGACACTGGCGGGTTTTCTTCATCTTTATAAGGTATGAATTTCACTATGTTTGATATTGTTCACCTTGACAAAGGGGCGCTTGGACCCCGAAACGTCGGATCACTTTATGTGCGTAATACATTTGACTTTTTGACAGACTTAGAGTGCCGCTTTACTTGTTTTCTCTATCCATCTTCACCGGAGATGGCACCTAAGCACTGAGTTTTGGAGGGGGAGTGCCAGTCCTCACAGTCTTTCTGTATATATGGGTTATTTGTTCATAAACATCAAATCTCCGAATTGTCAAAGGAGAAGGAGGAATCTATCAAAGTTATTTCAACTGGTCCTCTGTACTATATGGTGTTATCTGCAAGAAGAGATACTATACCGTTTTGTATCATTGCTTTTATGTTGTAATAAATTTTACATGGAACATGTTAAATGTGGTTTTATGCTCACAAATTAGGAGTAAATATCTTAGGGAGACTGCTGTTTTTCCCCGTTGAATATTGGGTGGAAAAACAACCCAAGTGCGCCCATTCCTCTATTGGCACATATTTGTATCTTTTTAGTCCCTCCTAACAAGGGACTTAGTGGAATTTGGCAGCCTTAACCCAATCCTTTCTCACTTTCTGTTTAATAGCGCAAAAGGGAGAGTATCTGTTTTGTTTATATATATATATATATATATATATATAAATATATATATATATATATATATATATATATATAGCGATTGGCTGCTCTCAAGGACGCAAACATGACACAACCAGCATGTCAACTGTCGTTCATCATTTCAATGTTATTTCAACATTTTCATATGTAGAAATAACATTGAAATGTTGATGACAGTAGGCATGCATGCATAAATATTTACTTGCTCCGGTGCCATCCCTCAGTATGGGTACCTGTACTTAGTGAGCATAGTCGGTGGCATTCAGGAGACTTGTTGAATGAAGTAAGATTTATTACATATGATATGATGTATCGTATGCAATAAATCTTACTTCATTCAACAAGTCTCCTGAGTGCCGCCGACTATGCTCACTATATAAATAAATATATATATATATATATATATATATATATAAAAGCAAATGGTATAAGGGTTCTGGCAACCACCGGTGTGTTAAAAATATGTATCAGTCCATGTATATAATAAAATAAGATATACAAATTTATTTGGTACAGATAAAATACAAATAGAATGATAATAAAAATGTGTAATGCTAGAAAAAATATATATTTAAAAAAAAAATAGGAGGAAAGGATGGATTGTGTACTAAAAACACATATACAAGTTTCTAGGACCAAAAGTTACAGTCCTGATGACTTCTTCAAGGGGTCATCAGGACGAAACGCGTTGGGCTCTCCCTCTGTGACCCTCTACCTAAAAGTTAAGAGTCTCCATTATTTATTCTAGTTAGCGAACATTTTTTACTTATTTATATATTTATATATTGATTTCTGTAACTTTTGGTCCTAGAAACTTGTATATGTGTTTTTAGTACACAATCCATCCCTTCCTCCTATTTTTTTAAAAATATATTTTTTTTCTAGCATTACACATTTTTTATTATCATTCTATTTGTATTTTATCTGTACCAAATAAATTTGTATATCTTATTTTATTATATACATGGACTGATACATATTTTTAACACACCGGTGGTCGCCAGAACCCTTATACCATTTGCTTATAAACCATTACTACAGTAAGTTACCACTACTGCATACTTAAGGGACGGCAGACGCCCAAAATCTTTGGGAGTGTTTTTAGTTGGGTGTATTTACAACATTTGTGGCGCTTGCACATTCTCTATCTTTTATATATATATATATATATATATAGATCTATCTTTCTATCTATCTATCTATCTATCTATCTATCTATCTATCTATCTATCTATCTATCTATCTATCTATCTATCTATCTATCTATCCACACACATACATCTAATAGCACAAAGTCCAGCACAATTAGCAGCTGACTGCTGCTTCCACGTTTCGCACAAGAAGATATACCCATACGCCTGTTAGCACTTGCAGGACATTTCAAAGCTATTAAACACCACCACTGCTTACTCGAGAGAACGAGAAACGAGAGAGTACTCACAGACATAACAATACACACACAGACACTGCTGCTCCCGCCGCTGCTAATGCCTTCCTCCACCGCTGCCAATTTCCCACTGCTGCACCACTGCCACGGTCCCCTAGTTCCCACCGACCGCCGCTTCCAAGTGCCAACTGCTGTGCCTTGCTACTGCCGAGTGTTCGCAGCTCCCGCATCTTCCGTTCCAAATGCCTGCCCGCCACTGCCGAGTGTTTGCAATGCAGAGAGCTCTGAAAAGCAGAGCTCTCAATCGAAGGAGCAGCACGCTGCAGTCACTGTCAACATGACTTTGTGCATCTGTCCACACACACACACAAACAAATTTGCACAGTCAGGGGGGTTTATGGGTGCTCAGAACCCCCCCCCCTGCGGGCGCCACTGGATTGCGCTGTATGGTGATGCAGCAGGTGGCGTCTATTACAAGCAGATGCCTCATGCTGCAGTAGTGATCCGTCCTGCATCCAAGTAAGCAGCATCAGATCACTCGCCATTGGATGGCTTGCAGTTCCCATGCAACAACAGAAATCCCTGGCCTCTTACCTCCCCCTAAACGGCAACACACCTCCGTTTGACACAAACACAGGCCATCGATGCCCCCTAGCAGCACCAGACTGTCAGTCACTGACACTTTGATGCCATCCCTGCGTTTTGTGTTGCAGGATCTGTTTGTACACATGCATAAGGGGCCCTGCGCAAAGTTGACCTTACTTGAATAACCCCCATTGAGCTCAGGTATAAATGTCACATAGGTGCCCATCAATCCCTTTTAGTATTACTGCTTTCATAAAACTTTCTCACTGTTCTTCTACAATTCTAGTGGTGTGTACACACGGTGAGATTTTTTCTTACGATTTTGACTATATAGTCAAAATCGTAAGAAAAGTTAGTGCAGAACCCGATTCGATGCCGATGCGCGGTCGGCATCGCAAGAATAGATAGACTGTGCAGGCAAGTAAATTTTGACTATCTCTATAGAAGAGATAGTCAAAATTGACACTTAGCCAAAATCGCACATAGTCAGTATCGCAAGCACACTCATTATGTGCTTGCGATACTGACTATGTGCCGACCTAGCCCCTGTCGTATAGTGAGAACCGGGCATAGCCCGAATCTCACCGTGTGTACAGGCCTTTAGGGCTGTAGCCACACTTTTTGTTTAAATGAATCATTAGATTGAGGTGACATTGTGGCTGTTTTTATAACGTGTCACTTTCACGTGTGTGAAACTTTTTATTAGTGATGAGCGGGTTCGGTTCCTCGGAAACCGAACCCCCCCGAACTTCACCCATTTTACCCGGGTCCGAGGCATACTCGGATTCTCCCGTATGGCTCGGTTAACCCGAGCGCGCCCGAACGTCATCATCCCACTGTCGGATTCTCGCGAGATTCGGATTCTATATAAGCAGCCGTGCATCGCCGCCATTTTCACTCGTGCATTGGAAATGTTAGGGAGAGGACGTGGCTGGCGTCCTCTCCGTTTATTAATAATATTTGTGCTTATTGCTTAATTGTGGGGACTGGGGAGCAGCTGTATTATATAGGAGGAGTACAGTGCAGAGTTTTGCTGACAGTGACCACCAGTATACGTTGTCTGCCTGAAAAACACTCCATATCTGTGCTCAGTGTGCTGCATATATCTGTGCTCACACTGCTTTATTGTGGGCACTGGGGACCACCAGTATATTATATAGGAGGAGTACAGTGCAGAGTTTTGCTGACCAGTGACCACCAGTATACGTTGTCTGCCTGAAAAACACTCCATATCTGTGCTCAGTGTGCTGCATATATCTGTGCTCACACTGCTTAATTGTGGGGACTGGGGAGCAGCTGTATTATATAGGAGGAGTACAGTGCAGAGTTTTGCTGACAGTGACTACCAGTATACGTTGTCAGCCTGAAAAACACTCCATATCTGTGCTCAGTGTGCTGCATATATCTGTGCTCACACTGCTTTATTGTGGGCACTGGGGACCACCAGTATATTATATAGGAGGAGTACAGTGCAGAGTTTTGCTGACCAGTGACCACCAGTATATATAGCAGTACGGTACGGAAGGCCACTGCTTTACCTACCTCTGTGTCGTCAAGTATACTATCCATTCATACCTGTGGTGCATTTCAGTTGTGCGCAGTATATATAGTAGTAGGCCATTGCTATTGATACTGGCATATAATTCCACACATTAAAAAATGGAGAACAAAAATGTGGAGGTTAAAATAGGGAAAGATCAAGATCCACTTCCACCTCGTGCTGAAGCTGCTGCCACTAGTCATGGCCGAGACGATGAAATGCCATCAACGTCGTCTGCCAAGGCCGATGCCCAATGTCATAGTAGAGAGCATGTAAAATCCAAAAAAACAAAAGTTCAGTAAAATTACCCAAAAATCAAAATTGAAAGCGTCTGATGAGAAGCGTAAACTTGCCAATATGCCATTTACGACACGGAGTGGCAAGGAACGGCTGAGGCCCTGGCCTATGTTCATGGCTAGTGGTTCAGATTCACATGAGGATGGAAGCACTCATCCTCTCGCTAGAAAAATGAAAAGACTTAAGCTGGCAAAAGCACAGCAAAGAACTGTGCGTTCTTCTAAATCACAAATCCCCAAGGAGAGTCCAATTGTGTCGGTTGCGATGCCTGACCTTCCCAACACTAGACGGGAAGAGCTTGCGCCTTCCACCATTTGCACGCCCCCTGCAAATGCTGGAAGGAGCACCCGCAGTCCAGTTCCTGATAGTCAAATTGAAGATGTCACTGTTGAAGTACACCAGGATGAGGATATGGGTGTTGCTGGCGCTGGGGAGGAAATTGACAAGGAGGATTCTGATGGTGAGGTGGTTTGTTTAAGTCAGGCACCCGGGGAGACACCTGTTGTCCATGGGACGAATATGGCCATTGACATGCCTGGTCAAAATACAAAAAAAAAATCACCTCTTCGGTGTGGAATTATTTCAACACAAATGCGGACAACAGGTGTCAAGCCGTGTGTTGCCTTTGTCAAGCTGTAAAAAGTAGGGGTAAGGACGTTAACCACCTAGGAACATCCTCCCTTATACGTCACCTGGTCCGCATTCATAATAAGTCAGTGACAAGTTCAAAAACTTTGGATGACAGCGGAAGCAGTCCACTGACCACTAAATCCCTTCCTCTTGTAACCAAGCTCCTGCAAACCACACCCCCAACTCCCTCAGTGTCAATTTCCACCTTACACAGGAAAGCCAATAGTCCTGCAGGCCATGCCACTGGCAAGTCTGACGAGTCCTCTCCTGCCTGGGATTCCTCCGATGCATCCTTGAGTGTAACGCCTACTGCTGCTGGCGCTGCTGTTGTTGCTGCTGGGAGTCGATCGTCATCCCAGAGGGGAAGTCGGAAGACCACTTGTACTACTTCCAGTAAGCAATTGACTGTCCAACAGTTCTTTGCGAGGAAGATGAAATATCACAGCAGTCATCCTGCTGCAAAGCGGATAACTCAGGTCTTGTCAGCCTGGGTGGTGAGAAACGTGGTTCCGGTATCCACCGTTAATTCAGAGGCAACTAGAGACTTGATTGAGGTACTGTGTCCCCGGTACCAAATACCATCTAGGTTCCATTTCTCTAGACAGGCGATACCGAAAATGTACACAGACGTCAGAAAAAGAGTCACCAGTGTCCTAAAAAATGCAGTTGTACCCAATGTCCACTTAACCACGGACATGTGGACAAGTGGAGCAGGGCAGACTCAGGACTATATGACTGTGACAGCCCACTGGGTAGATGTATTGCCTCCCGCAGCAAGAACAGCAGCGGCGGCACCAGTAGCAGCATCTCGCAAACGCCAACTCGTTCCTAGGCAGGCTACGCTTTGTGTCACCGCTTTCCATAAGAGGCACACAGCTGACAACCTCTTACGGAAACTGAGGAATATCATCGCAGAATGGCTTACCCCAATTGGACTCTCCTGGGGATTTGTGACATCGGACAACGCCAGCAATATTGTGCGTGCATTACATCTGGGCAATTTCCAGCACGTCCCATGTTTTGCACATACATTGAATTTGGTGGTGCAGAATTATTTAAAAAACGACAGGGGCGTGCAAGAGATGCTGTCGGTGGCCCTAAGAATTGCGGGCCACTTTCGGCATTCAGCCACCGCGTGCCGAAGACTGGAGCACCACCAAACACTCCTGAACCTGCCCTGCCATCATCTGAAGCAAGAGGTGGTAACGAGGTGGAATTCAACCCTCTATATGCTTCAGAGGATGGAGGAGCAGCAAAAGGCCATTCAAGCCTATACATCTGCCCACGATATAGGCAAAGGAGAGGGAATGCACCTGACTCAAGCGCAGTGGAGAATGATTTCAACGTTGTGCAAGGTTCTGCAACCCTTTGAACTTGCCACACGTGAAGTCAGTTCAGACACTGCCAGCCTGAGTCAGGTCATTCCCCTCATCAGGCTTTTGCAGAAGAAGCTGGAGACATTGAAGGAGGAGCTAAAACTGAGCGATTCCGCTAGGCATGTGGGGCTTGTGGATGGAGCCCTTAATTTGCTTAATTAGGATTCACGGGTGGTCAATCTGTTGAAATCAGAGCACTACATTTTGGCCACCGTGCTCGATCCTAGATTTAAAACCTACATTGTATCTCTCTTTCCGGCAGACACAAGTCTGCAGAGGTGCAAAGACCTGCTGGTGAGAAAATTGTCAAGTCAAGCGGAACCTTCACATTCTCCCGCAACTGGGGGTGCGAGGAAAAGGCTAAGAATTCCGAGCCCACCCGCTGGCGGTGATGCAGGGCAGTCTGGAGCGAGTCCTGACATCTGGTCCGGACTGAAGGACCTGCCAACGATTACTGACATGTCGTCTACTGTCACTGCATATGATTCTCTCACCATTGAAAGAATGGTGGAGGATTATATGAGTGACCGCATCCAAGTAGGCACGTCAGACAGTCCGTAGATATACTGGCAGGAAAAAGAGGCAATTTGGAGGCCCTTGCACAAACTAGCTGTATTTTACCTAAGTTGCCCACCCTCCAGTGTGTACTCCGAAAGAGTGTTTAGTGCAGCCGCTCACCTTGTCAGCAATCGGCGTACGAGGTTACTTCCAGAAAATGTGGAGAAGATGATGTTCATCAAAATGAATTATAATCAATTCCTCCGTGGAGACATTCACCAGCAATTGCCTCCAGAAAGTACACAGGGACCTGAGATGGTGGATTCCAGTGGGGACGAATTAATAATCTGTGAGGAGGGGGATGTACACAGTGAAAGGGGTGAGGAATCGGAGGATGATGATGAGGTGGACATCTTGCCTCTGTAGAGCCAGTTTGTGCAAGGAGAGATTGATTGCTTCTTTTTTGGTGGGGGCCCAAACCAACCAGTCATTTCAGTCACAGTCGTGTGGCAGACCCTGTCGCTGAAATGATGGGTTCGTTAAAGTGTGCATGTCCTGTTTATACAACATAAGGGTGGGTGGGAGGGCCCAAGGACAATTCCATCTTGCACCTCTTTTTTCTTTCATTTTTCTTTGCATCATGTGCTGTTTGGGGACAATTTTTTTGAAGTGCCATCCTGCCTGACACTGCAGTGCCACTCCTAGATGGGCCAGGTGTTTGTGTCGGCCACTTGTGTCCCTTAGCTTAGTCACACAGCGACCTTGGTGCGCCTCTTTTTTTCTTTGCATCATGTGCTGTTTGGGGACAATTTTTTGGAAGTGCCATCCTGTCTGACACTGCAGTGCCACTCCTAGATGGGCCAGGTGTTTGTGTCGGCCACTTGTGTCGCTTAGCTTAGCCATCCAGCGACCTCGGTGCAAATTTTAGGACTAAAAATAATATTGTGAGGTGTGAGGTGTTCAGAATAGACTGAAAATGAGTGTAAATTATGGTTATTGAGGTTAATAATACTATGGGATCAAAATGACCCCCAAATTCTATGATTTAAGCAGTTTTTGAGGGTTTTTTGTAAAAAAAACACCCGAATCCAAAACACACCCGAATCCGACAAAAAATTTTCAGGGAGGTTTTGCCAAAACGCGTCCGAATCCAAAACACGGCCGCGGAACCGAATCCAAAACCAAAACACAAAACCCGAAAAATGTCCGGTGCACATCACTAGTTTTTATTGTATTATCTGCGAGGAAATGTGCTTCTCCGCCAAAGTACAAGGGGAAGGCACAGAACGCACCCTATGAATGGGATGCGGTCAATTTGCCTACACTTAAAATCCTGACAAGGTCAAAATCCCGACATGGCCAAAATACCGACATTTAAAATGTTGACAGGTCAAAAAGTCGACATAAGTTTTTCATGATTTTTTTTCATTGAAACCAACTTGTTCATACTTGAACAGACCTGGAGGGGGAATATAGCATGCGCGAGCCATGTGAGGGGACGTGGTACACTTATACGGTGTCCATGTCGACATACACACAGAAAAAAACCAATGAAAAACTTGTGTTGACTTTTTGACCTGTCGACATTTTAAATGTCGGTATTTTTACCTTGTCAGGATTTTAACCGTAGGTCAATTGTTGTTGGGATTTTCACAGTCGGGAATTTGATTGTAGGTATTTCATACTAAACCCCCTATGAATATAAGGGGCAAAACCTAAAGACCTCCAGTTCTGAGCTTGAACAAATACTGTATCAAGGGGGCCATTCCAAGTTGATCGCTCGCTAGCTACTTTTAGCAGCCATGCAAACGCATAGTCGCCGCCCACAGGGGAGTGTATTTTCGCTTTGCAAGTGTGCGAATGCGTGTGCAACCGAGCAGGTACAAACAAATTTTGCGCAGAACCACACCAGCCCTGTAGTTACTTATTCTGTGCGATGATTGCTGCGACGAAGGTCCCGGGATTGACATCAGATACCCGACCTGCAAACGCCTGGACACGCCTTCGTTTTTCCAAACACTCCCAGAAAACGGTCAGTTGACACCCATAAGCTCCCACTTCCTGTCAATCTCCTTGCAATCGGCTGTACAAATGGAATCGTCGCTAGAAGCAGTGCAAAACAACGATGCTCTTTGTAACCGTACGTCGCGTGTGCGCATTGCGCCCCAAACGACTCGGAATGACCCCCCAAGTCATTTTACAGAATGAAAATGCCGATCCTCCCTTTTTACAGCTAGGATTTGCCTTTAAAATGTATCCTCACTTCCACTTTAGATATATGCCACCGTTGCACAGTGCAAAGTTGCGTGTCAGTCATTTTGAGCTATATAAGTGACCATTACTATGTGTAAAATCTGAGATAGATGACTCCGCTGATTAGAAAAAATACATAATACATTTTTTAGCAAGGTGTGTAGAGGTGAATTAAGGTATATTTGACTTCTCAACAGTTTGATTTGTAAGAAGAAGCTGTCAGGTGAGTAATGCATGAAACCATTTATTATCGGAGCAACATATAGTGTGATATTAAAGACGATAATATGACATCATCCTTCAGGTGTGCGCGGATTTGGCATAACTGTTAAACATGTTTTGTTGATACAAAGCCAGATAGGAGCAACAGCCCCTTTGGGAGATTTGCTGTCAGTTCTCTCAGTGTTTGCTTTCTGACTGTCAAACAGTTGACAGTGACCTTGTAAAACACACGCTCATTCATTGCTAAAATGTGGTGTATGAGAATGTGCGAGGTAGAGGTCGCGACCTACAAACACTTCATCCTTCATTGTTTTAGCGACCAATGTGTCTAAAGTGTGGAACGTGCTTTTCTTAATGAACACAAGTCACATTTAAAATTCTTCTGCAACTTTATGAAACAGTTTTTATTTTTATTTAAATTACATTCAATTTCCATCACAGTATACCCACAGCGTTATTTCCAGTATTATTTTACAAGTGTCACGACTTATTCCACTATCAGGCACAAATATAAATAAAATCCACATAGAAACAAGGCAACAGATGACTTCAAAGCAGGTACAAAGTTTTATTAGATAAAGTCAACACCATGGGTCAGCGTTGGACTGGCCTACAGCGCTACAGGGGAAACCACCGATGGGCCCCACTGCCTGAGGGCCCACTTCTTCCTCTAGGGATCAGGTTCCAGACTGTGCGCTTGTATTGTACATGGTAGATATGTTGCATTACACTGCACTAGACTATTGTGTACTTCAAGCCTCTGTGGAGGCTGGCCACGCCCTCTTTGTAGGCTGATCACACCCCTAAATATGGGCCCCTACCACTGCATCCCCCCGGTGGGCCCTTCATACCCCAGTCCGACACTGCCATGGGTGGAATAAACAGTCCACGGAACTGAATTGGCATTTTATATCTTGTACTTCCTCTGATTGGAGGACATGGCTGGAACAGGCATAACTGGGTTTTCCTTGCTGAATGCATTACATATTGTGTCTAAATGCAAAGCAATATATATATATATATATATATATATATATATATATATATATATATCCTGTATGGAGTGCACTCACCAGACTGTTATTAGAGCCAGCAGGGGTTTTATTGAAGCATCATATACAACATCACACCACCGACGTTTCGGTCCTATCTGGACCTTTGTCAACCTTTGTCAGATAGGACCGAAACGTCGGTGGTGTGATGTTGTATATAATGCTTCAATAAAACCCCTGCTGGCTCTAATAACAGTCTGGTGAGTGCACTCCATACAGGATTTATATTTATTCATGGGAAAAGGAATGTGCCCTGACCCAATGGAATTTGAGTAACACCCCAGCAACCTCATGTTTAACTGTGAGTGCAGACAACTTTGATTATATATATATATATATATATATATATATATATATATATACATATATATAAATAAATAAAATAAAAAAAAAATTTTTTTTTGGGGGGGGGGGGGGGGGCGACAAGATAAGCTTCAAGGAGGGGAAAAAGGGCATTTATGAAGTTGCAATGTCAGTGTGTGTGACTAAACTGGTAAAGTGGTTTAGGCATAGTAATCATGGGCATAGCTATAGTGGGTGAGAGGGTTCCCCTCTCTAGGCCTTTTAGGGGAACATGTAGAGTGGAGAAGCAGACAAGTGGATAAGTCCTACCTATTATTTTATTAAATGCACTTATTAAATTCTAGCTAGGATCTCCGCTTGTCCACTTCTCCACTCTTTCAACCTTGAGCTGGTTGATTGCTACTTTATCTCTATACACTTTATCTCTCTCCAAGGCTTTTTACATAGATGATATTATTTCTCTACACTGTATCAATGTATTTGACAGCTCCCCGACTGTCTCAGAAAGGGGCAGCATGCTGAAATAAAGATCTCCACTCAAATCTCCGCCATTAGGAAGTTTCCACCCCAGTTAGGAGTTGGTTGGTCCCCGCCCCATCCTCCCTTGTCTTTACACTCAGTGGAAACTCCAATGGGATATGGGGGAGTTATACTAAACGTATGAATGATAAAGTGGAGTAGATAAAGCACCTGTCAATCATGTCCTAATTGTCATGTGACAAGCTGTGTTTGAAAACTGTCAGGAGCTGATTGGTTGGTACTATGGGGTCTATGTATTAAACCTTAGAGAGAGATAAAGTAGCAGCCAATCAGCTCCTAACTGCCATGTTACAGGTTGTGTTTGAAAAATGACAGTTAGGAGCTGGTTGCTTGGTACTTTATCTCTCTCCAAAGCTTAGTACATCGATTCTTTTATCTCTCTATACTGTATCACTCTCCAAGGCATAGTATATCTGTCTTATATAATCTCTTAGGGTGTGCAGTCCAATCCCCCCTTTTTTCCTATCTCTTAAACTTCTATGTAGGATAAGGCTGTCTAATGGGGTGATATTCCATTTTCAATGAGTGGTTTGTGTAGTGGATCTTACAATGATAAGTCCAGTGAGGGGAGTTGATGTTTTATTTTGCTGGGAGTATTATGTGGTACAGTCTAAACTAATATTGCATAATGGGGGTAATTCTGAGTTGATCGCAGCAGGAATTTTGTTAGCAATTGGGCAAAACCATGGGGGTCATTCCGAGTTGTTCGCTCGGTAATTTTTTTCGCATCGCAGCGATTTTCCGCTTAGTGCGCATGCG
The DNA here is from genome assembly GCF_028390025.1 of Pseudophryne corroboree. Classification (NCBI taxonomy): domain Eukaryota; kingdom Metazoa; phylum Chordata; class Amphibia; order Anura; family Myobatrachidae; genus Pseudophryne; species Pseudophryne corroboree. The sequence goes on from NC_086453.1 coordinate 344,716,030, forward strand.
CAATGTCCGCAGTGCGACTGCGCCATGTAAATTTGCTATGCAGTTAGGAATTTTACTCACGGCTTTTTCTTCGTTCTGGTGATCGTAGTGTGATTGACAGGAAGTGGGTGTTACTGGGCGGAAACTGGCCGTTTTATGGGTGTGTGCGGAAAAACGCTACAGTTTCTTGGAAAAACTCGGGAGTGGCTGGAGAAACGGAGGAGTGTCTGGGCGAACGCTGGGTGTGTTTGTGACGTCAAACCAGGAACGACAAGCACTGAACTGATCGCAGATGCCGAGTAAGTTTGAAGCTACTCAGAAACTGCTAAGAGGTGTGTAATCGCAATTTTGAGAATCTTTCGTTCGCAATTTTAAGATGCTAAGATTCACTCCCAGTAGGCGGCGGCTTAGCGTGTGTAAAGCTGCTAAAAACAGCTTGCGAGCGAACAACTCGGAATGAGGGCCCATGTGCACTGCAGGGGAGGCAGATATAACATGTGCAGAGAGAGTTAGATTTGGGTGAGGTGTGTTCAAACTGAAATCTAAATTTCAGTGTAAAAACAAAGCAGCCAGTATTTACCTTGCACAGAAATAATATAACCCGCCCAAATCTAACTCTCTCTGCAAATGTTATATCTGCCCCCCCCCCCCCCGCCCCCCCGCAGTGCACATGGTTTTGCCCAATTGCTAACAAACTTGCTGCTGCGATCAACTCAGAATTACCCCCAATATGAACTGGGACATTACTGTGGTGTAATATAAACTCTTGGCACTACAAAGTGGTATGATATGAATTGGAGGGCACTGCCATATGGCACAATATGAACTGGAGGCACTATTGTGTGACAGCATTTGAACTGGGAGCACTGTATTGTGGCATAATATGAACTGGATGCACTGTAATGTTGCACAGTATGAACTGGAAGGGTGTGGATTATTAGATCTACACAAAAAAAGGTCTACAATCAATGGGGGAGATTCAAATGTTTGAAAAGTCAGTTGGGGGTCTGTGTTTTCCTATCTAATAGACAGACACCCAACCGACTTTTCAAACATTTGAATTCCACCCAATAGGTCTACCACTAATGGTAGGCATGCATAAGGTCGACAGGGTCAAAAGGTCGACAGGGTTAAAATGTCGACAAAAAATAGGTAGACAGTAGGAATGGTCGACACGGCCAAAAGGTCAACAGGGAATTGATTAACCCAAAAAAAGGTAGAAAGAATTATTTTTATTTATTTTGGGGGGGGGGGGGGGTGGTTGTCACTTTTCTGCCACAAACGAGCCCCATTAGTGTACCACGTCCCCTCGCATAGCTCGCTTTGCTCGTCATGTTTCGGGTAGGTTACTATTCCCAATCATAGTCCACGTGGATGCTGAAGTATAAAAAAGTTGCATTTTTTTTTCAATAAATAAAAAAGTGTGTCTACCATATGCGTGTCGACCATTGTTATGTCAACCTTTTTACCCTGTTGACCTTTAACCCTGTAGACCTGTTGAACTGTCTACCTTTTTACATGTCAACCTTTTGACCATGTCGATCTTTTGACCCTGTCGACCTAATGCATGTCTATCATTAGTGGCAGACCTATTGACTGTAGACCTTTTTAGTGTAGATCTATAGTCTGGATACCGAACTGGCATATATACCAATACGGTATGGCATAATATGAGCTGGAGACACTGCATTGTGGCTATATACCTTTTAATGGGGCATAATATGGGGTCCCAGCAGTATTACATAATATGTACTGGAGAAACTGGCATAATGTGAACAGGGGGCATTATGTGGTGTAATGTGAACTATGGCACTACTATAAGGCATAAAATGAACAAGGGCACTACGGTGGTTGATAGAAATAACTAGGACACTACTATGGGCATACAATTAAGTAGGGGACTACTATAAAGCATAAAATGAACAACTGTGTATATATGGGGCAGAAGCACCTCCAAAGTGTTGCTATAGGGTGTACAAAGTTCCGGCTCCTCCCCTGCTGGTGATTTTTACATTTCATAACTTTCTTTCTCAGTACTGACTACAGTAACATCCAAATGAAGGCGTATTTTAGATAGATCCATTTGCCAATCTTATTTTCACTGTAGCACTGGAATGTGATGGATTTATTCTGTCAGTTCTGGAATTACACTGTTTTTCCAGAAGCACAGATACTTTTGGTGTCACGGTTCTTTGCCAGTGACCCCAGCAAGATGGTTTGGACTATGGTCTACACCGCAGATAAGGTCGTTGACAAATAAGTTCTCTATTTTATGTCCTGTAAATTCACCTCCATTGTCACTTTAAAATATTAGAGGATTTTACCGAAACCTTTTCCTTGTTTTAAGACCATTTCTAAAATAGTAATGTTTAAAAATAACTACAGTATAGGCTAAATTTACATGGCATTTGTTCTGCCGGGAGTTTGAAACCGCTGTGCTTTGCTGGTAATTTTGACATCAGAAGCTCTTTATTTACTATCCAGTGTTTTGGATAGTCATTCTCAAATAACCAGTGATGACTGGCAGCTTACAATGGCCAAATCGCCAGTTCTTTGGTCAAAGCTTCATAGAAAAAAAAATTACAAAACCGTTGTATCAGCGCCAGAACTAACTGGCCAATCAGAAGGTGAAGAATTGCAAAATGCTTATATTGATGGTAATCACGTATTAAATAAGGAAGCAAATAATATTAATAATTATGTTATGTTGGCAGTATTATTTTTAGTAATATACAGTATAAAGGGACAAAATGAATGCTTAACTTTTTTTTTTTTTAAACCCTTACAAATTGTTGTTGTTTTTCATTTATGATTGAATTAGGTTAAGAACGGGTGGTAATCAGAATACCGGTTGTTGGGATCCCGGCGCACAGTATACCGGCACCGGAATCCCGACACACCAACATACCGACACCTTTTCTCCCTCTTGGGGGTCCACGACCCCCCCTGGAGGGAGAATAGATAGCGTGGCGCACATTTGCGCTCGCCCCGCTGTCGGCAAGCTGGCAGTTAGGATCCCGGTGCTGGTATGCTGGCCGCCCGGGACCCGGCCGCCGGCAACTCATACCACACCCGTTAAGAACATCTATCTAAAACTATTCCAACAGGATTTTATTAAAAAATATATATTTTTATTTAAACCTAGTATACCATAAAATAGTAATTTTTATGTTACACTCTAGTGAGGTACCATCCATCAGTGATCTCCCTAGACTTTTTTTTCCAAGTAGTCTGCCCGGCAAAAATCCCCTGCCAGCCGGCACTCTCCCCTCCCAGCTGAATGGAGCTGCTCGACTTGCCACAGTGCAGCTTACAGCTCAGAGACACCCCTGCCATAAAGAGCTCACTGGCTACCTTGACCCACGCTGTCAGAGCCACCCCCTGCCAGAAGGAGGATTCCTGCCACCCCTACCACCTTTGCCCACGTGTAAATGAGATTCTGTGCTGTAACCCCGCCCACCCCCGTTCAGCCCATGTGTACTCTCTCCCACCCCCCACTTCCCCCCGATAACCCACTCCCACCCCTGGTTCGGTGCCTATATTTAAAAATATTATTAAATAAAAATAGTTTTCTCTTACGTCCTAGAGGATGCTGGGGACTCCGTAAGGACCAGGGGGTATAGACAGGCTCCGCAGGAGACATGGGCACTCTAAACACTTAAGAATGGGTGTGCACTGGCTCCTCCCTCTATGCCCCTCCTCCAGACCTCAGTTAGATCCTGTGCCCAGAGGAGACTGGGTGCATTGCAGGCAGAGGCGGATTTAGACCTAATGGGGCCCTAAGCGAAATACCGATTTGGGGCCCCCCTACCTCAAACAATCCATAGCACTATATTTTTGTTCTGACTTATGCCCCCTTACATTATAGATGGAATTCCGTCTGTGCCTGGGTCTATCACCGCGTCTGGGGCGCGCACGTGTCCATGACGCACATGCCCCATTCACTAGAATGAGAGCGTCTGTGTGCACTCCCGGCGGGGCTAAGCGGCGACCAATCAGACAGAGAGTGCCTAATAGAAGTACTGTGTGCGCGCGCCTGAGGTGCTCGCAGCAAAAAAATGGGTGTGGCCAATTGAAATGGGATGTGATACACAGACATATGCCCCCAATAGTGCAGTGCCAGATACACAAATGCCCCCACAGTGCCAGGTATACAAATGCCCCCACAGTGCCAGATCCACAAATGCCCCCACAGTACCAGATCCACAAGTGCCCCCACAGTACCAGATCCACAAATGCCCCCACAGTGTCAGATCCAAAAATGCCCCCACAGTGCCAGATCCACAAATTCCCCCACAGTGCCGGTTCCACAAATGTCCCCACAGTGCCAGATCCACAATTGCCCCCACACTGCCAGGTATACAAATGCCCCCACAGTGCCAGGCATACATTTGCCCCCACAGTGCCAGATCCACAATTGCCCCCACAGTGTCAGGTAAATACCTGACACTGTGGGGGCAATTGTGGATCTGGCACTGTGGGGGCAATTGTATACCTGACAAGTATACAAATGCCCCCACAGTGCCAGGTATTTAATTGCCCCCACAGCGCCAAGTATACAAATGCCCCACAGTGCCAGGTAAACAATTGCCCCCACAGTGCCAGGTATACAAATGCCCCATAGTGCCAGGTAAACAAATGCCCCCACAAACAGCAGTGCTTACCGCTGCTGCTGCTGCAGCTCCGTCCTCCGTCCGGCTGTGAGGGTGTGGAGGAGAGCGCGGGCGCCGGCGTGTAGGACTTCAAACTAGCCGCCGGTTCGTGAGCCAAACAGAGCTTGCGGACCGGCGGCTCCTGATTGGCTGCCAGTCCACGAGCTCTGATTGGCTCACGAACCGGAGCTGGACTTTGAACTCTGCTACACGCCGCGCTCTCCTCCTTACAGCTGAGACACGCTGCCGCCGGACTGAGCGGCAGCGTGTCTCAGTAACACAAGCAGGGGGGCCCGGTTCGGGCCCCTTGGGACCCGCCGGGCCCTAGGTAACCGCCTTGGTTGCCTAGCGGTAAATCCGCCTCCAATGGGAGCTCTCCTGAGTTTCTCTGAAAAAGACTTTTGTTAGGTTTTTTATTTTCAGGGAGCACTGCTGGAAACAGACACCCTGCTTCGAGGGACTGAGGGAGAAGAAGCAGACTTACTTAAATGATAGGCTCTGCTACTTAGGCTACTGGACACCATTAGCTCCAGAGGGTCGGAACGCAGGTCTCACCCTCGCCGTTCGTCCAAGAGCCGTGCCGCCGTCCTCCTCACAGAGCCGGAAGATAGAAGCCGGGTGAGTATAAGAAGAAAGAAGACTTCAAAGGCGGCAGAAGACTTCAGATCTTCACTGAGGTAACGCTGCGCACCATTGCTCCCACAAGTACACAAACAGCGGGCACTGTAAGGGTGCAGGGCGCAGGGGGGGCGCCCTGGGCAGCAATATTAATCTCAAAGGGACACTGGCAGATGAATTAGATACTGCAGAGGCGGTATATTAATAAACCCCTGCCAGTATAAATAATTTGAGCGGGACCGAAGCCCGCCGGTGAGGGGGTGGAGCTTGATCCTCCAGCACTAACCAGCGCCATTTTCTCCACAGCACACTGCAGAGAAGCTCGCTCCCCGGACTCTCCCCTGCTGAACACGGTTACAGCAGGCAAAATAGAGGGGGGGGGGCACATTTAATTGGCGCAGTGAGTGTATTTGTATATTTTTATAAAAGCGCTGTACTAACTGGTATTTATTCCAGTGTCCGGTGGCGCTGGGTGTGTGCTGGCATACTCTTTCTCTGTCTCTCCAAAGGGCCTTATTGGGGGACTGTCTCCATATAGATATATCCCTGAGTGTGTGGGGGTGTCGGTACGTGTGTGTCGGCATGTCTGAAGCGGAAGGCTCATCTAAGGAGGAGGTAGAGCAGATGATTGTGGTGTCTCCGTTGGCAATGCCGACACCTGATTGGTTGGAGATGTGGAATGTTTTAAATGCAAATGTGGCTTTATTACATAAGAGATTGGACAAAGCAGAGTCCATGGATAATACAGGGAGTCAATCAATGGCTTTGACGGTGTCACAGGGCCCTTCAGGGTCTCAAAAACGTCCCCTATCCCAAATAGCAGACACTGATACCGACACGGATTCTGACTCCAGTGTCGACTACGATGATGCGAGGTTACACCCAAGGGTTGCCAAAAGTATTCATTATATCACAGGTTCTCAAACTCGGTCCTCAGGACCCCACACAGTACATGTTTTGCAGGTCTCCTCACAGCATCACGAGTGAAATAATTAGCTCCACCTGTGGACCTTTTAAAATGTGTCAGTGAGTAATTAATACACCTGTGCACTTGCTGGGTTACCTGCAAAACATGCACTGTGTGGGGTCCTGAGGACCGAGTTTGAGAACCACTGCATTATATGATTATTGCAATAAAAGATGTTTTGCATATCACAGATGACCCCTCTGTCCCTGACACGAGGGTATGCATGTTTAAGGAAAAGAAACCTGAGGTAACCTTTGCCCCATCTCATGAGCTGAACGCGTTATTTGAAAAAGCTTGGGAAACTCCAGACAAAAAACTGCAGATTCCCTAGAGCACAGGTTCTCAAACTCGGTCCTCAGGACCCCACACGGTGCATGTTTTGCAGGTCTCCTCACAGAATCACAAGTGAAATAATTAGCTCCACCTGCGGACCTTTTAAAATGTGTCTGTGAGTAATTAATACACCTGTGCACCTGCTGGGTTACCTGCAAAACATGCACTGTGTGGGGTCCTGAGGACCGAGTTTGAGAACCACTGCCCTAGAGGATTCTTATGGCGTATCCTTTCCCTGCACAGGACAGGGTACGGTGGGAATCCTCGCCCAGGGTGGACAAAGCCTTAACGCGCTTGTCCAAGAAGGTGGCGCTACCGTCTCCAGACACGGCAACCCTCAAGGATTCTGCTGATCGCAGACAGGAAACTACCTTAAAATCTTATACGCATACGGGTGCTTTACTCAGACCGGCAATAGCATCGGCTTGGGTTTGTAGCGCAGTAGCAGCTTGGACAGATACCTTGTCAGCTGACATTGATACCCTAGATAGGGATACCATTTTATTGACCTTAGGTCACATTAAAGACGCAGTCTTATATATGAGAGACGCTCAGAGAGATGTTGACTTGTGGACGGGTGATGCCGACTCAAAGAGGCATATGGAAGTTTTGCCTTACAAGGGTGAGGTTTTATTTGGGGAAGGTCTCGCGGACCTGGTTTCCACAGCTACCGCTGGTAAATCTACTTTTTTGCATTATGTTCCCCCACAGCAAAAGAAAACTCCACAATATCAGATGCAGTCCTTTCGGTCGCATAAGTCCAGAAGAGGTCGGGGCTCTTCCTTCCTCGCCAGAGGTAAGGGTAGAGGGAAAAGAATGCCTGCTACGGCTAGTTCCCAGGAGCAGAAGTCCTCCCCGGCTTCTACTAAATCCACCGCATGACGCTGGGGCTCCACTGAGGGAGTCCGTGCCGGTGGGGGCACGTCTTCGACTCTTCAGCCACGTCTGGGTTCAGTCAGACGTGAATCCTTGGGCGATGGAAATTGTATCCCAAGGCTACAAGCTGGAATTCGAAGACGTGCCTTCTCACCGATTTTTCAAATCGGCTTTACCAGCTTCTCCCCCAGAGAGAGAGATAGTTTTAGTTGCAATTCAAAAGCTGTGTCAACAGCAAGTGATTATCAAGGCTCCCCTAATGCAACAGGGGAAAGGGTACTATTCAACCCAATTTGTGGTCCCGAAACCGGATGGCTCGATCAGACCCATTCTAAATTTAAAATCCCTAAACCTGTACTTGAAAAGGTTCAAGTTCAAGATGGAATAGCTCAGGGCAGTTATCTCCAGCCTGGAAGGGGGGATTTTATAGTGTCACTGGACATAAAGGATGCATACCTTCATGTCCCCATATATCCTCCTCATCAGGCGTACCTGAGATTCGCTGTACAGGACTATCATTACCAGTTTCAGACGTTGCCGTTTGGGCTTTACACGGCCCGAGGGTTTTCACCAAGGTAATGGCGGAAATGATGGTGCTCCTGCGCAGGCAGGGAATCACAATTATCCCGTACTTGGACGATCCCCTGATAAAAGCGAGATCAAAGGAACAGTTGCAGAAAAGCGTGTCGCTCTCCCTGAGAGTGCTGCAGCAGCATGGCTGGATTCTAAATCTACCAAAGTGACAGTTGGTTGCAACGACTCGGCTATCTTTCTTAGGCATGATTCTGGACACGGAACAAAAGAGGGTTTTTCTCCCAATGGAAAAAGCCCAGGAACTCCAGAACGTGGTCAGAGACCTGTTAAAAATGAAAAGAGTGTCAGTCCATCAATGCACTCGAGTACTGGGAAAAATGGTGGCGACCTACGAGGCCATCCCCTTCGTCAGGTTTCATGCGAGGACATTTCAGTGGGACATTCTGGACAAGTGGTCCGGGTCCCATCTTCAAATTCATCAGAAAATAAGCCTGTCCCCCAGGGCCAGGGTGTCTCTCCTGTGGTGGCTGCAGAGTGCTCACCTTTTAGAGGGTCTCAGGTTCGGCATTCAAGACTGGGTTCTGGTGACCACGGACGCGAGCCTCCGAGGATGGGGAGCAGTCACACAAGGAAGAAATTTTCAGGGACTATGGTCAAGCCAGGAGGCTTGTCTACACATCAACATACTGGAATTAAGGGCCATGTACAACGGCCTACGACAAGCAGAGAATCTTCTTCGCAACCTACCGGTTCTGATTCAATCAGACAACGTCACAGCCGTGGCTCATGTAAACCGCCAAACGGGACAAGGAGCAGAGTGGCAATGGCGGAAGCCACCAGGATTCTTCGCTGGGCGGAAAATCATGTAAGCGCTCTGTCAGCAGTCTTCATTCTGGGAGTGGACAACTGGGAAGCAGACTTCCTCAGCAGACACGATCTCCATCCAGGAGAGTGGGGACTTCATCAAGAAGTTTTTTGCAGAGATAACAAGTCTTTGGGGACTTCCTCAAATAGACATGATGGCGTCGCGCATCAACAAGAAGCTTCGGAGGTATTGTGCCAGGTCAAGGGACCCTCAGGCAGTAGTGGTAGACGCCCTGGTGACACCATGGGTGTTTCAGTCGGTCTATGTGTTCCCTCCTCTTCCTCTCATCTCAAAAATATTGAGAATCATAAGACGAAAAAGAGTGCAGACAATACTCATTGTTCCAGATTGGCCTCGAAGGGCCTGGTATTCAGATCTTCAGGAGATGCTCACATAAGATCCGTGACCTCTTCCTCCCAGGGAGGACCTGTTGCAGCAGGGGCCCTGTGTGTTCCAAGACTTACCGCGGTTACGTTTGACGGCATGGCGGTTGAACACCGAATCCTAGCTGGGAACGGTATTCCGGAGGAAGTCATCCCTACTCTGATAAAGGCTAGGAAGGAGGTGACGGCGAAACATTATCACCGTATCTGGAGGAAGTATGTATCTTGGTGTGAAGCCAAGAAGGCTCCTACGGAAGATTTCCACCTCGGCCGTTTTCTCTACTTTCTAGAGACAGGAGTGGATATGGGCCTGAAGTTAGGCTCCATTAAGGTACAGATTTCGGCCCTATCTATATTCTTTCAGAAGGAATTGGCTTCTCTCCCAGAAGTCCAGACTTTTGTAAAGGGAGTGCTACACATCCAGCCTCCTTTTGTGCCCCCAGTGGCACCATGGGACCTTAACGTGGTGTTACAGTTCCTAAAATCTCACTGGTTTGAACCTCTTCAAACGGTGGAATTAAAATTTCTCACTTGGAAGGTGGTCATGTTGTTGGCCTTGGCATCTGCAAGGCGGGTGTCTGAATTGGCGGCTTTGTCTCACAAAAGCCCCTATCTGATTTTCCATGTGGGTAGAGCAGAGTTGAGGACTCGTCCTCAATTTTTGCCTAAGGTGGTTTCATCGTTTCATATGAACCAACCTATAGTGGTGCCTGTGGCTACGGGAGACTTGGAGGATTCCAAGTCCCTGGATGTAGTCAGGGCCTTAAAACTTTATGTAGCCAGGACGGCTCGGGTTAGGAAAACAGAGGCACTGTTTTTCCTGTATGCAGCCAACAAAGTTGGCGCTCCTGCTTCTAAGCAGACTATTGCTCGCTGGATCTATAACACGATTCAGCAGGCTCATTCTACGGCTGTATTGCCGTTACCAAATTCTGTAAAGGCCCATTCCACTAGGAAGGTGGGCTCTTCTTGGGCGGCTGCCCGAGGCGTCTCGGCATTACAGTTTTGCCGAGCAGCTACTTGGTCAAACACTTTTGCAAAATTCTACAAGTTTGATACCCTGGCTGGTGAGGACCTCATGTTTGCTCAATTGGTGCTGCAGAGTCATCCGCACTCTCCCGCCCGGTTTGGAGCTTTGGTGTAATCCCCATGGTCCTTACGGAGTCCCCAGCATCCTCTAGGACGTAAGAGAAAATAAGATTTAAACCTACCGGTAAATCTTTTTCTCCTAGTCCGTAGAGGATGCTGGGCGCCCGTCCCAGTGCGGACATATTTCTGCAAGACTTGTATATAGTTGTTGCTTACATAAGGGTTATGTTACAGTTAAGATCAGTCTTTGGCTGATACTGTTTTGTTCATACTGTTAACTGGTGGCATATATTCCAGGTTATATGGTATGATTGGTGTGGGCTGGTATGAATCTTGCCCTTAGATTAACAAAATCCTTTCCTCGTACTGTCCGTCTCCTCTGGGCACAGTTTCTCTAAAACTGAGGTCTGGAGGAGGGGCATAGAGGGAGGAGCCAGTGCACACCCATTCTAAAATCTTTAGAGTGCCCATGTCTCCTGCGGAGCCGTCTATACCCGCTGGTCCTTACGGAGTCCCCAGCATCCTCTACGGACTAGGAGAAAAAGATTTACCGGTAGGTTTAAAATCTTATTTTTCCCAATATTTAGGGAAATCAATAAGCATTAGTAATCGCTCCAGAGTTGGATGCTCTGCTATGGCTATATGTCTGGATTGACTTGGAGGTTGCTCCTCTCTGTAGCCACCGGGTTTACACCCTGGCTGGGATCAGCGCTGGACTGACCTGTACCTGCTCCTATCTGTATCTAATGTGACCATGCCAGGCAAATCGAAAATGTCTTTGTTCATGAGAATGCCAAGCAACAGCTCCTTATCACACTGTTACAACTCTCTGTGCCACACCATAAATGAAATTAGGATTCCTATGCCACCAAAAGTGGACTTGAAATTCAGTAATATTAAGAGATTGGTAGTGGACATGTTTAAATAAAGATTTTCTCCTTTAGTTAGCCGGATCATGTTCTACCAAGTGTGTGTGTTCAAAATGTCAGAATGTGTGAGACAGCCTGTAGATGGGTGATGTTGATTAAAGTATAATTTTCACGGAATTTTACTATTTATCTCTCAATAATCTTTGATATGGTAGATTGGTCTGTCGTGTGGCATGGTGACATGGAAGCCTAACTAGTAACTACAGCAGAAGGGGGAGCTTTGTACGGCCATATAAGCTATGCCTTGATACGCCTTCCCTACATATTAAATGTGTGTATGCAAAACTAAAAGAGGGTGGAAATCTCTCCAAAGTACACATCATTTACATCATACTAAGAAAAGTTGGTGGAGAATCACATTCCACGTATTTCACTGGGTGTTGGACTAATGAACAATAGTACACCATTGGATGTTTTCTTTTGCTTTGCCATATCCCAATGTGGTGAGGACGCATAAGGGAAGGTGTCTATTGGACATTCATTCTTTCCAGGACACCGTGGAAATGAAATCTATGGTCTAAAATAAGTATTTTTTGTATATAATATTTATTCACTTTAACATACTGCGGCGCCATGACTGGCTTTCTTACTTGTACTAATCCGCAAATACGCGGCGGCCATTTCAGGGGAGCGTTCCAGGAAGTTAGTAAGTCCCGGAATTTGGTAAATCTGGCCCCATAGGCTGCTGGGGGGAATTAAGGGATCGCAGCAGGTATCAGAGATATCTGCTCCGGTCCCTCTGTGATACATTCAGGGGATGCTAATTGTTTGCTGTTAAGCAGCAAATATTCAGTGGTAAATGGGCCTCTAAAGAATATAGGAGAGATATACTGCATATCGCAGTATCTGCTTCAATGGGATACTTATGTAATCCTGTCAGACGAGATACCGGCTGTCAGTATACCGACAGCAGCATCATGTCTACCACAATCTTGGCTGTGAGACCCCTTGCAGGCTCTTTGCGCTTGCCACGCTTCGGACCCGGTGGCTCGCTACAGGTTATATTCCCACTCGGGCGGTGGTGTGGACTCACCACCTGAGTGGGAATATGGAACTGTGGCAGGGATGGTAACCGCAAGCATTTCACCGACTGTTGGGATTCCGGCCGTCAGTATCCTGAAAGCCGGGATCCCCACAGCCGGTTTATTAACTGCATTCCGCTCCAATATCCTTGAGGCTATGGAGCAGACCCTGAAAGGCAGAGGCCCTGGTTTTAAACCTCCTGCAAAATCTAAAAAATACCCATAAAATATAAAGGGCACTTGATAATTATGCAGACACTAGCATTGCCACAGAAACCTCATGCCATACTGCCCGCCTATTACAGCATTGCCTATCAGACTGTAGTGTATCATATTACATTTGCTTTCCAAGCCTTTTACAGACTCCCCATTAAACTGTTTCAAATTAGCTATTTAAAAGCTTATGTGATGCACTGTATAAAGCCAAGTGGTGCTGTAATGTGATATGCAAAGCTGTTTTTAAATAACCCGCTGCTTGGCTAACGTGAACATTTATTTACCGACTTCAGCCAGCCAGTGGGAAATTGAAAAACAGCATTTTGGAAAGGGACACTGGTGCATAAACAGCAGTGGCACCTGTATAAGTAACAACTTCAATAAAAAGTTACTTTTAATGAAAAAGTATTCCTGGTATTAAAGTCACATTGCAAAAACAGGAAAGGCATTGTAATGATTGAGAGATATGATCAGAGATTTTTTTTAGAAAAATGAACCATACTGTATGTAATTTACAAGAACAGGCAAAGGTTAAGGATATAAACCTCCAGCAATGGTAAATATTGTTGTTGGCAAACTTCAAACAAGAGAACTGAACATTACTGACCGTATGAAGAGTGGAAAGGGATGAACCAGTGGGGTGTGGTATGGAAGGTAGATAGTAACTAGGTCAACAGTGTCTAGGTCGACCACTATTGGTCGACAGTAACTAGGTCGACAGGGTCTTTAGGTCGATGTGGTCTAGGAGGTCGACAGGTCAAAAGGTTGACATGAGTTTTTTTGGTGTCGTTTCTTCGTAGAGTGACCGGGAACCACAATTAGTGCACCATGTTCGCTCGGCATGCTTCGGGCAAGGTGCCTCACTTTGCTCGGCACAGATTACCGTTCCAATCATAGTCCACGTGGATCGTTAAGTATGAAAAGGTTAAAAAAAAGAAAAAACCGTGAAAAACTAATGTCGACCTTTTGACCTGTCGACCTAGAACATGTCGACCTAGAGACCCTGTCGACCTAGTTACTGTCGACCAATAGTGGTCGACCTAGATAGTGTCGACCTAGTTACTGTCGACCTAGAGACCGGATCCTGAACCGGTGTGAGACAGTGTTAATTTTGACAAGAATTTTCAATTTAGATTTAGTCTTAGTGAATTGCTTAAAATTGTAGTTGGTTTAAAGTCACATTTTAGTATTTTTCTTTTGCTTCATTTTAGTCAAGATTTAGTAAGTGGATCTAAGTTTTCATTTTAGCCTAACTTTAGTCATTGTTTTAGTCATAACTTGCAAACAGTTTAATGAAACTGTAATGGATTTTGCTGAAGAACATTTCTCTAAAATTCCCTTGAGAAGTTAGCATGCCTTTAAGTATGTGTTTAGTAATCTAGGCTCAGTAGGCTTAGAATGTGTTACATACTGAGTCTGATTTACTATAGTACTCCCATGCAAGGGCGTAGCTATCATAGGTGCAGGCAGTGCAGCTGCTATGGGGCCCAGAGCTGAGAGGGGCCCAACTTCCCTGTCAAAGTTACGTGTTATATACATTTTCGTGATTGGGTGGTACATAGGGGTCCTTTCTATCTTCTTCCTTGGGGCCTGCAATATATCTAGGTATGCCCCTGGACTTGCTCATTGTAGTGTGGTATAATATGAACTGGAGGGCATTTTTGTCATTTTAGAATATATGAACCGGGGCTCTGTACGGGGAGCACTATATATCATAATGTGAGTTGGGGGTACTGTGTGGCATAATGTGTGCTGGCAGCTCTGAAATATGACATAGGGTGAACTTAAGCACTACTACGATTCATAAAAGAAACTAGGGCACTATTATGGGGCATAACATTAAATAAGGCTCTACTATGGTTCAGAAAATTAACTAGGGCACTATTATAGGGCATAAAATTAACAACTGCTGTAGAGAAGTGTCTCTCTAGAAGCATTGGGACGGGGGGCCCCTTCAAAATGTTGCTATGGTGCCCACAAAGTTATGGCTACGCCCCTGCTCCCATGTATCATATACAAATGAATGCCTTACGTTTGTTAGAACAAACAAGTACAATACACAATCCTATTTCCTTTATAGTAGGTCATATTTATTTTCTGCAAATATCTAGGTTTCAGCATGTGTTTTGATAAATCTGGAAATGGGCATGAAAGAAGGTAATATGAGAGGTTGGATTGGAGTTGCACCTGCGTATTTTGTAAACTTCACTTCACAAATGTACATTCTTAGAGCCACCATATGTGGAACAAAGTGACAAGTGTAGATTATTGACAAAGTGGCTGGTGTAGATTACTGAGGGTGTGAAACACAGGACAGTATGCTGGGGTGCTGCAGAATGTATATTTTAGGGCCTAATTCAGACCTGATCCCAAAAGCAAAATCTTTCTCTAATGGGCAAACCCATGTGCACTGCAAGTGGGGTAGATGTAACATGTGCAGAGAGAGTTAGATTTGGGTGGGTTATTTTGTTTCTGTGCAGGGTAAATACTGGCTTCTTTATTTTCACACTGCAATTTAGATTTCAGGTTGAACACACCCCACCCAAATCTAAATCTCTCTGAACATGTTATATCTGCCCCACCTGCAGTGCACATGGTTTTGCCCATTAGAGAAAAAAAATTGCTGTTGCGATCAGGTCTGAATTAGGCCCTTAATCAGCATAACAGAACATAGATTGAACACAAAACGGACATCCAATATACTTCCTGGTTGGCATAATGCAACTTCCACCAATCATGGTATCAAACATCTACATCCAGAATCATCTGTGCTGACGGGCACCAGTGGCGGATTTAGCGGGGGGCGATTAGGGCAACCGCCCCCCCTACACATACCGGCACCGGGATAGAGGCCGGGTCCCGCCGCGGTGTTGGGAACGGGGTGGAGATAAATTACTCCCTCTGTTTCACAGGTTATTCTGTCTTTTACTTTGAAACAGAGGGAGTAGTTTATCTCCTGCAGTGCACTTGTGGCCTACAATACGTAGGTCAAACTAAAAGAAAGCTAAAAATCCGTTTAGCAGAGCACATTCACAATATTAAAAAAGGACTGCAAACTCATAGTGTGTCTAAACACTTTGCAGACAAACACAAAAAAGATCCCACACATCTATCTTTTTTGGGGATACATCGAATTACCCCTAATTGGAGAGGAGGAGACATAGTGGACAAATTCAAAAGAGCAGAAGCAAAATGGTCTTTTATTTTACAGACTCTGGAACCCACTGGTCTCAATATAGACTTTGATTTAAATTCCTTTTTATAATTATTTCATTAAAATTATTTTTTTATAACACTATCCATTTTACATATTCGCCTTTATTTTATTTTTGCAAACACCTGTGTTTAATGAGTAAGAGACACGAATCCGCTAATTTTATTCAGCTGTTTTTAATTTAATGAGCCTTCTCCAATCAAGCCAATTAAGTAATAAAGCTATATAAAGGGAATCCATTGGGAAGTGCCTCCATCAGCCAGGATTAAGGACCAGCAAGTCCGAAACACGTTGGAAAGGAATTAACGAGTGAAGCCCTGACGTCATCCCGCCTGCGCCAAACGGGTGTGGAGACGAGAGTGCGTGTACCAGCATCGGGACCAGCCCGCAGGACGCGATCCACAAGAAAAGAACCAAAGTCTGGACGTGACTGAAGGTAGGCAGCATTAGGGAAAGAAAGATAGATAGGTTTCCCCACTGCAGCCGCAGTACGGACCGCAGCTCCGGCATCTATAAAGGGACTCCCGCACAGGACTTTCACATCAGCACAAAAGTGCTGTAAACATTACTCACTAACCAATTCCTTTTTTTTTTTTTCACAGGTGTTTGCATTTTTTTATTTATTTTTTATTATTATTTGGTACTTTTATATTATTATTTGGTACAATTTTATTTAGCGCTCCTCTTATTTCGTTTTACTGTTATTAATTTTTTAAAGGAGCAGCTCCACAAAACCTCCTAAAGTGCGGGTTTTCCATCATATTTACTATCAAAAAACAAAGGTTTCACTATCTCACTCTCACTCAAAAAAGTCCGTATTTCGGAATATTCCGTATTTCGGAATATTTGGATATGGGATACTCAACCTGTATTGACGTGAATATCCAGAGTTACAGGTACAAAAGTGATACAAATTTATATGTAATTTGTATGTAAATTAAGAATCATTATGAGAAGTCCAGACTATAGGAAAGGCCCTGAACTGTTACTGGTCACAGCATGGTTCAAGAGTGAAGTCTAACTTATAGCCAAAATATAAAGTGTTAACTGTAGCAATGCTAATCAACCAGACATCCCCTCCAATATAATAACGTCCATAAAGCAATAGATGACAGAGACTAACCTCACCACTGAGATACTGACCAGAGTGTGCTAGAACCACCAGAGCAGAGCGCGGCACCCAAGGCAGGAAAGAGGAACTTCTGACAGACAAGAAAACACTAAGTACTTCAGGCGCTATATACTTAGGAATCACCACAGAATATTTCCTAATTCAGAGACATAAATACATTAAAAAAAACAACATCTTAGCGTGATTATGTTTCAAACTCCTTGTTAAAATTGATTTTTCATCCTGGACTCTTACCAATATGAAAGTCTACCAAACGTAGACTATTCAAGCATAAAGGGGAGCGGTCACCGCCGGTTCTGGATAGATCTTAATGTAGTCCTCCAATATGGCTCGGACAGAGAAAAGAAGGAAATAATCCAAAAGTGTAATCCTGTAACCTCTATATATTCCCAAAATCCAAATATATCGACTCTTACCCTCATGGGTGGTCTACCATAAATGTAGACTTCAATGTAATTATATAGGAGTGGTCAATGCCAGCCTCGGTATCCAACAGAAATCGTTCAGACATGCATAAGAAGAAAGGCTCCCAATAGTATTTTACCAGATTTAATAACTAAAAAACATCTATAAAATGGCCTAAAGACAGTGGGTACAAATGGACTCTTACCAAAGTTTTTGGTCTACATGCGAGCAGACCAAAAACGCTTGAATGGTGTATACACAGGCATCCCTGGATTGATGATCAAATTCACAGCAAGAGTCCACTGAGACCACGTTCCTCCTCGCGGAACTATTATTATTAACACTATTGTGAGCCTTTCTTCATATGCATGTCTGAACGATTTCTGTTGGATACCGAGGCTGGCATTGACCGCTCCTATATAATTGCGTTGAAGTTTACATTTATGGTAGACCATCCGTGAGGGTAAGAGTCGATATATATTTGGATTTTGGGAATATATAGAGGTTACAGGATCACACTATTGGATTATTTCCTTCTTTTCTATGTCCGAGCCATATTGGAGGACTACATTAAGATCTATCCAGAACCGGTGGTGTCCACTCCTTTATGCTTAGTCTATGTTTGGTAAACTTTCATATTGGTAAGAGTCCAGGTCAGGATGAAAAATCGATTTTAACAAGGAGTTTGAAACAATCACACTATGATTTTTTTTAATGTATTTATGTCTCTGAATTAGGAAATATTCTGTGGTAATTCCTAAGTGTATAGCGCCTGAAGACCTTAGTGTTTTCTTGTCAGAAGTTCTTTTCAGGTAAAAGGTGATACTTACTCACTGAGTGTGGGCTGCTTATATACACAAGTGCTACTGGTTCTACTAATCCTTTCTGCGCGTTAGGAAAGAGGAACTGCACGGGTTGTGACTGGTGCACGGTGCTAGAGTGAACACTATTTCAGGCTCAACAGTCATTGGTTCATTCTTTCTCAACTGGGAACATATTAATCTTGAAAAATGTGTCTTTCCATTAAGTCCAAGGGATCGATATAGTAAGGCTTCTAAAACTAAAAAGTGGAGGTATTGCCCATAGCAACCTATAAGACTGTGGCAATTTTTCTAGGGTGTATTAATGAAAAGATGTTTCCTGATTGCTATGGGCAACACCGTCACTATTTAATTTTAGAAGCTTTAGTAAATCTACCCGCAAGAGTCATCATTCTGAAAATTTTTTGACCACTGCTACTCCTACACAGGTCTTTTTGATTAACGAACCTGGTGGAAGCACATATTTATCCAGCGTATATACCTATTTGTCCCACAGTGTAGGGATATGGAATTAACAGGATGTGTAGACATATGCATCACTAGTGTTTCTCTGACGTCCTAAGTGGATGCTGGGACTCCGTAAGGACCATGGGGAATAGCGGCTCCGCAGGAGACTGGGCACAACTAAAGAAAGCTTTAGGACTACCTGGTGTGCACTGGCTCCTCCCTCTATGACCCTCCTCCAGACCTCAGTTAGAACCTTGTGCCCGACTGAGCTGGATGCACACTAGGGGCTCTCCTGAGCTCCTAGAAAAAGAAAGTTTATTTTAGGTTTTTTATTTTCAGTGAGGTCTGCTGGCAACAGACTCACTGCTACGAGGGACTAAGCGGAGAGAAGCGAACCTACCTGCTTGCAGCTAGCTTGGGCTTCTAAGGCTACTGGACACCATTAGCTCCAGAGGGATCGAACACAGGGCCCGACCTCGATCGTCCGTTCCCGAAGCCGCGCCGCCGTCCCCCTTACAGAGCCAGAAGCAAGAAGAGTCCTGGAAATCGGCGGCAGAAGACTTCGGTCTTCAAACAAGGTAGCGCACAGCACTGCAGCTGTGCACCATTGCTTCCCATGCACACCTCACACTCCGGTCACTGATGGGTGCAGGGCGCTGGGGGGGGGCGCCCTGGGCTGCAATATTAAGTACCTTGGCTGGCAAAAAAACACATAATATAGTCATAGAGACTATATATGTGTAAAATACCCCTGCCAGATATACATAGAAAAAAGCTGGAGAAGTCCGCCGAAAAAGGAGCGGGGCTATCTCCCTCAGCACACTGGCGCCATTTTCCCTCACAGCTCCGCTGGAAGGATCACTCCCAGGCTCTCCCCTGCAGTTTCCAGACTACATAGGGTTAAAAAGAGAGGGGGGGCACTAAATTTAGGCGCAATATTGTGTATACAAGCAGCTATTGGGAAAAATCACTCAGTTATAGTGTTAATCCCTGTGTTATATAGCGCTGTTGGTGTGTGCTGGCATACTCTCTCTCTGTCTCCCCAAAGGGCTTTGTGGGGTCCTGTCCTCAGTCAGAGCATTCCCTGTGTGTGTGCGGTGTGTCGGTACAGCTGTGTCGACATGTTTGATGAGGAGGCTTATGTGGAGGCGGAGCAAGTGCCGATAAATGTGATGTCACCCCCTGCGGGGCCGACACCTGAGTGGATAGACTTGTGGAAGGAATTACGTGAAAGTGTCAACTCCTTACATAAAAGGTTTGACGACATATCAGATGTGGGACAGCCGGCTTCTCAGCTTGTGCCTGCCCAGCTGTCTCAAAAGCCATCATGGGCTCTAAAACGCCCGCTACCTCAGATGGCAGACACAGATGTCGACACGGATACTGAATCCAGTGTCGACGACGATGAGACAAATGTACATTCCAATAGTGCCACACGTTACATGATTGAGGCAATGAAAAATCTGTTGCACATTCCTGATATTACCCCAGGAACCACAAAAAAGGGTATTATGTTTGGGGAGAAAAAACTACCAGTGGTTTTTCCCCCATCTGAGGAATTAAATGAGGTGTGTGAAGAAGTGTGGGCTTCCCCCGATAAG
The DNA here is from genome assembly GCF_028390025.1 of Pseudophryne corroboree. NCBI lineage: Eukaryota > Metazoa > Chordata > Amphibia > Anura > Myobatrachidae > Pseudophryne > Pseudophryne corroboree. The sequence continues at coordinate 344,736,113 of NC_086453.1, forward strand.
AAACTGGTAATTTCTAAAAGGTTACTAATGGCGTACCCTTTCCCGCCAGAGGATAGGTCACGTTGGGAAACATCCCCTAGGGTGGATAAAGCGCTCACACGTCTGTCAAAAAAGGTGGCACTACCGTCTCCGGACACGGAAGCCCTAAAGGAGCCTGCTGACAGGAAGCAGGAGGCTATCCTGAAGTCTGTATATACACACTCAGGTATTATACTGAGACCAGCTATTGCTTCAGCATGGATGTGCAGTGCTGCAGCTGCGTGGTCAGATTCCCTGTCGGAAAATATTGATACCCTAGACAGGGACACTATATTGCTATCCATAGAGCATATAAAAGACGCAGTCTTATACATGAGAGATGCACAGAGGGATATTTGCCGGCTGGCATCTAAAATAAGTGCAATGTCCATTTCTGCCAGGAGAGGATTAATGGAAGTTTTGCCTTATAAGGGTGAGGAGTTGTTCGGGGATGGTCTCTCGGACCTCGTTTCCACAGCAACAGCTGGGAAGTCAGCATTTTTACCCCATGTTCCCTCACAGCCAAAGAAAGCACCGTATTATCAGGTACAGTCCTTTCGGCCCCATAAAGGCAAGCGGGTTAAAGGCGCGTCCTTTCTGCCCAGAGGCAGAGGTAGAGGGAAAAATCTGCAGCATACAGCCAGTTCCCAGGAGCAAAAGTCCTCCCCCGCTTCCTCCAAGTCCACCGCATTACGCTGGGGCTCCACAGGCGGAGCCAGGTACGGTGGGGGCCCGTCTCAAAAACTTCAGCAATCAGTGGGCTCGCTCACGGGTGGATCCCTGGATCCTTCAAGTAGTATCTCAGGGGTACAAGCTGGAATTCGAGACGTCTCCCCCCCGCCGTTTCCTCAAATCTGCCTTGCCAACAACTCCCTCAGGCAGGGAGGCAGTGCTAGAGGCAATTCACAAGCTGTATTCCCAGCAGGTGATAGTCAAGGTGCCCCTCCTTCAACAAGGACGGGGTTACTATTCCACAATGTTTGTGGTACCGAAACCGGACGGTTCGGTGAGACCCATTTTAAATTTGAAATCCTTGAACACATATATAAAAAAATTCAAGTTCAAGATGGAATCGCTCAGGGCGGTTATTTCAAGCCTGGACGAGGGGGATTACATGGTATCACTGGACATCAAGGATGCTTACCTGCATGTCCCCATTTACCATCATCACCAGGAGTACCTCAGATTTGTGGTACAGGATTGTCATTACCAATTCCAGACGTTGCCGTTTGGTCTGTCCACGGCACCGAGGGTATTTACCAAGGTAATGGCCGAAATGATGATACTCCTTCGAAAAAAGGGAGTTTTAATTATCCCGTACTTGGACGATCTCCTGATAAAGGCGAGGTCCAGGGAGCAGTTGTTGGTCGGGGTAGCACTATCTCGGGAGGTGCTACAACAGCACGGTTGGATTCTAAATATTCCACAGTCACAGCTGGTCCCTACGACACGTCTACTGTTCCAGGGGATGGTTCTGGACACAGAACAGAAAAAAGTGTTTCTCCCGGAGGAGAAAGCCAAGGAGCTGTCATCTCTAGTCAGAGGCCTCCTGAAACCAAAACAGGTGTCGGTGCATCACTGCACGCGAGTCCTGGGAAAAATGGTAGCTTCCTACGAAGCAATTCCATTCGGCAGGTTCCATGCAAGGACTTTTCAGTGGGACCTGTTGGACAAGTGGTCCGGATCGCATCTTCAGATGCATCGGCTGATAACCCTGTCTCCAAGGACCAGGGTGTCTCTGCTGTGGTGGCTGCAAAGTGCTCATCTTCAAGAGGGCCGCAGATTCGGCATACAGGACTGGGTCCTGGTGACCACGGTTGCCAGCCTTCAAGGCTGGGGGGCAGTCACACAGGGAAGAAACTTCCAAGGACTATGGTCAAGTCAGGAGACTTCCCTACACATAAATATTCTGGAACTGAGGGCCATTTACAATGCCCTAAGTCAGGCAAAACCCCTGCTTCAAAACCAGCCGGTACTGATCCAGTCAGACAACATCACGGCAGTCGCCCATGTAAACCGACAGGGCGGCACAAGAAGCAGGACGGCGATGGCAGAAGCCACAAGGATTCTCCGATGGGCGGAAAATCACGTGTTAGCACTGTCAGCAGTGTTCATTCCGGGAGTGGACAACTGGGAAGCAGATTTCCTCAGCAGGCACGACCTCCACCCGGGAGAGTGGGGACTTCATCCAGAAGTCTTCCAACTGATTGTAAACCGTTGGGAAAGGCCACAGGTGGACATGATGGCGTCCCGCCTAAACAAAAAGCTAGAAAGATATTGCGCCAGGTCAAGAGACCCTCAGGCGATAGCTGTGGACGCTCTAGTGACACCGTGGGTGTACCGGTCGGTTTATGTGTTCCCTCCTCTTCCTCTCATACCCAAGGTACTGAGGATAATAAGGAGAAGAGGAGTAAGAACTATACTCATTGTTCCGGATTGGCCAAGAAAGCTTGGTACCCGGAACTTCAAAAAATGATCTCAGAGGACCCATGGCCTCTGCCGCTCAGACAGGACCTGCGGCAGCAGGGGCCCTGTCTGTTCCAAGACTTACCGCGGCTGCGTTTGACGGCATGGCGGTTGAACACCGGATCCTGAAGGAAAAGGGCATTCAGGAGGAAGTCATTCCTACGCTGATTAAAGCTAGGAAAGAAGTGACCGCAAACCATTATCACCGCATTTGGCGAAAATATGTTGCGTGGTGTGAGGCCAGGAAGGCCCCAACGGAGGAATTTCAGCTGGGCCGTTTTCTGCACTTCCTACAGTCAGGGGTGACTATGGGCCTAAAATTGGGTTCCATTAAGGTCCAGATTTCGGCTCTATCGATTTTCTTCCAGAGAGAACTGGCTTCACTACCTGAAGTTCAGACTTTTGTTAAGGGAGTGCTGCATATTCAGCCCCCTTTTGTGCCTCCAGTGGCACCTTGGGATCTCAACGTGGTGTTGGATTTCCTAAAGTCACATTGGTTTGAGCCACTTAAAACCGTGGAATTAAAATATCTCACGTGGAAAGTGGTCATGCTGTTGGCCTTGGCTTCGGCCAGGCGTGTGTCAGAATTGGCGGCTTTGTCATGTAAAAGCCCTTATCTGATTTTCCATATGGATAGGGCAGAATTGAGGACTCGTCCCCAGTTTCTCCCTAAGGTGGTATCAGCCTTTCATTTGAACCAACCTATCGTGGTGCCTGCGGCTACTAAAGACTTGGAGGCTTCCAAGTTGTTGGACGTAGTCAGGGCCCTGAGAATTTATGTTTCCAGGACAGCTAGTGTCAGGAAAACTGACTCGTTGTTTATCCTGTATGCACCCAACAAGCTGGGTGCTCCTGCTTCAAAGCAGACTATTGCTCGCTGGATCTGTAGTACGATTCAGCTTGCACATTCTGCAGCTGGACTGCCGCATCCTAAATCAGTGAAAGCCCATTCCACGAGGAAGGTGGGCTCTTCTTGGGCGGCTGCCCGAGGGGTCTCGGCTCTACAACTTTGCCGAGCAGCTACTTGGTCGGGGTCAAACACATTTGCTAAATTCTACAAGTTTGACACCCTAGCTGAGGAGGACCTAGAGTTTGCCCATTCGGTGCTGCAGAGTCATCCGCACTCTCCCGCCCGTTTGGGAGCTTTGGTATAATCCCCATGGTCCTTACGGAGTCCCAGCATCCACTTAGGACGTCAGAGAAAATAAGATTTTACTCACCGGTGAATCTATTTCTCGTAGTCCGTAGTGGATGCTGGGCGCCCATCCCAAGTGCGGATTGTCTGCAATACTTGTATATAGTTATTGTTTAACTAAAGGGTTATTGTTGAGCCATCTGTTGAGAGGCTCAGTTATTGTTCATACTGTTAACTGGGTATAGTATCACGAGTTATACGGTGTGATTGGTGTGGCTGGTATGAGTCTTACCCGGGATTCAAAATCCTTCCTTATTGTGTCAGCTCTTCCGGGCACAGTATCCTAACTGAGGTCTGGAGGAGGGTCATAGAGGGAGGAGCCAGTGCACACCAGGTAGTCCTAAAGCTTTCTTTAGTTGTGCCCAGTCTCCTGCGGAGCCGCTATTCCCCATGGTCCTTACGGAGTCCCAGCATCCATTACGGACTACGAGAAATAGATTTACCGGTGAGTAAAATCTTATTTTTTGGGTAGCAGTTGATTTACCGATGGACCTAATACCAACGGTCACAATCCCAACAGACATTGACCAACAGTCAAAATACCGACACGGTCAAAATACCAACATTTATTGGGGGAGATTCAAATGTTTGAGAGGTCAGTTGGGAGTCTGTTTTTCCTATCTAATAGACAGGAAAATACAGACTCCCAACTGACTTTTCAAACATTTGAATTCCACCCATTAAGTCAACATGTTCAAAAACAGACTTGTTCATACTTTACCATCCCAGTGGACCTGGAGGGGGAATATAATAGTGTGCCGAGCACAGTGAGGCACCGTGCCAGAAGGCGCTCGCCATGCGAGGGGACGCGGTACACTTAGATGGTGTCCATGTCGACATTGACACCAAAAAATCCAGAAAAACTCAAGTCGGGATTTTGACATGCCTGGATTCTGACTATGTCAGTATTTTGAACATGTTGGCATAATGAATGTCGGTATTCTGACCGTGTTGGGATTTTGACTGTAGGTCAATGTTGGGATTATGACAGTCGGTATTGTGTCCTTCGGTAAATCATACTGAGCCCCTGTATTTCGGATATCTACTGTATGCACTCTTTCAAAGGAATTCCAGTAGGACTCGCTGGAAGGATCTCACTACTTGATTTTTTATCCTCTCTTTATTATGTACCCTTTATACTTCTGTTTATATGTTCTGTGCTTTTCCTGTCCCCATTCCCTTTTCCGTGTGTGTGCTTACAAATTTAAGAATAAACCTGTTTCAATAAGAGTATTTATGTGCCAACATTTATGTGTCATTTTCTCCTTCATCATTTTCCCATGGAGAAGAAACTATGCAACATTTTTAGTCATTGAATTTTAGTTTATGTGAAACATAGTAATGAATCTTGATTGATAACTTGAATTATTTTCCTAGTGATCCCTGTAAGTATTTTCTACTTAATTGCTGGCGTTGAAAGAATTTTCTCTCCGAGGTGCCAGTAGGCAGCCGCGGCTCAGAGTTTTAGCTGGAAGAGAAATTCTTTTCGCGTGAGACACATTTAAGAGCAGTACATTTCCTGGGTCTGACATTTGTTTTCATTTCTTTCTCATGTGCCGAGAGGTGAACCTGATCCGAAAACACATTGAAACGTTTCTAGTCATAAAGGATTTTACTATTTCTCCTATGTTGCTTTTTCACATTTTATATTTTTTTTTTAACAAAACAAAAAAACACCACATTACTTTGTTCAGTCTAAATCCTCAGAGAGAATTCTAATAGCTGCCGTCTGATGTGTATAAATTCTAGATTTACCATGGATGCTTTCAATGTGAAGGATTGAGATTCTCATGAGCGTTTAATGAACTTCATTCTCAGAAGTAGTGTAATCTAGTAGTATAGAGTAATGAGCTTTATTACGCTATACCTGTGACTTATTATTTATTAACACTAACTGCTCAAGATATAGGGCCTGATTCCAAGTCGGATGTGATGCCCACTTGCAGCATCTTGAGACGGTGCGTCTTTGTATTGGAGGGTCTATAGATGCATCATCTATGCACCATGGGATGCACCAGTAGGACATAGGGGGTAATTCTGAGTTGATCGCAGCAGCAAGTTTATTAGCAATTGGGCAAAACCATGTGCACTACAGGGGGGGGGGGGGCAGATATAACATTTGCAGAGAGAGTTAGATTTGGGTGGGTTATTTTGTTTCTGTGCAGGGTAAATACTGGCTGCTTTATTTTTACACTGCAATTTAGATTTCAGTTTGAACACACCCCACCCAAATCTAACTCTCTCTGCGCATGTTATATTTGTCCCCCCTGCAGTGCACATGGGCCCTCATTCCGAGTTGTTCGCTCGCTAGCTACTTTTAGCAGCATTGCACACGCTAGGCTAGCAGAATAGCGAACAAAAGATTAGCAGAATTGCTACTAAATAATTCTTTGCAGTTTCTGAGTAGCTCCAGACCTACTCACAGATTGCGATCAGCTCAGTCTGTTTAGTTCCTGGTTTGACGTCACAAATGCCCTGCGTTCGGCCAGCCACTCCCCCGTTTCTCCAGACACTCCCGCGTTTTTCCCTGACACGCCTGCGTTTTTTAGCACACTCCCGGGAAACGCTCAGTTACCACCCAGAAACGCCCCTTTCCTGTCAATCACACACTGATCAGCAGTGCGACTGAAAAGCGCTGCTGAAGCCACAGCAAAACAGCTAAGTTTTTAGTAAAATAACTAAGCGCATGCGCATTTAGTAGCAAATCGCAGCAAAGTGAAAATCGACAACTCGGAATGACCACCATGGTTTTGCCCAACTGCTAACAAATTTGCTGCTGCGATCAACTCAGAATTAGGCCCATGACCTCTTGCGGGAGTGCTTCAACGTCTGGACACAGCTGCTTTCAGCAACAAGCCCATGTTGGCTTTGTCACCCTTCCTTTACCTCCCAGGAATGTCCATTAAAAATCACAGACATACTATTTAGTACTACGTCTCCTAGCGCTGACAATCGGGACGCATGTGCTGTGTGACTCAGATGTATGCACAGACCTAAAACATCGGCCAGCTGTGCAACAAAGCATCCAGCCCCATAGTGTCATGCATCACAAAATTTCTTTGATAACTGTGGGTCTGATTCTGATATGGGAATAAAGTAAGAAAGAACAAGTAACTGTACACCTGGATAAACCATGTCGGGCTGCAAGAGGTGCAAATACATACATGTTTTTGCATGCAGGGTAAATACTGGCTGCTTTTGCATGTGGCCCACAAATACTGGGCAGCTTTATTTTTACAGTGCAATTTAAATTTCAGATTGGACACGCCTCTCTCAAATCTGAATTTCTCATACGTCCTAGAGGATGCTGGGGATGACATCAAGACCATGGGGTATAGACTGGATCCGCAGGAGACATGGGCACTCCAAAGACTTTTCAATGGGTGTGAACTGGCTCCTCCCTCTATGCCCCTCCTCCAGACCTCAGTTTTAGAAATGTGCCCAGATCGACTGGATGCACTCTGAGGAGCTCTACTGAGTTTCTCTGAAAAGACTTATGTTAGGTTTTTTATTTTCAGGGAGATCTGCTGGCATCAGACTCCCTGCATCGTGGGACTGAGGGGGCAGAAGCAGAGCCAACTTCCTCAGAGTTTCATGGCTCTGTTTCTGGCTGACAGGACACCATTAGCTCCTGAAGGGAACTGAACGCTAGCCGTGTCTAGATGCTCACTCCCACAGCACGACGTCACCCCTCTCACAGAGCCAGAAGTCAGAAGACAGGAGAGTATGAGAAGAATGATCTTTAATCAAGTAAGTGATGGCTGAGGTGCGGCGCGGCTCGTGGTAGCGCAGCACGCCATTGCTGCCCACACACATAGGCACTACAGGGTGCGGGGGGGCGCCCTGGGCAGCAAGAAAAATACCTCAAACTGGCTAAATGGGGGCATAAGATGCCGCTGGCACAGCCCTACCCCCGCCAGTATAAATATTATCATGAATACTGAGTGGTGGAGCTTCTTCCTCAGGCAGCCAGCACACTACTCAGCACCATTTTCTCTCTCTCCTCAGGCTGCAGAGAACACGCTGGTCCTTTCCTCCACTTCTGACAAGTACAGGGTGCTATAAAGGGGGGGCACAAAGCGATTGTGGTGCATTTGATAGTGTATATTACTATTTAAAAGCGCTTTTGGGCTGTGGACATACTGTGTTCACAGGCAATACTGGCGCTGGGTTTGTGAACTGGCTGCTCCTATCCTGTGTCCCTCTGACAGATTTTACTGTGGGTCTGTCCCCAAAATAAGTCCTAGTGTGTCTGTGAGTGTGGTGTACACGTGTGAAGCATGTCTGAGGCAGGGAGTTTCTTCCCGGAGGAAGCCATTTTAGGGACACAGAGTTGTAATGTGGTGGTGCTACCGGCACACCAAGAGCCTGCATGGGTGAAAGAGCTACGTGACAGTATGCATCTGATTTACCGTAGATTGGATAAGTCTGAATCTACGGCTGCATGCTGGAGAAAATCTGTGGAAGATGTGATTTTCCAGGATGCTGTTATTCCTTATGCGGGCGGCCCATCTGGGTCACATAAGAGACCCTTTGCAAATGTTGTAAACACTGATACCGACACGGATTCTGATTCTTGTGTCGACGATAGTGAATCCAGAGAGATAGATCATAAATTGACAAAAAGTATACAATATATGATTGCAGCTATAAGGGATGTGTTGGAGGTTACAGAAAGCACTCCTGTACCTCAGGAGAAAGCTTATTTATGTAAGGAAAAGTAATCCAAAGTCACGTTCCCTTCTTTACACGAACTAAATGCTCTGTTTGAAGGGATGTGGGTGAATCCTGATAAAAAAAATTGTATTCCCAAAAGGATTCACATAGCTTATCCTTTCCGGGTGAAGACAGAAAAAAATGGGAGTCACCTCCTGTGTTAGACAGTGCACTTTCCAGGTTGACAAAGAAGGTAATTCTCCCTGCTCCTGGCACGGCTTCTCTTAAAGAGCTGGCAGACCGCAAAATGGAAACGACATTGAAATCCATTTATGTTACCAATGGTACAGTGCTCCGGCCCACTATTGCCTGCGCATGGGTGAGTCGCGCTATTGAAAAATGGTCAGAAAGCGTGTTATCAGAAATTGACACGATTGATAAAGATGAGATACTCCTTAAGTTAGGGAATATCAAGGACGCTGCCGCCTACATGCTGGAAACAATGAAGAATATTGGACTCTTGAGTTCACAGGCCGCTACTATGGCAGTATCGGCTAGGTGGGCGTTATGGATTCGCCAGTGGAACGTGGATGCAGATTCCAAAAGAAACATGGAGGCTCTCCCATATAAAGGTGAGGCCTTATTTGGCGATGGCCTGGATGCGTTAGTCTCGACGGCTACCGCACGTAAGTCAACATTTTTGCCCTCTGAGCCTGCACCGGCAAAAAAGACCTATCACCCGCAAATGCAGTCCTTTCGGCCCAATAAAATACAAAAAGGCGAGAGGTTCCCCCTTCTTTGCAGGTAGGGGAAGGGGAAAAAAGCCCACACCGGCTCCAGGTTCCCAAGAGCAGAAGTCTACCCCTAATTCTGCCAAATCCCCAGCATGACGCTGGAACTCCCTTGCGGGAGGCCGCACGGGTGGGGGCACGTCTCAAACTCTTCAGCCAGGATTGGATTCTGTCTGGCCTGGATCCCTGGGTGTTGCAAATAGTATCCCAGGGATACAAACTAGAGTTTGAAGACGTCCCCCATGCCGATTTTTACAAATCGACCTTGCCAGCTTTTCCGCCACAGATTGAAGCAGTAACAGCGGCAATCCAAAAATTATGTCAAGACCAGGTTATAGTCCTGGTACCGTTGTCACAACAAGGACAGGGTTTTTATTCAAGCCTCTTTGTTGTTCCGAAGCCGGATGGCTCGGTCAGACCGATCCTAAATCTAAAAGATCTGAATTTCTTCCTGAAAAGGTTCAAGTTCAAGATGGAATCACTTCGGGCAGTGATTGCCAGTCTGGAGGAGGGGGACTACTTAGTGTCGGTGGAAATAAAGAATGCTTACCTGCATGTTCCCATTTATCCTCCTCACCAGGCTTATCTGAGATTCGCAATTCAGGATTGCCATTACCAATTCCAGACGTTACCTTTCGGTCTCTCCACGGCGCCGAGGGTATTCACCAAGGTGATGGCGGAGATGATGGTCCTCCTTCGTCAGAAAGGAGTCAATATAATCCCTTATCTGGACGACCTCCTGTTAAAAGCGAGATCCAGGGAGCAGTTATTACAAAACATCCCTCTCCCTGTCAATACTCCAACAACACGGGTGGGTCATAAATTACCCAAAGTCACAGTTGGAACCGACGACAAGGTTGTCTTTCCTCGGGATGATTCTGGACACAGAAGTTCAGAGAGTATTTCTTCCGCTGGAAAAGGCACTGGAAATCCAGAAAATGGTAAAACAGATATTGAAACCATCAAGTGTGTCGACGTTGGTCACAACAGGAAGCCTGCCTTCACATAAATGTTCTGGAGCTAAGAGCCATTTACAACGGCCTTCAACAAGCGGTACATCTTCTTCAAGACCGTCCCGTGCAGATCCAGGCGGACAATGTAATAGCAAAGGCCCACTCCACTAGGAAGTTGGGCTCATCCTGGGCGGCTGCCCGGGGGGGTCTCGGCATTACAACTTTGCCGAGCAGCTACTTGGTCAGGGTCAAACACATTTGCTAAGTTCTACAAGTTTGACACCTTGGCGATGAGGACCTAAAGTTTGGTCAATCGGTGCTGCAGGGTCATCCTCACTCTCCCGCCCGTACTGGAGCTTTGGTATTTGGTCTTGATGTCGTCCCCAGCATCCTCTAGGATGTATGAGAAAATAGGATTTTGATAACCTACCGGTATATACTTTTCTCCTAGTCCGTAGAGGATGCTGGGCACCCGTCCCAGTGCGTACTTTACCTGCAGTTTAGTTATTACAGTTACACAAGTTGTGTTACCTTAGTTCAGCATGTTGCTGCAATTAGTTCATGCCTGTTGGCGTGTGTTATGTTGAATGCCATGTGTGCGGCATGGTTGAGGGTGTGATTTGATAGATATCTCACCACTAGTTAAGTAATTCCTTTCCTCGAAATGTCAGTCTCCCTGGGCACAGTTCCTACAACTGAGGTCTGGAGGAGGGGCATAGAGGGAGGAGCCAGTTCACACCCAATGAAAAATCTTTGGAGTGCCCATGTCTCCTGCGGATCCCGTCTATACCCCATGGTCTTGATGTCGTCCCCAGCATCCTCTATGGACTAGGAGAAAAGGATTTACCGGTAGGTTATCAAAATCCTATTTTCTGCATATTTTAAATCTGCCCCCCTCTTCCCTGCAGTGCAGCATGATTTTACTCAGGTGCACAGTTACTTGATCTTTCTTAATTTATTCCCAAGTCAGAATCAGGCCCTGTATACTTAACAGCTGAATAAGTAAACATAGAATTTGACAACAGATTAGAACCACTTGGCCAACCTATTCTTCCCCTTTTTTAACCTTATAATAGCCTCAACCTATTTGATCCTTAGTTCTTTGTAACAGGGCCGGTTCTAGCCCTTGTGGCACCCTGGGCGAAAATAGGGGCGTGGCTTCATAAAGGGGTGTGGTCAATGTGCCCCCCAGTAGTATTGCCCCCGTTTGTGGCCCCAGTCGGATTGCACCCGTTTGTGGCCCCAGTAGTATTGCCCCCATTTGTGGCCTAAGTAGTATTGCCCTCGTTTGTGCAGCTTTAAAAAAAAAATGAATACCATCCTCACTCCTGATTCCCGACCGCTGCTGTCCTCCGTCTCTGGCCGCTGAAGCCGCTCCTCTGATCTATGGGAGAGACGTCATGACGTCTCTCCCATAGAACCACATAGACACTAGAGGTCAATCATGACCCCTAGTGTCTAAGTGCCGCTCCCACAATGCAGTGCGGTGCAAGATGACTTCATCGCGCACCACCCAGCAGTACCGGTACCGGGGGGGCACCACCAGTAGCGGATTTTGCCAAGGCGGCGACTTTTCCACTTGTCCACTACCCTTTCTGTGAAGTCATTTTCATTCCAATATCCTCTGAACATGATATAAGTATATTTTTTGACAAGAGATACTGTATATAGGGGGTAATTCAGATCTGATTGCAGCAGCAAATTTGTTAGCTAATGGGCAAAACCATGTGCACTGCAGGTGGGGCAGATGTAACATGTGCAGAGAGAGTTAGATTTGGGTGGGTTATTTTGTTTCTGTGCATGGTAAAAACTGGCTGTTTTATTTTTACACTGCAATTTAGATTTTGATTTGAACACACGCCACCCAAATCTAACTCTCTCTGCACATCTTATATCTGCCCCCCCTCCCTTCCCCTGCACTGCACATGGTTTTGCCCATTAGCTAACAAATTTGCTGCAGCAAACAAATCTGAATCAGGCCCATAGTACTGTATGCATTTAATTGTATTAAATATGTTCATGAGCTGGAATATTCTTTCCAGTCATCTACCAAGAAAAAAAAATAAAAAAATTCATGTGCTCAATCTATAACCATCTTCAAAGTGCTGAGATTTGGATATGCCTTTAATAAAAGTTGACCCAGCCTGCGGAGCTTTCACGCAGGGATCCCAAGGGAGGCTCCTTTAACAGCTTGCTCTTAATCCTCTGAAAATCTCCTGTATACTACAGCTGTTGGTTACCCAGATAAACTATTTGTTCAATTATTCTTGGACTACAGCGTGCGGCCTACCTCAAAGAAACACTGTTTTATGGCCTTGCCTACTTCAATCAGTCTGACGGCACAGCCGAAATGGTTGCCAGGTCACCCTCATTTATACCGACCATTAAAGCTTCTAGACAGCCAATACTCTAAATAGTTATGTGAAAATATTTCTCTAATACTAGATAACGGGCAATAGAATAATTACAAATTGGAGATTAGAGGAAGCTGGTCAGGAACAATTGCCTGAAATTGGTGCCTGGCGGCTTGAATGAAGTCAGCTACAGCTGCTGTCCCTACAGCTTCACAGAGAAGCTCAGACACAGAAAGATGAGCTGAATATCCATTTTCTTGACAACATTAGAGAGAAGAAAGAAAGAAGATATGTTTGCTGTCATACAAACTGTTTGTTATTAAATCAGTTGTCAATTCTTTTTATTTAATATATGTATCAGCTTCATGATACTTTAAGCAGTTCAAAAGTATTTTTTTTCCATTAACCAAGGTGATTTATATTTACTTTAATTTGCTTTTGTGTAGCTAATAATTGGGCATATAAATCACTGGGCCTCTTGTAACGATACTAAAAAAACAGTGCTATAAAGTTGCCTTTGTCATAAAACAATAAATGTTTGCCCTCATCAGTAATACATGTTATTGTCCCCATTAACTATTAATCCCTCCCCCCTTTAATATAGTGAATGAACTATATTGCTCTCTTGATAAAATCCTTAATTAATTTTGCCCTCTTATTTAGCAATAACATAATATTGCCCCACAAGAGAATTACTAGTGATGTTCGCCTTCTTTATTAATATATCATGATCGTCTTCCTTATAAGTGTATTGTCCAGAGAACACACATCAGGAACTTCAGATGAATGAAGTGAAGCCAGGGCCGAATTGGGATAGAAAACCAGCCCGGCAAATTTCTGGAAGAAGCCCTACTTGGGGTGGGGTTTGTTGAGGGGGCGGGATCCCTCCTCATAGGGCCTGATTGCGTGCAGTTGCGACCTTCCCTGTATCTTTTGCTGCAGTTGTGTCTGAGAACAGAGACGGATTTGGAACTAAAATTGCCCTGTAAAATTTAGTAGAAGTGGCCCGATATGGGGCCTAATTCTGAGTTGATCGCAGCAGGAACTTTGTTAGCAGTTGGGCAAAACCATGTGCACTGCAGGGGGGGGGGCAGATATAACATGTGCAGAGAGAGTTAGATTTGGGTGGGGTGTATTCAAACTGAAATCTAAATTGCAGTGTAAAAATAAAACAGCCAGTATTTATCCTGCACAGAAACAAAAAAGTGCACATGGTTTTGCCCAATTGCTAACAAACTTTCTGCTGCGATCAACTCAGAATTACCCCCATGGTCAGCACAAGAGGTATAACATGCCGTGTATCCGTGGCAGCATCACTGGATGGAAGAGTTGGTGAACTGAGATGAAATAACAGACTGAATGGGGACAATCAGGGCCGGATTAACAATGGGGCGGATGGAGCTGCAGCTCCAGGCCACCCATTGAAAATAGGCCCACAGAGCTCCCTTCCAGTGCAGCCAGTGATGACAGGGAAAAAAAATCCTGTCATCATCATCAGCAGCAGGACACTCACCTCCTTGCCGCCCAGTCACACATCCACCCCGAACCGGCCGGCTGAAGTCCCAACCACCCGTGGCCTTATTCAAAACTACAGTAGCTGCCACTGTCTGAATGTGCCCGAGGCAACACCCACGGATCCGCCCGAGGCCCCGCCCCCATCCCGACCCGAATCTCCGCCCCCGCATCCGATGCTACACAGTCTGGTGTGGAGCAGCTCAAAGTCACAAACTGTACAACAGTAAAAGTAGAAGAGCAAGGTAGGTGCTGCAGTGGTCACAATGTCAATCCATACATTTATTAAGTAAGAGGAATGGGAGCATAATTTAATGATATTATAAAAGGGGTGGGGACAGGCAGCTCAAGTCATAGAAATACTGCATATAAAGGGGGAGGTTAGTGGGCAAAAGTTACATACACATATAAGGAGGAACAGGGCCAAAGTTCAATATAAAGGGGGTCAGGAGGCACAACTTAAATATAAAAGGGAGGATATAGGTACAATGTAAATAATATATATAATGGGGGTAGGTGACATCATAACTAAATATGTAAGGGGGCATGTCGCATAAATTAATAAAAGAACATATTACCATCAGTATAAACCGCTGCATCTGTGTATAATGCCCACATGTATATACTGCTGCACCTGTATATAACGCCCACATGTATATACTACTGCACCTGTGTATAACGCCGACGTATATACTGCTGCGCCTGTGTATAACGCCCACATGTATATAGTGCTGCACCTGTGTATAATGCCCCCATGTATATACCGCTGCGCCTGTGTATAATGCCCACATATATATACTGCTGCGCCTGTGTATAATGCTGACGTGTATATACCGCTACACCTGTGTATAACGCCCACATGTATATACTGCTGCACCTGTGTATAACGCTGACATGTATATACTACTGCACCTGTGTATAATGCCCACATATATATGCTGCTGCACCTGTGTATAATGCCCACATGTATATACTGCTGCACCCGTGTATAATGCCCACATGAATATACCGCTGCAACTGTGTATAATGCCCACATGTATATACCGCTGCGCCTGTGTATAACGCCCACATGTATATGCTGCTGCACCTGTGTATAATGCCCACATGTATATACCGCTGCAACTGTGTATAATGCCCACATGTATATACCGCTGCGCCTGTGTATAACGCCAACATGTATATGCTGCTGCACCTGTGTATAATGCCCACATGTATATACTGCTGCACCCGTGTATAATGCCCACATGTATATACTGCTGCACCTGTGTATAATGCCGACATGTATATACCGCTGTGCTTGTGAATAATGCCAACATGTATATATTGCTCACCTGTGTATAATGTCCACGTGTATACACTGCTGCACCTGTGCATAATGACCACATGTATATACTGCTCACCTGTGTATAATGCCCACATGTATAAAAACCGCTGCACCTGTGTATAATGCCCATGTGTATACACTGCTGCACCTGTGTATAATGCCCACGTGTATACACTGCTGCACCTGTGCATAATGCCCACATGTATATACTGCTGCACCTGTGCATAATGCCCACATGTATATACTGCTGCACCTGTGTATAATGCCGACATGTATATACCGCTGCACCTGTGTATAATGCCCACGTATATATGCTGCTGTGCCTGTGCATAGTGCCCACATGAATATACTGCTGCACATGTGTATAATGCCCACATGTATATACCGCTGCACCTGTGTATAATGGTCACATGTATATACTACTGTACCTGTGTATAACGCCCACATGTATATACTACTGTACCGGTGTATAACGCCCACATATATATACTGCTGCGCCTGTGTATAACACCCACATGTATATAATGCTGTACCTGTGTATTTTGCCCACATATATATGCTGCTGCGCCTGTGTATAATGCCCACATGTATATACTGCTGCGCCTGTGTATAACACCCACATATATATGCTGCTGCGCCTGTGTATAATACCCACATGTATATACTGCTGTTTCTGTGTATAATGCCCACATGTATATACTGCTGCACCTGTGTATAATGCCCACATGTATATACCGCTGCACCTGTGTATATTGGCCACATGTATATACCGCTGCACCTGTGTATAATGCCCACATGCACCCTTGGACTCATTTATTGTGTGTAAATCTGGCTCTGGTACTAGCCAATGCTTCCTCAGCCATTTTCCTCACCGCACATCCCTGGTGGTAGGGCACATAGATTATAAGCTTCACTCGGGCAGGGACTGATGTGAATGGGCAAACACTCTCTGCAAAGCACTGTGGAATATGTGTGAGCTATATAAATAACTGGTAATAATTTTAAAAATCATTTTTATTGGCCTGCATTGAGCAGGAAAACACAACAAAGTGCAAGGAGTGTGTGCTGTGTATGACGGCGGGGAGCACTGGCTATGGATTGATAGCTACTCCCCCACCCCCACCAACACACTTGTAGCTCAAAGAGTCATAAATTGCTCACCTGTAGATGCCTGGGCGTAGAAAAAGTGAATTACCAGAGAGAGGCCAATGTTAATTTATTAACCTAATTTGTGTTTCCAGAGAGAGCTTATTTAATAACCAGTATTAGCATTCCGGCAGACGTTAAAAAAAAAATAGTTTTCAAGGAGCGCCATTTTCTTATTTCTCTTATTTTTCACACTGGCTGCGCAGCCTGCAGGGGTAGAGAGGGCATGCATGGAAACGTGAAAAGGAGCGGCTGCAACACTGTAGACCTGTTCTCTCTGACATTTACTGAGCATCACGGCTGTAAAGTAAGGAGGGTGATGAAGGAAAGGTCGGTCCAGAATGTGAGGGATGGAGCAGAGTAATGGAGGACAGGAGGGGCCAGAGTATGAGGGAAGGAGCAGAGTGATGGAGGAGAGGAGGGGCTGGAGTGTGATGGATTGAGCAGAGTGAAGGAGGAGGGGCTGGAGTGTGGAATGGAGCAGAGTGATGGAGGAGAGGAAGGGCTGTAGTGTGAGGGAAGGAGCAGAGTGACGGCGGAGAGGAAGGGCTGGAGTGTGAGGGATGGAGCAGAGTGATGGAGGAGAGGAAGGGCTGGAGTGTGAGGGATGGAGCAGAGTGATGGAGGAGAGGAGTGACCGGAGTGTGAGGGAAGGAGCAGAGTGATGGAGGAGAGGAGGTGCCGGAGTGTGAGGGATGGAGCAGAGTGATGGAGGAGAGGAAGGGCTGGAGTGTGAGGGATGGAGCAGAGTGATGGAGGAGAGAAGGGGCTGGAGTGTGAGGGATGGAGCAGAGTGATGGAGGAGAGGAGGTGCTGGAGTGTGATGGATGGAGCAGAGTGATGGAGGAGAGGAGTGACCGGAGTGTGAGGGAAGGAGCAGAGTGATGGAGGAGAGGAGGTGCCGGAGTGTGAGGGATGGAGCAAAGTAATGGAGGACAGGAGGGGCCAGAGTATGAGGGAAGGAGCAGAGTGATGGAGGAGAGGAGTGGCGGAGTGTGATGGATGGAGCAGAGTGATGGAGGAGAGGAGGTGCTGGAGTGTGATGGATGGAGTAGAGGAGGTGCCGGAGTCAGATGGATGGAGCAGAGTGATGGAGGAGAGGAGGGACTGGAGTGTGAGGGATGAAGCAGAGTTATGGAGAACAGAAGGGGCCAGAGTATGAGGGAATGAGCAGAGTGATGGAGGAGAGGATGGGCTGGAGTGTGATGGATGGAGCAGAGTGATGGAGGAGAGGAGGTGCTGGAGTGTGAGGGATGGAGCAGAGTGAAGGAGGAGAGGTGGTGCCGGAGTGTGATGGATGGAGCAGAGTGATGGAGGAGAGGAGGGACCGGAGTGTGAGGGAAGGAGCTGAGTGATGGAGGAGAGGAGGTGCCGGAGTGTGAGGGATGGAGCAGAGTAATGGAGGACAGGAGGGGCCAGAGTATGAGGGAATGAGCAGAGTGATGGAGGAGAGGAGGGGCTGGGGTGTGATGGATGGAGCAGAGTGATGGAGGAGAGGAGGTGCTGGAGTGTAAGGGATGGAGGAGAGGAGGTGCTGGAGTGTGAGGGAAGGAACAGAGTGATGGAGGAGAGGAGGTGCCGGAGTGTGAGGGATGGAGCAGTGTAATGGAGGACAGGAGGGGCCAGAGTATGAGGGATTGAGCAGAGTGATGGAGGAGAGGAGGGGTCGGAGTGTGATGGATGGAGCAGAGTGATGGAGGAGAGGAGGTGCCGGAGTGTGATGGATGGAGCAGAGTGATGGAGGAGAAGAGGGACCGGAGTGTGAGGGAAGGAGCAGAATGATGTAGGAGAGGAGGGTCCGGAGTGGGAGGAATGTCAGTGTAGAGGAGCTGGAAGAGGGCAGTCACCAGCACTGTAAAAGCACTGTAAAGAAGATTGAGAGCACAGTTTGAAGTTAAGTAGCTAATGCTAATAATAAGGTGTGATCCGGTATTGGTTTCGAGAGTTGCTGTTTTGGAGTAGATGGAAGTGGGGGGATATGTGGGTCACAAGGCAAAGTCTCAACTTGCACCCCCCAAGCACATTTTATATGCCATAAGACCATCCAGATGCCCCCAATATGCCTTCAGACTCCTTCATATGCCTGTATAAGTCATTACACTCTTCCACATGCTCTTTATATACCATTAGATCCAATTAGATATGCCATCAGGACCCCGCCCCCTCATAGGTTCTACCCCCTTATTTAGGTCTGCTTCAGAAATTTCCCCAACTGGCTTTCCATCCCAATCTGCCCCTGCTTCCATGGATGTTAGAGCAGAGCTGGAGTGCAAAACCCGGCAAGTTACAGCACACACCAGGCCCGGGGGTTTCCTCTCCCATATTTAAGTGGTGTCTGTGTCAGTAAGTTTATCTGTGTTGTCTGTGTCAGTAAGTAGCATCTGTCAGTAAGTGTGTGTTGTGTTTGTCAGTAGGTGGTGTCTGAGTCAGTATGTGTGTGTCAGTAAGTGGTATATGAGTCAGTAAGGGCTGTTTGTGTCAGTAAGTGGTGTTTGTGCCTGTGTATTTGTATCAGTAAGTTGTATCTGTGTCAGTAACGGGTGTCTGTCATTAAGTATGTACAGTATGTGCCAATAAGTGATGTCTGTGTCTGTAAGGGGTATCTGTCAGTAAGTGGTGTTTGTGTCATTAAACGTGTGCATCAGTAAGAGTTTGCCAGTAAGCTGTCAGTGGTGTGTGTGTCAATAAGTGGTGTGCAGTGGCGGATTTAGGGGGGGGGGGCACTCGGGCCCGTGCCCCCCCTGTCATTTGTGACACCCCCCCCCCCCCGGTGCCGCCGCCGCATAGGGAGATGACGGGCGCCCGCTAAGATTGTGTTACCAGCGGGCGCCCGTCTCCCTGCACAGCGGCAGCCGGAGGCAGGAGCTCAGTACTGAGCTCCGGCTTCCGGCGCTGTCACTGTGCGCTATGGGAGAGACGTCAGTCATGACGTCTCTCTCATAGTGCTGAGTGACTGAGGAGCGGACGCCAGGAGGAGGAGGACTGCAGCGGCGCGGGAACAGGGCTCGGTAAGTATGTATTTTTCTTC
The DNA here is from genome assembly GCF_028390025.1 of Pseudophryne corroboree. Lineage (NCBI taxonomy): Eukaryota > Metazoa > Chordata > Amphibia > Anura > Myobatrachidae > Pseudophryne > Pseudophryne corroboree. Next base: position 344,755,556 of record NC_086453.1, read on the forward strand.
CTTAATGCATCTACTGGGGGCTAACTATGGGGGACATTACTACTGGGGGGCATCAACAAGGGGCATTACTACTGGGGGGTCAAACTACTGGGGGCATTATAACTGGGGCATCTACTGGGGGCATCACTACTGAGGGGTCATCTATTGGGGGCAGCTACTGGGGGCCATATTTACTGGGGGCCATCTACTGGGGGCATTACTACAGGGGGGTCATCTATTGGAGCAAACTCGTAGGGGGGCATTATTACTGGGGGGTCATCTATTGGGGGCAGCTACTGGGGCATTAATACTGGGGGGCATCTACTGGGGGCATTACTACTGGGGGGGTCATCTATTGGGGGCAGCTACTGGGGCATTATTACTGGGTGGCATCTACTGGGGGCATTACTACTGGGGGGTCATCTATTGGGGGCAGCTACTGGGGGACATTTTTCCTGGGGGGCATCTACTGGGGGCATTATTACTGGGGGGCATCTACTGGGGGCATTACTACTGGCGGGTCGTCTATTGGGGGCAAACTCCTAAGGGGCATTACTACTGGGGGCAAACTACTGGAGGACATTATTACTAGGGGGCATCTACTGGGGGCAAACTGCTGGGGGACATTATTACTGGGGGGGCATCTACTGGGGGCAAACTACTGGGGGACTATTACTGGGGGCCAACTACAAAGGTGCTAACTACTGGCGGTGTAACTACAGGGGCATTACTACTGGCGGCTTAACTACAGGGGCATTACTACTTGGGGGCTAAACTAAAGGGGGGGGATAAACTACTGGGGTCATGACTGCAGGGGAATTACCACTGGGGGCATAATGACTGGGGGCATTACTACAGGCAACATTACTACTGGGGGCAATACGGGCATTGCATAAGGGGCACCACTACTATGGGGTCTATATAAGGGGCACTACCAGTACAGTGGACATTGCATAATGAGGGCTACAACTGTGGGCATTGTATAAGAAGCGCCACCTCACATGCACCGAAGCCGCACGCAAATGTACTTGCCCCTTCCATGGTGCCCCCCTATCATTTTCTTCTGGATCCGCCCCTGGTGGTGTGTGTGTGTGTGTGTATGTGTGTGTGTGTGTGTGTGTGTGTGTGTGTGTGTGTGTGTGTGTGTCTGTCTGTCTGTCTGTCTAGCAGTGTGTTGGTGTCAGTAAGTGGAATCTGTATTACTAAGGGTTGGATGTGTTGGTAAGTGGTGTCTGCCAGTAAGTGTGTAAGCAAGTGTTGTCTGTGCTGGTGTGTCCCAGGAGCCCTCTGTTCCCTGTATGCCCAGTATTGCCCCCATCTTTTCTAATCTTTCCACATCTGTTCTGTTTTGCCTCATCATTGCTCCTCTTTAGACATCTCCACCTTTCCAGCTCTCTCTATTACATGGGGGTCACTGTGATGCTCCCTGTATATGGTGGTCACTAATGCTCTGTATTACATGGTGGTCACACATTTTTTCTTGCTATAGTTAACTATTAAGTGGTTGAAGGTAGGCTCTAGCTATGCCCTCCATGGAGATGGCTACACTCATGGCACAGGCCACACCCCCTATTTAGACCACAGACATACCACAACATATCACCAGAGCAGGCCCTAACCAATATGATGCCCTAGGCAAGATTTTGGCTGGTGTCCCATAGCACCACCGCTAGTTCCGCCTCTGACCCTGCACCCCTTTCCCAGCAGCATCACCCCTCACCCATAGAAATCCTCATTTTGGTGTTCACATTTTATTATGCGATAGTGTCCCTAATTCACATTACACCACACTGTACACCACTTTACATTATATGTACGTTACGCCATACAGTAGTGCCCCTTATTCACATTACATCACACTGATTTGATCCTTATTCACATTACACCACACCATATTGCTCTTTATTCACATTAGACCACACAGTAATGTCCTTTCTATACGTTACGCCACACAGTAGAGCACCTTATACTCATAATGCCACACATTAGTAATGCATTTATACACATAATACCACACAGCAATGCACCATACACATAAGCCGCACATTATTAATGCCCTTATACGCATAATGCCACACATTAGTAATGCATTTATACACATAATACCACACAGCAATGCACCATACACATAAGCCGCACATTATTAATGCCCTTATACACATACTGACACACATAGTGCCACTTACACATTTGCTGCACATTATTAATGCATTTATACACATGACTACTGCACAACCAACCCAGCCACACACAGCACTCACATGGCTGCTAACACTGTGACCGCTGCCTCTGCTTGGATACAGATGTGTCCACATCCATCTTGCCTCAATACACCATGCAGCAGGAGATGCCTGGCATGAGTCAGCTGGCTGCTCTGCTAACGTCAGGCACCTTTTTTTAATTAAAATGCATTACTTTGTGGCTAGGATGCACAAGCAGCCTCTGCTGATTAAAATAATATGTGGCATGCCTATATTCTGTGTGCGACTATGGCTGTATCTGCATATGGAATGGTACGTTACAGTGATTTCCAGGAATACACTGTAATGTAGCATTTCGTATGCAGATACAGCCGCATTTACACACAGAATATAGGCATGCTGCATATAATTTTAATCAGCAGAAGCTGATTGTGCCCCTAGGCATACCAAATGCCCTAGGCAATTGCCTAGTTTGCATATGCCTAGGGCCGGCTCTGCATATCACATCACTAGTTAAACCACCGCAACGCTGGTCACACCTCCCTCCGGGGCACACAATAGGCCCTTCATAAATGTCAGCTCCAGGCCCATGTGGACCTTAATCTGGCACTGGGGACAATACAGTGTACTGAGTGTGGTTGGTTGCCTATCATGTAGGGGATGGGGCCACATGACAAAATGCAAAACAGGCCCCACAGACACGTCGGCCTACCACGGATCGTCCTGGTGAGCCCTATGGCCAATCCGCCCCTGAGTGAAGCACATTTGAGGAGAATAGATTGAAAACCATATATGACCAAAAAGGTGAGTGACAGGATTCTTCATGGTAATGATCATTGTGTGGAAACTTGGCCCAAGATTGAAGATCTGTCCAGTGTTCCTAATTTGCAGAGACATGTATTTTTACAAATGATTCCTAATCCTTGTTTTCTCTTTATGTTAACATTTTAGACTAAGGGTGGTAGGCCAAACAAAGGGTTAAATAATTGCTCATGGTAACTGCCATATGGGGTATAAAGGGCCACTTTTGAAAAATGATCTACTGCAACCCAGATGGTATTATTCCACCTGCTTTTTGGAAAAACTATAATGAAATCCATCGCAATTTTAGTCCAAAGTCTATCTGGAATGGTTAATGAAAGAGAAGGACCACTAGGTATGTGCTTCAGACAGAGCATACAGCTATGTATTGTTTTATGAGATTTCCCTGGGTATGTTAAGAAAATTCTTTAAAAAAAACCTTGCATTTTCCTAGTAGTGGAGCACTGAGAAGGATGGCACCGGCGGTGACTCCAGAGGTGGGGCTACAGCTCAGTCCAAATTTCAAATAGGGGAGCCACACCAACTGTCTAGAACATCTAGTCCAGCTGCTAGAACATCTAGTAGCCCAATCTCTGCTGTCCGGGGCACACTTGCAGTTGGTGTGGCTCCCCTATTTTAATTTTGGACTGCACTGCAGCCTCACTTCTGGAGCAGCCACTGTATGTCACCTTCTTTTATAGAAGAGGCATCAAGTTGGCGGAAGAAAGGTTGAGCTGTATCTGGTTGTTTGTGGACAAGGACAAAGGTAAAGGTCTGTTTTAAAGAGAATGCCTCAATGGACCAAACTTAAGGGGGTGATAATCTTTTATGTGAGTGCAGTTATAATAAATTAGGACTTCAGATGGATCCAGAAAAGGTTCTGGAAACTATGGCCGTGTCTCTCTGGTCTTAAAGCAATTAATTCCTTTGATTTGGGAACTATTGTCTGTTCATTAAGGGACACTCTGTCCCTTAATGAACAGACAATAGTTCCTGAATCCAAGGAATCAATTGCCAAATGAGATTGGAGGCAGATTAAGATGTCATATATATAGACAACAACAAAATGGTATATTAAAGATTTTGTTAGCAACATTTTTAAAATCATCTGGTGTGTTGTACAACCCAAATGGCATCTATTCCCCCACCTTCAAATTCGAATAAGGTTTTATGCACCTCAAAGATCTAGTTTGGTGACAATTTCGGTGCAACTCCATGTTCAGAGGAAAGGGGAAACAATTCTTAACCGTAACTGCCTTCATCTCTTTTCTTAACAAAGAAACAGCCATCCCCTGAAGGAGAAAATTTCCATATGAAACCATGTTGAAGGCTTTCGGTGACATATTCAGTAACAAGTTAAATCTCCAATGAGGAAAGAGGATAGACTCACTCATGAGTATCTACTTTCTCAGGCAGGCTGGTGGGAAAATCCAATTGCCCTGTCTCATATCCTGCAGGCAATTTTAGGTACTTATTAATAATGAAATACCATCAGGGTCTGACTGGCTCCAAATTTATTCTGCAGCAGGACAATGACCCCAAACATACAGCCAGTGTCATTAAGAACTATCTTCAGCATAAAAAAGAACAAGGAGTCCCGGAAGTAATGATATGGCCCCCACAGAGCTCTGATCTCAACATCATCTGGGATTACATGAAGAGACAGAAGGATTTGAGAAAGCCTACATCCACAGAAAATGTGTGGTTAGTTCTATAAGATGTTTGGAACAACCTCCCTGCCGAGTTCCTTCAAAAATTGTGTGCAGGTGTACCTAGAAGAATTGATGCTGTAAATATATTATATGGAGAATATGCTGCAATAAATAGCATTGAAATGTTGACCCACAAACCACAAGCTGTATCTTGTTATTTAGTCAACAGGAATGCTGTACCAGGCGGATCTGTTTAACTTGGTAAGTTCGGGCACCCGGTGCTGAGTACCAGTAGGTAATGGGAAAGCCAGACCCATCCAGCAATTTAAATCTATCCATCTATCTATAATCACTGTTAGCAAGCCATGATGCAGTGCCCAGTCCCATGTGGCTGCTATTATATTTACCTCCACAGGTGTTCTTTCAAGTCTGGACTGTGAGTTGCTAGAACATCTAGTAGCCCTAATTCTACTTCTTTGCTAAACTCAATCAAAGGAAAGTGATTGTCATGAGCCAACAAGAAAGTTATATGTTCATAGTTCAGTGGGACAGACAAAAAAAGTTAATCAGCAAAGCGAATGAAGAAAGCAAAAGAGTCTCTTTCTGAGGTTGCTTAGAAGGATCATGTATAAAGGTTTAAGTAGCTGTTAAAAGAAATCTGCAGTCCTCCCATATCCCTCCACACACATATACCTTCCTCTCACATCAGTATAAGGGTGGGTGGACCATTGCGAAGGACTGACGACCCATCTTGTATGCTGTGAATTGTCCCCAAGCAGCTTTAGTGATGGGACATGCCTTTTTCAAGACATTTGAGCAATAAACATGTTGCGCTAAGACATTTGCTTCTGCTATTCCGTTCTCTGGCTGTTCTGGATTTTGCCCAGTGTCTCCAAGCTGAAGCCCTCTGCCAGCTACCCATGGTCCAGAGCAAGAGACCAGTGGGAATTAGCTGACACTACCCAGCAAGTGTTGCAACAGCCTGTCCACACAGACCCAGAAGTAGGCAGTTCCAGGTGCCGTTATAGTAGGACTCTGGTGGTCACAGCAAGTTGTGACAGACAGTAACTGGTGAGAGGGAATCCATAGGAGTTTTGAAGTGAGCCCAATCAGGTCATCAGTGTCACATTTCTGTGATCGCCCGGCGGAGTGAGATCACCCAGTCACACTCGGGCTGTCATTTTTCAGATTTTATGTTGTTTTCATCATATTTTTGTTGGTTGTTTTTTTTTTGTTTTTTTTTTTGTTTTTTTGGTGTAACGAAATGGATTGACTTTTGTTTTGAATTTTTAGCACTATGTTAACTAAATTATATCAATGCCAATATTTTGGGGAATTTGATGTTTGATTTAAAGTAGCAATGTTTTTTTAAGACAAACCTGATTTTGCCTTTAAGTAAAGCAGCACTGTAAATCTCACAGCATAATGCCACTTGCCACTTTCATAAACTCCTGCCCTATTACATTTCCCCCATATCTGAAGACTTCAAATGCTCGCCGAAGCACAGAGAGCTTAATGTATGTATTCTAACTTCCCTTTTATTTGTAGCGACACAGTAAACAATTACCAGGCGTTGTTAGAGGTGACAATCTCTAGTCTCCGGTGTGGCTGGCCAGTGTAGCATTTTTAGGAGTTAAATTTAGCATCTAATGTTTTTTCGGATTATCTAGTGGAATGGGAGAAATGTGGGCAAGTGGCTTTTATGATGTACTAATGCTATTCAATACTAAGTCTAATGTACAGGTCACATTAAAGCTGCCAATGAGATGAAATATGGAGCGATAGCTAAAAGCACACTAAAGTTAAAGCATACAGAGAACCATTTGGATAAGTGATGAAAGTTAACAGCATTCACATCATCAAAGCAAAACTGATTTTCATCGCCTAGCATTTGTGATGCAAATACAGTGTAAGTCTTTAACAGAACTATCTTGTGGTTATGTATGCAATGAATATGCATACTACTGCATTACTTACATATATGTATTAGAGATGAGCGGGTTCGGTTCCTCGGAATCCGAACCCGCCCGAACTTCAGTTTTTTTTACACGGGGCCGAGCGACTCGGATCTTCCCGCCTTGCTCGGTTAACCCGAGCGCGCCCGAACGTCATCATCCCACTGTCGGATTCTCGCGAGGCTCGGATTCTATCGCGAGACTCGGATTCTATATAAGGAGCCGCGCGTCGCCGCCATTTTCACACGTGCATTGAGATTCATAGGGAGAGGACGTGGCTGGCGTCCTCTCCGTTTATAGAGAAGAGAGTGAGACAGTAGAGAGAGACACAGTAGTAATTTTGGGGAGCATTAGGAGGAGTACTACTACTTGCTGAAGTGATAGTGTGACTGTATATTATCTGACTTGTGGGGGAGACACTGACAGTGGGGAGCAGTTAGAGTCTGAGAGCAGGACTCAGGAGTACATATAACGTACAGTGCACACTTTTGCTGCCAGAGTCAGTGCCACACTGCCATTGTTGTGACCACACTGACCACCAGTATAATATATATTGTGATTGTCTGCTTAGGAGTACTACTTGCAAGTTGCTGATAGTGTGACCAGTGACCTGACCACCAGTCACCACCAGTTTAATATATATATATATATATATATATATATATAATTGTATATAATATATATATAATATTGTATACCACCTACCCGTGGTTTTTTCTTTTTCTTTCTTCTTTATACATACTACTATAGTAGCTTACTGTAGCAGTCTGCGGTGCTGCTGAGCTGACTGTGTCCAGCAGGTCCGTCATCAGTCATTACATAATAAATATATATACCTGTCCGGCTGCAGTACTAGTGATATTATATATATATATATTGATTTCATCTCATTATCATCCAGTCTATATTAGCAGCAGACACAGTACGGTAGTCCACGGCTGTAGCTACCTCTGTGTCGGCAGTCGCTCGTCCATCCATAATTGTATACCACCTACCCGTGGTTTTTTTTTTTCTTCTTTATACATACTACTATAGTAGCTTACTGTAGCAGTCTGCGGTGCTGCTGAGCTGACAGTGTCCAGCAGGTCCGTCATCAGTCATTACATAATAAATATATATACCTGTCCGGCTGCAGTACTAGTGATATTATATATATATATATATATTGATTTCATCTCATTATCATCCAGTCTATATTAGCAGCAGACACAGGACGGTAGTCCACGGCTGTAGCTACCTCTGTGTCGGCAGTCGCTCGTCCATCCATAATTGTATACCACCTACCCGTGTTTTTTTTTTATCCTTTCTTCTTTATACATACTACTATAGTAGCTTACTGTAGCAGTCTGCGGTGCTGCTGAGCTGACTGTGTCCAGCAGGTCCGTCATCAGTCATTACATAATAAATATATCTACCTGTCCGGCTGCAGTACTAGTGTGATATAATATATATTGATTTCATCTCATTATCATCCAGTCTATATTAGCAGCAGACACAGTACGGTAGTCCACGGCTGTAGCTACCTCTGTGTCGGCAGTCGCTCGTCCATCCATAATTGTATACCACCTACCCGTGTTTTTTTTTTTCTTTCTTCTTTATACATACTACTATAGTAGCTTACTGTAGCAGTCTGCGGTGCTGCTGAGCTGACAGTGTCCAGCAGGTCCGTCATCAGTCATTACATAATAAATATATCTACCTGTCCGGCTGCAGTACTAGTGTGATATAATATATATTGATTTCATCTCATTATCATCCAGTCTATATTAGCAGCAGACACAGTACGGTAGTCCACGGCTGTAGCTACCTCTGTGTCGGCAGTCGCTCGTCCATCCATAAGTATACTAGTATCCATCCATCTCCATTGTTTACCTGAGGTGCCTTTTAGTTGTGCCTATTAAAATATGGAGAACAAAAATGTTGAGGTTCCAAAATTAGGGAAAGATCAAGATCCACTTCCACCTCGTGCTGAAGCTGCTGCCACTAGTCATGGCCGAGACGATGAAATGCCAGCAACGTCGTCTGCCAAGGCCGATGCCCAATGTCATAGTACAGAGCATGTAAAATCCAAAACACCAAATATCAGTAAAAAAAGGACTCCAAAATCTAAAATAAAATTGTCGGAGGAGAAGCGTAAACTTGCCAATATGCCATTTACCACACGGAGTGGCAAGGAACGGCTGAGGCCCTGGCCTATGTTCATGGCTAGTGGTTCAGCTTCACATGAGGATGGAAGCACTCAGCCTCTCGCTAGAAAAATGAAAAGACTCAAGCTGGCAAAAGCACCGCAAAGAACTGTGCGTTCTTCGAAATCCCAAATCCACAAGGAGAGTCCAATTGTGTCGGTTGCGATGCCTGACCTTCCCAACACTGGACGTGAAGAGCATGCGCCTTCCACCATTTGCACGCCCCCTGCAAGTGCTGGAAGGAGCACCCGCAGTCCAGTTCCTGATAGTCAGATTGAAGATGTCAGTGTTGAAGTACACCAGGATGAGGAGGATATGGGTGTTGCTGGCGCTGGGGAGGAAATTGACAAGGAGGATTCTGATGGTGAGGTGGTTTGTTTAAGTCAGGCACCCGGGGAGACACCTGTTGTCCGTGGGAGGAATATGGCCGTTGACATGCCTGGTGAAAATACCAAAAAAATCAGCTCTTCGGTGTGGAAGTATTTCAACAGAAATGCGGACAACATTTGTCAAGCCGTGTGTTGCCTTTGTCAAGCTGTAATAAGTAGGGGTAAGGACGTTAACCACCTCGGAACATCCTCCCTTATACGTCACCTGCAGCGCATTCATAATAAGTCAGTGACAAGTTCAAAAACTTTGGGCGACAGCGGAAGCAGTCCACTGACCAGTAAATCCCTTCCTCTTGTAACCAAGCTCACGCAAACCACCCCACCAACTCCCTCAGTGTCAATTTCCTCCTTCCCCAGGAATGCCAATAGTCCTGCAGGCCATGTCACTGGCAATTCTGATGATTCCTCTCCTGCCTGGGATTCCTCCGATGCATCCTTGCGTGTAACGCCTACTGCTGCTGGCGCTGCTGTTGTTGCTGCTGGGAGTCGATGGTCATCCCAGAGGGGAAATCGTAAGACCACTTTTACTACTTCCACCAAGCAATTGACTGTCCAACAGTCCTTTGCGAGGAAGATGAAATATCACAGCAGTCATCCTGCTGCAAAGCGGATAACTGAGGCCTTGGCATCCTGGGTGGTGAGAAACGTGGTTCCGGTATCCATCATTACTGCAGAGCCAACTAGAGACTTGTTGGAGGTACTGTGTCCCCGGTACCAAATACCATCTAGGTTCCATTTCTCTAGGCAGGCGATACCGAAAATGTACACAGACCTCAGAAAAAGAGTCACCAGTGTCCTAAAAAATGCAGCTGTACCCAATGTCCACTTAACCACGGACATGTGGACAAGTGGAGCAGGGCAGGGTCAGGACTATATGACTGTGACAGCCCACTGGGTAGATGTATGGACTCCCGCCGCAAGAACAGCAGTGGCGGCACCAGTAGCAGCATCTCGCAAACGCCAACTCTTTCCTAGGCAGGCTACGCTTTGTATCACCGGTTTCCAGAATACGCACACAGCTGAAAACCTCTTACGGCAACTGAGGAAGATCATCGCGGAATGGCTTACCCCAATTGGACTCTCCTGTGGATTTGTGGCATCGGACAACGCCAGCAATAATGTGTGTGCATTAAATCTGGGCAAATTCCAGCACGTCCCATGTTTTGCACATACCTTGAATTTGGTGGTGCAGAATTTTTTAAAAAACGACAGGGGCGTGCAAGAGATGCTGTCGGTGGCCAGAAGAATTGCGGGACACTTTCGGCGTACAAGCACCACGTACAGAAGACTGGAGCAACACCAAAAACGCCTGAACCTGCCCTGCCATCATCTGAAGCTAGAAGTGGTAACTAGGTGGAATTCAACCCTATATATGCTTCAGAGGTTGGAGGAGCAGCAAAAGGCCATTCAAGCCTATACAATTCAGCACGATATAGGAGGTGGAATGCACCTGTCTCAAGCGCAGTGGAGAATGATTTCAACGTTGTGCAAGGTTCTGCTGCCCTTTGAACTTGCCACACGTGAAGTCAGTTCAGACACTGCCAGCCTGAGTCAGGTCATTCCCCTCATCAGGCTTTTGCAGAAGAAGCTGGAGACATTGAAGGAGGAGCTAAAAGGGAGCGATTCCGCTAGGCATGTGGGACTTGTGGATGGAGCCCTTAATTCGCTTAACAAGGATTCACGGGTGGTCAATCTGTTGAAATCAGAGCACTACATTTTGGCCACCGTGCTCGATCCTAGATTTAAAACCTACCTTGGATCTCTCTTTCCGGCAGACACAAGTCTACTGGGGTTCAAAGACCTGCTGGTGAGAAAATTGTCAAGTCAAGCGGAACGCGACCTGTCAACATCTCCTCCTTCACATTCTCCCGCAACTGGGGGTGCGAGGAAAAGGCTCAGAATTCCGAGCCCACCCGCTGGCGGTGATGCAGGGCAGTCTGGAGCGACTGCTGATGCTGACATCTGGTCCGGACTGAAGGACCTGTCAACGATTACGGACATATCGTCTACTGTCACTGCATATGATTCTCTCCCCATTGAAAGAATGGTGGAGGATTATATGAGTGACCGCATCCAAGTAGGCACGTCACACAGTCCGTACTTATACTGGCAGGAAAAAGAGGCAATTTGGAGGCCCTTGCACAAACTGGCTTTATTCTACCTAAGTTGCCCTCCCACAAGTGTGTACTCCGAAAGAGTGTTTAGTGCCGCCGCTCACCTTGTCAGCAATCGGCGTACGAGGTTACTTCCAGAAAATGTGGAGAAGATGATGTTCATTAAAATGAATTATAATCAATTCCTCCGTGGAGACATTGACCAGCAGCAATTGCCTCCACAAAGTACACAGGGAGCTGAGATGGTGGATTCCAGTGGGGACGAATTGATAATCTGTGAGGAGGGGGATGTACACGGTGATATATCGGAGGATGATGATGATGAGGTGGACATCTTGCCTCTGTAGAGCCAGTTTGTGCAAGGAGAGATTAATTGCTTCTTTTTCGGTGGGGGTCCAAACCAACCCGTCATTTCAGTCACAGTCGTGTGGCAGACCCTGTCACTGAAATGATGGGTTGGTTAAAGTGTGCATGTCCTGTTTATACAACATAAGGGTGGGTGGGAGGGCCCAAGGACAATTCCATCTTGCACCTCTTTTTTCTTTAATTTTTCTTTGCGTCATGTGCTGTTTGGGGAGTGTTTTTTGGAAGGGCCATCCTGCGTGACACTGCAGTGCCACTCCTAGATGGGCCCGGTGTTTGTGTCGGCCACTAGGGTCGCTTATCTTACTCACACAGCTACCTCATTGCGCCTCTTTTTTTCTTTGCGTCATGTGCTGTTTGTGTTAGGGTCTCCTGCCCTGTGCTGCCACGTCGTCATGGCAACCGGGAGACAAGTGCTAGCGGAGTAACCTGAGCGCAGCTGATACTCCGGTTCGGGTCTTTTGCTGTGCAGTGGTTATAGGCTCTGTGCACGGCAGGGGATCCGGTGCTGGTTTTTGTGCTCACAGTCTGTGAGGTCTGAGTGGGGCGTGGACAGCACCTGCTTTATAAGGCCTCTTCTCAGGGTAAGCAGATGCTGCTGAATCTTTGTTGGTTAGTCAGTTCATGAAAGTTAGCCAGTACTGTGTAGCTTTGTATTTGTTTGTTGCTTACTGCAAATAGGCCTGGGGATTTGGTATTACACTCTGCCAATCCAGACCTAGCAGTAAGACTGGAGTCAGTCGTTTAGCTTGCTGGGGTTCTGTTACTACTCTGTGAACTTAGCAAGTTTGTGGCTGTATTCTAAGACTTGCCTGTCTAATCCTGTCTCACTGTGCTAGGTGTCAGGGGTCAGTTTAGTGGCAGTAAACTGAACCTGTGCACTGCAAGTGAGAATTAGGATTGTGGAGACTCTCCTTGTGTCTATCATTCCATCTCTGACCAAGGAGTTTACTGCCACACCCGTTGGTAACCCTTTAGGGTTTTGCTGTTGCCCTTAGCAACAGCATTTCGGGTTCTCTACGTATTAAAACACAACATCTTGCTTTTCCCATCTGAGCAGTTCTAATACAAGGGAGATACCCAGTTCCTTAGCCTCTGGGCTTCTCTGTTCACTTTGTGTGTATTTTGTTACCCTATCACCTTCTGTGTACGTTATGTCATATTCCCCAGTCTGTCTGTGAGTCCATTTGTTTTGCATAACAGTTCAAACACCAGTACATTCCTGCAGGCACTGGAGTGCATAACAGTTCTGACACCAGTACTTTCCTGCAGGCACTGGTGTGCATAACATATTCAGCAGCCTGGTACTCCTGTTGAAATTTTGTGGGAATATGGAGCATACCCCTCAAAATACGTTGCAACAGGTGGTCGATCAGGTGCAGGTCCTGACTCTACAATTTAATGATTTGTCCATTAAAATGCACACCTCCCAGGCTGCTGGCGGAGCTCCCGCAGCAGCAGCACCTGCAGGGGTTAAGGAGCCGAAAGTAAATCTCCCGGATCGTTTTTCTGGAGATCGCTCGCAGTTCTTTTGTTTCAAGGAGAGCTGCAAGCTATACTTCCGGCTTAGGCCTCAGTCTTCTGGGTCGGAGATTCAGCGGGTGGGCATAGTGATTTCCTTGCTACAAGGAGACCCACAGGTCTGGGCATATGGGTTGCAGCCTGACTGTCCGTCGCTTAAAAGTGTTGATGCTTTTTTTACGGCACTGGGCATGTTGTATGATGACCCTGACAAGACGGCCTCAGCCGAGGCACAGATTTCGATCCTTAAGCAAGGGCGAAGGCCAGTTGAGGTTTACTGTACGGAGTTTCGGAGGTTGGCCCATGATACCCAGTGGAATGACCCAGCCCTGAGACACCAGTACCGAAGAGGTCTTTCTAACCAGATAAAGGACCAACTGGTACAATATCCCTTGCCTGATAGCTTGGATCAGCTCATGCAGTTATCCATCCGGGTGGATAGACGGCTGAGAGAGCGTAGGCTTGAAAGGGAGACTGAGATTTCCTTCCTTCCCAAGGGAACCTCAGACTCTGAGGAATTTTCTGAGGAGCCTATGCAGATTGGGGCTAACCCGCCTCTCCTCGCGTGAGAAGACGCGGAGGAGACAGCAGGGGTTGTGTTTGTACTGTGGGAATAAAGGTCATGTGGTAGTATCATGCCCAGAGAAGCCGGAAAACTTCAGGGCCTGAGGGTGATGGGAAATATCCTGTCAGGCCAGAAGTCAGAATTTCCCAAGAAGACTTTTATCATTCCGGTGACCTTGAAGATCCTCGGTCAAACTGTCAAGACTGAGGCCTTTGTGGACAGTGGGGCCGACGGGGTTTTTATGGACCGCCAATTCGCCCTGAAACACTCTGTTCCCTTAGTACCCTTGGCATCGGAAATTGAGATTTGTGGGTTAAACGGGGAACCATTATCCCAAGGTAAAATTACCTCTTGCACTAGCCAGATTTCTTTGTTTATTGGAGCCACACACTCTGAAAAATTGTCCTTTTATGTGACTGTCTGTACTTTTGCCCCATTGGTGTTGGGGTTACCCTGGTTAAGGGCCCACAATCCTCAATTTGACTGGGTCTCTGGGGAGATTCTTAGTTGGGGTACTGATTGTTTCAGGAGTTGCTTGAGCCTTCCAGTCAGGCTCTCGCAGCTAAGTTTGCCAGGATTGCCAGGGTGTTATGCAGATTTTGCGGACGTGTTCTCCAAAAAAGTTGCAGAGGTACTACCTCCCCATCGCCCCTATGACTGTGCCATTGATTTGTTGCCAAATGCTAAGCTTCCCAAGAGCAGGTTGTACTCCCTGTCACGTCCTGAGACTCAGGCTATGGCAGAGTACATTCAGGAGAACTTGGCTAAGGGATTTATCAGACCTTCACAGTCTCCAGTTGGGTCGGGGTTCTTCTTCGTGGGTAAAAAGGACGGTTCGTTGCGACCCTGCATCGACTTCAGGGAATTGAACTGTATCACGATTAAAAACTCATACCCACTGCCTCTCATTTCGGTCTTGTTTGACCAGCTTCGTACTGCCACCATTTTTTCTAAGATTGACCTACGCGGTGCGTACAATCTAATCCGAATAAGAGAGGGGGATGAATGGAAGACTGCCTTTAATACCCACTCAGGGCATTATGAATATTTGGTGATGCCTTTTGGGCTCTGTAATGCCCCGGCAGTCTTCCAGGATTTCATGAATGATGTGCTCAGGGAATATTTGGATAGATTCTTAGTTGTATACTTAGATGACATCCTAATCTTCTCCCACTCCCTGGAGGAACATCGGAAGCATGTACGCTTAGTCCTCCAGAAACTCAGAGACCACCGGCTTGGGGCGAAGCTGGAGAAGTGCGAATTTGAAGTTCAGCAAATCGCATTTCTAGGATATATTATCTCCCCAGAAGGTTTCCAAATGGAGGGTTCCAAGGTACAGGCAGTCCTGGATTGGGTGCAGCCCACTAGTTTGAAGGCGCTTCAGCGTTTCCTGGGCTTTGCGAATTTTTATAGACGATTTATCGCTGGATTTTCGTCTATAGTGGCGCCCTTGGTGGCACTCACTAAGAAAGGGGCGGATGTTGCTCACTGGTCTTGTGAGTCTAAAGCGGCTTTTGCCCGTCTCAAAAGGGCATTTGTTTCGGCCAAGGTGCTGCGACACCCAGATCCAGAGCGTCCTTTTGTGGTGGAGGTGGATGCCTCTGAGATGGGTATTGGGGCAGTGCTTTCTCAGATGGGAGTGTCTGATAATCGCCTTCATCCCTGTGCTTACTTTTCCCGTAAATTTTCGCCTGCCGAGATGAATTATGACGTGGGTAACCGGGAATTGTTGGCTATTAAGGATGCACTCGAGGAGTGGAGACACTGGCTTGAGGGGGCTAAGTTTGTGGTCTCAATTCTCACTGACCATAAGAATCTGGCATATTTAGAGTCAGCGAAGCGTCTCAATGCCAGGCAGGCACGATGGGCTTTGTTTTTTGCTCGCTTTAATTTTTTGATAACATATCGCCCTGGGTCAAAAAACATCAAGGCTGATGCGCTCTCGCGGAGTTTTGCTCCAATCCAGGAGACCACCGAGGAGCCGTTGCCCATTGTTTCCCCATCATGTATTAAAGTGGGCATTACCCAGGACCTCTTATCATTAGTCCTTAGAGCACAGGAGCAGGCTCCTCCAGACCTTCCGGTAGGTCTTTTGTTTGTGCCTCCTAGGTTAAGACAGCGAGTGTTCCTGGAATTCCATGCCAAGAAGTCGGCAGGTCACCCGGGTATTGCCAGAACTCGGGAGTTGCTATCTAGGGCGGTGTGGTGGCCCTCGGTGGCTAAGGATGTGGATCAGTGGGTTCGGGCATGTGACATCTGTGCCCGAAATAAGACTCCTAGAGGGGTTCCTGTTGGCCCATTACATCCACTCTCTATCCCATCTAAGCCATGGACCCACATTTCAATGGATTTTGTGGTGGACTTGCCCAAATCCTCGGGGATGACAGCCATCTGGGTTGTCGTTGACAGGTTTTCGAAGATGGCGCACTTCGTTCCACTGGTTGGGCTGCCATCGGCCAGACGCCTGTCTGAATTATTTATGCTGCATGTTGTGCGTCTCCACGGGTTGCCACTTGATGTGGTCTCTGACCGCGGATCCCAGTTTGTGGCCAAATTCTGGAGGGCATTTTGTTCCGATCTCCAGATTTCTGTCAGCTTGTCGTCAGGCTACCATCCGCAGTCTAATGGGCAGACTGAAAGGGTGAACCAGTCCTTGGAGCAGTTCCTCAGGTGTTATGTCTCCAAGTGTCAGACTGACTGGGTTGCTCATCTGTCCATGGCGGAGTTTGCCTATAACAACGCGGCTCACTCTGCTACAGGGATCTCTCCCTTCCTTTGTGTGTATGGGCATCATCCTAAGGCCAATTCTTTTGACCCCCTGGACTCCACGCCTGGTGGTTCCTCTGTGGTTTCGGTCCTTAGAGGTATTTGGCGGAAAGTGAAGAAAGCCCTTGTGTCTGTGTCATTAGTGACCAAAAGGGTTTTGATAAGCGGAAAAGGCCCTGCAGCTTCAAATTAGGAGACTTCGTCTGGTTGTCTACCAAGAATTTGAAGTTGAGACAGCCATCTCATAAGTTAGGCCCCTGGTTCATCGGCCCTCATAAGATCACCAGGGTTATCAATCCGGTGGCATTTCAGTTAGATCTGCCCCGTTCTTTGGGTATCAATAAAACATTTCATTGTTCCCTTTTAAAACGGGCGATTAGTAATCATTCTTCCAGTGGAAGACCTTCCCCTCTTCTGATACGTGGCCAGAGGGAGTTTGTTGTTGAAAGGATTCTTGACTCCAAGGTGGTTCGGGGTCGGCTGTCATTTTTGGTGCACTGGAAGGGGTATGGCCCGGAGGAGCGGTCGTGGGTGCGCAGTTGTGATCTTCATGCCCCCAGACTGATACGCTCTTTCTTCTCGCAGTTCCCCGATAAACCCGGTGGTAGGGGTTCTTTGACCCCTCGTCAGAGGGGGGGTACTGTTAGGGTCTCCTGCCCTGTGCTGCCACGTCGTCATGGCAACCGGGAGACAAGTGCTAGCGGAGTAACCTGAGCGCAGCTGATACTCCGGTTCGGGTCTTTTGCTGTGCAGTGGTTATAGGCTCTGTGCACGGCAGGGGATCCGGTGCTGGTTTTTGTGCTCACAGTCTGTGAGGTCTGAGTGGGGCGTGGACAGCACCTGCTTTATAAGGCCTCTTCTCAGGGTAAGCAGATGCTGCTGAATCTTTGTTGGTTAGTCAGTTCATGAAAGTTAGCCAGTACTGTGTAGCTTTGTATTTGTTTGTTGCTTACTGCAAATAGGCCTGGGGATTTGGTATTACACTCTGCCAATCCAGACCTAGCAGTAAGACTGGAGTCAGTCGTTTAGCTTGCTGGGGTTCTGTTACTACTCTGTGAACTTAGCAAGTTTGTGGCTGTATTCTAAGACTTGCCTGTCTAATCCTGTCTCACTGTGCTAGGTGTCAGGGGTCAGTTTAGTGGCAGTAAACTGAACCTGTGCACTGCAAGTGAGAATTAGGATTGTGGAGACTCTCCTTGTGTCTATCATTCCATCTCTGACCAAGGAGTTTACTGCCACACCCGTTGGTAACCCTTTAGGGTTTTGCTGTTGCCCTTAGCAACAGCATTTCGGGTTCTCTACGTATTAAAACACAACATCTTGCTTTTCCCATCTGAGCAGTTCTAATACAAGGGAGATACCCAGTTCCTTAGCCTCTGGGCTTCTCTGTTCACTTTGTGTGTATTTTGTTACCCTATCACCTTCTGTGTACGTTATGTCATATTCCCCAGTCTGTCTGTGAGTCCATTTGTTTTGCATAACAGTTCAAACACCAGTACATTCCTGCAGGCACTGGAGTGCATAACAGTTCTGACACCAGTACTTTCCTGCAGGCACTGGTGTGCATAACAGTTTGGGGAGTGTTTTTTGGAAGGGCCATCCTGCGTGACACTGCAGTGCCACTCCTAGATGGGCCAGGTGTTTGTGTCGGCCACTAGGGTCGCTTATCTTACTCACACAGCTACCTCATTGCGCCTCTTTTTTTCTTTGCGTCATGTGCTGTTTGGGGAGTGTTTTTTGGAAGGGCCATCCTGCGTGACACTGCAGTGCCACTCCTAGATGGGCCCGGTGTTTGTGTCGGCCACTAGGGTCGCTTATCTTACTCACACAGCTACCTCACTGCGCCTCTTTTTTTCTTTGCGTCATGTGCTGTTTGGGGAGTGTTTTTTGGAAGGGCCATCCTGCGTGACACTGCAGTGCCACTCCTAGATGGGCCCGGTGTTTGTGTCGGCCACTAGGGTCGCTTATCTTACTCACACAGCTACCTCATTGCGCCTCTTTTTTTCTTTGCGTCATGTGCTATTTGGGGAGTGTTTTTTGGAAGGGCCATCCTGCGTGACACTGCAGTGCCACTCCTAGATGGGCCCGGTGTTTGTGTCGGCCACTAGGGTCGCTTATCTTACTCACACAGCTACCTCGGTGCAAATTTTAGGACTAAAAATAATATTGTGAGGTGTGAGGTATTCAGAATAGACTGAAAATGAGTGGAAATTATGGTTTTTGAGGTTAATAATACTTTGGGATCAAAATGACCCCCAAATTATATGATTTAAGCTGTTTTTTAGGGTTTTTTGAAAAAAACACCGAATCCAAAACACACCCGAATCCGACAAAAAAAATTCGGTGAGGTTTTGCCAAAACGCGGTCGAACCCAAAACACGGCCGCGGAACCGAACCCAAAACCAAAACCCGAAAAATTTCAAGTGCACATCTCTAATATGTATAAGCAACCTATCTCTTAGCATGGAACAGTGGTGTATAGGTTAGAGATATGTATCCTGTTTACTTTCATATATAGACCAATAGTGCTCTTTTTGTTTTGAATCAAAATGGCAGCTCATGGAATTTAGATATTCCTATGTATCAGAACTGTGTTAAAAAAAATTGAGGCTTTTGGCACATGCAGGAGGGGACAGAGCATAACACATTGGTGGTCATTTGGAGTTGATCGCACATAGCAACTTTTTGCTGCTCGTGCGATCAACTAGACGCAGCCTAACATAGCAGGGCTGCGATTGTTGCTTGTGCAGCCCTGCTATGCTAAAAAAGTTTTGTGGAGAACAAGACTAGCCCTGCATCTACTTACCCAGTGCGACGGATTCAGCGATAAATGTCCCGACTGTGACGTCAGACATCCGCCCTCCAAACGCCTGGACACACCTGCGTTCGCCTTACCACGCCCGGGAAACAGTGAGTAGATGCCCCGATCCTCCTTCCCGCTGTCAATTTTCTTGCGATCAGGCCTGCGATCGCTTTCTTCGGTCCTGCCGTCATTGCCCGGCGACTGCCGTCGCTGGTCAATGCCATGCGTGCGCAATGCGGACGCCGCATAGCCGCAGTTCTGACCCGTTCGCAGTGAAGAACGGCTGCATGCGAAGGGGTCGGAATGACCCCCATACTACATTGTAACTGTCACGCTCGGCGTAAGGTTGGGTTCTGACAACCGAGTTTTCGCTGAAGGGACAGCTACATGTGAGGAGAGTAAACGAGGTGGCTGAATGTAATTCCTCCTCATGGGGTGGAAGCCAAACTAAGCGTTAACGTTGGCCGGAGGGCGTAAAGAAAAGGAGGGCTTCGTAAGAAGATAACTGTAGTTTTAATAAATAATCAGGCTGTACACGAATATTGGAGCAATTGGAGAAACTGGAAGAATTAGAGTCTATGGTTAAATGACTTGAAGAGTGAAGCTGAAGAACTCCGCTAAAAAAGAAGAACTGAAGACTGTGTTTTATGATTAAAAGACGAAGCTGAAGAACTTGGACTTTGAAGAAATGAAGACTGTGGTTTGTAATTGAAAGACGAGGCTGAAGAACTTGGACTTTGAAGAAATGAGGACTGTGGTTTGTGATTGAAAGACGAGGCTGAAGAACTTGGACTTTGAAGAAATGAAGACTGTGGTTTGTGATTGAAAGACGAGGCTGAAGAACTTGACTTTGAAGAAATGAGGACTGTGGTTTGTGATTGAGAGATGAGGCTGAAGAACTTGGACTTTGAAAAAATTACGACTGTGGTTTGTGATTGAAAGACGAGGCTGAAGAACTTGGACTTTGAAGAAATGAAGACGTCTGCGGGAACTGCCGTTAGCACCTGCAGCTCCTCTACGACCCCGTGAGTGCTTCCACAAGTGGCAACAACTTAGACAGCAGGACTGCAGCAGCGTTTAGGTAACCGATGGATGAGAGCAACCAGGACCAGGGAACCAGAAGTAATCTGGGAGCACAGAGCTGGAGAACCTTTCACAAGGAGGTAACATGAAGCACTGGCACTCTCCCTCTGAGCCAGCCCCATTTTGTAAGGGGAGAACACGCAGGATTGGCTGGACACAGATTGGGAACTTCATTGGTAATACTCTGGTCTCCAACATGGCTGCCCCCAGCACAGTAGACATACTTAGCTGTTAGCACACAGCTTTAACCAGCTTCTGTCTCTGACACACTATACTGTGTCACCACTAGAGGACCTTACCGCAGCGATCCCCACCGCAGCGCCCGGCTCTCCAGACCCTCGGCCCCCGGCCCTTGGCAGGCGTACATCCGTCCAGAAGGATCCGCAGCCAGCAGCTCCCTGCCACCGCAGCTACGCCAACCAGCAGGATGGTAACCCGCGGGAGCACCCGCCGGAGGTAAGGCTCCGGAGCCTGACAGTACAGACACCACTTCCAGGCACCGCCAAAGACCTCCTATCTCTTACCCTTGTATATTGAAATGCATAGTAAGTGTTCATTCTAGAATCTTTTTGAACACTTAGATGAGCTCATTTTAATTTTGAAGGACAGAATATTTGGCGTGATGCTTCACTACAGCTGTGTTATTAATTGCATACACTAATTTGTGACATAATATTATATGTAATATATAAATCATCAACCACCATACGCACCTTCAATGACTCTCAAACCTCCATGCCATCAGAACACCCCACATGCCCCTCAGACTTCCCTACATGCTGCTTGATGCACAGTGTTACCTGCTTCAATTGATGACTGGTGTCCAGCGGCTGTGACTTTGGGCTGGAACCAAGGAGGCTGTATATAGCTCTTTTGCATGGTACTTTGGTAGCAGTGAGAACTGCCGTTGGTATATATCTCAGGTAATGAAACACCAAGTGGCTCTATTCCGGACTGGCTACCTGCTGAGCAATTATAGCTGAACTGGACTGGTTACTGGCTGGAGAATACAGCTGGACTGGACTGGCTATTGGCTGAAGAGACGCTGCTGGACCGGATTGGCTACCGGCTGAGGAATACAGCTAAATCGGACTGGCTACTGGCTGAAAATATGATGCTGGATCGGACTGGCTACTGGCTGAAGAATGCAGCTGAACTGAACTGGCTACCGGCTGAAGAGATGCTGCTGGACCAGACTGGCTACTGGCTGATGAATACAGCTGAGCCGGACTGCCTACCGGCTGAAGAGATGCTGCTGGATCGGACTGGCTACCAGCAGAGGAATACAGATGGTCCAGACTGGCTACAGGCTGAAGAGATGCTGTTGGACCAGACTGGCTACCGGCTGAGGTGTACAACTGAACCAGACTGGCTACCAGCTGAAGAGATGCTGCTGGACCGGACTGGCTACTGGCTGAAGAATACAGCTGAACTGGACTGGCTACCGGCTAAAGACCTGGTAACTGCACAGAAGACAAAATGCAGGTTCACTTGTCACACATACAATGTAACTAGTTGCACAGGCCCAGAATTCTGCAGCTAGACTTCCTTTAAACCCCTTGCTGGGTGGTAATTGGCTGCAGGGTAACTGGCAGGCTGGACTGAAACTTAGGCTGGTGAAGTTGAGATCAGCTGGAAAACATGGAATGCAGCAATGATAGGAAATATCATAGACTGCACACAGGATCTTGAATAAACCTCAGGTACACAAATGGTTAAAAACTGGTCTGAGAACATTGCTGCAATCAGTGGGGGTCATTCCGAGTTGTTCGCTCGCAAGCTGCTTTTAGCAGCATTGCACACGCTAAGCCGCCGCCTACTGGGAGTGAATCTTAGCTTCTTAAAATTGCGAACGAAAGATTCGCATTTTTGCGAAAATACATCTCTGTGCAGTTTCTGAGTAACTCGAGACTTACTCGGCATCTGCGATCAGTTCAGTGCTTGTCGTTCCTGGTTTGACGTCACAAACACACCCAGCGTTCGCCCAGACACTCCTCCGTTTCTCCAGCCACTCCCGCGTTTTTCCCAGAAACGGTAGCGTTTTTTCCCACACACCCATAAAACGTCCAGTTTCCGCCCAGAAACACCCACTTCCTGTCAATCACATTACGATCACCAGAACGAAGAAAAAACCTTGTAATGCCGTGAGTAAAATACCTAACTGCATAGCAAATTTACTTGGCGCAGTCGCACTGCGGACATTGCGCATGCGCATTAGCGACTAATCGCGCCGTTGCGATAAAAAAATAACGAGCGAACAACTCGGAATGACCCCCAGTATTCTGTGCACCTGTGTAATCGGCCTGGGAAGGTGCTGCAGTTTGGAAACTAGTATGGACAGCAAACACTGGAGTCCCCGGGAACCCTGCAGAGGATCATCATAGCTTGCCAGGCGCCAAAGCACTCCTGTCAGAGGACCCGACGGACCCCCCGCCGCACTTGAAGTGACACTGGTGAGTGTTTAGGACACCGATGCTGGTCGCGGGTCCTGACAACATGCTATCAGACCACCCCACATGCTCTTTTAATGCCCTCCAAACCTCCATGCCATCAGAATACCTGCCCCTTAGCTCTCCCCACATGTTGTTAGACCACCCAATATCGGGCAAATGCAGGATTTGGAGGGTGGTTTACAAATATTTGATTTTAGAGCAATTGTTGTTAGTCCATGAAAGATGCATAATTAGCATATAACAAGCTATAGTCTGCCCCTAACAAAGTGCAGTTTATGTAATACAGTAATTCAGACATATGCAGCCCTAATAATCATGGTAACCACTTACAGATTCTCTGATGCGATGATTGAGCACTCAGATCCACAGACACACACACCAGACTTGGTAGGAAAATCTGCTGCCACTGGGCATGTGCAGCAACTTTTTTTCTGGTGTTTATACTGCATGTAGTAGCCGCTATCCAGGTTGTGCGGCAGGGGGGTTTCCAGGCTTATGCAGAGGTGTGGGGACTTTGGTGCCATCAAAGGGGTTGGGTACGAAATGTTGGCGGTCAGGATCCCAATGGTCACAATGCGATAGATCCCGTTGAGTATTCTAACCCTAATCCTCCCATCCCACAGCCCCATTTGGAAGCCTAACACTAACCGTTCCCTCCCGCAACCTAACCCTCCCCCTAGGACTCAACCCTAAAACTAACCCTTATACTCACCGTAGGGATGTCATCATTGTGACCATCGGGATTCTGACCGCTAAGTTCTTGACCGCCAGGATCCTGACTACATTCCCAAAGATATTCCTGGAGCACCTGCTCACAGCACATGTAAACAGTAATGCTGGCCATACATTAGGATGACTCGCATTAGATGGGAGTTGTCTCATGAACTTCCCCAGCTCCCCGGCGTATGATAGATCGAAAGGTGTTTTTGCATCTTACGATCTATCGTACGATCCGCAATGGTTCCCTACCCCCATGTGCAGTACATAGGATAATTTATTGCGACCCGCTGGGCGCGCATCATAATCACACCCAAAACATGCACGATGTAGTGTATGGCCGGCATAAGAATCCTCTCTCCAAGTCCACTGTGCTGTTACTGGTCTAGTGTCTGGGACGTTCTGGAGGAGGAGGGCAATGGCGCAGTCAGTACAGGGAGAGTGCCATGATCAGCACTCAATACACATGTGTAAGACAATTTTAAAATAGTGGCTTTTATGAAAATTGTACCTGTACTGTATAATGGGGGTCATTCCGAGTTGATCGTAGCTGTGCTAAATTTAGCACAGCTACGATCATCACAGGCCTAGTCTGCCGCGCATGTCAGTGCCGGCCCCCCCGCAGAAGTGCAAAGGCATCGAACAGCGGCGATGCCTTTGCCCTTCCTGAGTAGCTCCCGACCGGCTCAGCTTTAGTGTGCTGGCCGGAAGCTACTCGTCACTCGCCTGCCCGCAGCGGCTGCGTATGATGTCACTCCCCGCACGGTGCAGCCACGCCTGTATTGGCCGGAACGCGCCAACGAAACGGCGGGCAAATGCCACCGTTCCGCCCCCTCCCGCCCAGCGACCGCCTCTGCCTGTCAATCAGGCAGAGGCGATCGCAGTCCCGCTACGGCCTTCGGCGATCTGGCATGCGCCGCGCACTACGGCGCATGCGCAGTGGGTACCCATTTGCTCGGCTTCGAGAAAAAGCAGCGAGCGAACGGGTCAGAATGACCCCCAATGTGCAGGTAAAGCTGGTAATGCCTAATTGCCTTCCAGACAGCAGCAGCACATACTGTACACTGACAAGATCTTTGGATGATTTGTCCATAAACAGCAATCTCAATTTTATATGAAAGTTTACATCTAATACATTTCAGCAACATTCTTTTTTGTATGCAGTCAGTTTTCATAAATGTTCCCATGTATACTTACTGATGGCTAAACAGATCTACTTGGTCACCAGCTGACAGCACTTTCCATCCTCACCAATATATCATTTCATCTGATCTGCTTCTGAGTCATACACATGGTAGGTTTGGCTGCAGCAGCTAGGGTTAGCGATAGGGCGTTATTCAGTACGGATTTCAGACTCTGCTAAAAAGCAGAATCTGCAATCCTTTCTTTCGCACGCTGGGGGGGACGCCCATCGCAGGGCAAGGCTGCCCAGCATGCCGAATGACCTGCCCAGCGGCTGCGACCACAATTTAATTGCTGTTGCAGCAACTGTGGACAACCCCCTACAGGCCGCAGTATGCAGGCGGTCTGCCGCCATTTTTTAGATCGGAGCGGCTGTGTGTGACATCACGCACCCGCCCCAAAAATGACGCCGACCCGCCCCGTTTTGCCTGCGCTGCCCCTACAGCACCCACTGCGACCCAATCGAATTAAGTTGCCGCACACGCGCAGGATGGTACCTGTGCATGCGCACTGCTGCCACTGCCGGAGTTATTGCGATCGCGTCGCTAGCCCCCATAAGCAGCATTCACATTGGGAATGGAGGCTAAAGTCTTGTATTCTTTGCTGACTGAATCTATTGGCTGCACTAACTAATCTAATAATTCCAATAATCACAGAGTAGTGTTTGAAAAATCATTTACATTCTCATTTTAAAATTAATTATTCCAGATCAGTTCTCTTAAATATCACCATCCGCTGCCCATCGGTCACTTTTGGTGGGCTTCAGAAACTATTATCTCATATTAACCACTTGACTGACGGGTTTTCCCTTCAAAACCGTTCATATAGTTGTTTATTTTAGGGTATGGATTGCAGGGTCGACCCTAATTAGGTTGACAGTCATTAGGTCGACCACTATTGGTCGACATGAAGAAAGGGTCGACATGTGAACGGTCGACAAGGCCAATATCTCGACACAGGAAAAGGTCGACATGGTGTAGTTTTACTTCGTAAGAGTACATGGAACCTCAATTAGTGTGCCACGTCCCCTTGCATGGCTCGCTGTGCTTACCATGCTTCGGACAAGGTGCCTCGCACCGCTACCGCAGCGCTTGGCACAGGTTACTATTCCCAATCGTAGCCAACGTGGATGGTAAAAGTATGAGAAAGTTGACTAAAATGTTGAAAAAGTTGACCAATTGTGTGTTGATCATTGTCACCTGTCAATCGTTTGTACCTGTCGACTGTAAGCACTGTCGACCTAATGCATGTCGGCCATTAGTGGTCGGCATATTGACTGTCGACCTGGTGGATACCGTTATTTAATATATATTTTTATTTAATATAGTTTAAAAAGTATTTTTTTAAATACTTAAATATTATATTATGCCCACCTGCAGAATGGATCTCCTCGTCAAAAACTTGGGGACACAGTTGGGTGTGTGTGTGTGTTTGTGTGTGGGGGGGGGGGGGGGGAGGGGGTGGAGGGGTGCAGTCGTATGTGATCTGACCATGCCAGTTAAGTGGTTAAACCCATCTGAAATGTGTTACCTGGGGAAGAATGTAACCAAGGATAGTTCATTAAGCATTGTCATCTCATGACCAAGTTGCAGCAGTTAATATTGTTTTAGATATAACATTCTACTCACTGCTAGGGCTCACCAGAAAGATTCCTGGTAGGCTGCATGTCTGTGGGGCCTGTTTTGTGTGCTGTCATGTGACCTCACATGACAGGCAGCCCACCGCACTCAGGGCCTAATTCAGACTGGAATGCTGCAGCGGCAGCGTTTGCAGTCTGATGTCCGGTGAAGTGTGTGCACACGCAGAAGCCGCACTGTGCATGCAGTCAGAGGCGGTTGTGGGGCGAGAAGGGTGCAGTCCGGACAACGCAGACGTGTCCTGACCGTTTGTGGGGCGGGCCGCGGCGGCTGCGTGACGTCACTTGCAGCCGCTGCGACACTAAACAAGCCTGCCTTCGCAGCTAGGCTGCGTACGCATGGAGATACTCAGCAGGTGCGAAAGTATTGCCACTGTGCGATGCTTTTGCACGTCTGTGGCGGGGGGGGGGGAGTAGGGCCTGGCATGCGGGGCGTCTCTCCGCATGTCGGAGATTTTTATCGTAGATGTGCGTTTTTTCGCACTGAATTAGGCCCTCAGTACACTGTATTGTGCTCATTCATTCGGTTATTCCATCTCTGCAGTACAGCAACTCTGTCATCCGTGATGCTGCCATGGCTATACGGTATGTTATACCATTTGTGCTGCCCATGTCGGACTACTTCTACACAGTTTTACAGAGCCACTTTTAGTCTCAGGTGCAACTGCAGTAAAAGACGCAAGGAATGCCGCAACTGTGTACAATCAGATCCTATGGGGGGGGGGGGACTCCACCCCCTAATCAGAACCCATCCCCATTAAGGCTACTTCCATAAATTTCCCTGGCTGATTTTCCATCCCAATCCGCCCCTGTTTTACTCAAGGCCCATACACACCAGACAAGAAAGTAAAAGATCTCGCTCAGAAGGGCCGATCGTTAACGACCCCCTCCTTCGTCTGAACATGTACAGACGAGGGAGGTCCTCGTTAACGACAGCCATGCTGCAGATGTTTCCCCTCCGCCGCCCCTCCCGCCGTCGCTGCCTGTCCTGGCCGCATCGGCAAGTCTGTATGCACGTGCCGATGCTGGGTCCCCGCCGCCGCCAATTTCGGCATCGGCGGGGATTGGGTAGTGTGTATGGGGCTTTAGACTGAAGTAATTAGAAGGCTTACAGTGTGGCCCACGCCCAGTAGAAGGAAACAGTGAATTGGAATTGAAGACTTTTAATTAATCTTTCCTGACAAAAGTGTCTCCATGGCTACATGATTTACTATATGCAAACCCTAATACGATTCTGCATTCTAGTTCACAGTACCAAAGAAACTACTGTAAATGCAATAATAATATTTTTTCTTACTCGGTGATAGTGAGGTGTGAAACAAATAAAGTATATCCTGATGGATTCATTGGGGGAGATTCAAATATTTGAAAAGTCGGTTGGGTGTCTGTGTATTCCTATCTAATAGACAGACACCCAACTGACTTTTCAAACATTTGAATCTCCCCATTGAGTAATAATTTGTTACAAAATAGCGGGTGTGGTATAGTAGATCTACAGTCATTAGGTTGACCCCATATGGTTGACATACACAAAGTTGACTTTGACAAAAGGTTCGACACTGGAAAATGTCAACAGGGTCAAAAGGTCAACACAAAAAAATGGTCGACACATTTTGGGGGGCTAGTGGGGATAGTTTTTCCATCTGTGACCACCATTTGTAGAAACGAATACCCTTGCGGACTTGCTTTGCTTGCCGCGATACGAGCACGGTGTCTTGCTTTGCATAAGGTTAATAAAGTTTATGATTTGTGATATATATATATATATATATATATATATAGTCAAGGAAGGAAAAAGTCCAAAAACATAAAAAAAAACCTCCAAACACCATGTGTTGACCATTTGAACCTGTCGACCTTTTGTACCTGACGACCTTTTCCAGTGTCGACCTTTCATATGTCAACCTTTTGCCCATGTAGACCTTTTGCTAATGTGGACAAAATGCATACCCAAATTCTAAACATAATAAGAGGTGCTACCATGCTGAGACTTATAGCGCCATGCAGAAAAAAAGAGAAAATGCAGATGTACACTCTAAACACTAAGAACACTGGCAATCAGGACAATTATAAAAATATGGACCAACATACCACGGCCAGGTGACCTCATCAAGTGGGTCACTAACATTCCTAAACTTTAAGTTCAGAGCACTGGTTCCCCCGATCAAGCAATTCACGTCGCAGTAAGTTGAGTATGGCTACAGCTCTATGTGTTTTAGCTATCGCGATCGTGGAAATAGGGTAATTATTGGGGATTTTTTTTCAGGACCACAGCAGGTCCAGAAAAATATCCCTTATAAGTGCCAGTGTCAGGCTGTCTTTGGGGCTAATTGGATAGTCCTGTGGGATCAATTAACGCACTGTCAATTACTGCGGACAGTAGATTTCCCTGAATTTGTAAATGTTGGAAGTAACTTGCAAAATGTTCAGAAACACCCTGGTCTTTCCTCGTTTTCTTACCGCTCTTTTGATTTTACAGTATATAACTTTATTTCCAACTTGTCTTTTGAGGTATCAAATATATGGGGGTAAATGTAATAGGGTGTGAGAAGTTAGAGGTGCGGGAGTTTCTGCAAGAATGCTTTTATTTTTAAAGCGGCAATCATTTACAAAACAAAAACAATTTGGTTTTGCCTTGTAAATGACTGCTGCCTTAAAATTCGGCATCCTCACACAAACTCCTGCACTCTATTGCATTTCTGCACTCTATTACATTTAACACATGGTGTCTCTCAGTTGTATCATTATGCTATTCTTCTTACACAAAGTAGTCCCACGTGCTGTAACTGTTTCTGGTTTTGCAATGGCTTTTATCGATGTGGTTACCAGTTAGGGGAGGCAATCAATTTGCTGGCTGTCGGGATCCCTGCGGTCAAGTTACCAACGCCGGAATACCGGCTCACAGAGGCTATTCCCACCCGTTATTCCCACCCATGGGTGTCTACGACACCCAAAGAATAGGAATAGATCCTGTGGCGAGCGCAGTGAACTGCCGAGCCCGTAGCATGTCAAACGAAGCGAGCCCGCAAGAGGACTTATAGCGCTCGCCCCGCTACCGCCATTCAGGCGGACAGGATGACGCTGTCACGATACCAAAATTCAAAATCCCACATTTTTGGGTCCCCTACTGAGATAATGACATATGTATTATATACATTATCTCTAAATGTATATATTTATAATTAATATATATCATATATATAATATTTATGTTATTATGTCAGTAGGGGACCCCCAAATTTGGGATTTTGAATTTTGGATAAGGGATACTCAACCTGTATTGTTATTTTGAAATGACACCATGTGAGGTTAACAACAGAACTTAAAGATGCTGTCATTATTAATTATTTAATTAATTATCAGTATATCAGCATTTATTGTTGTTGTTAAGTCCTGTTTAGTAATGCATATTTAGCGGCATTTATAAATCCTCAGTTTGTTAAGAAACTGGATAACGTGTATTAACCTACAATTCTGACAGTGAGAAATAATCTGCGGTCAGGAACAAGGCTAATTGTAGCACAGAATTAAGAGAGCGTTGTTGATGTTTCACTATAAAGTGAAGGCGTTAAATAGTGTAAGTGGCAAACAAAGTAATTCTGCCATTATGGGATCCAGCTGTTACTTCATCTGAATTGTGGAGTCAAAGCCTCCAGATCCTATCCTTTAGCGCAATCCCAGGAACTGAAAGATGGAATAGTTTAATGAACAGCTCAAGTAGTAGAGAGGTATGTCTATTAGTTCAAACCCCTGCAGATAATTCCACACAAGCGCCACATTCATAACAATGGCACTCGCACAAAGCTAAGGATTACTGCATGTGGGGAAACAGACAGAAAGGAGATTTGAGACCAACTTGTCAATGAGCACATGTTGTCTGTCTTGACATGTAGAATTTGCTGTGCTCTACATTTAACACTAATGGTCTATTTATCATATAGCCCTGAAAATCTCAAATTTATCGCAACGCCTGACAGGCGGGGGAGAGGGGGCTTCTGGGCAAGTGTGGCGCGGCCATAGTCTGGTCTTGGGTTTTGAGGTGTAGATTTGTTTAAAAATGGAAAATGTATTTTTTTAAAAAAAAATTATTTATTCCCGTTCTGAGATGTGATAGCGTAGAACGGCAGCCAGTGGTACAAGGAGCTAGGTGATACATAACTGTAGAGTTAGAATGCCCCACTTGACATTTCAGTTCCATGATAAGGTAAAGCAGAGAATATCACACTCAGGTGCTAAAGCTGCTGAAGTTTAGTTCCCACTAGAAACGCTTCACCCTGCTTGATAAAATACAACACAGAAAATCACAAGAAATTGGGTACAAGTAAATTTCAATCCTGCTGGATCTTCTTCAGGGGCACCCTGAGGAAGATCCAGCAGGACTGAAATGCGTTGGAGACTACAGAGGGGAACATCTGTACTATAAAGCCCACAAGATTGGAAATCTACCTTAGATCCATCCATGTGATTGGTGAGTGGACAGTCCGGATGCCCGTCCCCAAATTTCTCTTACGTCCTAGAGGATGCTGGGGACTCCATAAGGACCATGGGGATAGACGGGCTCCGCAGCAGACATGGGCACTTTAAGAAAGATCTTTAGGTATGGGTGTGCACTGGCTCCTCCCTCTATGCCCCTCCTCCAGACCTCAGTTTATTACTGTGCCCAGAGGAGACTGGGTGCATTACAGGGAGCTCTCCTGAGTTTCCTGAAAAGAAAGTATATTTGTTAGGTTTTTTTATTTTCAGGGAGCCTGCTGGCAACAGACTCCCTGCATCGAGGGACTGAGGGGAGAGAAGCAGACCTACTTTAATGTTAGGCTCTGTTTCTTAGGCTACTGGACACCATTAGCTCCAGAGGGATTGCTACGCAGGTCTCACCCTCGCCGTCCGTCCCAGAGCCGCGCCGCCGTCCTCCTCGCAGAGCCGGAAGATAGAAGCCGGGTGAGTATGAGAAGAAAGAAGACTTCAGAGGTGGCAGAAGACTTCAGATCTTCACTGAGGTAACGCACAGCAGTAACGCTGCGCGCCATTGCTCCCACACAACACACACACGGCAGTCACTGTAAGGGTGCAGGGAGCAGGGGGGCGCCCTGGGCAGCAATATAAACCTCATTTCTGGCAATAAACATATATACACAGGCTGGGCACTGTATATATAAAGAGCCCCCGCCAGTTTTTTATATATTTTAGCGGGACAGAAGCCCACCGCTGAGGGGGCGGGGCTTCTTCCTCAGCACTCACCAGCGCCATTTTCTCCACGGCACAGCGCTGAGAGGAAGCTCCCCGGACTCTCCCCTGCTTATCCACGGTGAAAGAGGGTTTTAAAGAAGGGGGGGCACATAATTTGGCGCAAATATACAGATTACAGCGCTACTGGGTAAACATATTGTGTGTTTTTTCCTGGGTCATTAGCGCTGGGTGTGTGCTGGCATACTCTCTCTCTCTCTGTCTCTCCAAAGGGCCTTGTGGGGGAACTGTCTTCAGATAAGAGGATTCCCTGAGTGTGTGGTGTGTCGGTACGCGTGTGTTGGCATGTCTGAGGTAGAAGGCTTTCCTAGTGAGGAGGTGGAGCAAATAAATGTGGTGTCTCCGTCAGCAACACCGACACCTGGATATGTGGAATGTTTTAAGTGCTGATGTGAATTTATTGCACAAAAGATTAGACAAAGCTGAAGCTAGGGAACAGCCAGGGAGTCAACCCATGTCTGTCCCTATGTCACAGGGACATTCGGGGTCTTAAAAGCGCCCACTATCCCAAATAGTAGATACTGATACCGACACGGATTCTGACTCCAGTGTCGACTACGATGATGCAAAGTTACAGCCAAAATTGGCTAAAACTATTCGATATATGATTATTGCAATAAAAGATGTTTTGCATATCACAGAGGAACCCCCTGTCCCTGACACGAGGGTACACATGTATAAGGGAAAGAAGCCTGAGGTAACCTTTCCCCCCTCTCATGAGCTGAACGACTTGTGTGAAAAAGCGTGGGAATCTCCAGACAAGAAACTGCAGATTCCCAAAAGGATTCTTATGGCGTATCCTTTCCCGGCAAAGGACAGGATACGGTGGGAATCCTCCCCTAGGGTGGACAAGGCGTTGACACGCTTATCCAAAAAGGTAGCGCTGCCATCCCAAGATACGGCTACCCCCAGGGATCCTGTTGATCGCAAGCAGGAGGTTACTTTGAAGTCCATTTACACACATTCTGGTACCTTACTCAGACCGGCAATTGCGTCGGCTTGGGTTTGTAGCGCTGTAGCAGCGTGGGCAGATACCTTATCAGCGGAGATTGAGACCCTGGATAAGGATACCATTTTATTGACCCTAGGACATATAAAAGATGCTGTCTTATATATGAGAGATGCTCAAAGAGACATTGGTCTACTGGGTTCTAGAGTCAACGCTATGTCGATTTCTGCTAGACGAGTCCTATGGACCCGGCAATGGACAGGTGATGCCGACTCAAAGAGGCATATGGAGGTTTTACCTTACAGGGGTGAGGAATTGTTTGGGGAAGGTCTCTCGGACCTGGTCTCCACAGCTACAGCTGGTAAATTAATTTCTCTGACGACCTAGTGGATGCTGGGTACTCCGTAAGGACCATGGGGAATAGACGGGCTCCGCAGGAGACTGGGCACTTCTTTAAAGAAAAGATTAGGTACTACATCTGGTGTGCACTGGCTCCTCCCTCTATGCCCCTCCTCCAGACCTCAGTTAGAATCTGTGCCCGGCCTGAGCTGGATGCACTTAGTGGGAAAGAAAAGTATTTGTTAGGTTTTTTATTTTCAGTGAGATCTGCTGGCAACAGACTCACTGCTACGTGGGACTTAGGGGAGAGAAGCAAACCTACCTGCTTGCAGCTAGCTTGTGCTTCTAGGCTACTGGACACCATTAGCTCCAGAGGGATCGAACACAGGGCCCGACCTCGATCGTCCGTTCCCAGAGCCGCGCCGCCGTCCCC
This sequence comes from Pseudophryne corroboree, assembly GCF_028390025.1. Lineage (NCBI taxonomy): Eukaryota > Metazoa > Chordata > Amphibia > Anura > Myobatrachidae > Pseudophryne > Pseudophryne corroboree. The sequence goes on from NC_086453.1 coordinate 344,788,887, forward strand.
CTTGCAGAGCCAGAAGACGGAAGAAACCGGAGAAAATCGGCGCCTGAAGACTCCGGTCTTCAATAAGGTAGCGCACAGCACTGCAGCTGTGCGCCATTGCTCCCACAGCACACCACACCACACGCTCCGGTCACTGGTGGGTGCAGGGCGCTGGGGGGGGGGGGGGGGGGGGCCTGGGCTGCAATTAATATACCTTTTGGCACAAAAAAGCACATAATACAGTGTATAACACTGTATATGTGCAGAAACCCCCGCCATTAACGTTATAAAAAGCGGGAGAAGCCCACCGCTGAAGGGGCTATCTTCCTCAGCACAGCCAGCGCCATTTTCTCTTCACAGCTCCGCTGGAAGGACGCTCCCCAGGCTCTCCCCTGCAGTATACACTACAGAAAGGGTAAAAAAGAGAGAGGGGGCACATAAATTTAGGCGCAAATTGTGATATAAGCAGCTATAGGGGGAAAATTCACTTGGTGTATAGTGTATATCCCTCTGTTATATAGCGCTCTGGTGTGTGCTGGCATACTCTCTCTCTGTCTCCCCAAAGGACTTTGTGGGGTCCTGTCCTCAGTCAGAGCATTCCCTGTGTGTGTGCGTGCGGTGTGTCGGTACGGCTGTGTCGACATGTTTGATGAGGACGCTTACGTGGAGGCGGAGCAGGTGCCGATATGTGTGATGTCGCCCCCTGCGGGGCCGACACCTGAGTGGATGGATATGTTGAAGGTATTAACCGACCGTGTCAACTCCTTGCATAAAAGGTTAGATGACGCAGCTTTGGGACAGCCGGCATCTCAGCCCACGCCTGCCCAGGCATCTCAGAGGCCGTCAGGGGCTCAAAAACGCCCGCTACCTCAGATGGCAGACACAGATGTCGACACAGAGTCTGACTCCAGTGTCGACGAGGATGAGACAAATGTACAATCCACTAGTACTGGCGGCAATTCACAAGCTGTACCTCCAGCAGGTGATAATCAAAGTTCCTTTCCTTCAACAGGGTCGGGGTTACTATTCCACAATGTTTGTGGTACCAAAACCAGACGGTTCGGTGAGACCCATTCTAAATTTGAAATCCTTGAACACTTATATAAGGAAGTTCAAGTTTAAAATGGAATCGCTCAGGGCGGTTATTGCAAGCCTGTAAGAGCAGAGCCGGCCATAGGCATAGGCAAACTAGGCAATTGCCTAGGGCATTTGATATGCCTAGGGGCATCAGCAGCTTCTGCTGATTAAAATGATATGCGGCATGCCTATATTCTGTGTGTAGCATTTCATATGGAGATACAGCCACAGTCTCACACAGTATATAGGCATGCTACATATCATACCCTAGCCATATAGCAATGCAAATTAGATGCATTGTCATTAAAAAAAAGTTGTGCCCGACATTAGCATTGAGGCAATATTTATGAGGACACATCTGTATCCAACCAGAGGCAGAGATCACAGTGTGAGTGGCAGTGTGAGTGCTGTGTGCATGTGAGTGGGTTGGTTGTGCAGTAGTGTTCGGAATATGTGTAAGGAGCATTATGTGTGTCATGTAAAAATGCATTAATAATGTGCAACATATGTGTAAGGGGCACTATGTGTGTCATTATGTGTATAAGGGCATTAATAATGTGTGGCATATGTGTAACAGGGTACTACTGTATGTGTGTCATGTGTATAGGGGCACTAATAATGTGCAGCAAATGTGTAGGGGGCACTATGTGTGTCATTATGTGTATAAGGGCATTAATAATGTGCGGCATATGTGTAATGGACATTATGTGTAAAAGGGCATTTATAAAGGTTGTCATAATGTGTAAGGCGCATTATGTTTATAAGGACATTAATAAGGTGTCTCATATGTGTAAGGGGCATTACTGTGTGAAATGTGTGTAAATGCATTACTAATGTGTGGCATTATGTGTTTAAGGTGCTCTACTATGTGGCATTGCGTATAGAAAGGGCACTACTGTGTCGTCTAATGTGAATAAAGAGCAATAGGGTGTGGTGTAATGTGAATAAGGAGCAATTCAGTGTGATATAATGTGAATAAGGGGCTCTACTGGGAGGAGTAACGTTTATAAGGTAAAGTGATACTACTGTGGGATGTAATATGAATTATGGACACTATCTCATGATCATATGTGAATAAAGTTGTAGTACTAATTGGAATTGGGGTTATTGTGTGGCCATGCCCCTTGCCAGCAAAAACACACCACTTTTTGAGCTGTGCGCCAAATGTGCGAACTGTTCCTATTTAAAATATAGGGGGTACAAGGTCAGAGGCAGATCCAGCTGTGGTGCTAGGGGGCACCAGCCAAAATCTTGCCTAGGGCATCATATTAGTTAGGGCCGGCTCTGTGTAAGAGGGGGATTACATGGTATCACTGGACATCAAGGATGCTTACCTACATGTCCCCATTTACCCACCTCACCAGGTGTACCTCCGTTTTGTGGTACAGGACTGCCATTACCAATTCCAGACGTTGCCGTTTGGTCTGTCCACGGCACCGAGGGTATTTACCAAAGTAATGGCCGAAATGATGATACTCCTTCGAAAGAAGGGAGTTATAATTATCCCGTACTTGGACGATCTCCTTATAAAGGCGAGGTCCATGGAGCAGTTGTTGGTCGGAGTAGCACTATCTCAGGAAGTGCTACAACAGCACGGCTGGATTCTGAATATCCCAAAGTCGCAGCTGGTTCCTACGACGCGTTTGCTGTTCCTGGGTATGATTCTGGACACAGAACAGAAGAAGGTGTTTCTCCCGGAGGAGAAGGCCAAGGAGTTGTCATCTCTGGTCAGAGACCTCCTGAAACCAAAACAGGTGTCGGTGCATCACTGCACGCGAGTCCTGGGAAAGATGGTAGCTTCTTACGAAGCAATTCCCTTCGGCAGGTTCCATGCAAGGATCTTTCAGTGGGATCTGTTAGACAAGTGATCCGGATCGCATCTTCAGATGCATCGGCTGATCACCCTGTCCCCGAGGGCCAGGATGTCTCTGCTGTGGTGGCTGCAGAGTGCTCATCTTCTCGAGGGCCGCAGATTCGGCATACAGGACTGGGTCCTGGTGACCACGGATGCAAGCCTCCGAGGTTGGGGGGCAGTCACTCAGGGAAGAAATTTCCAAGGACAATGGTCGAGTCAGGAGGCTTCCCTACACATAAATATTCTGGAACTAAGGGCCATTTACAATGCCCTAAGTCAGGCAAAACCCCTGCTTCAAAACCAGCCGGTGCTGATTCAGTCAGACAACATCACGGCGGTCGCCCATGTAAACCGACAGGGCAGCACAAGAAGCAGGATGGCGATGGCAGAAGCCACAAGGATTCTCCGATGGGCGGAAAATCACGTGATAGCACTGTCAGCAGTGTTCATTCTGGGAGTGGACAACTGGGAAGCAGACTTCCTCAGCAGGCACGACCTCCACCCGGGAGAGTGGGGACTTCATCCAGAAGTCTTCCAGCTGATTGTAAATCGTTGGGAAAGGCCACAGGTGGACATGATGGCGTCCCGCCTCAACAAAAAGCTAAAAAGATATTGCGCCAGGTCAAGGGACCCTGAGGCGATAGCTGTGGACGCTCTAGTGACACCGTGGGTGTACCAGTCGGTTTATGTGTTCCCTCCTCTTCCTCTCATACTGGTACTGAGGATAATAAGAAAGAGAGGAGTAAGAACTATACTCATCGTTCCGGATTGGCCAAGAAGGACTTGGTACCCAGAACTACAAGAAATGATCTCAGAGGACCCTTGGCCTCTGCCGCTCCGACAGGACCTGCTGCAGCAGGGGCCCTGTCTGTTCCAAGACTTACCGCGGCTGCGTTTGACGGCATGGCGGTTGAACGCCGGATCCTGATGGAAAAGGGCATTCCGGTTGAAGTCATTCCTACGCTGATAAAAGCTAGGAAGGATGTGACAGCAAAACATTATCACCGCATATGGCGAAAATATGTTGCTTGGTGTGAGGCTATGAAGGCCCCAACAGAAGAATTTCAGCTGGGTCGATTTCTGCACTTCCTACAGTCAGGAGTGACTATGGGCCTAAAATTGGGATCCATTAAAGTCCAGATTTCGGCCCTGTCTATTTTCTTTCAAAAAGAACTGGCTTCACTGCCTGAAGTTCAGTGCTGTATATTCAGCCCCCTTTTGTGCCTCCAGTGGCACCTTGGGATCTCAACGTTGTGTTGGATTTCCTAAAATCACATTGGTTTGAGCCACTTCCGACCGTGGAGTTGAAATATCTCACGTGGAAAGTGGTCATGCTTTTGGCCTTGGCTTCGGCTAGGCGTGTGTCAGAATTGGCGGCTTTGTCATGTAAAAGCCCCTATCTGATCTTCCATATGGACAGGGCAGAATTGAGGACTCGTCCCCAATTTCTCCCTAAGGTGGTATCAGCGTTTCATTTGAACCAACCTATTGTGGTGCCTGCGGCTACTCGGGACTTGGAGGCTTCCAAGTTGCTGGATGTAGTCCGGGCCCTGAAAATCTATGTTTCCAGGACGGCTAGAGTCAGAAAAACTGACTCGCTGTTTATCCTGCATGCACCCAACAAGCTGGGTGCTCCTGCTTCTAAGCAGACTATTGCTCGCTGGATCTGTAGTACGATTCAACTTGCACATTCTGCGGCTGGACTGCCGCATCCTAAATCAGTCAAAGCCCATTCCACGAGGAAGGTGGGCTCTTCTTGGGCGGCTGCCCAAGGGGTCTCGGCTTTACAACTTTGCCGAGCTGCTACCTGGTCGGGATCAAACACGTTTGCAAAATTCTACAAGTTTGATACCCTGGCTGAGGAGGACCTTGAGTTTACTCATTCGGTGCTGCAGAGTCATCCGCACTCTCCCGCCAGTTTGGGAGCTTTGGAATAATCCCCATGGTCCTTACGGAGTACCCAGCATCCACTAGTACGTCAGAGAAAATAAGATTTTACTCACCAGTAAATCTATTTCTCGTAGTCCGTAGTGGATGCTGGGAACCCGTCCCAAGTGCGGAATTCTGCAATACTTGTATATAGTCATTGCTTAACTATAGGGTTTTTTGTTCTGAGCCATCAGTTTAATGAGGCTCAGTTGTTGTTCATACTGTTAACTGGGTATAGTTATCACGAGTTGTACGGTGTGATTGGTGTGGCTGGTATGAGTCTTACCCTGGATTCCAAATCCTTTCCTTGTAATGTCAGCTCTTCCGGGCACAGTTTCCCTAACTGAGGTCTGGAGGAGGGGCATAGAGGGAGGAGCCAGTGCACACCAGATGTAGTACCTAATCTTTTCTTTAAAGAAGTGCCCAGTCCCCTGCGGAGCCCGTCTATTCCCCATGGTCCTTACGGAGTACCCAGCATCCACTACGGACTACGAGAAATAGATTTACCGGTGAGTAAAATCTAATTTTTTTCGCCTTATATTCCCTCACAGCCTAAGAAAGCGCCACATTATCAAATGCAGTCCTTTCGGTCACAGAGAAACAAGAGAGTACGAGGTGCGTCCTTTCTTGCCAGAGGTAAGGGCAGAGGGAAAAAGCTGCACAACACAGCTAGTTCCCAGGAACAGAAGTCCTCCCCGGCCTCTACAAAATTGACTGCATGACGCTGGGGCTCCGCTAAGGGAGTCCGCCCCAGTGGGGGCACGTCTTCGAATTTTCAGCCACATCTGGGTTCACTCACTGGGCAATAGATATTGTTTCTCAGGGTTACAAGCTGGAATTCGAAGAGGTGCCTCCTCGCCGGTTTTTCAAATCGGCCCTACCGGCTTCTCCCCCAGAAAGGGAGATAGTGTTAAATGCAATTCACAAATTGTATCTTCAACAGGTGGTGGTCAAGGTTCCCCTACTTCAACAAGGGAGGGGTTATTACTCAACCCTGTTTGTAGTCCCGAAACCAGACGGTTCGGTCAGACCCATTTTAAATCTAAAATCCCTGAACCTCTACTTGAAAAGGTTCAAGTTCAAGATGGAATCGCTCTGGGCGGTCGTCGCCAGCATGGAAGGGGGGGATTTTATGGTATCTCTGGACATTAAGGATGCATACCTTCATGTTCCCATATATCCACCTCATCAGGCGTACCTGAGATTTGCGGTACAGGATTGTCATTACCAATTTCAGACGTTGCCGTTTGGGCTTTCCACGGCCCGAGAGTTTTCACCAAGGTAATGGCGGAAATGATGGTGCTCCTGCGCAAGCAGGGTGTCACAATTATCCCGTACTTGGACGATCTCCTCATAAAAGCGAGATCACGAGAGCAGTTACTGAACAGCGTGTCACTTTCACAGAAGGTGTTACAGCAACATGGCTGGATTCTCAATATCCCGAAGTCGCAGCTGGTTCCTACGACTCGTCTGACCTTCTAGGGCATGATTCTGGATACAGACCAGAAAAGGGTTTATCTTCCAATGAGAGAGGCTCAAGAACTCATGACTCTGGTCAGGAACCTATTGAAACCAAAACAGGTGTCAGTGCATCACTGCACTCGAGTCCTGGGAAAGATGGTGGGATCTTACGAGGCCTTTCCATTCGGCAGGTTCCATGCGAGGACCTTCCAATGGGACCTACTGGACAAGTGGTCCAGGTCACATCTACAGATTCATCAGTTGATCACCCTATCCCCCAGGGCCAGGGTATCTCTCCTGTGGTGGCTGCAGAGTGCTCACCTTCTAGAGGGCCGCAGGTTCGGCATTCAGGACTGGGTTCTGGTGACCACGGACGCAAGCCTCCGAGGTTGAGAAGCAGTCACACAAGGAAGAAACTTCCAGGGTCTTTGGTCAAGTCACGAGACTTGTCTTCACATCAACGTCCTGGAGCTGAGGGCCATATACAACGCCCTTCGTCAAGCAGAGACTTTGCTTCGCGACTTACCAGTTCTGATCCAGTCAGACAACATCACCGCAGTGGCTCATGTAAACCACCAGGGCGGCACAAGGAGCAGAGTGGCAATGGCGGAAGCCACCAGGATTCTTCGCTGGGCGGAAAATCATGTAAGCGCACTATCAGCAGTGTTCATTCCGGGAGTGGACAACTGGGAAGCAGACTTCCTCAGCAGACACAACCTGCATCAAGGAGAGTGGAGACTTCATAAGGAAGTCTTTGCACAGATTGCAAGTCAGTGGGGACTGCCCCAGATAGACATAATGGTGTCCCGCCTCAACAAAAAGCTGCAGAGGTATTGCGCCAGGTCAAGAGACCCTCTGGCGGTAGCTGTGGACGCCCTAGTGACACCGTGGTCAGTCTATGCGTTTCCACCTCTTCCTCTCATCCCAAAGGTGTTGAGAATAATAAGAAAAAGAGGAGTACAGATAATTCTCATTGTTCCAGATTGGCCACGAAGGGCCTGGTATCCGGATCTGCAGGAGATGCTCACAGAAGATCCGTGGCCTCTTCCTCTAAGACAGGACCTGTTGCAACAGGGGCCCTGTCTGTTCCAAGACTTACCACGGCTGCGTTTGACGGCATGGCGGTTGAACGCCGGATCCTAGCGGAAAAGGGCATTCCGGATTAGGTCATTCCTACTCTGATAAAGGCTAGGAAGGACGTGACCGCTAAACATTATCACCGTATATGGCGCAAATATGTTTCTTGGTGTGAGGCCAGGAATGCTCCTATGGAAGAATTCCATCTGGGCCGTTTCCTTCACTTCCTACAAACTGGAGTGAATTTGGGCCTAAAATTAGGCTCCATTAAGGTTCAGATTTCGGCCCTATCCATTTTCTTTCAAAAAGAATTGGCTTCTCTCCCAGAAGTACAGACTTTTGTGAAGGGAGTGCTGCATATTCAGCCTCCTTTTGTACCTCCGGTGGTGCCTTGGGACCTTAACGTGGTGTTGAGTTTCCTTAAGTCCAACTGGTTTGAACCACTTAAAACGGTGGAGTTAAAATATCTCACTTGGAAGGTGGTCATGTTGTTAGCCTTGGCTTCGGCTAGGCGAGTGTCGGAATTGGCGGCTTTGTCTCATAAAAGCCCCTATCTAGTTTTCCATATGGATAGAGTGGAATTGTGGACCCGTCCTCAATTTTTGCCTAAGGTGGTGTCATCTTTTCATATGAACCAACCTATTGTGGTGCCTGTGGCTACACGAGACTTGGAGGATTCCGAGTCCCTTGATGTGGTCAGGGCTTTGAAAATTTACGTAGCCAGAACGGCCAGAGTCAGAAAGACAGAAGCATTGTTTGTCCTGTATGCAGCCAACAAGGTTGGCGCTCCTGCTTCAAAGCAGACTATTGCTCGCTGGATCTGTAACACGATTCAGCAGGCGCATGCGACGGCTGGATTGCCGTTACCAAATTCGGTCAAGGCCTATTCCACTAGGAAGGTGGGCTCGTCTTGGGCGGCTGCCCGAGGGGTCTCGGCACTACAGCTGTGCCGAGCTGCTACTTGGTCAGGTTCAAACACCTTTGCAAAGTTCTATAAGTTTAATACCCTGGCTGAGGAGGACCTCCTGTTTGCTCAATCGGTGCTGCAGAGTCATCCGCACTCTCCCGCCCGTTTTGGAGCTTTGGTATAATCCCCATGGTCCTTACGAAGTCCCCAGCATCCTCTAGGACGTAAGAGAAAATAAGATTTTAAACCTACCGGTAAATCTTTTTCTCGTAGTCCGTAGAGGATGCTGGGCGCCCGTCCCAAGTGCGGACTTCTTCTGCAAGACTTGTATATAGTTTTGCTTACATAAGGGTTATGTTATAGTTTTCATCGGTTTCGGACTGATGATATATTGTTTTCATACTGGTAACTGGGTAGTATATCACAGGTTATACAGTGTGAATGGTGTGGGCTGTTATGAATCTTGCTTAATCTGGATTAACAAAAATCCTTTCCTCGTACTGTCCGTCTCCTCTGGGCACAGTTTCTCTAACTGAGGTCTAGAGGAGGGGCATAGAGGGACGAGCCAGTGCACACCCATACTTAAAGTTCTTTCTTAAAGTGCCCATGTCTCCTGCGGAGCCCGTCTATCCCCATGGTCCTTACGGAGTCCCCAGCATCCTCTACGGACTACGAGAAAAAGATTTACCGGTAGGTTTAAAATCTTATTTTTTTGCAGGATGGTGTGGATACGGTCCTACGATTGGGATCAATCAAGGTCCAGATTTCGGCCTTGTCAGTGTTCTTCCAAAAACAATTGGCCTCTCTTCCAGAGGTTCAGACCTTCGTGAAAGGGGTTCTACACATCCAGCCTCCATTCGTGCCTCCAGTGGCACCATGGGACCTTAACGTGGTATTGCAGTTCCTTCAATCGGATTGGTTTGAGCCTCTACAAAAGATAGAGTTGAAGTTTCTCACTTGGAAAGTGGTGATGCCTTTGGCATTGGCATCCGCAAGGCGGGTGTCGGAATTGGGGGCCTTGTCTCACAAGAGCCCTTACCTGATTTTCCATGAAGATAGGGCAGAGTTGCGAACTCGCCAACATTTTCTTCCAAAGGTGGTTTCTGCTTTTCACATAAACCAACTTATTGCGGTGCGAAGAGTTACTGACACATTCACTGATTAAAAGTCTCTAGATGTGGTTAGAGCTTTGAAAATCTATGTTGCTAGAACAGCTCGTATACGGAAAACAGAGGCTCTGTTTGTCCTGTATGATCACAACAAGATTGGCTGTCCTGCTTCCAAGCAGACTATTGCATGTTGGATTAGGAATACGATTCAGCAAGCTCATACTACGGCTGGATTGCCGTTACCGAAGTCGGTAAAGGCCCACTACACTAGGAAGGTGGGCTCATCCTGGGCAGCTGCCCGGGGGGTCTCGGCATTGCAACTTTGCCGAGCAGCTACTTGGTCAAGGTCAAACACATTTGCTAAGTTCTACAAGTTTGACACCTTGGCCGATGAGGACCTAAAGTTTGGTCAATCGGTGCTGCAGGGTCATCCGCACTCTCCCGCCCGTACTGGACCCCATGGTCTTGATGTCGTCCCCAGCATCCTCTAGGACGTTTGAGAAAATAGGATTTTGATAACCTACCGGTAGATCCTTTTCTCCTAGTCCGTAGAGGATGCTGGGCGCCCGTCCCAGTGCCTACTTTACATGCAGTTTAGTTATTACAGTTACACAAGTTGTGTTATCTTGGTTTCAGCATGTTGCTGCAATTAGTTTATGCCTGTTGGCGTGTGTTATGTTGAATGCCATGTGTGCGGCATGGTTGAGGGTGTGAGTTGGTAGATATCTCACCACTAGTTAAGTAATTCCTTTCCTCGAAATGTCAGTCTCCCTGGGCACAGTTCCTACAACTGAGGTCTGGAGGAGGGGCGTAGAGGGAGGAGCCAGTTAACACCCAATGAAAAGTCTTTAGAGTGCCCATGTCTCCTGCGGATCCCGTCTATATCCCATGGTCTTGATGTCGTCCCCAGCATCCTCTACGGACTAGGAGAAAAGGATTTATCGGTAGGTTATCAAAATCCTATTTTTACATATTTTTTTTACTATTTTTTTTTTTTTTACTTTTTCATCATTTACCGTATATACTCGAGTATAAGCCGACTTTTTCAGCTCTTTTTTTTTTGCTGAAAAAGCCACCTCGGCTTATACTCGAGTCAGTGACAGGCAGAGGCAGAGCAGTGTGAAGGAGGGACACGGAGCGCACAGCGCGCGGCTCTCCTGTGTCCCTCCTGCATCTCCGGCGGCAGCAGCGGCGGTTCTATTACAGGAAGTACCCGTTCGTGACCTCTGATCACGAACCGGCACTTCCTTTAATAGACCCGCCGTGGCCGCCGAAGATGCAGGAGGGACACAGGAGAGGCGCGTGCTGTGCGCTTCGTGTCCCTCCAGAAGACAGCGCGGGATCGACGGAGGGGTAAGTAACAACACTGTGGGGCATACCTGGCACTTGGGGAGGGAACGTATCTGGCATCATGAGGGGGCATATCTGGCAGCACTGTGGGGGCATATCTGGCAGCACTGTGGGGGCATATCTGGCAGCACTGTGGGGGCATATCTGGCAGCACTGTGGGGGCATAACTGGCAGCACTGTGGGGGCATATCTGGCAGCACTGTGGGGGCATATCTGGCAGCACTGTGGGAGCATAACTGGCAGCACTGTGGGGGCATATCTGGCAGCACTGTGGGGGCATATCTGGCAGCACTGTGGGGGCATATCTGGCAGCACTGTGGGGGCATATCTGGCAGCACTGTGGGGGCATATCTGGCAGCACTGTGGGGGCATAACTGGCAGCACTGTGGGGGCATATCTGGCAGCACTGTGGGGGCATAACTGGCAGCACTGTGGGGGCATATCTGGCAGCACTGTGGGGGCATATCTGGCAGCACTGTGGGGGCATATCTGGCAGCACTGTGGGGGCATATCTGGCAGTATGAGGGCATATCTGGCACTGAGGGCTGTGTACGGCTAGAGCTGCATTTCCCACCCTAGGCTTATACTCGAGTCAATAAGTTTTCCCAGGTTTTTGTGGTAGAATTAGGTGCCTCGGCTTATATTCGGGTCGACTTATACTCGAGTATATACGGTACCATTGGGAATAGTAACCTGTGCCGATTGCAGCGGTAGCAGAGTGAGGTATCTTGCCCGCAGCGTGGCGAATGAAGCGATACACTAATTGGGGTTATATGTGGTTTACCATAAATTGTAGTGAAGACATAGTAAATAGAGACCTAAAGTGCTCCAATAATATGTGGTTTAACATAGAAAATGACACCCAAACCTGCCCACAACTGGTGTCTACCTGTTTTTGTGTTGACCATTTTCATATTGACCTCTCGACCCTGTCGACATTTCATACTGCCTACCTTTTACATGTCAACATCTTGACCCTGTCGACCTGTTGCATGTTGACCTTATGGAGTCAACCTAATTCTGGTCGATCCAATGATCCACACCCATTAAAAAAAATGCTTCTCCCTAGGAGGGGGAAACAGCTTCCCGACAGACGGGATCCCTGAGATCGATGTACCGATGCTGGGATCCTGCCGCGGGTGTGGGGGAGGGGTGGATTATAGGTTTAGGCAGAAGGTTAGGGTTAGGGACCGGTGAGGAAGGGTTAGGTTTCGGCACATAGAAGGACAGGTTCCGGTTAGGGTTAGGCATCAAGCGGGGAGGGTTAAGTTTAGGCAGCGGGGAAGGGAGATTTAGGATTAGGCACCACACAGGAGGGTTAGGGTTATACACCCACAAGGGAGGGTTAGGGTTAGACACCCACAAGGGAGGGCTAGGGTAGGGGGCAGAGGAGGTTTAGGGGACTTTATAGGGGGCTGTCAGGATAGTGATGGCAGGGATACCACTGTCGGTATTCTGACCGTCGGCATCCCATACATCGGTAAATCACACTGAACCCCTAGGAGGATATGGATTCCATCAAAACTAGTAGGAGGGAACTGTATGTCAGCCATGATGAGTCCTTGTCTGTGTGGTGCTTTGATCCAGGTAGTCTGCCCTTGGCACGTGATGACTGCTTAATAGTATATTAGACTATCTATAGAACCTACATGTATACCTAATCATCTGGCTTGATCAAATTACACTTATGGTTTAGTTCAGGCATGTCCAACCTGCGGCCCTCCAGCTGTTGAGAAACTACACATCCCAGCATGCCCTGACACAGCTTTAGCATTCTCTGACAGCAAAACAGTGTCAGGGCATGCTGGGATATGTAGTTTCACAACAGCTGGAGGGCCGCAGGTTGGACATGCCTGGTTTAGTTCTTTAGGCAGTGCAGCAGGGAACTGTGAATGAAGAGTCTTATTACATATAAAGGATATAAACGTTGCTTTATCCCTAATGTACTCAGCTACTGTCTATTATTTTATAGAATATACTTGATAAATTCTAACTCAATGCTAGTTTGTAGCTATAGGCAACTTAGAAGGTTTGGTCCATCTCCCCCAAAATACTTTACTAAAGTTTTGCAAGATCTCAACAATTAATATTATTTTTAGCCCTTCAGACATCACGTAGCTGATGGGTGTTTTCTCCTCTTATAGAATAAAAAAAAAAAGGTAGAGGACAGGATTAATTAGAATAATTAATGGCAATTTATAAAAACGCTTAATCATAATTCAGCTCAAGGTTGTTTAGCCCACCCTACACAGCAGGTGTAATGTCAATTAAAGGCTTAGATCTGTAGACTGGGGACCTACAGAGATATTGTGAACCACAAAATCAAGTTCATAGTGGATCACTGATGTTTCATGTTTTATGTACGCTCAAGTTTCCGCTTTAATCAGCAAATATCCAAATATTCAGTATGTAAGTGGGGTGAAGATGGGTCCTCCAACACTTATGCATCATTCAGCACCAGTGCAGTTGTTTTTGGTTCTGCTTTACTGCCTTAGGGCCTAATTCAGCAAGGATCGCAAATCATCAATATTAGCAAAAAAAAAGCGTAAAAACGCAAATTCTGTAACTTAAATAGCAAAAACTGAGAAAAAAAAATTCTGAGACTTAGTAAAAACTGCGTTTGCACTACGAAAAGTAGGCATGTAGGGGGCGTACTAAAGGACTGGACACGCAAAAAACTACGATCGGGGGCGTGTTGCGGTTCGTGTTTTGGGCGTATGCTGATGGTTGGTGGGCGGTGCATTCGCAATTTTTACAACAGATCGCACATTTCTGATGTGCGGAATCTGAGTGACTACAGGTCTACCTTAAAAATTGCACAAGCTGACCTCGGTTGCAGACTGCATGTATACTGCAATCATTGCTTCATTACACCCACCTGAAGAAGCTCACACCTCAGACCACAAATCACTTCATTCAGCTGTATTGGAACTTAGAAACATGTAAGGTATTGTTTAACTCTGTAACACATGTTGATTGTGAAAATATATGCTACTAACCGATTTGTGTTTACACTACTAACAATCGAGGTTTGTCAACCACACTATTTGATAGAAGCAAATGTAAAATAACCTTTACAAGCATTTTGCTTAGTAATATCTGCTGAATGACATTTAGCTTCCTAGCATTTTTTTTTTAAACAACCAACATTTTTTTGTAAAACAAAACATACCCACATACATTTTTTTATTTTTAAAATTTTATTTGTGCGCTACACACATAAACATATGTTGAAGAACAGCAACACAATCTTTTTATTTTCAAGTTTTGCAAATTCTGCTCCATTTGTATACTTATTGAAATAAATATTTACACACAATTCCTTAAAGTAAGGTTTGTAAATGGAAGCAAAGAAACAATAATATGTAATGTTTGGCCACTTCACAATTAAAAAAACACAAATTATTTTTTATAAAAATGTTACTGTTGTTTCCGAATTAAAATATTTTGACTCCAAAAAAAGTGTGTTTGTTAAAACATATACCAATAATTGCTGTTGTGTAGGGTTTAGAGCAGGCATTCCCAACCACGGTCCTCAAGGCACACCAACAGTGCAGGTTTTAGTGATATCCAGGCTTCAGCACAGGTGACTTAATTAGTAGCTCACTTATTTTGATTTAACCATCTGTGCTGAAGCCTGGATATCACTAAAACCTGCACTGTTGGTGTGCCTTGAGGACCGTGGTTGGGAATGACTGGTTTAGAGGCTAGAATTCACACTCTCTCTAGTTGAATATATTTGAACACAGTTATCGGCATTAGTCAATGTTTGAAGAAAAACACTATGGTATCTTTAAGATAATAATTGCTAAATTACCACAAGATCATTTGACCAATTAAGCGATAATTGAATTGATTTACAGTTGTTGAGTAGTTTCTTTAATTTGGGTGCAGGAAAGTAGGTTGTGCAATTTTTAAGGGAGAAACACTGGCCCTCATTCCGAGTTGTTCGCTCGGTAATTTTCTTCCCATCGCAGCGATTTTCCGCTAATTGCGCATGCGCAATGTTCGCACTGCGGCTGCGCCAAGTAAATTTGCTAAGAAGTTTGGTATTTTACTCACAGCATTACGAGGTTTTTTCTTCGTTCTGGTGATCGGGGTGTGATTGACAGGAAGTGGGTGTTTCTGGGCGGAAACTGACCGTTTTATGGGAGTGTGTGAAAAAACGCTGCCTATCTGGGAAAAACGCGGGAGTGGCTGAAGAAACGGGGGAGTGTCTGGCCGAACGCTGGGAGTGTTTGTGACGTCAAACCAGGAACGACAAGCACTGAACTGATCGCACTGGAAGAGTAAGTCTCGAGCTACTAAGAAACTGCACAGAGAAATCTTTTCGCAATATTGCGAATCTTTCGTTCGCAATTCTGCTAAGCTAAGATACACTCCCAGTAGGCGGCGGCTTAGCGTGTGCAATGCTGCTAAAAGCAGCTTGCGAGCGAACAACTCAGAATGAGGGCCACTGTTAGCAAAAAATGCAACATCAGAAATATGTATGCAAAAATTGCATACAATTGTAATATGTACGCAAAAATTGCGATTATTAGGATGGTTTTCGCAATATTTGCAGATTTCACAAGGCCACCTTCTTTTTGTTAAATTAAATTAGTATTGCAGTTTTTCCGTTTGGGCGTGCTATTGCAATTTTGCTTGCAATTTTTGCTAATTTGTAATTTTTACAATCCTTACTGAATTTGCCCTTAGTTTGTTTATGCAGAGCATCTGTCCAAGAACAATGGGGGTCATTCCGAGTTGTTTGCTCGTTATTTTTTTCTCGCAACGGTGCGATTAGTCGCTAATGCGCATGCGCAATGTCCGCAGTGCGACTGCGCCAAGTAAATTTGCTATGCAGTTAGGTATTTTACTCACGGCATTACGAGGTTTTTTCTTCGTTCTGGTGATCGGAATGTGATCGACAGGAAGTGGGTGTTTCTGGGCGGAAACTGGCCGTTTTATGGGTGTGTGCAAAAAAACGCTACCGTTTCTGGGAAAAACGCGGGAGTGGCTGGAGAAATGGAGGAGTGTCTGGGCGAACGCTGGGTGTGTTTGTGACGTCAAACCAGGAACGAAACTGACTGAACTGATCGCAGATGCCGAGTAAGTCTGGAGCTACTCAGAAACTGCTAAGAAGTGTCTATTCGCAATTCTGCTAATCTTTCGTTCGCAATTTTGATAAGCTAAGATTCACTCCCAGTAGGCGGCGGCTTAGCGTGTGCAAAGCTGCTAAAAGCAGCTTGCGAGCGAACAACTCGGAATGAGGGCCAATAGTCAATGTCAATGACAGCACCATAACAAACGAAGTGTGTAAATGACAGCATCTTCTTTTAAGATTAATTCTTGTCTGTTTCAAAGTCCAGAGTTTTTGTGGATCGGTCATTTAGAATTTTTTGATTAAGGATTTCCAATAGCTGAATTATTGAAGATGATTCCATTAATACAGAAGTTTGTAGACTTCATAATGTGTCTCTAAATACACTAAGGGAGAATTAAGTTATGCGCAGTAATTTACTGCGGGCTAATTGAAACAGCAGGGATATATAGGGGGTAATTCAGACCTGATCGCTCGCTAGCATTTTTTGCAGCGCTGCGATCAGGTCAGAACTGCGCATGCGTATGCATTACAATGTGCAGGCGCATTGCACGGCTACAAAGCGGATCGTTGCTGTGCAATGGGTTTTACGAAGAATCCATTCGCACAGCCGATCGCAAGGTGATTGACAGGAAGAAGGCGTTTGTGGGTGTCAACTGACAATTTTCAGGGAATGGTTGGAAAAACACAGGCCTGTCCAAGCGTTTCCAGGGAGGGTGTCTGACGTCAATTCTGGCCTCGGACAGGCTAAAGTGATCGCAGTGGCTGAGTAAGTTCTGGGCAACTCAGAAACTGCACAGAGTTTTTTTGTACCGCTCGGCTGCACATGTGATCGCACCCTTGCACAGCTAAAATACACTCCCCGGTCGGTGGCGACTATGTGAACGCAGGACTGCAAAAAAACACTTGCGAGCAATCAGGTCTGAATCACCCCCATAGTCCCGAATGCAGCCTGTAGGCTGTAGTTAACAAGGATTTTTTTTTTTGTGAATGAGCCGGCTCGAAAAGAAATCCCCATTAAATAGTCTGTTTCCAGGTGCAGCAGCCGTGTTAACCCATAGGTCCGGGAACTTATCCTGGATTCTATAGGTTAAAGCCTATTAACACAGTAATTTACTAGGCGAGAAAAGGATCTCCAATGGAATAGGCCTGTGCATTACTACCCTTTTTACCTGCGGTAATTAATTAAATCCCCCCCACCCACCAGGTTGGTAAGTTGATAAGGTTGTGCAGGTGATAAGGTTGTAATCAGAGAAGAAAAGGACTGTTAATGAATATAGAAACTCTCTCACCACAGAGACATATTGTGCTTGCTCAGCCACTTCATCCGAACAACTACAGGAAATTTAGGAGAATGAACCAACATTATATATTCTTAGTGACTTTTGTTTTACTGTATTGGAGTGAAGTCTCCTGATCCACATGCCTAGAGATGATTGAAGAGCCATCTATGGTTTCCAAAGGGATACTTATTTATTTTGTAGGCACTAGAATTGGATTTGTTTTTGTATTAGCACTGTGTAATTGTGATTGCCCGTATAGGAAGAAAAAAACTAAGCGCTCAGGTGAGTAGCACTGCACTTAGATTGTCA
Organism: Pseudophryne corroboree; assembly: GCF_028390025.1. NCBI lineage: Eukaryota > Metazoa > Chordata > Amphibia > Anura > Myobatrachidae > Pseudophryne > Pseudophryne corroboree. The sequence goes on from NC_086453.1 coordinate 344,806,306, forward strand.
GCAGCCTCCTGATAAAGGGAATTGCCAATCCCTTAAAACGAAAACTAACCAATGAATAACAAGTGGCGCTTGACAATCAGACAATTAAAAAACATTTATTTATATAAAATGTATGTAAATTACAACAACCTCCCGGGAGTAAAAAACAATGATGAGAATGTCACAACAATATGAATGTGCACTAGATTAATACTTCATAATCAATTAAATAAAAACATAATTAATAAATAATCTTACTTGCACGTGACTTATTTATTATCAACACCTGGAAGGTTTTAAACCGTGCTGGGTTCACTCAGTATACACAAGTAGTAATATATATGACTGTTATATGTTAGATCTAAACAAGAGTCACTCACGGCTGTATGTTTTGGAAGAATTGCGTATAGCACAAATCCATAGCAGTAATCAGCTGGTATATAAAAAATTATGTGAAAAATACAACCTCCGCTGGGCAGGAGCCTGTTCTGTCCTTGCTCCCTGGTGTCGTCCCGCCGTCCCGTCAGAGACACACACCAGAGCCTCAGCGGGTATGACTGATGCTGCGCTGTGCAGGGAGCCCCGACAAGCCGTCCCCGATGGTCCACGCCACCTCCGGTACCTCCGCACTTTCAAAACGGAGGCTATAAGCTGATACTCCGGAGTACACCGGTCTGCGCCGGGCTAAGAGGGAACGGCACCTGTTGCTTCTACCTCCCCAAGTTTAGTGGACGGCTGTGGTTACAGGGGTTAGAGCTGCAATGAAGGTGTTCCTGATTGCGGTGGTTGGAACCGGGCTCCTGTGCACGGATAGGAGATGAATGTGCAGCCACTACCAGTGTTAATCCTTGGAAGAAAAAAGCCTGTGTCCTTATACACAGAGTCCACTAGTGCTACTGATTTAAGGGTCTTACAAATTTTTACTTGTAAGTAAAACATTCACATGAAATCTATTTCAATGCTCCTTATGTGTGGAATAAGAAGGTGTCCGCATGAAAGTATAGTGTTTTGCAGCTTTCCTGTGGTAATACCTGCAGCAGCCACTTGGTGGAGTTGTTAGAGAGTGTGTACATTCACTACTGCAAGGAACGAATTCACTGCATAATCTTTTTCCTCTCTCTTTTTTTTTTGGTTGAGCAATGATTTATTTTTTTCTCAGGAACTCCCAATTCTTGCTTCCACTCAATCTTTTGTTCTGTTTATAAACAGATGTGCACCTGCAGATTTTCTTGGCAGGTAATACTGTTCTGTCAGGAGCTATCTGTTATTTCTATTCATAAAAGCTAATAAAATAATTGAAGAGTAGCAACATGAATCACAGTTTTATGTTGAAATGTATTCATTTTTTTTATGCTTCAGGATAATTTATTGGATTTTAGTTTAAGTGATAAAAGTAAGTGAATGGACAATTAGTGCTGGGTAAGACAATATTACAGTGAGGAAATAGGCAACGTGCTGCCTGTGCTATAGCTTCATTCTGTCTAACCAAAATTGTTATATTGTGTGAGTCACATACAGCTGTGCGTCTTACAGGGCTGGGCAAGGTGTCAAGGTGCAAGCACCTGTGCAGTCCCTATATTATTATTATTATTATTATATATAATTTGTAATATGCAGATTATAATTATGTGAGGAATCGGTATGATGTTTATGCTGTCGACAGTCAAAATGTCGACCACATAAGGTCGACTTGGTAATAATGGGGCAGATGTATTAACCTGGAGAAGGCATAAGGAAGTGATAAGCCAGTGATAAATGCACCAGCCAATCAGCACCAATATGTAAATTAACAGTTGGACCGCGCATGCCGCACAGGTGGCGCCAGTCCGCTATGTGGTGGGCGGTGAGCAGTGGTGCAAGTAGAAAAAATGTCTTATAGGTACTGTGTGTGCGCGCCAAAAAATGGGTGTGGCAAAATGTCACATGGGGCGTGGCCAATGAAAATGGGGGGAGGGGCAGATACACATATGACCCCAATAGTGCCAGATAAACGTTGCCCCACAGTGCCAGATACACATTGCCCCACAGTGCCAGATATACATTGCCCCCCAGTACCAGATACAGGAATGCCCCCAGTGCCAAATACACATGTCCCCTGCAGTGCCAGATATGCCCCCAGTGCCAGATACACATGTCCCCCCCAGTGCCAGATATGTCCCCAGTGCCAGGTACACATGCCCCTCCTTCCCCTGCTGCTCACCGCTGCTGCTGTCCTGTGTGTGTGTGAGGGAAGGAGAGCGCAGCGCGTGCCTCTCCTGCCCCTCAGTCTCCAGCGACGGTGCGGGTGTCTTCAGCGCCGGTCCGTGAGCCAATCAAAGCTCGCGGTCTGGCATCCTTGGCTGCCGGTCCGTGAGCTCTGATTGGCTCATGGGCCGGTGCTGAATTGAAGGAAGACACTGAGGGGCAGGAGAAGCGAACGCTGCGCTCTCCTCCCCTCGCAGCAGCAGCGGTGAGCAGCGGAGGGAGGGAGCGGCTAGGAGCGGCGGCCCGTCGGTGGTGGGTACGGTGTACCCACAGCTAAATTCTTAAGGGTACGCCGTACCCACCCACTTGCAGCGCTGGCGATGAGTGCCAGGTGGCAGCAGCGAAGAAGGGGGAGGATGCAGCGGTGGCAGACTAGTGCGATTGCAACGCAAACGCTCCCCCCCCCCCGCACATAACGCAAGAGGAAAGTGGACTGACTGCCTTCTGTCTCTCTGCCCACGCAGCACACAGCAGCATGAGGAGAATACCTCTGCAAAGGGGGAGGGGGTGGAACCTAGACCCTCGCCGGGCCCCTCCAACAGGCCTCTGGGTAAAGAGAATGAGCCCCACTCTCGGTGCCACTGACTATGGAATCCTTGTGGTGCCTTATAAATAAAAGATGATAGTGATAATATGGGGTGATTGAGGATGATGGGGGCTGCAGTTGTTTCCTGTAGCTCACAATACAGCGAATTGCGATCACGTTGAGCTTAATTTTCTTCAGACAGACAGAACTGGCTTACTAAAATCTCCTATTTGTATAATTGCCCCTTTGCCAAGTGCAAGCTCTGCCCTACGCGTATAGCAATGCAAATCATTTTACCATGTCACTCAATGTTATTTCATTTCATTCAGGTTTGGGCAATTCCAGTCATGCTATTTCTATATGAGGGATATTTATTGTACCCTTGATGGGGGCACTTCTTATATGTCTTAACTTTTTGACTTTTACATTTATTTTATTGACTCCTAATCCTGTGGACCCATAATTTGTGATTTAAATAGATGCCGGGAAACAAACATGGTCAGTTGCTCGCCCCGTCCACGGGCAGTAATTATATAGCATAATTGGACATCACAAGCATCCAGGCTCAGTTTGTCATGCTGGAAACCAGGAATTATACTCCACTGTTGCATGGTCACAATGTTTCACACATTGATCATAAAAAGTGGGACATTTATGCATTTATTTCCGGGAGTGTGCTAAAAAACGCAGGCGTGTCAGGCAAAAACGCAGGAGTGGCTGGAGAAAAGGGGGAGTGTCTGGCCGAACGCAGGGCGTGTTTGTGATAGTGATGAGCGGGTTCGGTTCCTCGGGATCAGAACCCCCCCTAACTTCACCCATTTTACACGGTTCCGAGGCAGACTCGAATCTTCCCGCCTTGCTCGGTTAACCCGAGCGCGCCCGAACGTCATCATCCCGCTGTCGAGAGATTCGTATTCTATATAAGGAGCCACGCGTCGCTGCCATTTTCACTCGTGCTTTGGAGATGATAGCGAGAGGACGTGGCTGCGTTCTCTCAGTTTCTGTGTTCAGTGTGCTGCAAATATCTGTGCTCAGTGTGCTGCAAATATCTGTGCTCAGTGTGCTGCAAATATCTGTGCTCAGTGCGCTGAAAATATCTACGTTCTCTGCCTGAAAAACGCTCCATATCTGTGCTGCATTGTAGTATATAGTAGGAGGACAGTGCAGAATGTTGCTGTGACCATCAGTATATATATAGCAGTACGGTACAGTAGTCCATTGCTCTACCTCTGTGTCGTCAAGTATACTACAAAAGTTCAGTAAAATTACCCAAAAATCAAAATTAAAAGCGTCTGATGAGAAGCGTAAACTTGCCAATATGCCATTTACGACACGGAGTGGCAAGGAACGGCTGAGGCCCTGGCCTATGTTCATGGCTAGTGGTTCAGATTCACATGAGGATGGAAGCACTCATCCTCTCGCTAGAAAACTGCAGTGCCACTCCTAGATGGGCCAGGTGTTTGTGTCGGCCACTTGGGTCGCTTAGCTTAGCCATCCAGCGACCTTGGTGCACCTCTTTTTTTCTTTGCATCATGTGCTGTTTGGGGACTATTTTTTAAATCTGCCATCCTGTCTGACACTGCAGTGCCACTCCTAGATGGGCCAGGTGTTTGTGTCGGTCACTTGGGTCGCTTAGCTTAGTCACACAGCTACCTCATTGCACCTCTTTTTTTCTTTGCATCATGTGCTGTTTGAGGACTATTTTTTAAATCTGCCATCCTGTCTGACACTGCAGTGCCACTCCTAGATGGGCCAGGTGTTTGTGTCGGCCACTTGGGTCGCTTAGCTTAGCCACACAGCTACCTCATTGCACCTCTTTTTTTCTTTGCAGCATGTGCTGTTTGGGGACTATTTTTTTGAAGTGCCATCCTATCTGACACTGCAGTGCCACTCCTAGATGGGCCAGGTGTTTGTGTCGGCCACTTGGGTCGCTTAGCTTAGCCATCCAGCGACCTCGGTGCAAATTTTAGGACTAAAAATAATATTGTGAGGTGTTCAGAATAGACTGGAAATTAGTGGAAATTATGGTTATTGAGGTTAATAATACTATGGGATCAAAATGACCCCCAAATTCTATGATTTAAGCTGTTTTTGAGGGGTTTTTGTAAAAAAACACCCGAATCCAAAACACACCCGAATCCGACAAAAAAATTTCAGGGAGGTTTTGCCAAAACGCGTCGGAATCCAAAACACGGCCGTGGAACCGAATCCAAAACACGGCCGTGGAACCGAATCCAAAACACAAAACCCGAAAAATTTACGGTGCACATCACTAGTTTGTGACGTCAAACCACGAACTAAACGGACTGAGGTGATCGCAATCTAGGAGTAGGTCTGGAGCTACTCAGAAACTGCAAGGAATTATTTATTAGCAGTTCTGCTAATCTTTCGTTCGCTATTCTGCTATGCTAAGATACACTCCCAGAGGGCGGCGGCCTAGCGTTTGCAATGTTGCTAAAAGCAGCTAGCGAGCGAACAACTTGAAATGACCCCCATTGTTCAGGTTCCTGAATTAAACAAACGTGTGTGATTTAATGCTGCTAGAATAAAAAGTCTGTAGCACACTACTTGGATAATTAGCAAACAGGGAAGAAGATCAAGCGTACAAGAACAAGACACAGTTTTACCATTTGGAAACATAATAAAACTGTAATAATAAACATATTAACAAGACAAGAGGTAGGGAGGTCCCAGTGTCCTCCATAGGTATCAAAGTAATGGATCTATTGGAACATACTAGAGAAAAGCTTTTGTGCAGGGCCGTTAGTGTAGGCCTCTGAGCAAAGCAATGCACTGGGGCTCCTGCCTATCCTCCAGTGGTAGGGGATGCTATCAGCGGCAGCTTTGATGCCCCGCGTTTGGTAGGGGGGTGTTCTATCTTCCACTCAGCATGTAGGACCTGGAGCAGTAATTTCTGCTAATTACTCCATTACTACACAGATGGTGGGAGATGGGGCAGAAGGGAGAACACTAAACTGTAGAAGGGGGCATTGGGATGAATGAAAGGGCCCCGGTACATGACTTCCAGGGTGGTAGGGGGTGTTTAATATACAGGGGAGGGGTGTATAGTGGGGTGGAATTAATATTCATAATTTTCTGGTGGGAGGGCAGTTTGCGTGACTGCAGATATCTCCAACGAGAATATAAAACTGCATACCAGGCGTGTAGAGCTGGAGCAGGGGCTAGCTGCTGGAAGGCTGATATCTCTGGTTCTGGGAATAGTAGAGACAGGCAGCCAGTATCCACCAAAAGTGGAGAGTCCCAGCCTTTGGAGTATACCCTCAGAAAAACTGTAAGTCTGACAGAATCCAAGATATTTGCTGGGAAGAGCAATTAACAGGCTCGGATGAGGACCACAGCTTCGAAGTTGGGTCTCTCCGGTTCCCCATCGCCGATTTTAAAAAATCTGGTACCCATTTAAAAAGGAGACCCTCAGCTAACAGCCTAGGGTCCTTATACTCCTGGGGCTCTTGGGCAACTACCCATTGAGCCCATACAAAAAGACGACCATGTTTTTGTGTATATCTTCAAGAGTGGAATGTTTCATAGGACCATGTTAGCACATAACATAAGTTTTTATTTCCCCTACAAAAACCATGAGCATATTTTTCTTAATGACTGTAGACTCAGGGGACCTAATGCTTGATAATGTCGATATTATCTTAAACCGTAAAGCTATACCTCTAGATACACTTTTACCGTGGAGCCGCGATGGCCGCTAGACTGAATACACGCGCTACGCACTTTGTACGCTATTTGCCCGTACGTGGTACGTACTTGGCGTACTCACGCCGCGCTGAGTGTACAGAGTACGCACAGCGCGTGCACACACAATTGATAACCCTTAAACCTTGTTAGTGATACAATGCAATGGTATGATTACACTTTAAACCTTTAGCAGCAAAGTACTGCAACGACGTTATACCTTAAACCTTAAGTAGCACTGGCGGTATAAAGTACCCGCAGTGCGTACACCTTATCAATACTTATAAACCTTTACACAGTTAAATACGCTTTAAACCCTTGCAGGAAAGTGAGGACACAACACCGATTTGTAGTTGAAACCACAGGGTTCTAAAGGCCACAGTGGATTATTTCAAAAGGTAAAACAGTACAAATTATACACTACAGGCTAACAAGATAAATCTAAACAGAATAATGGCTACAGTCAATGTACATACGTGAGAATGTCCGCAAGCGCAACCTGGACCAGTCCTCCGCCTATCAGGTAGAAAGCGTTCAGAGTCTTCTGACCAGCCAGGCAGCAGCGGGCTTTTTATACACAATGTAATCGCATTGTCCATTGGACATCAGAGGTGCATCTTTACATTACAGGAGAGGTCATAGGTTGATTTGAAAAGGTGGGCGATGTCCTTCTCAACTGCTCTTGTGGGTGGTATCCTCTGGATTCCCGCCGCATACATAATATACAGTAAATACAGTCTATATATTCTACTTCTGCACATAACTATACGCTGGAACATGCGATCTTTCTCTAACCAATACCGGAATGTTACCCTTAAAATACCCTACAGCTGGATACTAGACATCACCTTCCAACCTTTATCTGACCCTTCCTATCATGCAAGGGCGAATCCCTTAGTCCTGGAACTGTTTAAACTGTTGATACTCGCTGATGTGGTGCAAGGGAGCTATATCTAAAATGTACACTATTTGGGTTAAATATGTAATGTTCTAATAACCCTCTATGCGCTCACAAACTCCGCCGTAAATACCCATACCATGCGCAGGAACGCGGGAGCGATCATACGCAAATTGCGGATATGTGCTCGCACGGCGGATTAAGTGCACGCGCAGCGGGCATGTGCATGGGGTTAGTAGATGGTGTAAGCATTACAATATTTTTCGACTTTGACATGCTTGTGTCTCATTGGTGGAAACAGGCCAAGACCGGTGCTGGTGGTTGCAAATAATAAAATATGTGGACAAACAGAAGCATATACTATAGAAAAAATAAGTGTGCTGCTATAGAATTGCTGTACGTATAAAATGTATATTTAATTAATGTAAATACAATATTAAATAAATAACATATATTAAATAATAAAAGTCAATTTAATTTTTTTTCCTGGAATAATGATTTGAATCCTAAGGCGCTACTTATCCCTACTCCAATCCTTCAATATACCAATTTCACATATTATTACTCATGCATATATCGTGTTGGGTCTGTTTCACCGGCGGTCAGCATCCCGACGCCGAGATCCCACCCGCAGAATGCCGACGGGGGGATGGCGAGTGCAACGAAGACCCTTGCGGGCTCTCTGCACTCCCAATGCTGCATGCTTGGTGGTGAGCTACATTCAACACAGGTTCTATTCCCACTCTTTGGGTGTTGTGGACACTCACAAGTGGGAATAGTCCCTGTTAATTGACATGCCGACTGTCGGGATGTTCAAGGGGCTGGATGGAGGTGTTGGTATTGTGACTGGTGGTTTCCTGACCGCCAGTCACATATCTACATCCCCATATATTAATGACACTGTCTGTAGCCAGATTTATGCTGTTTATCCAAGTTTGTTGGTTTTATTGTTATGTGAAGATATATGTGTATATATATATATATATATATATATATATACAACAAACTGGAGGTGGCACTCGGCGCATTTGTCAAGACCCAGACACCCTCAAATGAAGAAGCTGCTTCTTCACTTGACGGTGTCTGTGTCTCGACAAAGAGCCATGCTGGGCCCGAAACGTCGACATACATTGATATGACGTTATGTGAGTGATTAAAACCTAATCTTTGAATAATTAAGAAGCCTGGGGAGTGCTCACTTTACGCATATATATATATATATATATATATATATATATATATATATATATATATTTAAAATATTTTTTATTTTATTGAAAATTGTTTTTATGTTAACTAAATACATTTTATACATACAGCAACTCAATAGCAGCGCAATTATTTTGCTATAGATTTTGTTCCTTTGCTGAATGCTGTTTCATTGATATTTGATTTAATTATTGTTAAATATAAGCGTCCATCTTCTAAAGAGAAGCACAGACCCTATCCAGCCCCACATAACTGAACAGAGGGATGACAGGCGTTCACAGTTTACGTATTGTTGTTAAATCTTTCAAGAAATTTAGACCTAGGAGCAAGGGCCCAGTGCTGAGAGGGGCCACTTTCCCTGTCAAATTTACATGTGTTATATATATTTTTTGCCATTGGGTGGTACGTAGAGAAACTTTCAAACTTTTTCCTTGGTGCCTGCAATATATCTAGGTATGCCCCAGGACCTGCTTTTTGTAGTGTGGTATAAAATAAACTGGAGGGCATTTTAATGTTATGTAATATGAACCAGGGCACTGTAATGGGGCACAATATGAACGGGGAGCACTATATTTCATAATGTGAATTGGGGGTACTGTGCGGCATAATGTGTACTGGCAGCCCTGACATGTGACGTAGGGTGAACTTATGCAGTTCTGCGATTCATAAAAGAAACTAGGGCACTACTATGGGGCATAACATTAAATAAGGCTCTACTGTGGTTCAGAAAATAAACTAGGGCACTATTATAGGGCATAAGCTTAACTACTGCTGCAGAGAAGTGTCTCTCTAGAAGCATTGGGATGGGGGCCCCTTCAAAATGTTGCTATGGGGCCCACAAAGTTCTGGCTATGCCCCTGCCTAGGAGTGCAATGAAACAAAATTGCCTGTACTCTAGGCTAGGGTGCTGTGACTCAAGAAAGTCTGGGTACCACTGCTCTGACCTGTTCACATTATTGCTTTATCTAAGGAGGTTATAGCTGCACAGGTTCCTTTGTCTGTACTGTACATTTAGGAACTCTCGACGGCGCACTGTGGCCTAAACATCTTTGAGGTCAATTCCAGTTTAATCTCATTGATTCATGTATTTTTTATGGGTATACAAGTTGTCAAAATTGAAGAAGATTTTTGGAGTGGAACTAGCTGCCAGTTATGACAGACATATAGACAGTGCGGTCAGTCAGCACCAGTGGCGGATCTAGACTTAACTTTTAGGGGGGGCGGTTTAAGAATGATGACTCCTCCCCCTAATCATAGCCCCTCCCACTTAGTAATGCCCTTCCCGTTCGCTTCTAAAATTTCCTATTGTTGCCATTACTAATAAAATGTTGCCAGTTAGTGGAGAGAACCCTGCGCACTGGTGATACAGACTGGCGAATCGCCATTTCTTCCATCAGGGGTGGTAGAGGCTAAGACAGTAGGGCAATTTAAACATGCATGGGATAGACATAAGGATCTCCTTACAAAGAAATAAGGATCAAATAAGGTTAGAGATAAAAATAATGTAAAAAAAAAAAAAAAAGGGGCAGACTAGATGGGCCAAGTGGTTCTTATCTGCCGACAAATTCTATGTTTCTATAGCACACAGAATGAGCCGAAATTCACATTATAGCACACTTAATGAGCCGAAATTCACATTATAGCACACTGTATGAGCGGAAATTCACATTATAGCACACTGAATGAGCTGAAATTCACATTGTAGCACACTGAATGAGCCGAAATTCACATTATAGCACACTGAATGAGCCGAAATTCACATTGTAGCACACTGAATGAGCCGAAATTCACATTATAGCACACTGAATGAGCCGAAATTCACATTATAGCACACTGTATGAGCCGAAATTCACATTAGAGCACACTGAATGAGCCGAAGTTCACATTATAGCTGTTACGCACACCAGTGCTAACAGGAGTATACCGGTGTATGAACAGAGAGGGATGCGAGGCAAAACGAACTCACAGACAGTATAACACAACATACACAGGAGGTGATGGAATAACTAATAAACACAAAATGAACGGGGAAGCCCAAAGGCTCAGGAATTGGGTGTCTCCCTAGTGTCAGGAATGCTCAGATGGAATAGAGCGGACAATGAAGCGAGATGTAGTGATTTAACATGTGGAGCACCCAAATGATGTTGCTAAGAGCAACAGGAAAAACCCCAAAGGGTTACCAACGGGTGTGGGAATAAACTCCTTGGTCAGAGATAGAAATATAGACACAAGGAGAGTATCCACAATCCTAACCCCCACTTGCAGGGCACAGGTTCAGCTTACTGCCACTAAACTGACACCTGGACGCCCTGCACAGTGAGGGAGGATTAAGCAAGCAGGTCTGAGAGTACAGCCGCACACCTGCTGGGTTCACAGAATAGCAAAAGAACCCCAGCAGGTTAAACAACTGACTCCAGTCTTACTGCTAGGTCCGTATTGGCAGAATGAAGTACCGAATCCCAAGGCCTATTCGCAGTAAGCAACAAGTAAATACAAAGTCACACAGTACTAGCTAACTCTCTGGAACTGACTAACAAACAAAGATTCAGCAGCATTTGCCTAGCCTGAGAGGATGGTTTATATAGCAGGTGCTGTCCACGCCCCACTCAGACCTCACAGACTGTGAGCACAAAACCAGCGCCGGATTCCCTGCCGTGCACAGAGCCTGTAACCACTACACAGTAAAAACCCGGACCGGACCTTCTCCTCTTCTGATACGGGGTCAGAGGGAGTTTGTGGTTGAAAGGGTTCTTGACTCCAAGATGGTTCGGGGTCGGCTGTCATTTTTGGTGCACTGGAAGGGGTATGGCCCGGAGGAGCGGTCGTGGGTGCGCAGTTGTGATCTTCATGCCCCCAGACTGATACGCTCTTTCTTCTCGCCGGTCCCCGATAAACCCGGTGGTAGGGGTTCTTTGACCCCTCGTCAGAGGGGGGGTACTGTTAGGATCTCCTGTTCTGTACTGCCACGTCGCCATGGCAACCGGGAGGCAAGTGTTAGCGAAGGGGGAAGGGGAGAGAGAGAGCGTCCTGACGCGCGTACAGGGAGGAGGGGGCGTGGTCAGAACGGACGGTAGAGAGAGGCAGCAGTGTATACAATCACTGTAGCCTGTCCCCGCCGGCCTCTGTTCTGACCACGCCCCATCCTCCCTGTATGCACGTCAGGACGCTCTCTCTCTCCCCTTCCCCCGACGCGCTGCACCGCTCTCCACCCCGTTCCCAACACCGCGGCGGGACCCGGCCTCTATCCCGGTGCCGGTATGTGTAGGGGGGGCGTTCGCCCTAATCGCCCCCCGCTAAATCCGCCACTGGTCAGCACACCAAGAAACCATTACATATAAAGAAGACAGTTACAACTTTCAGACCCAGAAACTAAATGGCCACTACCTTTCAGCAAGTAAAGCGATCATCAAAACAAAGAAAATAATTAAATTAGGTACACAGATTACAATCTGCACTGCCTATAAAGGTGTTATCGTTAAAAATCACCAAATGCTGCCTTCCAGGATAAAACAGGGGACGACCCATCTTCGTATAGGTATAAACAGTACTAGGGGCACAAACGCAACTAATGCTGTTTATCAATATTTTGTGTTTCTCTAAAATGGTAATATTTCTTTCCCCCACTCGTCGCACTTTTAACAATTGTGGTCTTACAAGGTCCTGTCTTAATGAACCTTTATTTTGTTGCTTATGTTTTCCTTTCTTCCTCCCATCCATTGCTCTCTACAAAGGTGTAGATTGTGCTAGAGAAGCCACGCATATCCCCTCGCAGTCCCAGCTACAATACTACTTATGCCTTATCTCACACTATATTCTGGGAATACAGAGCCTCAATAGTTAGAATACAAAAAGAAAAAAAAACAATCAGCAACACCTCGAGGTGCTCAGATAAACACATCCCACAAGTATGTTGCCAGTAAACATGCAAAACATAACAATTTACTGTAGCCACGATATTCAGTATATGTTCTCCTTTCAAGTAAAGGAGGCATCTAGCTAATCCTCTTTGGCAATTAAACCACAAAAGATACACCTTGTGTCAAACAAATTAAAACATATTGCCAACTCTTCAGCACAATTAACTCACAAAAACAGGGAGCTCTCATTTTGGAGCCCTTTAACCTCTACCTAGAACATCAGATAGACGGCTCTATCTTGTAGAGAAAAGGTAAGACAGTACTCTACATGGTACCAAGTGTGCCCCATCAGACATAGACAGTTTTGCCTTACCTCTACAATTAGTTCTTTGCTAAAAGGTAGCACCCACACCATACGAGACTAATTAGAAATATATTTTTCTAACATATTAATGAGGTTATACATTACGCACCCTCTATTATCTGATTCCTGTGCAAGGACCACCTCTACTAGACAGCTAGACCTCCTTCACAGGCCAAAGCCAAAAGAGTGATGACCAGCAAACTACTGAATGCCAAGGCTTGACTTTCCACAAACGTATCTAACATAATCACCTGTGTATCAGGTAATTAGATCATACAGGACTGGACGCTCAGTGAAACGAAAAGAACATAAAACCTACAAAAATAAAAATCGTAAGTATCAAAAACATGGCGGCAGCCGTCCTTAAGGCACCTTTTTGATTCACAGCTTTAAGACTGATAAAAAAAATCAGCATAAATGGCTCCTTCTGGTGATGTAAGATTGGCAGAAAGTGAAGTGCATTGTAATTATAAAGTAAGTGGCTTTGTGCCAAATATGTGACTGTGTAAAGCTTATTTGTGTTAGTCTTGACTTTCCCAGATTTCTTTTGCTTGAGGATAATACACTTACGTTGATATCTCAACTGTATAATTGAAATTAATATAGCACATGTAGAGACCCATTTATTGTTAATTGTGTGATGTTCTTGAAACTATCGTAACTAATTGGAATACTTTTTTGTCCAGTGCTATTAAATATGAGGCAGATGTTGGGACATGGGCTACAATGGGTGTGGATTGATAGATTGACAATGTCTTGGTAGACAATAGGTCGACACCACATTGCCAACATATATTAGGGTGACAGTGGCAATAGATTGATGTGGAAATGGTCAACATAGCAATGATTGGCACATTTATCTTGTTATTTTAGCCCAAATCTATCCCTAACCCTCCTCCTCGTGCCTAATCCTAACCGTCACCCTGATGCCTAACCAACCCCTCCGGCAGCCTAACCCTAACCGCCCCCTCTGTCAGCCTAAACCTAACCTTGCCCTCTGGCAGCCTAAACCTAACCATCCCCTCTGGCAGCCTAAACTTAACCATCTCCTCCAGCAGCCTAACCCTAACTGTCCCCTCTGGCAGCCTAACTCTAACCGCTCCCTCCAGCAGCCTTAAACTAACCGTCCCCTCTCACAGCCTAAACTTAACCATCTAGTCTGGCAGCCTAAACCTAACCGTCCCCTCCGGCAGCCTAAACCTAACCATCTCCTCCGGCAGAATAACCCTAGCTGTCCCCTCCAGCAGCCTAAACCTAACCATCTCCTCTGGCAGCCTAAATCTAACCATCTCCTCCGGCAGCCTAACCCTAGCTGTTCCCTCCAGCAGCCTAAACCTAACCATCTCCTCTGGCAGCCTAAATCTAACCAGCCCCTCCGGAAGCCTAAAACTAACCGTCTCATCTGGCAGCCTAACCCTAGCTGTCCCCTCCAGCAGCCTAACCCTAGCTGTCCCCTCCAGCAACCTAAACCTAACCATCTCCTCCAGCAGCCTAAACCTAACCATCTCCTCTGGCAGCCTAACCCTAGCTGTCCCCTCCTGCCGCCTAAACCTAACCATCCCCTCCGTCAGCCTAAACCTAACCATCCCCTCCAGCAACCTAAACATCCCCTCCAGCAGCCTAAACCAAACCATCTCCTCCACCAGCCTAACCCTAGCTGTCCCCTCCAGCAGCCTAAACCTAACCATCTCCTCTGGCAGCCTAAACCTAACCATCTCCTCTGGCAGCCTAAACCTAACCATCCCCTCTGGCAGCCTAAACCTAACCATCCCCTCCGGCAGCCTAAACCTAACCGTCTCCTCCGGCAGCCTAACTCTAACCGCTTCCTCCGGCAGCCTAATCCTAACCATCCCCTACGGCAGCCTAACCCTAGCTGTTCCCTCCAGCAACATAACCAAAACCTTCCCCTAACTCTAAGTCTAACCCTAAAAATTTAAAAAAAATTGTGTGTCAACCATTCCCATGTCTACCTTTTGTACCTGTTGACCATTGATCTGTCTACCTTTTGTCACTGTCGACATTATGTCACTGTACACTTAATGCATGTCGACCATGTGCTGTCATCGTTTTGATTGTTGACATAGACATTGTCAATCTTTCATCCGGATACCAGCTTAAATAATAACCCATCCTGGTAAAGACTAAAATGTAAAATGAAGAGTTTGGTCCTGGCTTAGTTAGTGCGAGCTGTATTTACTGGAGAGGGATCCTTCAAATCCCTTACCAAAATAAAAATGTGTTAATGTAGCCTAAAGATGGTGTTAGCTAATGGGGCCAAGCTCTGGAAGAGACGCTTTTTGGAGCATGGTAAATGGGTAAATGGGGCATTGCTGAAGTTCCCATAGAAAACTATGGGGACAACTTTTACGACTGTTAAAGTTTGATAAACCGTCCGTACTTTGTCAAGAGCTTTGTGGTCCATGGGGGTAATTTCAAGTTGATCGCAGCAGGATTTTTGATAGCAATTGGGCAAAACCATGTGCACTGCAGGGGAGGCAGATATAACATGTGCAGAAAGATTTAGATTTGGGTGGGTTATTTTATTTTTGTGCAGGGTAAATACTGGCTGCTTTATTTTTATACTGCAAATTAGATTGCAGATTGAACACACCCCACCCAAAGCTAACTCTCTCTGCACATGTTATATCTGCCTCCCCTGCAGTGCACATGGTTTTGCCCAATTGCTAACAAAAATCCTGCTACGATCAACTTGGAATTACCCCCCATGTTTTTGTATGATTTGAAACTTTAAATCCCAGAGATCACTGCCAATGTTTCCTGTCTATTTCAAGTTCAGAGGTCACATGAAAATAGTATAAAAGTGCATTCTCCGGTCTTGCGCCACAATATGTAATATGATTAATTGTGCATAGTCAGCATTCTAGTACTGGAAGTTACAGTAATCTGAAATTGATTACTTATTATATACTTAGCATACATCATTCTGGACTAGGTGTAATATATATGAGCATACTCTAATAAAATAATGTTTTGGTTCAAGATCCTGAAATGTGAAAATGGTTTATATAACCATAACCAAGTTAACTATTACTAGAACATTTACTGGTAAAATAAATTTTTTATCAATACTGAAAATGTCCACAATCAGAAATTGATTAAAATGTTTCATAATATATGATATACAGGTTGAGTATCCCATATCCAAATATTCCGAAATACGGAATATTCCGAAATACAGAATTTTTTGAGTGAGAGTGAGAAAGTGAAACCTTTGTTTTCTGATGGCTCAATGTACACAAGCTTTGTTTAATACACAAAGTTATTAAAAAATATTGTATTAAATGACCTTCAGGCTGTGTCTATAAGGTGTATATGAAACATAAATGCATTCTGTGCTTAGATTTAGGTCCCATCACCATGATATCTCTTTATGGTATACAATTATTCCAAAATACGGAAAAATCCGATATCCAAAATACCTCTGGTCCCAAGCATTTTGGATAAGGGATACTTAACCTGTATAATATTTTTACAGATGTTGATGACGTTGGAATAATAAAAATCTGAAAATAATTAACTTCAGACTATGGGGGTCATTCCGACCCGATTGCTCGCTGCAGTTGTTCGCAGCACAGCAATCGGGTCGGAACTGCGCATGCGCCGATGCCACAGTGCGCCGGCGCATGCCGGACAGACATGCGAGGCGGGCTAGCCCTGTGCTGGGCGTCTCCCCGCACGTCTGGACACATGATCGTATGAACCCCCATATGTATATTTACATAATTTACATAAATAAAATTAAGAATATATATATATAGATAGAGAGAATCTAGATGCTAAGTCACAACAGTGAAAGCATGCAAACAAACAGCACATTTAAAAAGGGGGACACACGATAGATAAATGTAATGCATAAGGTAAATCAGCATATAAAAATACACAGAGTATGCAAGCAGGAATTATTGCTCCTTTTATTTAATTGTGGGTTGCTTAATCTATTATGAATCTTTGCCTGTGTCTCATTTATAGGTGTGTAATATAACCCTTATAGCATTAACATTAGACTTCTATTGCAGAGACAACAATATGGCAAGAAACACTGAACAATCACAATCAACGACTGCATGAAGATGTATCTCTCATGTGTTCAGAGGGATCCGGTATGAATGGTCGACAGTCATTAGGTCGACAACTATTGGTCGACATTGACATGGCCGACATGGATACACGTCGATGCGTGAAAATGGTCGACACATGAAAATGTCGACATTGATTTTTTTTTAAAACTGTTTTTGGTGTCATTTTTTCCGTAACATGACCAGGAACACCAATTAGTGTACTGCATCCCCTTGCATGGCTTGCTTCGATGGCCATGCTGCGGGCAAGGTGCCTTGCTCTGTTACTGCTGCGCTCGGCCCAAGTTACTATTCCCAATCGTAGTCCACGTGGATGGTAAAGTAGGAAAAATGTAAAAATCTGTTAAAAAAAAAAGGCCACGTCAATCTTTTCATGTGTCGACATGTCAGGTGGCAATCATTTTCATGTGTCGGCCATTTGTCCACGTCGACCATGTCATTGTCGACCAGTAGTGGTCAACCTAATGACTGTCGACCATCCAAACGGATACTGTTCAGAGGCAGCAGTGAGGAGGTGAAACTTGTAGTCAGGCAATCCTGGTTGAGGCAAAGACAAGTCCAAGTTCAGATCCAAAATGTCTGGTACACTCAGTTCAGGTAGAAAGTTGTAACAGGTGTCACAGGAATATAAAGTAAGCAGGATCGGTAACAGGTAATCCACAATTCTAAAGGGAGGGATGGCAATGCATCAGCTGAGGCACAAAAGTAATCCAAATATCACTTAGCAGTGCACTAGATGAATTCCCAAAATCTGGGAATAGGGGCCTGTCTACGGGTTCACTCAGCTGTCTTATCAGAGCTATCACATGGTCCTTTATGCTGGTTGCCTAACCGCCACATGACATGGGGCACACACAGCAAGCCTAAATTATAAAGTGGAAGTAGAGATGGGAATAGTGGAGATGGAAATAACCCGCTGTAGATGTTACGTACTGTATGAATCAAAGAGAAAACATGTTCTGATAAAAAGTTGTCAAGCACAAGCAATGATATCATACCCTCCAACATGACTCGCCCCACTAGGTACAAAATGCTCTGTTTCTGGACTTCCCTCTTAATTTATTATTGCCATCACCTGTGAAGAAACAGCTTTCTTATAATTTAACTAGTTCAACACAGGTGATGGAAATCATAAATTAAGAGGGAAGTCCAGGAACAGAGCATTTTGTACCTAGTGGGGTGGGTCATGTTGGAGGGTCTGTGATATCTCCTGACAATTCAAAAATTGTAACTGCCATTAGAATGATGAGACGGAATTAGCAACCTAACACTTTTTTTAAAAGTGTGCACATTTCTCATGTAAATGCAGCCGATGCATTAATCATTTGCTTTGTATAGTTTATGTCCCTTTTTACAGTAACAAGTTCCTGTTATATAGAAAGTTATAGTATATATAATCACCAATGCCATAATAAAGCGATAACCCCGGCGACGGTGGCAGTGCACACGCGCAGGTACTGTCCTGCGCGTGCGCGGCCACCGAATGCGTTCTGGTTGCAGTGGGTACAAACGCCTCTGCCTGATTGACAGGGAGAGGTGTTTGCGGGGTGGGGGCGGTGACGGAGCGCTGCGGAGGTGGCGCGGGGAAAACAAGGGGGAGAAATGGGGGAGGGCGGTTGCAGCTGCTGGGCAGGCCGTTCTGTGTGCTGGGCCTTCTGTATGCTGTATGCAAGGCCTGCCCAGCATGCTAAAGAACGGACTGCAGACTCTGCATTTTAGCAGAATCTGCAATCCATACTGAATAACCCCCAAAATACAAACTGCATAGTGTTATATATACCAAAAGGATTAAATAGATTTGAAATAAATATATATATATATATATATATATATATATATATACACAAGCATTGCAAGCTAATCACTCGCAGTGTCGGACTGGGGCATGTAGGGCCCACCGGGGGAATGCAGTAATAGGGGCCCATGTTTAGGGTTGTGGCCAGTCTGCAGAGGGGGTGTGGCCTGCCACTTCATTGGTTTGACTAAACATTAGAGAGTGCAACACCTGGGCCCCTTCATAAATATATACAGTAAATTCATCTGCTGCATGTATGATAATGTAATAGATTAATAACAGATTAATAATAGCAATGCACTGTAGAAAATACACCATACATAGTACAGTATAAGGTAACATATGTATAATGTATAATTCAAGTGCACAGTCTGGAACTTGATCCTTAGAGCAGGAGGTGGGGCCCCAGGCAGTGGGGCCCACCGGTGGTTTCCCCTGTACCCCTGTGGGCCAGTCCAAGCCTGCTCATAGGTGAGCTGGATTCTGCAGACAGCGGAGTTATACAGGTTTTAGTCTTGTCTTTTACTATATTCCATTGAATGCATGTAGCTCTGAGTTCCTTAGAAAGTACTCTCCCATAAAGACCTGATAATACTATATAAGGGACATAGCAAGAATAAATTTATCATCAAGAAGCCTGTTGAAAATTCAACTATTCATATATATAACAGTTAACTGCAACACTGGGGTCATTGTAGGTATGAGCAAATGTTCTACAGTTCAAAAATTTACAGCAATTAAGGAATTAAGTTTGTTTTTCTTGCAAAATGCTGTAAACCACACTTTTCCTGGCACTTAAAGCATCATATATAACCTCACCATGACTCATATATCTAACTCCTAGGTTACTGGCCTCACCCTTGTATTGTTGATCAATTAAAATAATGCTAAAAAAAAAAAAAATCACATACTCCATATTAAATCAAAACGTCTGAACTTGTCCACAGTGTGAATGTGTAGAAGGCAAGCAGAACCGATTTACCACACTTTTTTTAGTGCCAGGCAAAACCTAACTAGAGTATGTAAGCAAACACCGTAGAATGATGATTGTAAAACCCAATCCGTACGCCAGTCACTCAACCATCTGCAAAATTTCACCTTCAGGGTGGTAGCGCATAAGCCCTATGAACAACATCCAATCATATACACTGCTCAAAAAAATAAAGGGAACACTTAAACAACACAATGTAACTCCAAGTCAATGACACTTCTGTGAAATCAAACTGTCTACTTAGGAAGCAACACTGATTGACAATCAATTTCACATGCTGTTGTGCAAATGGAATAGACAACAGGTGGGAATTATAGGCAATTAGCAAGACACCCCCAATAAAGGAGTTGTTCTGCAGGTGGTGACCACAGACCACTTCTCAGCTCCTATGCTTTCTGGCTGATGTTTTGGTCACTTTTGAAAGCTGGCGGTGCTTTCACTCTAGTGGTAGCATGACGGAGTCTACAACCGACACAAGTGGCTCAGGTAGTGCAGCTCATCCAGGATGGCACATCGATGCGAGCTGTGGCAAGAAGGTTTGCTGTGTCTGTCAGCGTAGTTTCCAGAGCATGGAGGCGCTACCAGGAGACAGGCCAGTACATCAGGAGACGTGGAGGAGGCCATAGGAGGGCAACAACCAAGCAGCAGGACCGCTACCTCCGCCTTTGTGCAAGGAGGAACAGGAGGAGCACTGCCAGAGCCCTGCAAAATGACCTCCAGCAAGCCACAAATGTGCATGTGTCTACTCAAACGATCAGAAACAGACTCCATGAGGGTGGTATGAGGGCCCGACGTCCACAGGTGGGGGTTGTGCTTACAGCCCAACACCGTGCAGGACGTTTGGCATTTGCCAGAGAACACCAAGATTGGCAAATTCGGCACTGGCACCCTGTGCTCTTCACAGATGAAAGCAAGTTCTCACTGAGCACATGTGACAGACGTGACAGAGTCTGGAGACGCCAAGGAGAACGTTCTGCTGCCTGCAACATCCTCCAGCATGACCGGTTTGGCAGTGGGCCAGGAATGGTGTGGGGTGGCATTTCTTTGGGGGGCCGCGCAGCCCTCCATGTGCTCACCAGAGGTAGCCTGACTGCCATTAGGTACCGAGATGAGATCCTCAGACCCCTTGTGAGACCATATGCTGGTGCGGTTGGCCCTGGGTTCCTCCTAATGCAAGACAATGCTAGACCTCATGTGGCTGGAGTGTGTCAGCAGTTCCTGCAAGATGAAGGCATTGATGCTATGGACTGGCCCGCCCATTCCGCAGACCTGAATCCAATTGAGCACATCTGGGACATCATGTCTCGCTCCATCCACCAACGCCACGTTGCACCACAGACTGTTCAGGAGCTGGCGGATGCTTTAGTCCAGGTCTGGGAGGAAATCCCTCAGGAGACCATCCGCCACCTAATCAGGAGCATGCCCAGGCATTGTAGGGAGGTCATACAGGCACGTGGAGGCCACACACACTACTGAGCCTCATTGTGACTTGTTTTAAGGACATTACATCAAAGTTGGATCAGCCTGTAGTGTGTTTTTCCACTTTAATTTTGAGTGTGACTCCAAATCCAGACCTCCATGGGTTAATAAATTTGATTTCCATTGATAATTTTTGTGTGATTTTGTTGTCAGCACATTCAACTATGTAAAGAACAAAGTATTTAATAAGAATATTTCATTCATTCAGATCTAGGATGTGTTATTTTAGTGTTCCCTTTATTTTTTTGAGCAGTGTATTATCACATGTAAACACATGCTGCAGTAATAAAAAATTTCAATTAAGAGAAAGAAAAAAAGTAAATTTCCTTGAAAAAAAGAATAAAACATTTAAATAAACTTTTTTAAAATATATAATTATACAGTTGGTTCACAAAAATGTGTCATAAAGTACTATTATATGGTATCCATTTAAAATAATATACAGTATGCATTCTTAAAGCTAAAACTAACCACGGCAAGAAGTTGTAAATGTGTATTTTTTTTACTTGATTCCTACACCATAGCTATAAAGTAAACTAAATAATACAAAATCTGTCTTAATCAGTGCCGGTGTAAGGTTTGTAGATCATCCTAGGGAAATCTTCAGCCCCTCTCCCCAATCAACAATAGTACATACTGTATGCAAAATCACTGCATTTATCGCATTGGGGGGCCTTCAGTAGACTGGAGATGTGCACAAGAAACCTGTGTGCAGTGGAAGCAGACAAAGGCGGTCATTCCGAGTTGATCGCTCGCTAGCAACTTTTTGCAGTGCTGCCATCAGGTTAAATCTCGGCAAAACTGAGCATGCGTATGCACCGCAATGCAGAGGCACGTCAAACAGGTACAAAGAGGATCGTGCTGAGTGATGAATTTAACGAAGAATCCATTCGCACAGCCGATCGCAAGTAGATTGACAGGAAGACGGCGTGTTTGGGTGGCAACTGACCGTTTTCTGGGAGTGATAGGAAAAACACAGGCGTGTACAAGTGTTTGCAGGGTGGGTGTCTGACGTCACTTCTGGCCCCAAAAAGACTGAAGTGATCGCAGCGGCTGAGTAAGTCCAGAGCTACTCAGAAACTGCAAAAAACGTTTTCATCCCGCTCGGCTGCACACGCGTTCGCACACTTGCAAAGCGAAAATACACTCCCCTGTGGGCGGCAACTATGCGTTTGCACGGCTGCACAAAGTAGCTAGCGAGTGATCAACTCGGAATGAGGGCCTAAGTCCTATAGGAATGTGCGCGGGTGCTGGAACAAACACCATCTGAAGATGGCGATGTTTCCTGCTGTCATGCTCCTGAAAATGTAGTATTTTTGGAGCTTGGTGGATTTAGGTCCCCCATACTTCGGAAATAAAGTAAAAAAACAAGGAGTGCTTATGAATAAGTGTGCAATATAAATGGAGCGTGCGGCTGGCAATCCACAATTACTGCATCCATCCACTGTTAAACATATACACTTAAGCACCTTCAAATATAGATAAATGTACAGTGTATTATCACACACCTAGATTTTTAAAATAGATAATCACCCTCTACGGAAAGTACTAAAATGGCAAATAGTCCAGTGAAGTAGCACTTTTCACTGTAATAAATCCACAATAAGGTTCAAGTGGTATAATAACGGGTTGGGGTTGGGTGACCGGTGGTCGGGAAACCGGCGGTCAGCATACCGATGCCAGGATCCCAGCCACCAGGATGCTTGCAGGGGGGTGAGCGCAACAATGCCCCCTGCGGGCTTGGTGGCTCACTGCGCTCACCAGAGGTTCTATTCCCTCTCTATGGGTGTCGTGGACTGGACACCCATGAGTAGTAATAGCCCTGGGCCTCCTGCCAGCATCCTGGCGGGCGGGATCCCGGCGTCAATATGCTGCTCGCCAGGATCTCGACCGCTGGTCACCTGACTACATCCTATAATAACTTCCTCTTCAAATCCTGTTACAACAGATGTGTCCCCTTCCCATAAGCAGCGATAGGGGGGACCACAGAGAAAAGAACGGTAGTGCAGAGATCTTTGATAAGTAAAAAGGTTTTAATTGCACAATGAACTTACAATATGAAGACGTAAAAAGAAGCACGATAAGTTTCCCATATGGCAATCCGGAACACACAGGTCACCAGTCAGTATCCCCACCAGGTGGTCTGCCGGAAAGCAGCAAGGCAAACTTGTATATATATCCGCTCTACAGAAAGGTGGTCCCAATGTCCCACAGCTGCTAGGGAATGGTCAGGTAGAACCAAGCTTGGAACAGACCACTCAACACAAAACCATACAGATGGGTCTTCAATACCATGCCTGAATATGCCATGCGGTGCGAGACGTGAGAGTGGGAAACGCTGAGGTGTGTAGCATCTTTTTCGCTTGAATGTGCATCTAGTATACAACACGGGTTATTGCACATGAACGCGCCTTACCCGTGCTGCTGGTTGGTGTAAAGGGGCCAAGCTGGAATAATCCGGGTCGAGTGACCCGGTATTCCAACTCGGGTAGCTTGCAGGGTTGAACATGGGTTCAACCCGGTAAGCTGTGCAGTGTAAATGGAAGTCGGGTCGATGTGACCCGTTTCCCGTTTACACTGTATGGAAGGGCCGTGCTGGGAGATCATGTGATCTCCCAGCGCCGCCCCCACCGCGTCTCCAGCAACAACACCAACCCGGCAATATGCCGGGATGGTGACTGCAGATGGAAAGGGGGCTGACGCGGTCTCCCGGCTGCGACCCGCGTTTTTACATGGAAAAGGGGTATTAGTCTCAAATGTGATAAAACTACTTCACGAGACTGCATGTATTAACTTGATATGCAACACTTGTATCTATGTGGAAGTCTGATGGGTGTGGCTTTATTGATGAAATATAACTAAGAAGAAGCAAACAGATAAGAATATACAATTACAATATGAAAATGTCACACAATACAAATAACAGGATCAAGCTGTCATAAGAGAGACATGAAAACATATAGTTTCATGTTCCCAGTACAGTTTGCAAGATTGCTAGAATGCACTAATCTACTTTCAGGGAAGGATGATATCTGAGAAGGTCAAACATTGTTTAACATTCTAAAATGCTGAGGACAATTTGTTGACATGTAGTTAAATGGTTAAACACTACAAGCTCTTAACTGAGTGTTATTGTGCATGACTCATCAGCCACAATACCATCACATGTCACCAGACTTAAAGGTCAGGCTGATTAGAACGCAGGTGCATGTTGTTTACTTGGCTTTATAAAATAGTCTGCATATGCTCAATCTTGTCACTGTGCTATTGGAGCATTACAGTGCTGTATGGCTGTACAGTACATAGCTGTGGAGAGATTTATACCTTATCAGATTGATGCTGTGTTTCAATCTGTTATCTGGTATCCTGTTATCGTCAATAAAACCTACTCTAGTTTGTTGTCCACATGTGGACTATGGGGGTAATTCCAAGTTGATTGCAGCAGGAAATTTTTTAGCAGTTGGGCAAAACCATGTGCACTGCAGGGGGGCAGATATAACATTTGCAGAGAGAGTTAGATTTGGGTGGGTTATTTTGTTTCTGTGCAGGGTAAATACTGGCTACTTTATTTTTACACTGCAATTTAGATTGCAGATTTAACTCGCCACACCCAAATCTATCTCTCTCTGCACATGTTATATCTGCCCCCCCTGCAGTGCACATTGGCCCTCATTCCGAGTTGTTCGCTCGCTAGCCGCTTTTCGCAGCAGTGCACACGCTAAGCCGCCGCCCTCTGGGAGTGTATCTTAGCTTAGCAGAAGTGCGAACAAAGTATTCGCAATATAGCGAAAAGATTTGTCTTTGCAGTTACTGAGTAGCTCGAGACTTACTCCTCCAGTGCGATCAGTTCAGTGCTTGTCGTTCCTGGTTTGACGTCACAAACACACCCAGCGTTCACCCAGACACTCCCCCGTTTCTCCAGCCACTCCTGCGTTTTTCCCAGAAACGGCAGCGTTTTTTCGCACACACCCATAAAACGGCCAGTTTCCGCCCAGAAACACCCACTTCCTGTCAATCTCACTCCGATCACCAGAACGAAGAAATTTCCTCGTTAAGCCGTGAGTAAAATACTAAACTTCTTAGCATTTTTACTTGGCACAGCTGCAGTGCGAAGATTGCGCATGCGCAGTTTGCGGAAAATCGCTGCGATGCGAAGAAAATGAACGAGCGAACAACTCGGAATGAGGGCCATGGTTTTGCCCAATTGCTAACAAACTTGCTGCTGCAATCAACTCAGAATTACCCCCTAACCTCCTTGCTCACATCCGCTACGCACCTACCAATTTGTAGTTATCTGTCAGTACAATCACCAGATGAAGCTTACAAACGGTAGCACACACAACCAGAAATAAACAATGCTGAAAGCATTTTTCTTCTTATATATATGGATAACAACATGCAAATCCTTAGGTTTCAAGGTCGTGATAAACTTTTTCTTCCACCTGTCAGAGAAGATCACTCACCACGAAAATGCATGCAAATACAAAAACAGGACCAAGCGCTCCTTAATCTGGTTGATAATAACGTATTTTCCAAAAATCGCTCCAAATGTTCTTTATGATAGTTCCTTATAGAGGCAGGTTACACACCTAAAAGATATCTGTTCAATCTGTCTGGTGGGAACAGGTTACACACCTAAAAGATATCTGTTCAATCTGTCTGGTGGGAACAAAAATCTGGAAATGTATGAGTGCAAATGACAATCAACCATTTCCTCCCAAACACTGGAAAACAGACAATGATCATTCAGACAATTGATTAAATCCAATAGCAAATTTATCCGAACAATTGTTTTTTGCCCGTTTTCCAGTATTTGGGAGCAAATGGTTGATTGTCATTTGTTCTCATACATTTCTAGATTTCTCTTACGTCCTAGAGGATGCTGGGGACTCCGTAAGGACCATGGGGTATAGACGGCTCTGCAGGAGACATGGGCACGGTAAAGCTTTAGAATGGGTGTGCACTGGCTCCTCCCTCTATGCCCCTCCTCCAGACCTCAGTTAGTTCCTGTGCCCAGTGGAGACTGGATGCACTGCAGGGGAGCTCTCCTGAGATTCTCTGAAAAAGCTTTTGTTAGGTTTTTTATTTTCAGGGAGCACTGCTGGCAACAGGCTCCCTGCTTCGTGGGACTGAGGGGAGAGAAGCAGACCTACTTAAATGATAGGCTCTGCTTCTTAGGCTACTGGACACCATTAGCTCCAGAGGGAGTCGGAACACAGGTCTCACCCTGGGGTTCGTCCCAGAGCCGCGCCGCCGTCCTACTCACAGAGCTGGAAGATAGAAGCCGGGTGAGTATAAGAAGCAAGAAGACTTCAAAGGCAGCAGAAGACTTCAGATCTTCATGAGGTAACGCGCAGTGGTAACGCTGCGCGCCATTGCTCCCAGCTCTCACACACACAGGCACCATAGTAAGGGTGCAGGGCGCAGCGGGGGTGCCCTGGGCAGCATTAATTTACCTCACAAAACACTGGCTAATTTTGTATATAACCTATAAAAGATATATATTACCGGATTCCCCCGCCAGTATAAAGAATTAGAGCGGGAACGAAGCCCGCCGTCGGGGGGCGGAGCTTGTTTCCTCCAGCACTAACCAGCACCATATTTTCTCCTCAGCATGCAGAGAAGCGGCCCCAACTCTCCCCTGCTGTTAGTTAAAACAGAGGGACAAAACGAGGGGGGGGGGGACAATTATTTCTGACAGACTGTTTTTTTTTCTCTCAGTATACAAGGGCGCTGGGTGTGTGCTGGCATACTCTCTCTCTGTCTCTCCTAAGGACCTTAGGGTCGGTCAGTCCCCATAATATTAGGTATCCCTGTGTGTGTGGGGATGTCAGTACGTCTGTGTTGACATGTCTGAGGTGAAAAGCTCATCTAGGGAGGAGGCAGAGCAGATGATTGTGGTGTCTCCGTCGGCGCCGACACCTGAGTGGATGATTATGTGGAATGTTTTAAATTGCAAATGTGACTTTATTACAAAGTTTGGACAAAGCTTAGTCCAAGGAATAAAGCAGGGAGTCAATCCATAGCTTTTACTGTGTCACAGGGCCCTTCGGGGTCGCAGAAACGTCCCTTTTCACAGGTAATAGACACCCATACCGACACGGATTCTGACTCCAGTGTCGAAGGTGATGATGCTAAGTGGCACCAAAGGGTGGCCAAGTGTATTCCATATATGATTGTACCAATTAAAGATGTATTGCATATCACTGAGGACCTTCTCTGTCTCTGACACAAAGGTCGGCATGTTTTAGGGAAAGAATTCTGAGGCAAATTTTCCCCATCTCGCGAGCTGATCGCCCTTTTTGAAAAGCTTGGGAAACTCCAGATAAGAAACTGTAGATTCCCAAGAAAATATTATGGCGTAACCTTTCCTCTCCCAGGACAAGTTACGGTGGGAATCCTCACCCACGGTGGACAAGGCATTACACGCTTGTCGAAAAAGGGTGGCG
This sequence comes from Pseudophryne corroboree, assembly GCF_028390025.1. Taxonomy (NCBI): domain Eukaryota; kingdom Metazoa; phylum Chordata; class Amphibia; order Anura; family Myobatrachidae; genus Pseudophryne; species Pseudophryne corroboree. The sequence continues at coordinate 344,833,899 of NC_086453.1, forward strand.
CTACCATCCCCTGATACGGCAGCCCTTAAGAGTCCTGCTGATCGCAGACAGGAAACTACCTATAGAATCAATTTATACATACGGGTGCCTTACTAAGGCCGGCAGTAGCGTCGGCAGGGGTGGGTAGCGCAGTGGCAGCGTGGGCAGATAACTTATCATCTGACATTGATACACTAGATAAAGATAACCTTTCTGGTGACTTTGGGTCACATTAAAGACGCAGCATAATATATGAGAGAAGCTGCGAGTGATATTGGGCTGTTGGGTGCAAGAGCCAATACCATGGAGATTTCTGTTCGACGGTCCCTGTGGACCCGCCAAGGGACAGGTGATGCCGATTCAAAAAGACATATAGAGACTTGGCCTTACAAAGGTGAAGTTTTATTCGGGGAGGGCCTCACGGATCTAGTTAAGTGACCGCGGGTAAATCTACTTTTGCCTTTTGTTCCCCCACAGGAAAAGAAAACTCGGCAATATCGGATGCAGTCCCTTCGGTAGCATAAGTTCAGGTTGGGGCGGGGCTCTTCCTTCCTCACCAGAGGTGGAGGTAGAGGGAAAAGAACACCAGTTACGGCTATTTCCCAGGTACAAGAGTCCACCCCGTCCTCTACAGAAACCATTACAAGGCGCAGGGACTCCGCTGAGGGAGTCCGCGCCGGTGGGGGCACGTCTTCGACGCTTCAGACAAGTCTGCGTTCAGTCGGACTTGGATCCTTGGACGGTAGAAATTGTATTCCAAGGATGCAAATTAGAATTCGAAAAGGTGCCTCCTCACCGATTTTTCAAATCGGTAGTGCCAGTTTCCTCCTCAGAGAGGGAAACAGTGGCAGATGCCATACAGAAACTGTATCATCAGCAAGTGATTATCAAGGTTCCCCTTCTACAGGGGAAGGGGTTTTTATTCAAGCCTTTTTTTGTGGTCCCAAAACCGGTTGGCTCGGTCAGGACCATTCTGAATCTAAAATCCCTGAACCTAGATCTTAAAAGGTTCAAATTCGAGATGGAATCTCTCCGAGCAGTGATCTCCAGCCTGGAAGGGGAGGTTTTTTAGGGTGTCACTAGACATAAAGGATGCATACCTTCATGTCCCCATTTATCCTCCTCATCAGGCGTACCTGAGATTCGCTGTACAGGATTGTTATTCCCACGTCCGACAAGTTAATGGCGGACATGATGGTGCTCCTGCGCAAGCAAGACGTCACATTTATCCCATACTTGGACAATCTCCTGGTGAAGGCGAGTTCAAGGGAAAAATTGTTACAAAGAGTATCTCTCTTCCTGAGAATACTACCACAACACGGCGGGATCCTAAATCTACCAACGTCACAGTTGGTTCCAACTCGACTGCCGTTTTTAGACATAATTCTGGACACAGAAAAACAAAAGGTCTTTCCCCCAGAGGAAAAAGTCCAAGTACTCCAGAACATAATCAGAGACAAGATGAGTGTCAGTTCATCAATGCACAAATGTATTAGGAAAGATGATGGCGGCCTACGAGGCCATTCCACACAGACATTTAGTGGGACCTACTGGACAAGTGGTCAGGGTCCCATCTGCAAATACATCACAAGATAAGCCTGTCCCCCAGGGCCAGGGTGTCTTTCCTGTGGTGGCTCCAGAGTGCTCACCTTCTAGAGGGTCGCAGATTTGGCATTCAAGATTGAGTTCTTGTGACCATGGACGCGTGCCTCCGAGGATGGGGAGCAGTCACACAGGGAAACAATGTTCAGAAAATATGCTCAGGCCAAGAGGCTTACCTACACATCAATGTGCTGAAGTTGAGGGCCATTTGCAACAGCCTCAAACAAGCGGAGAATTTTCTTCGAAACCTGCCTGTTCTAATCCAGTCAGACGTCATGGCAGTGACGCAGATGAACCGCCAGGGCGGGACAAAAAGCAGAGCAGAAATGGCAAAAGCCACCAGGATTCGTTGCTGGGCGGAAAATCATGTAAGCGCTCTGTCAGAGGTCTTCATTACAGAGGACACGATCTCCATCTAGGAGAGTGGGGACTTCACCAGGAAGTTTTTACAGTGGTGACAAGTCGTTGAGGACTTCCTCATATTATAGACATGAGGGCATCACGCCTCAACAGGAAGATTCGGACGTATTGTTCCAGGTCGAGGGACTCTCAGACAGCGGTGGTGGACGCCCTGGTGACACCGTGGGTGTTCAGTCAGTCTATGTACTCCCTCCACTTCCTCTCATCTCAAAAAAGATTGAGAATCATAAGACGAACAAGAGAACAGACGATACTCATTGTTCCAGATTGGCCTTGAAGGGCCGGGTATACAGATCTTCAGGGACTGCTCTCAGAAGATCCGTGGCCCCTTCCTCTCGGGGAGAACCTATTATTACAGGGGCCGTACGTGTTCCAAAACTTACCGCGGTTACGTTTGACGGCATGGCGGTTGAACACCAAATCCTAGCTAAAAAGGATATTCCAGAGGAGGTCATTCCTACTCTTATTAAAGCTAGAAAAGTGGTTAGGGCGAAACACTATCCCCGTATCTGGAGAAAATATGTGTCTTGGTGTGAAGCCAAGGATGTTCCTACTGAGGATTTCCAACTAGAACGTTTTCTCCATTTTCTACAGACAGGAGTGGATATGGGCCTAAAGTTAGGCTCAATTAAGGTGCAGTTTTCTGCCTTATCCATATTCTTTCAGAAGGTATTGACTTCTCTCACAGAAGTCCAGACTTTGGTAAAAAGAGCGTTACACATCCAACCTCTTTTTGTGCCCCAGTGGCACCATGGGACCTTAACGTGGTGTTAAGATTCCTTAAGTATCACTGATTTGAACCGCTTCAAACAGTTGAATTGAAGTTTTCTCATTTGGAAAGTGGTCATGTTATTGGCCTTGACATCTGCGAGGCGGGTGTCAGAATTGGCGGCCTTGTCTCACAAGAGCCCCTATCTGATTTTACATGCGGATCAAGTAGAGTGGAGGACTCGTCCTCAGGGTCTGCCTAAAGTGGTTTCGTTATGTGAACCAAACCATTGTGGTGCCTGTGGCTACGGGTGACTAGGAGAATTCCAGGCCCCTTGTGGTAGTCAGGGCCTTAAAGTTTTATTTAGCCAGAACGTCTACGGTTAGGAAACAGAAACACTGTTTGTCCTGTATGCAGCCAACAAGGTTGGTGCTCCTGCTTCTAAGCAGACTATTACTAGCTGGATCGTTAACAAGGTTCAGCAGGTTCATTTTACGGCTGATTTGCCGGTACCAACTTCAGTAAAGGCCCATTCCACTTGGAAGGTGGGCTCTTCTTGGGCGGATGCCCGAGGCGTCATTACAGTTTTGTCGAGCAGCTACTTGGTCGGGTTCAAACACTTTTGCAAAGTTCTATAAGTTTGATACCCTGGCTGATGAGGACCTCGTGTTTGCTCAGTCGGTGCTGCAGAGTCATCCGCACTCTCCCGCCCGTTCTGGAGCTTTGGTATAAACCCCATGGTCCTTACGGAGTCCCCAGCATCCTCTAAGACGTAGGAGAAAATAAGATTTTAAACCTACCGGTAAATCTTTTTCTCCTAGTCCGTAGAGGATGTTGGGCGCCCGTCCCAGTGCGGAAACATTCTGCAAGACTGGTATATAGTTATTGCATACTTAAGGGTTAAGTTACAGCTGAGATCAGCCTATGGCTGATGCTGTTTTATTCATACTGTTAACTGGTTATTGTATACCACGTTGTATGGTGTGTATGGTGTGGGCTGGTGTGTATCTCGCCCTTAGATACCAAAATCCTTTTCCTCGTACTGTCAGTCTCCTCTGAGCACAGTCCTAACTGAGGTCTGGAGGAGGGGCATAGAGGGAGGAGCCAGTGCACACCCATTCTAAAGCTTTACAGTTTTCCATGTCTCCTGCGGAGCCGTCTATACCGCATGGTCCTTACGGAGTCCCCAGCATCCTCTACGGACTAGGAGAAAAAGATTTACCGGTAGGTTTAAAATCTTATTTTTTGTTCCCACCAGACAGATTGGACAGATATCTTTTAGGTGTTTATCCTACCTAAAATCATCTCCACAAAATACATGTAGTATGGTCACTAAGATATCTCTCCACACCAGTGGTATTGGTATTTGCACAGATATTCACTTCCTTGGCTGCTCCAATGAAGTAAGTTCCTCTGTCAGAGTGAATACATCTTTCAGGGCTTAATGATGCTTGAAGTTTCAGGAGATTCTTAAAGATCTACCTGACCTGTGAACGGCTCTGATGGCCATACAAGTAAATGCAGCTGCCCAGTGCTTACTGTTTGCATGGGTTTCTGTAACGTGTTGGGTGTTCACAGACCAGGGAACAAATACATCAAGCACAAAATTGGTAAATGAACGATCTATACTATGGTGGCTGGGAGATTGACCCTTTCAGTGTTTGAGGTACACCATGAAGTCTGTAGCAAGTGATACCTTTGAAGATCGGTTTGCTTACACATCCCTTTTTCTCCAATTTTTCAGAACCCAGCGTTCATAAAGTTCCTTCAGTAAATGGTCATCCATGTTGTTGGACTTGATGGAGATAGTGATGCCCAATCAAAGAAGGACAATGGTGCCGGCCTTTACAGTCATAAGCATTTCCAGATGTGCAGCTTTTAAAAGAGGGCGTAATATCAGTAAGCCAGGTAATAGCTCTAACATGTTACCTCCAAATTGTTACCTCCAAATTGTGGTTAATTAGATTTAAATTGACTATAGGTTTCTATAGGGGCTGTTTTTGCAGTAAAAAATGGGGGATCGCAGCAGATATCTCCAATATCTGCTGAGGTACCCTATAGATACATTCAAGGGATACATAATATTTGTGGGTACCACCCAAAATAGGGGTTTTTGGGAGATGTCCTAACAAAATGTAATTTAGAAACAGGCCCCATAGTGTGCTCATACACTACTAATTACCGGCCCGTCAAAATGACGGAACAACATAACAGTAATGTCAGCGATTGCGGTGGCTAAGCGGGACATGGAGTAGCAGTTGCTCCTGAATGCTCTCCGTCCCAAAGATCTTGTATAAATGCTTTACAGTGCCTCCCCGAGCCGCTAAACTGTGAAGAAGCTGGGGGAAAACGTTGACAAAAGAAGGCCTGTATCTCCTTGCAGCGTGTGGATGAGCAGTGGTGTGGACGCGGATGGACGAGCAGTGAGAGACTGGTAGAGTCGAGCCGCGGCGTGTGCGGCACTGGTGGCCTCAATTCCGGCGTGCAGCTTGGCACGGCTCGCAGAACAGGGCTGTGCATTGCATCTCTCCTCCTGCTGCGGCTGCTGGTGACCTGAGAAGCTGATGGATCTGCGGCTCCCGTCCTTGTACGTCTCCGACTGCTGGTAAAGTGTGGCTGGAGATACCCCCCTGCTGCCGCTTTATATGCTCTGAGAAGCAGCTGAGTTAGCTCCACCCGGCCGATATTACTGGGGCTCTGGGAAACGGCTGAAGCCACCTCTCCCCCCGTTGCTGCTGCAGGTGTTTCTGGAGGCTGCAGGTCTCGCGGCCTCAGCGTTGAGTGCCTTTGATTGCTAATCGGCTGGGATGACCCCTGTGGATGTGAGAGACTGCAGGGTAGCAGTAGACAACCAGCTGGATTGGAGCAGAGAGCTGGATGCTGTGGTGCCCCGGGGGTGGCTCTTAGATATATGTGTATATATATATATATATATATATATATATGTAGTTTTTGTTATTTTGTTAGGCTGCAGTGCCGTTTGTTACACTCAGTCCTATCTCACTTAGGCTACAGTACGGCTAAAGGAAGTTTCGCCTATGTGATATGTGTCTGTAAAATTAAATATCAAGTGCGGCTGATTAGGGCACAAAGAACATTCTGCGCTGGTTTAATTATAATAACTGCTTTTCCATCATAAATACCAATGGGGAAACATCATTAGAGATGAGCGCCTGAAATTTTTCGGGTTTTGGTTTTGGGTTCGGTTCCGCGGCCGTGTTTTGGGTTCGACCGCGTTTTGGCAAAACCTCACCGAATTTTTTTTGTCGGATTCGGGTGTGTTTTGGATTCGGGTGTTTTTTTAAAAAAACACTAAAAAACAGCTTAAATCATAGAATTTGGGGGTCATTTTGATCCCATATTATTATTAACCTCAAAAACCATAATTTCCACTCATTTTCAGTCTATTCTGAATACCTCACACCTCACAATATTATTTTTAGTCCTAAAATTTGCACCAAGGTCGCTGGATGACTAAGCTAAGCGACACTAGTGGCCGACACAAACACCTGGCCCATCTAGGAGTGGCACTGCAGTGTCACGCAGGATGTCCCTTCCAAAAAACCCTCCCCAATCAGCACATGACGCAAAGAAAAAAAGAGGCGCAATGAGGTAGCTGACTGTGTGAGTAAGATAAGCGACCCTAGTGGCCGACACAAACACCGGGCCCATTTAGGAGTGGCACTGCAGTGTCACGCAGGATGTCCCTTCCAAAAAACCCTCCCCAATCAGCACATGACGCAAAGAAAAAAAGAGGCGCAATGAGGTAGCTGACTGTGTGAGTAGGATTAGCGACCCTAGTGGCCGACACAAACACCGGGCCCATTTAGGAGTGGCACTGCAGTGTCACGCAGGATGTCCCTTCCAAAAAACCCTCCCCAATCAGCACATGACGCAAAGAAAAAAAGAGGCGCAATGAGGTAGCTGACTGTGTGAGTAAGATTAGCGACCCTAGTGGCCGACACAAACACCGGGCCCATTTAGGAGTGGCACTGCAGTGTCACGCAGGATGTCCCTTCCAAAAAACCCTCCCCAATCAGCACATGACGCAAAGAAAAAAAGAGGCGCAATGAGGTAGCTGACTGTGTGAGTAAGATTAGCGACCCTAGTGGCCGACACAAACTCCGGGCCCATTTAGGAGTGGCACTGCAGTGTCACGCAGGATGTCCCTTCCAAAAAACCCTCCCCAATCAGCACATGACGCAAAGAAAAAAAGAGGCGCAATGAGGTAACTGACTGTGTGAGTAAGATTAGCGACCCTAGTGGCCGACACAAACACCGGGCCCATTTAGGAGTGGCACTGCAGTGTCACGCAGGATGTCCCTTCCAAAAAACCCTCCCCAAACAGCACATGACGCAAAGAAAAATAAAAGAAAAAAGAGGTGCAAGATGGAATTGTCCTTGGGCCCTCCCACCCACCCTTATGTTGTATAAACAAAACAGGACATGCACACTTTAACCAACCCATCATTTCAGTGACAGGGTCTGCCACACGACTGTGACTGATATGACGGGTTGGTTTGGACCCCCCCCAAAAAAGAAGCAATTAATCTCTCCTTGCACAAACTGGCTCTACAGAGGCAAGATGTCCACCTCATCATCACCCTCCGATATATCACCGTGTACATCCCCCTCCTCACAGATTATCAATTCGTCCCCACTGGAATCCACCATCTCAGCTCCCTGTGTACTTTGTGGAGGCAATTGCTGCTGGTCAATGTCTCCGCGGAGGAATTGATTATAATTCATTTTAATGAACATCATCTTCTCCACATTTTCTGGATGTAACCTCGTACGCCGATTGCTGACAAGGTGAGCGGCGGCACTAAACACTCTTTCGGTGTACACACTTGTGGGAGGGCAACTTAGGTAGAATAAAGCCAGTTTGTGCAATGGCCTCCAAATTGCCTCTTTTTCCTGCCAGTATAAGTATGGACTGTGTGACGTGCCTACTTGGATGCGGTCACTCATATAATCCTCCACCATTCTTTCAATGGTGAGAGAATCATATGCAGTGACAGTAGACGACATGTCCGTAATCGTTGTCAGGTCCTTCAGTCCGGACCAGATGTCAGCATCAGCAGTCGCTCCAGACTGCCCTGCAGCACCGCCAGCGGGTGGGCTCGGAATTCTGAGCCTTTTCCTCGCATCCCCAGTTGCGGGAGAATGTGAAGGAGGAGATGTTGACAGGTCGCGTTCTGCTTGACTTGACAATTTTCTCACCAGCAGGTCTTTCAACCCCAGCAGACTTGTGTCTGCCGGAAAGAGAGATCCAAGGTAGGCTTTAAATCTAGGATCGAGCACGGTGGCCAAAATGTAGTGCTCTGATTTCAACAGATTGACCACCCGTGAATCCTTGTTAAGCGAATTAAGGGCTCCATCCACAAGTCCCACATGCCTAGCGGAATCGCTCCGTGTTAGCTCCTCCTTCAATGTCTCCAGCTTCTTCTGCAAAAGCCTGATGAGGGGAATGACCTGACTCAGGCTGGCAGTGTCTGAACTGACTTCACGTGTGGCAAGTTCAAAGGGCATCAGAACCTTGCACAACGTTGAAATCATGCTCCACTGCGCTTGAGACAGGTGCATTCCACCTCCTATATCGTGCTCAATTGTATAGGCTTGAATGGCCTTTTGCTGCTCCTCCAACCTCTGAAGCATATAGAGGGTTGAATTCCACCTCGTTACCACTTCTTGCTTCAGATGATGGCAGGGCAGGTTCAGTAGTTTTTGGTGGTGCTCCAGTCTTCTGTACGTGGTGCCTGTACGCCGAAAGTGTCCCGCAATTTTTCTGGCCACCGACAGCATCTCTTGCACGCCCCTGTCGTTTTTTAAATAATTCTGCACCACCAAATTCAAGGTATGTGCAAAACATGGGACGTGCTGGAATTTGCCCATATTTAATGCACACACAATATTGCTGGCGTTGTCCGATGCCACAAATCCACAGGAGAGTCCAATTGGGGTAAGCCATTCCGCGATGATCTTCCTCAGTTGCCGTAAGAGGTTTTCAGCTGTGTGCGTATTCTGGAAACCGGTGATACAAAGCGTAGCCTGCCTAGGAAAGAGTTGGCGTTTGCGAGATGCTGCTACTGGTGCCGCCGCTGCTGTTCTTGCGGCGGGAGTCCATACATCTACCCAGTGGGCTGTCACAGTCATATAGTCCTGACCCTGCCCTGCTCCACTTGTCCACATGTCCGTGGTTAAGTGGACATTGGGTACAACTGCATTTTTTAGGACACTGGTGAGTCTTTTTCTGACGTCCGTGTACATTCTCGGTATCGCCTGCCTAGAGAAGTGGAACCTAGATGGTATTTGGTAACGGGGGCACACTGCCTCAATAAATTGTCTAGTTCCCTGTGAACTAACGGCGGATACCGGACGCACGTCTAACACCAACATAGTTGTCAAGGCCTCAGTTATCCGCTTTGCAGCAGGATGACTGCTGTGATATTTCATCTTCCTCGCAAAGGACTGTTGAACAGTCAATTGCTTACTGGAAGTAGTACAAGTGGGCTTACGACTTCCCCTCTGGGATGACCATCGACTCCCAGCAGCAACAACAGCAGCGCCAGCAGCAGTAGGCGTTACACGCAAGGATGCATCGGAGGAATCCCAGGCAGGAGAGGACTCGTCAGAATTGCCAGTGACATTGCCTGCCGGACTATTGGCATTCCTGGGGAAGGAGGAAATTGACACTGAGGGAGTTGGTGGGGTGGTTTGCGTGAGCTTGGTTACAAGAGGAAGGGATTTACTGGTCAGTGGACTGCTTCCGCTGTCACCCAAAGTTTTTGAACTTGTCACTGACTTATTATGAATGCGCTGCAGGTGACGTATAAGGGAGGATGTTCCGAGGTGGTTAACGTCCTTACCCCTACTTATTACAGCTTGACAAAGGGAACACACGGCTTGACACCTGTTGTCCGCATTTCTGTTGAAATAGTTCCACACTGAAGAGCTGATTTTTTTGGTATTTTCACCAGGCATGTCAACGGCCATATTCCTCCCACGGACAACAGGTGTCTCCCCGGGTGCCTGACTTAAACAAACCACCTCACCATCAGAATCCTCCTGGTCAATTTCCTCCCCAGCGCCAGCAACACCCATATCCTCCTCATCCTGGTGTACTTCAACACTGACATCTTCAATCTGACTATCAGGAACTGGACTGCGGGTGCTCCTTCCAGCACTTGCAGGGGGCGTGCAAATGGTGGAAGGCGCATGCTCTTCACGTCCAGTGTTGGGAAGGTCAGGCATCGCAACCGACACAATTGGACTCTCCTTGTGGATTTGGGATTTCGAAGAACGCACAGTTCTTTGCGGTGCTACTGCTTTTGCCAGCTTGAGTCTTTTCATTTTTCTAGCGAGAGGCTGAGTGCCTCCATCCTCATGTGAAGCTGAACCACTAGCCATGAACATAGGCCAGGGCCTCAGCCGTTCCTTGCCACTCCGTGTGGTAAATGGCATATTGGCAAGTTTACGCTTCTCCTCCGACAATTTTATTTTAGGTTTTGGAGTCCTTTTTTTACTGATATTTGGTGTTTTGGATTTGACATGCTCTGTACTATGACATTGGGCATCGGCCTTGGCAGACGACGTTGCTGGCATTTCATCGTCTCAGCCATGACTAGTGGCAGCAGCTTCAGCACGAGGTGGAAGTGGATCTTGATCTTTCCCTAATTTTGGAACCTCAACATTTTTGTTCTCCATATTTTAATAGGCACAACTAAAAGGCACCTCAGGTAAACAATGGAGATGGATGGATACTAGTATACAATTATGGACGGACTGCCGAGTGCCGACACAGAGGTAGCTACAGCCGTGAACTACCGTACTGTGTCTGCTGCTAATATAGACTGGTTGATAAAGAGATGTCGTAGTATGTATGTATGAAGAAGAAAGAAAAAAAAACCACGGTTAGGTGGTATACAATTATGGACGGACTGCCGAGTGCCGACACAGAGGTAGCCACAGCCGTGAACTACCGTACTGTACTGTGTCTGCTGCTAATATAGACTGGTTGATAAAGAGATGTAGTAGTATGTATGTATGAAGAAGAAAGAAAAAAAAACCACGGGTAGGTGGTATACAATTATGGACGGACTGCTGAGTGCCGACACAGAGGTAGCCACAGCCGTGAACTACCGTACTGTACTGTGTCTGCTGCTAATATAGACTGGTTGATAAAGAGATGTAGTAGTATGTATGTATAAAGAAGAAAGAAAAAAAAACCACGGGTAGGTGGTATACAATTATGGACGGACTGCCGAGTGCCGACACAGAGGTAGCCACAGCCGTGAACTACCGTACTGTACTGTGTCTGCTGCTAATATAGACTGGTTGATAAAGAGATGTCGTAGTATGTATGTATGAAGAAGAAAGAAAAAAAAAACACGGTTAGGTGGTATACAATTATGGACGGACTGCCGAGTGCCGACACAGAGGTAGCCACAGCCGTGAACTACCGTACTGTACTGTGTCTGCTGCTAATATAGACTGGTTGATAAAGAGATGTCGTAGTATGTATGTATAAAGAAGAAAGAAAAAAAAACCACGGTTAGGTGGTATACAATTATGGACGGACTGCCGAGTGCCGACACAGAGGTAGCCACAGCCGTGAACTACCGTACTGTACTGTGTCTGCTGCTAATATAGACTGGTTGATAAAGAGATGTCGTAGTATGTATGTATGAAGAAGAAAGAAAAAAAAACCACGGTTAGGTGGTATACAATTATGGACGGACTGCCGAGTGCCGACACAGAGGTAGCCACAGCCGTGAACTACCGTACTGTACTGTGTCTGCTGCTAATATAGACTGGTTGATAAAGAGATGTCGTAGTAGTATGTATGTATAAAGAAGAAAAAAAAACCACGGTTAGGTGGTATACAATTATGGACGGACTGCCTGCCGAGTGCAGACACAGAGGTAGCCACAGCCGTGAACTACCGTACTGTGTCTGCTGCGACTGGATGATAAATGATATAAAAAATATATATATATCACTACTGCAGCCGGACAGGTATATATATTATATAATGACGGACCTGCTGGACACTGTCTGTCAGCAGAATGAGTTTTTTATAGAATAAAAAAAAAACACCACACAAGTGAAGTCACATGACGAGTGTTTAACTTTTTCAGGCAATCACAATATAGTATACTACTAACTATACTGGTGGTCAGTGTGGTCAGGTCACTGGTCAGTCACACTGGCAGTGGCTCTCCTGCAGCAAAAGTGTGCACTGTTTAATTTTAATATAATATGTACTCCTGGCTCCTGCTATAACCTATAACTGGCACTGCAGTGCTCCCCAGTCTCCTCCACAATTATAAGCTGTGTGAGCTGAGCACAGTCAGATATATAATATATACATAGATCACAGGTTCTCAAACTCGGTCCTCAGGACCCCATACAGTGCATGTTTTGCAGGTCTCCTCACAAAATCACAAGTGAAATAATTAGCTCCACCTGCGGACCTTTTAACAAGTGTCAGTGAGTAATTAATACACCTCTGCACCTGCTGGGTTACCTGCAAAACATGCACTGTGTGGGGTCCTGAGGACCGAGTTTGAGAACCCCTGACATAGATGATGCAGCACACTGGGCTGAGCAGTGCACACAGATATGGTATGTGACTGTCTTGTACTCCTGGCTCCTGCTATAACCTATAACTGGCACTGCAGTGCTCCCCAGTCTCCCCCACAATTATAAGCTGTGTGAGCTGAGCACAGTCAGATATATAATATATACATAGATGATGCAGGCATGCAGCACACTGGGCTGAGCAGTGCACACAGATATGGTATGTGACTGAGTCACTGTGTGTACCGTTTTTTTCAGGCAGAGAACGGATATATTAAACAAAACAACTGCACTGCTGGTGGTCACTGTGGTCAGTCACTAAACTCTGCACTCTCTTCTACAGTATCAGCCTCAGGTCAATCTCTCTCTCTCTCTCCTAATCTAAATGGAGAGGACGCCAGCCACGTCCTCTCCCTATCAATCTCAATGCACGTGTGAAAATGGCGGCGACGTGCGGCTCCTTATATAGAATCCGAGTCTCGCGAGAATCCGACAGCGTCATGATGACGTTCGGGCGCGCTCGGGTTAACCGAGCAAGGCGGGAAGATCCGAGTCGCTCGGACCCGTGAAAAAAAACATGAAGTTCGTGCGGGTTCGGATTCAGAGAAACCGAACCCGCTCATCTCTAAACATCATAATACCTCAACAGCTGCCAAATTGGCCCGGTATGCACAAACCCCAAACAGTTAACCAGCAAAGTCAGATAGAGATGAGGAGTCTCCTCCAACGACACCTCCTGGTTCATCATCTCCACAGATGCTGCTTTGCAGAGGGTGTTGGAGGACCTGGCGGCTAGCGAGACTCGGCTCTCTGATAAAATAGACCAAATTCAATGTCAGGGATGGCAGCTGTGCGCACCCGAACAAAGCAACCCTTGAATTGCTCCATCAGACGCCATCTAGTGGCCGCCGGTGTGCAAAACACTTGACTTCCCCCTGTAGAGGTGAGGAGCAGTGTTAGCCTTTTATTATATAGGATAACAGGAAGTTACAACAGATCATTCATAAATCACTTTCTTGAATGACTGATCATATGACCCAAGAGACAACACACATGTAATTCTTTGTATTCAAAATAACTGTAGTTTAACCTGTGTTATTCAAGGTGCAAGGTGATCCACAACAACAAAGGATAAAACCTTTCTAAGTGGAGGATTACTGGGTTTTCTCTCAGCTCCAATACAAAACAAATACAGGCATCTTTCCAAATACATACCAAACAAACACAGATGTGGAAGGAAAGATGATCTAAAGAAATGCAAGACATAAACAGCAGCCAAAGGGGTTAATTCATCTTTCCATTAATGGTTTAACAATATATCGATTGTACTTATTTCATATTTTCCCTATCATCCAATCTTATTTGACCTGTTAATTCAATTTAAAGTGGCAATCCCATGAAAGGCCTTTTACTTTACTCTGATTTGGGTCCTCAGACCAATGTTTAAGGCTTCACTGGCTTCTGCATGTTCAAGACTCAACTGCACCACACAAAATAACATAGACAAGCCAAACTGCACCACACAAAATAACATACACAAGCCAAGATAAACACACAGTACAAACAGTAGTTTAACCATACCCCCCAACTGTCCCCATTTTAGGGCACTGTCCAACAGCGAGGCAGTTGGTAGTAGAACCCCTGTCACCTCTGCGTAGCTACAAATGTTAAAACAAAAAAAAATCTTATTGATGTAAATGAAACAAGGGTTCTTAATGTTATATATATATATATATATATATATATATATATACCTTGGAGAGGGCGGCACTCAAAGACTTGATAAGCAGATGTGAATAGAAAAACCCCGCAGGGCAACCTTTATTGTGACGTTTCGGGGACTAGCCCCTTCCCGAAACGTCACACAATAAAGGTTGCCCTGCGGGGTTTTTCTATTCACATCTGCTTATCAAGTCTTTGAGTGCCGCCCTCTCCAAGGTATTATATGCTGTCCAGAGGCTTCAGGCCCTGAAGGGAAGGCACCAGAGCAGGATTTTGCGTCAGTCCGGAGTGCCGGGGTCCCAGTGTTTTGTATATATATATATATATATATATATATATATATTCATCCCAGGTCTGGCACTCCCGAATACACACCTCACTTCAATGGTGCCTTCACAAAGAAATTGGTATCGTATGCAAATAGGTGCAGCACTCAGGCTTTGTCCAAAAAATATACAAGAGGCGGACCGTCTCCTATAATCAGCGTTTCAATATTTTACTCCTTATTGTCACCGGATGACAATATGGAGTAAAATATTGAAACGTTGATTATAGGAGACCGTCCGCCTCTTGTATATTTTTTGGACAGAGCCTGAGTGCTGCACCTATTTGCATACAAATATATACAATCAAATGAAACATTACCAATTAACTGCCAAACCAGATACGTAACAAGAGACTTTTGTAGCAATTAAGATACAGTCCAAACCCAACAACATTCTCTCCACTGCATTGTACATCTTTTTGATGCGGTGTCTGCCAAGTTACAGTACAAATGCTATGGGAGCAAACAACTTTTTGTTTTACCCCACAAAAATATATTTTTTTTTATTACAGGGTTAAGAAACAATACTTTTTGGGGCCCCACAGATGATAAATAGGTCTCCGATAGACCAGTTGTGGACCCTTTAGTGAAGTATCTGCCCATATTTACAGTGATTATTTGTTTTTATCTGAGGTGGACAAATTAACATTTTGTGCAAAAAATAGTTTGTTGTAACTGCGTTTTGTTTAATTAGTATGAGCTATCAGAATGACATTAGCACAGGCGTTCACACTACAAACTATTACTTCAGTGCATTTCCAGTGTCTCATTGTTTCTAAAGCAGCCATTACAGGAACAGAAATAGAGGCAACATGATAATAACAGTTTGCTAATCTTCCAATTAAGAGCTCATCTGAGCTATAAGGAAGTTCTTATAATCATTTATTTTAAAACTCTGTCACCTATAATCTCTTGATTATCCAGTGATGTCACTATTCCTCACCAGAATAGCACTCTTTGACCTGGGGAAATGGCAGAGGGGTCACTGAGGGAAGAAGGACATGTCCTCCTAGGGTACATTACCACCTGCTCGCCGAGCGTTGTAATCTTGCACCTGGCAGACACTGCAGTTCTTCTTTAGGTTGTGGTAGTTAGGTAACCTGAGCGGTGTCAAAGTCAGAAAAATATCCCTATACACGCTGCCATATTTGCACCTCATGCTGGTCCGTGCTGCGCATGCGTGCGCTTTCCCGTGATAGCGCATACCCGCTGATGCGTGCACCCGCTCGCATCGGTATGCGTATTTACGGTAAAGAGTATGTAGTCGTAGCGTGCGACCCAATCGTTACATATTTTCACAATTAATGTAGTTTGTAGATCATGGTCCCTTTGATAGTTTCTGAAAGTTTAGTTAATATAGAATGTCCCTGAGCTGAGGAATCTCTCTTTGTATTGTGGGAAGGGTCTAACAAGAGTCATGCAGCAGTGTTTGGTACCCATCGGAAGAGTATTTAATTATCAATATTCCGGTGTTGGTTTGGAGCGTATTAATCGCTCGTGCGAATAGTTATGGACATAAGAAGTTTATGTCCATTTCTATTATTTACTCATACTCAGGTATGCGGCGGGAAACCTAGTTTCCCACCCACCTGAGCTGTTTGAAATCGTCACAGCCCACCTGTATGAATCAACCTATGACCTTTTGTTATGATACAGGGCCGAATTCCGACGTCCAATGGACAATGGGATTGTAGGGACTATGAGATTGCATTGTGTGAGGGGCATAAATAGGCAGGCCGACCATATCCAACTTCACTCTCTCATCAACGGTTTTCTGCTGATAACCGGGAGCTGGATATCGAGGCGCATGCGATCATACCCTTTGTGCGTAAGTTTCTCTCCGTAATCATTGTCTTACTGTGAGCCAATTTCTCTCATCTCTCTCCATTTCTCTCTCTCTCTCTCTCTCTCCTTTCTTTTTTTTCTCTCACATCTCCCCTAGACTAGTATTGTATTGTATTAGATAGTATTGTATTTTGGTTAGGAAGTCTCTGTTATATTGTAGTGTATCATTTGTACTGTTATCCCCTTTTACAAGTATATTAGATATAATACAGTTAATAGGCTTTGGACCCTAAACCAGTATCTGTGTATTTTCTATAGTGTTAAGTGTTCACTTGAGCGTCGGTGACGCTCAAGCAGCTTTGTAGTTAGTCAGGTTACACAAGGTTGCACTTACACCCTGTACTCACATTAAGGTATTCTGTGCATTTCATTGGTATAAGGTTTAGACATAAAGGTATAGCGTTGTGAGCGTCTGCGCCGCTGGTGACCTCCCCGTGGTCTCGAGCGGCCGCTACGCCATAGCGAATCATTACTCTAGTCTTAACCAATAACGTGTTGTCCTGTGATCACTGGGCCGTGAGCGAACGTGACGCTTGAGCGTCTCGCCTACGGCTGAGCGATCGTTACGCAAATAGCGTACCCTTACGGTACTTCTTAAGTAAGCAGCGTACAGTGTTCTTAGACTTCATAAAGGGTTGTTTATACGACAAAGGAATTTAGCATTGTCAATTGGGGACTCGTCCTATCCTTCTCATATCTGCACTAGGTAGATCAGCAGACATTATCCCCCAGCAAAGGGTGGGAGGTTGTCTCGCAGTGCTGACGGGATAAGCGCCTGCTTCGCTTAGATAAAGAGTGCTGAAGGAATCCGGGAACCGGAAGTAAGAACAAAACGCTTGTGTCTTTTAAAACTGTTTATTTCTCTTCTGTCTTGCGTATATACGCACGCATACATATATATCTGCATTTCTTTTTCAATTTCGTATATCACTATTCCTGTTTGCCAATTTTTATAGTTGATAGAAAGTGCTAAAAGAGATTTGCTGTTATTTCATAGTAGAGGTAATAGTTAAAATATAGACCAACACACGGCTTGTCTGGGAGATAAGGCAGTCAGTGTGGTGTGCGGTAGATGATCAGGGATCATCTACATTGATAAAAGTAGAAATTGTGTTACGGTGGATCTTTGTTTTGCGTACACGTGTCACTAACAAAGACTAGCGTACGCAATCCAAAGGCAGACGCACGCAGCGTTCATTACGCAACGTAGCGTCCGGTTACGCCCACGTAGCTCAAGTCACGAAAAGTTGGATTTTAGCGCAAAGCGATAATTAACGCAAAGGCGATAAGTAACGCACAGCGGTAGATAACGCGACGCGGTAAATAACGCAAATCTATTTTTGGAAAAATCTGAAATTTAGTTTAACAGATCCTGCTCCTAATTGGTAACACAGCTGGGCTGAAGAAAATTTCTGCGCAGAAATAGATATAGAAACAAAGTGTACATGTGTTGAGTGAGTGTGTTTTTATCACATAAGTTTATATAACTTAGAGGTTGAACCAAAAGGAAAGTCGGGTACTCGTCAAAGGACATACGTGTAAGTGACATATACGGTGGCTAGGGAGGCATCCCTGGTTAAATAATATTTGAGCATTAGAGTATAGCGGACCATAAGGTAACAGACCAGGAGGTCATTAACAGACGGTAACAGACCAGGAGGTCATAAGGTAACAGGTAAAATAGACAAAGAGGTCCGCTATAAAGGTACAAGAGGCACAACGCCTGGGGTGTTGGTGCAGAACCCATATAGGCCACAAGCTCTTGCTGAAGGAATCGCGGCCGGAAACATCGATTCCATTGATCTTTCAGTACATGACAAGTAGTGCTTATGTACTGAACGATTGGACCGCACGTAATTGTGTGCAGTAGTTAGTAATCTGACCTAATACCATTAGAGTAAAGTGGTCACAAACGCTATTTGTACATTCTGACGTGATTTGTGTAATTTTTTATTTTTGGAAGGGAAGTTCGCTGGTCACTCAGGAACTATCTAACAACCCCACCTTTACTGGAAAGAGTAAGTGTCCTGCGGGTAACCCTCATATGTTCCAGTAAACAGAAGGTTCCATAGGGGCCCTGTATCGAGTACGCCAGCACCATATCGGTGTGATCAGGTCGTATTGGTCGAGGTGGGCGAGTGAGTGGGGTACTCGGTAAACCGCCACCGCCGGCCTATTTTTGGACAATTTGGTTTGCTGTAAGGGTTCGCTGAAGACCGTGATATAAAGATCACAGGAGTAGTAAGCAACACCTGCAGATTATGGGGGCCAATTGTTCAGGTAGGGGGCGATCAACCTTGGTTCGGGTTGATTCAGAGAACCGACCCGTCGGGTCGGCAAGGTACATCATGTGTGAAAAATACGGAAGTCACACAGAATCTTTATGTGATGAATGGGAGAGAATGACTGTACAAGACAGGGACAAATTCCCAAGAATAGGTAGCTTCAGTCCAGAAGTGTTACAAAATTTAAGGAGGAGGATATGTCTCCTAAAATCAACAAAGAGACGAATTCAGCATCATGATTATTTACAGTTATGGCACCAGGAAGGTGAGATACAGAGAGGTTTGGCTCTGGCGGCAGGATCTGGGGCAGTCAGGAAGCTGATAGCCACAGCCCCTCCTCCACCATACATTGCAGGAGAGAAGTTGGTTGCGGAGAGAAACGCACTGGGTTGTAAAACACAAACTCTTAGTAACCCTGTAAATGTTAATGATGTTAACCAAGTAACTCATGCAATTATTAACCCGTGCAAGATGTACCCTGTTTTGAACCTTCCTCAGGAGTGTGATCAAGAAGACGATTCAACAACAATTTCAGCTCTCTCTCTCGCGGCCACCATAGCAGAGACCACAGTAGGCACAACAACACCCACGAGATTAGCGAAAGCCCCTAGCGGAGGGATAGGTGAGGTCGTGTCAACGGGTAAGTACGGCACCATGCACTACACTGAAACAATTTCACCACAAGTTGTAGAATCTACACAGAATGAGGTTGTTAGACTTGCTCCTGTAAGGGTAATAGCAGTTCCCAATGGAAAAACAGATGTGTCTGGAGCCACTCCCATAAGGAACATTGCCATGTACACTCCATTTTCCCGAATGGAATTAAGAACAATAGTGTCCGAATTTCCTGACCCCAGGAAGGACTTAGTTGCTAGCCAAAAATACATCAGGGATCTAGGCAACACTGTAGAACCCAACAACAAGGATTGGCAGATACTGCTAAGAGCTTGTTTACCTTCCAATGTCGACGCAACTCAATTTTTAGCTGACTGTGCATTGGATAAAGATGTACCGCTTACAGACGTGTACAACAAGGATAATGTAAAAAGGATAAATTTACAGCTAAAGGAGTATTTCCCAGCCGTTGTTAAATGGAACAAGATATTCTCCATTAGACAAAAAGAGTCCGAGACGGCATCAGAATATTTTCACCGGGCACTATTAGAAATGGCAAAGTACACTGGAATAGAAGACATTAAGACCAACCCAAACCATCAAGACGTAGCAGTATCTGTACTGATGGATGGTTTAAAGGAAACATTAAAGACTAGGGTACAGACCACACAACCATGTTGGCGAGGTCTGTCGGTGTCCACTTTGAGAGAGGCTGCTATTGATCACGACAGAAACATCACTAGACACAGGGAGTCGCAAAGTGATAAGTTAATGTCAGTAAGTATACAGGCGCTGACCACAAGGCAGCCTGCGTATGTACCACCGAATCCTGTGGGTAAAGCAAGTGTAATAACATGTTTTTCTTGTAACAGACCGGGACACTATGCACGAGAATGTAGAACAAAGAGTGTACAAAGATCTTTTCAACCCCCTAGACAACGACACGACACACGACATTGGGAGCAGGGTCCACAGAGGCGGAGTTTCGAGCCACATACAGGGGAAACAAAAAGATATCCCCCGAACAGAGATTGGCATGCCTCTGGTAGTTCCCAGCTAACCCCCTCACAAGTAGTCGCTGCCAGCGGGATTCAGGGAGGTCGGCATACCCAATAGGGGTGTGGCCATACCTGTAATCTGCAGCCAGTTAAGTTGATTGCCAGTCTTGGAAGTGAACCAGAGATTGCAATCAATGTAGCTGGTAAAACTTTAAACTTTCTTGTAGACACAGGGGCGGCCAAGTCAGTGATAAATTCGACAGTGGGCATGAGAACCACTGGTAGGACAATTCCAGCCATGGGAGTAACAGGAGTAGTCCAGCACTACCCTGTTAGCAAACCAGCCGAGATTACAATAGGGCCTTTGCATACCAAGCATTCCTTTTTGCTGGCTGCATCGGCACCAACTAATCTCCTGGGTAGAGACTTACTATGTAAAATGGGTTGCGTCATTTATTGTACTCCTGAAGGTGTATTCTTGGACATTCCTGAGAATCACGCTCAGGAGGTACGAGACATGTTAGACTCCCCATCAAAATTAATGTCACATTCCATTATGACAAATAGGAATCCATCCCAAGTAGAAGAGATGACATCTCAGATACCAGAGTCACTTTGGACAAAAGATGGACAGGACACTGGATTAATGGCAAATGTAGCTCCAGTAGTTGTACAAGTAAAAGATGGTAGGATAGCTCCAAAAATCCCACAGTATCCTCTGAAGCCAGAGGTGGAGTTAGGAGTTTTCCCAGTAATAGAACGCTTGCTACAACAGGGCATTCTAGTAAGAACGTCCAGCACAGCAAATAGTCCCATCTTCCCTGTTAAAAAGAGTGGGGGGAGGGGTTACAGGCTAGTGCAGGATCTAAGGGGGATTAACAAAATAGTTGAAAGTCAGTTCCCCGTAGTGCCAAATCCAGCTGTCATCCTAATGCAAATTCCTCCCACTGCCAAATTTTTCACTGTTATTGACCTCTGCTCCGCTTTCTTTTCGGTACCTCTGCACCCTGACAGCCAATATTTGTTTGCATTCACATACAGAGGAGTCCAATACACGTGGACTCGGTTACCCCAAGGTTTCATAGATAGTCCAAGTATATTTTCTCAGGCTTTGCATGATTGTTTACAGTCTTTCCAACCGGAGAGTGGATCAGTATTGATACAGTACGTGGACGATTTATTATTGTGTTCAGATTCACTGGAAGCATCTCTGAAGGATACGAAACAGCTCCTGTTTCATCTTTCAGACACAGGTCACAAGGTTTCCAAAGACAAGTTACAATTATGCCAGACTAAGGTAAAATATTTGGGACACTGTCTAACACAAGGACTGAGACACCTGACCGCTGATAGAATCCAAGCCATTAGAGACATGACACTGCCACAAACCCAGCAACAGATCAGGACGTTTTTAGGAATGTGTGGGTATTGCCGTAATTGGATCCCAGGGTTTTCCATATTGGCGCTACCTTTGCAGGAAATGGTCTCTTCAAACAAACCTGATCGGATTTCGCATACAGACGAATCCGAAACAGCATTTGAGAGACTCAAACAGTGCCTAACGCAGGCACCAGCACTAGGTATGCCAGACTATGGGAAACCCTTTGAACTATACGGAACAGAAAGTGCTGGGTGCGCAGCAGGTGTACTAACCCAAAAACACGGTGACGCCAGCAGGCCAGTCGCATACTACAGCGCCCAGCTAGACACGGTAGCGCGATCCCTCCCCACATGCTTGCGTAGCGTTGCGGCGATAGCATTGCTAGTGACAAAAAGCGAAGATGTCGTGCTAGGCCACAACCTCACAATCCATACACCACATGCGGTATCTGCCTTATTGAATTCTGCCCAAACCAGACACGTCTCATCAGCAAGGTTTACAAGATGGGAATTGGCATTAATGGCCCCAGTAAACATCACCATAAGGAGATGCAGCGCATTAAATCCTGCAACATTTCTACCAGGTGTGCCTGGTCAGACACAAAGGGTGGAAGGTGAGAGTGATGGGGAAGGAGGATTTAATGCAAAGGAAGATACACATGATTGTATGGAATATTTGACCCAAAATTTTACCGCAAGGCCTGACATCAGTGACAATCCACTGGAAGATGCAGAACTCACGTTCTACACTGACGGTAGTTGTCATAGACAGTCAGACTCGGGAGACTTGTGTACTGGATACGCAGTCGTAGATGACCAAGACACCATAGAAGCGGAACCGCTAGGCCCACCTCACTCAGCCCAGGTTGCTGAACTGGTCGCCCTAACCAGAGCATGTGAATTGGCTAAGGGTAAGTCAGCCAATATCTACACCGACTCTAGATACGCCTTCGGGGTAGTACATGATTTCGGAGCCCTATGGCGTGTCAAAGTCAGAAAAATGTCTCAATGCACGTTGCCATATTTGCACCGCACACTGGTCCGTGCTGCGCATGCGTACGCTCTCCCGTGGAAGCGCATACCCGCAATAGCGTGCACTCGCACGCGCAGTATGCGCATTTACGGTAGAGTTTATGTGATCGTAGCGTGCGACTCATTAGTTACAAATGTTCACAATTAATGTAGTTTATAGATCATGATCCCTTTGATAGTTTCTGTAAGTTTGGTTAAAGTACAATGTCCCAGAGCTGAGGAATCCCTCTTTGCATCGTACGAAGGGTCTAACAGGAATCATACTGCAGTGTTTGGTACCCATCGGAAGAGTATTTAATTAGCAATATTCCGGTGTTGGTTTGGAGCGTATTAATCGCTCGTGCGAATAGTTATGGACATAAGAAGTTTATGTCCATTTCTATGGTTTACACATACTCAGGTATGCGGCGGGAAACCCAGTTTCCCACCCACCTGAGCTGTTGGAAATCGTCACAGCCCACCTGTATGAATCACCCTATGACCTTTTGCTATGATGCAGGGCCGAATTCCTTCGGCCAATGGACAATGGGATTGTAGGGACTAGGAGATTGCATTGTGTGTGGGGCATAAATAGGCAGGCCGACCATATCCAAACTCACTCTCTCATCAACGGTTATCTGCTGATAATCGGGAGCTGGATATCGAGGCGCTGGCGATTATACCCTTTGTGCGTAAGTTCTCTCCATAATCATTGTCTTTCTGCGAGCCAATTTCTCTCTCTCTCTCTCTCTATCTCTCTCTCTCCTCTTTTCTCTTAAATACCTTATAGTATTATAGTATTGTATTGTATTTCATTTAGGTCAGCGTAGTATTGTCTTATTGTATTTATTGTTTAGTTCTGTGGTTAGGAGGTCTCTGTTATATTGTAGCGTATCATATGTACTGTTATCCCCTTTTACAAGTATATTAGATATAATACAGTTAATAGGCTTTGGAAACCTAAACCAGTATCAGTGTATTTACTATAGTGTTAAGTGTTCACTTGAGCGTCGGTGACGCTCAAGCAGCTTTGTAGATAGTCAGGTTACACAAGGTTGCACTTACACCCTGTACTCACATTAAGGTATTCAGTGTATTCCATTGGTATAAGGTTTTAACATAAAGGTATAGTGTTGTAAGCGTCTGCATCGCTGGTGACCTCCTCGTGGTCTCGAGCGTATGCTACGCTACAGCGAATCATTCCCCTAGACATAACCAATAACGTGTCCTGTGATCACTGGGCCGTGAGCGAACGTGACGCTTGAGCGTCTCGCCTACGGCTGAGCGATCGCTACGCAGATAGCGTACCATTACGGTACTTCTTAAGTAAACAGCGTACAGTGTTCTTAGCTTCATAAAGGGTTGTTTATACGACAAAGGAATTTAGCATTGTCAATTGCGGGCTCGTCCGGTCCTTTTCACATCTGCACTAGGTAGATCAGCAGACATTATCCCCCAGCAAAAGGGTGGGAGGTTGTCTCGCAGTTGCTGACGGGATAAGCGTCTGCTTCGCTTAGATAAAGAGTGCTGAAGGAACCCGGTAACCGGAAGTAAGAACAAAACGCTTGTGTCTTTTTAAAACTGTTTATTTTTCTTTTGTCTTGCGTACGCATACATACCTGCATTTCTTTTCACTTGTGTATTTCATTTTTTCGTATATCACTATTCCTGTTTGCCAAATTTTATAGTTGATAGAAAGTGCTAAAAAGAGATTTGCTGTTATTTAATAGTAGAGGTGATAGTTAAAGTATAGAACAAACACACGGTTTGTCTGAGATACAAGGCAGTCAGTGTGGATTGCGGTAGATGATCAGGGATCACCTACATTGATAAATAAATATATTGTGTTACGGTGGATCCTTTGCATTGCGTACACGTGTCGCTAACAAAGACTAGCGTACGCAATCCAAAAGGCAGACGCACGCAGCGTTCATTACGCAACGTAGCGT
This sequence comes from Pseudophryne corroboree, assembly GCF_028390025.1. NCBI lineage: Eukaryota > Metazoa > Chordata > Amphibia > Anura > Myobatrachidae > Pseudophryne > Pseudophryne corroboree. Next base: position 344,858,321 of record NC_086453.1, read on the forward strand.
CCGGTTACGCTCACGTAGCTCAAGTCACGAAAAAGTTGAATTAGCGCAAAGCGATAATTAGCGCAAGGCGATAATTAACGCACAGCGGTAGATAACGCGAAGCGGAAAATAACGCAAATCTATTTTTGGAAAAATCTGAAATTTAGTTTAACAGATCCTGCTCCTAATTGGTAACACTCTTGGCCTGAAGACAATTTCTGCGCAGAAATAGATATAGAAACAAAGTGTACATGTGTTGAGTGAGTGTGTTTTGTATACAAAAGTTTATATAACTTTAAGGTGGAACCAAAAGGAAAGCCGGGTACTCGTCAAGGGACATACGTGTAAGTGACATATACGGTGGCCAGGGAGGCATCCCTGGTTAAATAATATTTGAGCATTAGAGTATAGCGGACCATAAGGTAACAAGACCAGGAGGTCATAAGGTAACAAGACCAGGAGGTCGTAAGGTAAAAGGTCCGCTATAAAAGTCCAGTGGCACAACGCCTGGGGTGTTGGTGCAGAACCCATATAGGCCATAAGCTCTTGCTGAAGGAATCGCGGCCGGAAACATCGATTCCATTGGTCTTTCAGTACATGACAAGTAGTGCTCGTGTACTGAACGATTGGACCGCACGTAATTGTGTGCAGTAGTTAGTGATCTGACCTAATACCATTAGAGTAAAGTGGTCACAAACGCTATTTGTACATTCTGACGTGATTTGTGTAATTTTTTATTTTTGGAAGGGAAGTTCGCTGGTCACTCAGGAACTATCTAACAACCCCACCTTTACTGGAAAGAGTAAGTGTCCTGCGGGTAACCCTCATATGTTCCAGTAAACTGAAGGTTCCATAGGGGACCTGTATCGAGTACGCCAGCACCACGTCGGTGTGATCAGGTCGTATTGGTCGAGGTGGGCGAGTGAGTGGGGTACTCGGTAAACCGCCACCGCCGGCCTACTGTGGAGTAATTTGGTTGTCTGAAAAGGCTTGCTGAAAACCTTGATACAGAGATCCAAGGAGGACTAAGCAACACCTGCAGACTATGGGGGCCAGTTGCTCAGGTAGGGGGCGATCAACCCTGGTTCAGGTTGATTCTGTGAACCGACCAGTTGGGTCGGCACGATATGTAATGTGTGAAAAATATGGAATTCACACCGAATCTTTATGTGATGAATGGGAGAGAATGACTGTACAAGACAGGGACAAATTCCCAAGAATAGGTAGCTTCAGTCCAGAAGTGTTACAAAATTTAAGGAGGAGGATATGTCTCGTAAAATCAGCAAAGAGACGAATTCAGCATCATGATTATTTACAGTTATGGCACCAGGAAGGTGAGATACAGAGAGGTTTGGCTCTGGCGGCAGGATCTGGGGCAGTCAGGAAGTTGATTGCCACAGCTCCTCCCCCACCATACATTGCAGGAGAAAAGTTGATTGCGGAGAGAAACGCACTGGGTTGTAAAACACAAACTCTTAGTAACACTGTAAATGTTAATGATGTTAACCAAATAACTCATGCAAGTATTAACCCGTGCAAGATGTACCCTGTTTTGAACCTTCCTCAGGAGTGTGATCAAGAAGACGATTCAGCAACAATTTCAGCTCTCTCTCTTGCAGCCACCATAGCAGAGACCACAGTAGGCACAGCGACACCCACGAGATTAGTGAAAGCCCCTAGCGGAGGGATAGGTGAGGTCGTGTCAACGGGTAAGTACGGCACCATGCACTACACTGAAACAATTGTACCACAACAAGCTGTAGAATCTACACAGGAAGAGGCTGTTAGAATTGCTCCTGTAAGGGTAATAGCAGTCCCCAATGGAAAAACAGATGTCTCTGGAGCCACTCCCATAAGGAACATTGCCATGTACACTCCATTTTCCAGAATGGAATTAAGAACAATAGTGTCCGAATTTCCTGACCCCAGGAAGGATTTAGTTGCTAGCCAAAAATACATCAGGGATTTAGGTAACACGGTAGAACCCAACAACAAGGATTGGCAGATACTGCTAAGAGCTTGTTTACCTTCCAATGTTGATGCAACTCAGTTTTTAGCTGATTGTGCATTGGATAAAGATGTACCGCTTACAGACGTGTACAACAAGGATAATGTAAAAAGGATAAATTTACAGCTAAAAGAGTATTTCCCAGCCGTTGTTAAATGGAATAAAATATTTTCCATTAAGCAAAAGGAGTCCGAAACGGCAACAGAATATTTTCACCGGGCACTATTAGAAATGGCAAAGTACACTGGTATAGAAGACATTAAGACCAACCCAAACCATCGAGAAGTAGCAGTATCTGTACTGATGGATGGTTTGAAAGAAACATTAAAAGCTAGGGTACAGACCACGCAGCCATGTTGGCGAGGTCTGTCAGTGTCCACCTTGAGAGAGGCTGCTATTGATCACGACAGAAATATCACTAGGCACAGGGAGTCGCAAAGTGATAAGTTGATGTCCGTAAGTATACAGGCGCTGACCACAAGGCAGCCTGCGTATGTACCACCGAATCCTGTGGGTAAGGCAAGTGTAATAACATGTTTTTCTTGTAACAGACCGGGACACTTTGCACGAGAATGTAGAACAAAGAATGTACAAAGGTCTTTTCAATCCCCTAGACAACAACACAACACACGACATTGGGAGCAGGGTCCACAGAGGCGGAGTTTTGAGCCACATACAGGGGAAACAAAAAGATATCCCCCAAACAGAGACTGGCATGCCTCTGGTAGTTCCCAGCTAACTCCCTCACAAGTAGTTGCTGCCAGCGGGATTCAGGGAGGTCAGCATACCCAATAGGGGTGTGGCCATACCTGTAATCTGCAGCCAGTTAAGTTGATTGCTAGTCTTGGAAACGAACCAGAAATTGCAATCAATGTAGCTGGTAAAACTTTAAACTTTCTTGTAGACACAGGGGCGGCCAAGTCAGTGATAAATTCGACAGTGGGCATGAGAACCACTGGTAGGACAATTCCAGCCATGGGAGTAACAGGAGTAGTCCAGCACTACCCTGTTAGCAAACCAGCCGAGATTACAATAGGGCCTTTGCATACCAAGCATTCCTTTTTGCTGGCTGCATCTGCACCAACTAATCTCCTGGGAAGAGACTTACTATGTAAAATGGGTTGCGTCATTTATTGTACTCCTGAAGGTGTATTCTTGGACATCCCTGAGAATCACGCTCAGGAAGTACGAGACATGTTAGACTCCCCATCAAAATTAATGTCACACACCATTATGACAAATAGGAACCCATCCCAGGTAGAAGAGATGACATCTCAGATACCAGAGTCACTTTGGACAAAAGATGGACAGGACACTGGATTAATGGCAAACGTAGCTCCAGTAGTAGTACAAGTAAAAGAAGGTAGGATAGCTCCAAAAATCCCACAGTATCCTCTGAAGCCAGAGGTGGAGTTAGGAGTTTTTCCCGTAATAGAGCGCTTGCTACAACAGGGCATTCTAGTAAGAACGTCCAGCACAGCAAATAGTCCCATCTTCCCTGTTAAAAAGAGTGGGGGGAGGGGTTACAGGCTAGTGCAGGATCTAAGGGGGATTAACAAAATAGTTGAGAGTCAGTTCCCCGTAGTGCCTAATCCAGCTGTCATCCTAATGCAAATTCCTCCCACTGCCAAATTTTTCACTGTTATTGACCTCTGCTCCGCTTTCTTTTCGGTACCTCTGCACCCTGACAGCCAATATTTGTTTGCATTCACATACAGAGGAGTCCAATACACGTGGACTCGATTACCCCAAGGTTTCATAGATAGTCCAAGTATATTTTCTCAAGCTTTGCATGATTGTTTACAGTCTTTCCAACCGGAAAGTGGATCAGTATTGATACAGTATGTGGATGATTTACTGCTGTGTTCAGATTCACTGGAAGCTTCCCTGAAGGATACGAAACAGCTCCTGTTTCATCTTTCAGACACAGGTCACAAGGTCTCCAAAGACAAGTTGCAATTATGCCAAGCTAAGGTAAAATATTTGGGACACTGTCTAACACAAGGACTGAGACACCTGACCGCTGATAGAATCCAAGCCATTAGAGACATGACACTGCCACAAACCCAGCAACAGATCAGGACGTTTTTAGGAATGTGTGGGTATTGCCGTAATTGGATCCCAGGGTTTTCCATATTGGCGCTACCTTTGCAGGAAATGGTCTCCTCAAACAAACCTGATCGGATTTCGCATACAGACGAATCTGAAACAGCATTTGAGAGACTCAAACAGTGTCTAACGCAGGCACCTGCACTAGGTATGCCAGACTATGGGAAACCCTTTGAACTATACGGAACAGAAAGTGCTGGGTGCGCAGCAGGTGTACTAACACAAAAACACGGTGATGCCAGCAGGCCAGTTGCATACTACAGCGCTCAGCTAGATACGGTAGCGCGGTCCCTCCCCACATGCTTGCGTAGCGTTGCAGCGATAGCATTGCTAGTGACAAAAAGCGAAGATGTCGTGCTAGGCCACAACCTCACAATCCATACACCGCATGCGGTATCTGCCTTATTGAATTCTGCCCAAACCAGACACGTCTCATCAGCAAGGTTTACGAGATGGGAATTGGCATTAATGGCCCCCGTAAACATCACCATAAGGAGATGCAGTGCATTAAACCCTGCAACATTTCTCCCAGGTGTGCCTGGACAGGCACAAAGGGTGGGAGGTGAGAGTGATGGGGAAGGAGGATTTAATGCAAAGGAAGATACACATGATTGTATGGAATATTTGACCCAAAATTTTACCGCAAGGCCTGACATCAGTGACAATCCACTAGAAGATGCAGAACTCACGTTCTACACGGACGGTAGTTGTCACAGACAGTCAGACTCGGGAGACTTGTGTACTGGATACGCAGTCGTAGATGACCAAGACACCATAGAAGCGGAACCACTAGGCCCACCTCACTCAGCCCAGGTTGCTGAACTGGTCGCCCTAACCAGAGCATGTGAATTGGCTAGGGGAAAGTCAGCCAATATCTACACCGATTCCAGATACGCGTTCGGGGTAGTCCATGATTTCGGAGCCCTATGGCGGCTCAGAAATTTCATGACGGCAGCTGGCACACCGATAGCGCATGCAGCTCATATAAAAAGGCTTCTAACAGCGATACAGGAACCCGACAGAGTGGCTGTTATCAAATGTAAAGCACATACATATAGCCAAGACCCAGTATCCCTTGGTAACAGCCGAGCAGACGAAGCTGCAAAGCTTGCAGCTGCTACCCCCATACGGACAGACACCACACAACTGATGGTATTTAATACCATCAACACACGAAAGTTGTGTGAAATGCAGAATTTGTGTTCCACTCAGGAGAGAGCAGTCTGGAAGGCAAAGGGATATGGCCAGGAGTCCTCAGGGCTCTGGACGGATGGACATGGTAAACCAGTGGCCCCCAGGGCATACCTTCCGTGTCTGGCTGAAGCAGCTCACGGGCTGACTCATCTAGGCAAGGAGGGGATGTGCAAATTGGTAAGAGCATACTGGTGCGCCCCAGGATTCTCCTCTCATGCTAGTAAAAGAGCAATGTCATGCCTTACCTGTCTGAGAAAGAATATTGGAAAGGCAATACCTACAGAACCATCCCATATCCCACCTGCCGGCGGCCCTTTCCAAGTAATACAAATTGACTTCATTCAATTGCCCCCATGTAGAAATTTAAAGTATGTACTTGTCTGTATAGATGTTTTCTCAAATTGGGTCGAAGCTTTTCCAGCAGCTACAAATACCGCTATGTTTACAGCTAAGAAAATTGTGCAGGAATTTGTATGTAGATATGGTATCCCTAGAATCATTGAAAGCGATAGGGGTACCCATTTTACAGGTGATGTCTTCCAAGGAATGTGTAAGTTGATGGGAATTGATAGCAAGCTGCACACTCCGTACCGTCCACAGGCGAGTGCGAAGGTCGAAAGAGTGAACAGCACTATTAAAAATAAATTGAGTAAAGTAATGGCAGAGACAGGATTGACGTGGCCAGAAGCTTTACCCATTGTTTTGTATAGCATCAGAACCACTCCCAGGTCCCCTCTTAATCTGTCCCCTTTTGAAATCTTGTTTGGTCGACAACCGCATGTCATGATTAACCCTCAGGATGATTTGAAATGTAACAATGAAGTAACTGTAAAGTACTTGATTAATATGAGTAAGCAGTTGAGGAATCAAAATGATAATCTGAAGTTGGTGATTCCTGATTTACCAGATAGTAATTGTCATGACATTGAACCTGGGGATTATGTAATGATACGAAATTTTCTACGCTCAGGTTGTCTTATTGATAGATGGGAAGGACCATACCAGGTCTTATTGACTAGCACCACAGCATTGAAGGTTGCTGAGAGAGAGACTTGGGTCCATTCATCCCACTGCAAGAAGGTTGCTGATCCAGAGAAGTCCCGTGATAAGGAACAGACGGTAGAGGTTGTATCACTGGAGTGTCTGTTCCAGGAGGACTGAGGCGGCACCTGAGCCTTGAAGACCGGAAGCAGTTGTCGACTCCCCTCTCCCTTTTATTGTTTTTCTCCACTTCCCATCCCCTCTCCCTTAAAATTTCTGTTTCCCCCTTCTCAATCTTCTCCATTTCCTCCTCAAAGATGGACTTGCCCAAAGAGACTGTGATCCGGATTTTGATGTTGACCATGATGTTGACCAGAGCAGTCTATTCCGGCGAGAGTACCATAGAGGTCGAGAGAGGTTCTGGAATGGGTTCCGATTATGATGATGGAGGCGTAGTTTTCCAAGATCAACCAATTCAACAAGCAAAGGCGAGTATCAGAAAACGATCCGATAGGAGAAATTGTGATGGATTGTTAGCTGAGGAAAATTGTATCTGTAGGCTCTGTGATAATCTGGTTGAAGATGGATGCATAAAGAAATGCCAATCTAGTTTTAATATCCATATAGACCGGCATCCATTGAGTGACTATCACTCCTTAGTGGGTAACGTGTTAAACCAAACGGATTGTTGGGTATGCTCTCAAGTACCTCAGGGTCACAGTAAATCAGGGCTAGTACCATTTCCTTTAACGTTAGGGGAGGTACTTGAGCTAAGTGGTGGGAGACCGGTGGACCGGAGGTTTAACATCTCCAGCCCTCCTAGTTTGAAGCTCCACCAATACCATGTGGATAGGTCCCTCATATGTTTTAACATCTCCAATCCCAGAAAACCGGGAAATTGGGAAGTGTCATGGAGCAACCTTACCATGACCTTTTCACACAGAGCAGATAGAATGCCTACAGATACAGAGCTCGTACGCCACATAGCCAGTAGAGGAAAATCTTTCCGGTATCGATATACCTTAGGAAATAGGATTACTAGAGTTGGAGAGGTATCACCAGGATACTGTGCACATATCGTACAAACCGATACGTGCATTAGGCAGATGGAAGAATTAGGGTCAGGAGATTTCACCTGGAAGGTTTGTAACATGGTCATGTCCTTCTCCGTCCCATATGTTCTCCCCGATGATGCATATTTCATATGCGGGAGAAAGGCGTACAAGTGGCTTGCCCCAAACTCTGAAGGATTGTGTTATATTGGAAAAGTATTGCCTGAAGTGATGACTGTAACACATGACAAAATGAAGGACATACACCGTGGTGCCCAAGCTCCTTATACTCACACTCATTACGAACACCGAGTTAAAAGACAACTGTCAGAAAGGTTAGAGCATCCGGCCTCTGATCTTATCCATGAATCCACCGGGATTCAGGTTCTGGTAGCGTTAGATTTCACTCGTACCGCTCGAGGAGTGATGAATTATAGATACATTTCCGCACTCGCCAATTTGTTAGATAATATCACTGAAATGTATGATGACACGTTTAGATACACTGGAAGAGAACTTCAAGCTTACAAAACAGAACTAGTTCAGCATAGGATGGTTCTTAATTATCTTACAGCAGTAACAGGCGGATATTGTGTTACATTGGCAACACAGTACGGCATAAAGTGTTGCACGTATATCACCAATAGCACCGAGGATCCGGTAGAGGTCATAGACCAAAAGATGGATGATATTCTGCAGTTAAAGTGGGAATTTCGTCGAAAACACAATCTCACCCTTGCTGCTGTAGGTAATGAGCTGACTGGTTGGGTGTCATGGTTGAACCCGCGAAATTGGTTCTCCGGTTTGGGAGAGTGGGCTCAAGGAGTCATAATGGATGTTGGAAAGTTTCTACTGTGTATTTTGGGTGTCGTTATATCGTTTGGATTGATATTTAGATGCGGGCAGGCTTTGATGAGGTGTAAACAAAGTACGAAAGTGATGAGCTTGAGGAGTGAGGAAACTGTAATTAACCTGGATTTGATTTATGACCCAATGCTAGAAACCATGACGTAATGATGTAATGAGTATACGGTCCGTCTTTCACCCATTTCTATGTTTTCCTCCGAGGTACAAAGACCCACGTAGACGAAGGATTTGATGAGCCAAGGGGCCAACAACGGAAAGATGGAAAGAAGAAGAGCAGACGACCTGATATACAAGATTTTGATGGACAATGCCATGGGTACCCCAGTTTCCCTAGGAACTTTAAAATCACGCTAGCCCAACATTTTTTGTAAATCCATGGACGTTGTTTGCTTTACTCACGATTTATGAGCAAAAGCACAAAGAAGAAGACTCCAATCAACCGACACCAATCAAGACCTCAATCGACGAATGTACATTTCCCTGACATAGAATACCATTGCATTTTCCATAAGTGTTCTTTACCTTCATCTCTACAACCCTCAGGTAATGACACACATAGACGATAGGGAATTCAGGCACAGATATCAGCAACCACATACCTCCCCCATTCATGTATCATCAACTAAAATGTGCATCCCCATTTTGTTACAACTACAGCCGAAATGAGCTCGGTAAAGTTTGACAGCCCATCCACAGACCTGTACCACAGGATAAGAAGGAATTCAAATGTATACTTCGCAATACCTCGAAGCTTGATCTACCACACGTACGGCACGATGATACATGACCCTCCAAACATGGACTCATACACACATGCTTCTGCTTTCTCACTAGGTCATACCCTCTTCACACCTTCTCCTCTCTCCTCCCCTACCCAACCATGGAAATCAATTAACCCCTGACTTACATTTTTCTCCTTAAATGTTTTGTGGCAGTTATTATTGACTGCCAAAGGGTGGACTGTCAAAGTCAGAAAAATGTCTCAATGCACGTTGCCATATTTGCACCGCACACTGGTCCGTGCTGCGCATGCGTACGCTCTCCCGTGGAAGCGCATACCCGCAATAGCGTGCACTCGCACGCGCAGTATGCGCATTTACGGTAGAGTTTATGTGATCGTAGCGTGCGACTCATTAGTTACAAATGTTCACAATTAATGTAGTTTATAGATCATGATCCCTTTGATAGTTTCTGTAAGTTTGGTTAAAGTACAATGTCCCAGAGCTGAGGAATCCCTCTTTGCATCGTACGAAGGGTCTAACAGGAATCATACTGCAGTGTTTGGTACCCATCGGAAGAGTATTTAATTAGCAATATTCCGGTGTTGGTTTGGAGCGTATTAATCGCTCGTGCGAATAGTTATGGACATAAGAAGTTTATGTCCATTTCTATGGTTTACACATACTCAGGTATGCGGCGGGAAACCCAGTTTCCCACCCACCTGAGCTGTTGGAAATCGTCACAGCCCACCTGTATGAATCACCCTATGACCTTTTGCTATGATGCAGGGCCGAATTCCTTCGGCCAATGGACAATGGGATTGTAGGGACTAGGAGATTGCATTGTGTGTGGGGCATAAATAGGCAGGCCGACCATATCCAAACTCACTCTCTCATCAACGGTTATCTGCTGATAATCGGGAGCTGGATATCGAGGCGCTGGCGATCATACCCTTTGTGCGTAAGTTCTCTCCATAATCATTGTCTTTCTGCGAGTTAATTTCTCTCTCTCTCTCTCTCTATCTCTCTCTCTCCTCTTTTCTCTTAAATACCTTATAGTATTATAGTATTGTATTGTATTTCATTTAGGTCAGCGTAGTATTGTCTTATTGTATTTATTGTTTAGTTCTGTGGTTAGGAGGTCTCTGTTATATTGTAGCGTATCATATGTACTGTTATCCCCTTTTACAAGTATATTAGATATAATACAGTTAATAGGCTTTGGAAACCTAAACCAGTATCAGTGTATTTACTATAGTGTTAAGTGTTCACTTGAGCGTCGGTGACGCTCAAGCAGCTTTGTAGATAGTCAGGTTACACAAGGTTGCACTTACACCCTGTACTCACATTAAGGTATTCAGTGTATTCCATTGGTATAAGGTTTTAACATAAAGGTATAGTGTTGTAAGCGTCTGCATCGCTGGTGACCTCCTCGTGGTCTCGAGCGTATGCTACGCTACAGCGAATCATTCCCCTAGACATAACCAATAACGTGTCCTGTGATCACTGGGCCGTGAGCGAACGTGACGCTTGAGCGTCTCGCCTACGGCTGAGCGATCGCTACGCAGATAGCGTACCATTACGGTACTTCTTAAGTAAACAGCGTACAGTGTTCTTAGCTTCATAAAGGGTTGTTTATACGACAAAGGAATTTAGCATTGTCAGGCGCCTCAGAAATTTCATGACGGCAGCTGGTACACCGATAGCACATGCAGCATATATAAAAAGGCTTCTAACAGCGATACAGGAACCCGACAGAGTGGCTGTTATCAAATGTAAAGCACATACATATAGCCAAGACCCAGTATCCCTTGGTAACAGCCGAGCAGACGAAGCCGCAAAGCTTGCAGCTGCTACCCCCATACAGACAGACACCACACAACTGATGGTATTTAATACCATCAACACACAAAAGTTGTGTGAGATGCAGAATTTGTGTTCCACACAGGAAAGAGCAGTCTGGAAGGCAAAGGGATATGGCCAGGAGTCCTCAGGGCTCTGGACGGATGGACATGGTAAACCAGTGGCCCCCAGGGCATACCTTCCATGTCTGGCTGAAGCAGCTCATGGGCTGACTCATCTAGGCAAGGAGGGGATGTGCAAATTGGTAAGAGCATACTGGTGCGCCCCAGGATTCTCCTCTCATGCGAGTAAAAGAGCAATGTCATGCCTTACCTGTCTGAGAAAGAATATTGGAAAAGCAATACCTACAGAACCATCCCATATCCCACCTACCGGCGGCCCTTTCCAGGTAATACAAATTGACTTCATTCAATTACCCCCATGTCGAAATTTGAAATATGTACTTGTCTGTATAGATGTTTTCTCGAATTGGGTCGAAGCTTTTCCAACAGCTACAAATACCGCTATGTTTACAGCTAAGAAAATTGTGCAGGAATTTGTATGTAGATATGGTATCCCTAGAATCATTGAAAGTGATAGGGGTACCCATTTTACAGGTGATGTCTTTCAAGGAATGTGTAAATTAATGGGTATTGATAGCAAGCTGCACACTCCGTACCGTCCACAGGCGAGTGCGAAGGTCGAAAGAGTGAACAGCACTATTAAAAATAAATTGAGTAAAGTAATGGCAGAGACAGGACTGACGTGGCCAGAAGCTTTACCCATTGTTTTGTATAGCATCAGAACCACTCCCAGGTCCCCTCTTAATCTGTCCCCTTTTGAAATCTTGTTTGGTCGACAACCGCATGTCATGATTAACCCTCAGGATGATTTGAAATGTAACAATGAAGTAACTGTAAAGTACTTGATTAACATGAGTAAGCAGTTGAGGAATCAAAATGATAATCTGAAGTTGGTGATTCCTGATTTACCAGATAGTAATTGTCATGACATTGAACCTGGGGATTATGTAATGATACGAAATTTTCTACGCTCAGGTTGTCTTATTGATAGATGGGAAGGACCATACCAGGTCTTATTGACTAGCACCACAGCATTGAAGGTTGCTGAGAGAGAGACTTGGGTCCATTCATCCCACTGCAAAAAGGTTGCTGATCCAGAGAAGTCCCGTGATAAGGAACAGACGGTAGAGGTTGTATCACTGGAGTGTCTGTTCCAGGAGGACTGAGGCGGCACCTGAGCCTTGAAGACCGAAAGCAGTTGTCGACTCCCCTCTCCCTTTTATTGTTTTTCTCCACTTCCCATCCCCTCTTCCTTGAAATTTCTTTTTCCCCCTTCTCATTCTTCTCTATTTCCTCCTCAAAGATGGACTTGCCCCAAGAGACTGTGATCCGGATTATGATGTTGACCATGATGTTGACCAGAGCAGTCTGTTCCGGCGAGAGTACCATAGAGGTCGAGAGAGGTTCTGGAATGGGTTCCGATTATGATGATGGAGGCGTAGTTTTCCAAGATCAACCAAACCAACAAGCAAAGGCGAGTATCAGAAAACGATCCGATAGCATTGATCATAGAAGAAATTGTGATGGATTGTTAGCTGAAGAAAACTGTATCTGTAGGCTCTGTGATAATCTGGTTGAAGATGGATGCATAAAGAAATGCCAATCCAGTTTTAATATCCATATAGACCGGCATCCATTGAGTGACTATCACTCCTTAGTGGGTAACGTATTAAACCAAACAGATTGTTGGGTATGCTCTCAAGTACCTCAGGGTCATAGCAAATCAGGGCTAGTACCATTTCCTTTAACGTTAGGGGAGGTACTTGAGCTAAGTGGTGGGAGACCGGTGGACCGGAGGTTTAATATCTCCAGCCCTCCTAGTTTGAAGCTCCACCAATACCATGTGGATAGGTCCCTCTTATGTTTCAACATCTCCAATCCCAGAAAACCGGGAAATTGGGAAGTGTCGTGGAGCAATTTAACCATGACCTTTTCACACAGAGCAGATAGAATGCCTACAGATACAGAGCTTGTACGCCACATAGCCAGTAGAGGAAAATCTTTCCGGTATCGATATACCTTAGGAAATAGGATTACTAGAGTTGGAGAGGTATCACCAGGATACTATGCACATATCGTACAAACTGATACGTGCATTAAGCAGATGGAAGAATTAGGGTCAGGAGATTTCACCTGGAAGGTTTGTAACATGGTAATGTCCTTCACCGTCCCATATGTTCTCCCCGATGATGCATATTTCATATGCGGGAGAAAGGCGTACAAGTGGCTTGCCCCAAACTCTGAAGGATTGTGTTATATTGGAAAAGTATTGCCTGAAGTGATGACTGTTACACATGACAAAATGAAGGACATACACCGTGGTGCCCAAGCTCCTTATACTCACACTCATTACGAGCACCGAGTTAAAAGACAACTGTCAGAAAGGTTAGAGCATCCGGCCTCTGATCTTATCCATGAATCCACCGGGATTCAGGTTCTGGTAGCGTTAGATTTCACTCGCACCGCTCGAGGAGTGATGAACTATAAATACATTTCCGCACTCGCCAATTTGTTAGATAATATCACTGAAATGTATGATGACACGTTTAGATACACTGGAAGAGAACTTCAAGCTTATAAAACAGAACTAGCTCAGCATAGGATGGTTCTTAATTATCTTACAGCAGTAACAGGCGGATATTGTGTTACATTGGCAACACAGTACGGCATAAAGTGTTGCACGTATATCACAAATAGCACCGAGGATCCGGTAGAGGTCATAGACCAAAAGATGGACGATATTCTCCAATTGAAGTGGGAATTTCGTCGAAAACACAATCTCACCCTTGCTGCTGTAGGTAATGAGCTGACTGGTTGGGTGTCATGGTTGAACCCGCGAAATTGGTTCTCCGGTTTAGGAGACTGGGCTCAAGGAGTCATAATGGATGTTGGAAAGTTTCTACTATGTATCTTAGGTGTTGTTATATTTATTGGATTGATATTTAGATGCGGGCAGGCTTTAATGAGGTGCAAACAAAGTACAAGAGTGATGAGTTTGAGGAGTGAGGAAACTGTAATTAACCTGGATTTGATTTATGACCCAATAATAGAAACCAGGATGTGATGAAAATGCGATTATACGGTCCGTTTCTTTCACCTGTTTTTCTGCTTTTCTCCAAGATACAAAGACCCCTTGGACGAGGAAGTTGACGAGACGCTATACAGACAACAGACAAGCACCAAAGATGAAGTTTTGACAACCTATGATATGGACACTTGATGAACTTTGCCATGGATCCCCAGTTTCCCTAGTATTTTTAAACTCACGCTAGCCCAACATTTTTGTAAATCTGATGGCACTGACAAAGCTATTTGCTCATGCCCAAGGAGCAATACAGCGCAAAGAAGACGACTCTCAACAGATACCGAACAAAAACTTCAACAACAGATGTACATTTCCCTGACATAGAATACCACCGCATTTACCGTAATTATGTCTTTTCTTCATTTCTACAACCCTCAGGTAATGACACACATAGTCGATAGGGAATACAGGCTCAGATATCAGCAACCACATACTTCCCCCATTCATGTATCATCAACTAAAATGTGCTCCCCATTTTGTTCAAAATCCGAAAAGAGCTCGGTAAAGTTTGACAGCCCATCCACAGACCTGTACCACAGGATAAGAAGGAATTCAAATGTATACTTCGCAATACCTCGAAGCTTGATTTACCACACGTACGGCACGATGATACATGACCCTCCAAACATGGACTCATACACACATGCTTCTGCTTTCTCACTAGGTCATACCCTCTTCACACCTACTCCTCTCTCCTCCCTCACCCAACCATGGAAATGAATTAACCACTGACATATATTTTTCTCCTTTTGAAATATTTTAGAAGGTGGCAGTTATTACTGACTGCCAAAGGGTGGACTGTCAAAGTCAGAAAAATATCCCTATACACGCTGCCATATTTGCACCTCATGCTGGTCCGTGCTGCGCATGCGTGCGCTTTCCCGTGATAGCGCATACCCGCTGATGCGTGCACCCGCTCGCATCGGTATGCGTATTTACGGTAAAGAGTATGTAGTCGTAGCGTGCGACCCAATCGTTACATATTTTCACAATTAATGTAGTTTGTAGATCATGGTCCCTTTGATAGTTTCTGAAAGTTTAGTTAATATAGAATGTCCCTGAGCTGAGGAATCTCTCTTTGTATTGTGGGAAGGGTCTAACAAGAGTCATGCAGCAGTGTTTGGTACCCATCGGAAGAGTATTTAATTATCAATATTCCGGTGTTGGTTTGGAGCGTATTAATCGCTCGTGCGAATAGTTATGGACATAAGAAGTTTATGTCCATTTCTATTATTTACTCATACTCAGGTATGCGGCGGGAAACCTAGTTTCCCACCCACCTGAGCTGTTTGAAATCGTCACAGCCCACCTGTATGAATCAACCTATGACCTTTTGTTATGATACAGGGCCGAATTCCGACGTCCAATGGACAATGGGATTGTAGGGACTATGAGATTGCATTGTGTGAGGGGCATAAATAGGCAGGCCGACCATATCCAACTTCACTCTCTCATCAACGGTTTTCTGCTGATAACCGGGAGCTGGATATCGAGGCGCATGCGATCATACCCTTTGTGCGTAAGTTTCTCTCCGTAATCATTGTCTTACTGTGAGCCAATTTCTCTCATCTCTCTCCATTTCTCTCTCTCTCTCTCTCTCCTTTCTTTTTTTTCTCTCACATCTCCCCTAGACTAGTATTGTATTGTATTAGATAGTATTGTATTTTGGTTAGGAAGTCTCTGTTATATTGTAGTGTATCATTTGTACTGTTATCCCCTTTTACAAGTATATTAGATATAATACAGTTAATAGGCTTTGGACCCTAAACCAGTATCTGTGTATTTTCTATAGTGTTAAGTGTTCACTTGAGCGTCGGTGACGCTCAAGCAGCTTTGTAGTTAGTCAGGTTACACAAGGTTGCACTTACACCCTGTACTCACATTAAGGTATTCTGTGCATTTCATTGGTATAAGGTTTAGACATAAAGGTATAGCGTTGTGAGCGTCTGCGCCGCTGGTGACCTCCCCGTGGTCTCGAGCGGCCGCTACGCCATAGCGAATCATTACTCTAGTCTTAACCAATAACGTGTTGTCCTGTGATCACTGGGCCGTGAGCGAACGTGACGCTTGAGCGTCTCGCCTACGGCTGAGCGATCGTTACGCAAATAGCGTACCCTTACGGTACTTCTTAAGTAAGCAGCGTACAGTGTTCTTAGACTTCATAAAGGGTTGTTTATACGACAAAGGAATTTAGCATTGTCAGCGGGGTTGTAGCAGGTCACCAGCCGGTGTGTGTACATGTAATTGGTAGTTGGTGCAGGGTTGCTGGAAGAGCAGTGAAAGCGGGTAACTGGCAGTATCTCTCTGGAGCTAAGAGGGAGACGTCTGTCTTCCACTATGTCACTCTACACCAGGGGTGGGGAACCTCAGGCCCGAGGGCCGTATAAGGCCCCCAGAGCCACTTGATCCGGCCCGGACAGGCTCACCTAGCTGGGCGCCCGCTGAGATTTTGTTACAAGAGGGCGCCTGGCTTCTTACCCTCAGTAGCAGCCAGAGGCAGAAGCTCACTCCTGAGCTCCGGCAGTGTGCGTGTGCTGCTGTACGGTGTTATGGGAGAGATGTCATGACTTCTCTCCCATAGTTCTGAGGAGCAAGCGGCCAGGCGGAGGGCAACAGTCCGGAAGCAGGAGCGGGGCTGGTGAGTATTGTTTTTTTAATTTTTTTTTAATGTGTGTGTGTGTGTGTGTGTAAGCGTCGCTACTAGGGGGCATATCTAATGGAGCATAACAACTGACTGGTGGCATATCTAATGGGGTATAACAAGTAACGGGGCAGGCTCATTTTTAAGTTGTGTCAAAGTCAGAAAAATATCTCTATGCACACTGCCATATTTGCACCTCACACAGGTCTGCGCTGCGCATGCGTGCGCTCTCCCGTGCGTGCGCACACTCGCTGTTGCGGGCACCCGCGGGCGCGCGGTATGTGCATTTACGGTAGAGTTCATGTGTTCGTAGCGTGCGACTCAATCGTTACATATTTTCACTATATAATGTATTTTGTAGATCATGGTCCCTTTGATAGATTCTGAAAGTTTGGTTAATGTAGAATGTTCATGAACAGAGAAATCCCCCTTTGTTTGATACGAAGGGTCAGACAGGAGTAATACAGTGGTGTTTAGTACCCATCGGAAGAGTATTTAATTAGCAATATTCCGGTGTTGGTTTGGAGCGGATTAATCGCTCGTGCGAATAGTTATGGACATAAGAAGTTTATGTCCATTTACTATTATTTGCACTTACTTAGCCATGCGGCGGGAAACCTAGTATCCCACCCACCTGGGCAGTTGGAAATAGCCACAGCCCACCTGTATGAATCAACCTATGACCTTTTGTTATAATGCGAAGACGAATTCCTGTGTCCAATGAACAATAAGAATGTAGGGACCATTGTACTGTATTGTGTGTAGTGTATATAAGGTCGGCCAGCCTGAACAGGGATCAGACTCTCTCCACAAAGGGTTATCATATTGACAAACTTGGGGTCTGGTACCAGGCTGCGCTGCGATCGTTCCCAGTGTGTGTATGTAAGTAATTCTCTGTAATCATTGCTCTTTCTTTGTATTGGCCACATTCTCTCTCTCTTTCGGTTTAGTTTAAGATTGTAACGTTATTGTATATTTCTGTCTAGATATTCTGTTAGATTTATATATTAGTTTGTAGCGTATGACTTGTGAATTGTTTCCCCTTTTTGAAATAACTTAAGACTCTTGTTAGTAAAAGGTTTTGGACCCTTAACACGGTAGTGTGTATTCATTATATTGCAAGGGGTAATAAGAGCGTCTCAATCGCTCAAACAGCTTTAGAATTAACAAGGTTAAACAGCGTTATATCGCTACATTGGTTCTAGTACAAGGTTTACAGCATAAGAATATCTTTTCTGTGTGTTACATACAAGGTTTAATGATTGTTATCTTGTGAGCGTATGCGCCGCTCGTGATCTCCTCGTGGTCTCGAGCGTCCGCTACGCTGATAGCGTAGCATTACGGTATTCGCTCAACTATTGTGTGCCCGATACCAACAGCGTATTCTCGCGAGCGTTTGTGTCGCTCGAGCGGCTCGCTCCCGATACAGCGTCCGCTACGCTAAGAGCGTACCCTTACGGTACTACATACTCCAATAGCGTACAAAGTCTCTTAACCTCTTAGAGTGTTTAATAAGGTAATCAAAATCGACATTCTCAATTGAGGGCTCGTCCTCCCTCCACACATCCATCCGCACTAGCTAAAACAGACTTTATCTGTCAGCAAAGGGCGGGAACGCAGTATCCTTTCGTATCCGTATTGGTGGTGAGGGATACAGTAGTGCTGACTAGATAAGCGTCTGTTTCGCTACGCTGTAGGAGTGCTGGGGTGGAATCCGGAACCGGAGGTAAGAACAATACACTATTATCTTTTAAAACTGTTTATTTTTGCTTTTGCATACGCACACACGCATGCACGCACACATCTACATTGTTACAGCTCACTTTCTTGTTGCCATTAGAATTGATTATTAGACACGTGCTGAAGAAATCTGGTGCTATTTAGTTAAGATTACAAAGGAAAATTGTTAAGGGTATAAGTGTAAAGAACACACACACAGCATAGCAAATACTGTGTGGTGGACGGTAAGCGATTTCTGTTGAGTATTGTTTACATTGATAGAAGCGTGTTGATTGTGTCGCTGTGGGCGTATCTGCACTTTTGTCTCGGACAACGTGCAAAAGCACGTACGTGACGCAAAGGCATACGCACGTGGCGTGTTTTACGCAACGGAGCGTACGGATACGCCCATTGAGACTCATATCACACAATAACCTTGTTTAGGGTGGGCGGTATAGTATAGCCACCTGGTAAATAGCACACAGTTGTTCAGTTCAGTTTACTAAAAGTATTAGTGAAAAGAAAAAACCTTTTTCTACTGCAAACCCAGGGATTGGACTCCTACCTGTATGAAAGGAATTTCTGTACAGAAAGATTAAAAGTGTATTTGATTGGAAAGGAGTGAGTGTGGAACTTAAGGTGTTGTTTTTGTGAACCCACAAATCGGGATCCCGTCGGAGACCACATCAGGTGAGTGGACACTTGGTGGCGTGGGACTGGCTTGCCCGCGTTAACATTATATAAGGTAAAGGAGCAAGTAGTTTCCGCAGACAAAAGGACTGCGAGGTATTCAAGCGCAGCCCCGGGGGGGGGTTTGCGTAGCACCCATATAGTTAAAGCTCCGGCTGAAGGTTTCGCAGCCTAAACAACCGATTCCATTGGTCGTAAAGCGTATAAATATTTAGTTATTTATGCGCTGTGCGACTGGACCGCACGTAATTGTGTGTATTAGTTTGTTACCTTGGTACCCATCAACAATTTATTGTGGGATCATAAACGCTACTTGTACATTCTAACGTGATTTGTGTAGGTTTTTGTTATTTTAAGGGAGTTTCGCTGTTCACTAAGCAAATCTCTAACGACCAATACTTGCTGGGGAGGGATCGCATACTCCCACGCGCCCCAGTAAATAGAGGTTACAAAAGATCCCACGGATTGGATAGGCCAATTGGGGCGCAGAGTGAGTGAAAGCACTAGTTGAACTTTCACCGTCGCCTTACCGCGGGCAATTTGGTCTGTTTGTCAGAATTAGCTAAGACAGCAATATCTGCAAACGATGGGGGCCAGTTGCTCAAAGAAGGGACGTCCAACAAGGGTTCACGTTGGTAGTTGCTGGCCCAAAGGGTCCGCCAGGTATCAGGTATTATGCAACGAATGGGAACGTATGACAGAGGATGATGGGGAACAGTCTCCCCGGGTAGGCAGTCTGAACCCTGAGGTATTGCAGAACCCACGAAAAAGGATAGGTCTAATAAAATCTGCTAAGCAGAGGATTAGACAAAATGATTGTTTACAGTTATGGCAACGGGAAAGTGAAATACAAGGAGAGCTAGCTCATACAGCTGACTCTCACCTTGGTGAGAGGAATGTGGCAATGAAAGAGAAGGTGGTAACAGAGAATGACACACTGGTGTACGATAAAAATGCACTTAGTAACTGTGTTAAGAATGAAAGTGTAAAATGTAATAATGTTTATGAAAATGAAAGTGTTAAATGTACAAATGTTAACCTGTGCAAGTCGCACCCCATGTTAAACTTACCTCAGGATTATCAGCAAGAAAGTGAGCCCAGAACGATGTCGGCACCTCTTCCAGAAGCCATCACACAAGACATCCAGGTGGACGCGACCAAATCGGTAAAGGCAATAATCAAACCCCCTAACGGAGGGTCAGGTGAGGTCGTGTCCACAGGTACGTACAATGTTATATATCATGCACAAACAAATGTACCTCATATTGAAGAACCAACACAAGATGATATAATTGATATAGCTGAATCATTGTGTGGAGAAAGATCTCAAAGGGAGAAAATCTCTAAGGGATTCGTCTGGCACTTATACTGGACTTCTTTTGTGATCAATTTGCTTGAACTATGAAGTAACCTCATATCTCATTGTTCTCTTACCAGGTATGTCTAGTGGAACAACAATACCCAGCAAGCTGTACCGAGTCTGCTAATTATCACATAGGAATATCCTGAATGCTTAGCCATAGGTATGTCTAGTGGAACAACAATACCCAGCAAGCTGTACCGAGTCTGCTAATTATCACATAGGAATATCCTGAATGCTTAGCCATAGGTATGTCTAGTGGAACAACAATACCCAGCAAGCTGTACCGAGTCTGCTAATTATCACATAGGAATATCCTGAATGCTTAGCCATAGGTATGTCTAGTGGAACAACAATACCCAGCAAGCTGTACCGAGTCTGCTAATTATCACATAGGAATATCCTGAATGCTTAGCCATAGGTATGTCTAGTGGAACAACAATACCCAGCAAGCTGTACCGAGTCTGCTAATTATCACATAGGAATATCCTGAATGCTTAGCCATAGGTATGTCTAGTGGAACAACAATACCCAGCAAGCTGTACCGAGTCTGCTAATTATCACATAGGAATATCCTGAATGCTTAGCCATAGGTATGTCTAGTGGAACAACAATACCCAGCAAGCTGTACCGAGTCTGCTAATTATCACATAGGAATATCCTGAATGCTTAGCCATAGGTATGTCTAGTGGAACAACAATACCCAGCAAGCTGTACCGAGTCTGCTAATTATCACATAGGAATATCCTGAATGCTTAGCCATAGGTATGTCTAGTGGAACAACAATACCCAGCAAGCTGTACCGAGTCTGCTAATTATCACATAGGAATATCCTGAATGCTTAGCCATAGGTATGTCTAGTCACTAGTGTATTAAATATTAGCAGATTTATCCAAGTTTTATTTGTAGTTATTTGGGGAATGTGTAATGGTTTCATCCCTACACATTATTTGTTTGTTTAAGTTTTATTGCCCCAAATGGGTGATGGGCTAGGGGAGGGTCCAATCAATCAATGTGCTTACATACACATGTTTGGGCTTTATATTGGTGTGTAGTTTAGCTGATTTTAGCGTAGCTGAATCATTGTGTGGAGAAAGATCTCAAAGGGAGAAAATCTCTAAGGGATTCGTCTGGCACTTATACTGGACTTCTTTTGTGATCAATTTGCTTGAACTATGAAGTAACCTCATATCTCATTGTTCTCTTACCAGGTATGTCTAGTGGAACAACAATACCCAGCAAGCTGTACCGAGTCTGCTAATTATCACATAGGAATATCCTGAATGCTTAGCCATAGGTATGTCTAGTGGAACAACAATACCCAGCAAGCTGTACCGAGTCTGCTAATTATCACATAGGAATATCCTGAATGCTTAGCCATAGGTATGTCTAGTGGAACAACAATACCCAGCAAGCTGTACCGAGTCTGCTAATTATCACATAGGAATATCCTGAATGCTTAGCCATAGGTATGTCTAGTGGAACAACAATACCCAGCAAGCTGTACCGAGTCTGCTAATTATCACATAGGAATATCCTGAATGCTTAGCCATAGGTATGTCTAGTGGAACAACAATACCCAGCAAGCTGTACCGAGTCTGCTAATTATCACATAGGAATATCCTGAATGCTTAGCCATAGGTATGTCTAGTGGAACAACAATACCCAGCAAGCTGTACCGAGTCTGCTAATTATCACATAGGAATATCCTGAATGCTTAGCCATAGGTATGTCTAGTGGAACAACAATACCCAGCAAGCTGTACCGAGTCTGCTAATTATCACATAGGAATATCCTGAATGCTTAGCCATAGGTATGTCTAGTGGAACAACAATACCCAGCAAGCTGTACCGAGTCTGCTAATTATCACATAGGAATATCCTGAATGCTTAGCCATAGGTATGTCTAGTGGAACAACAATACCCAGCAAGCTGTACCGAGTCTGCTAATTATCACATAGGAATATCCTGAATGCTTAGCCATAGGTATGTCTAGTCACTAGTGTATTAAATATTAGCAGATTTATCCAAGTTTTATTTGTAGTTATTTGGGGAATGTGTAATGGTTTCATCCCTACACATTATTTGTTTGTTTAAGTTTTATTGCCCCAAATGGGTGATGGGCTAGGGGAGGGTCCAATCAATCAATGTGCTTACATACACATGTTTGGGCTTTATATTGGTGTGTAGTTTAGCTGATTTTAGCGTAGCTGAATCATTGTGTGGAGAAAGATCTCAAAGGGAGAAAATCTCTAAGGGATTCGTCTGGCACTTATACTGGACTTCTTTTGTGATCAATTTGCTTGAACTATGAAGTAACCTCATATCTCATTGTTCTCTTACCAGGTATGTCTAGTGGAACAACAATACCCAGCAAGCTGTACCGAGTCTGCTAATTATCACATAGGAATATCCTGAATGCTTAGCCATAGGTATGTCTAGTCACTAGTGTATTAAATATTAGCAGATTTATCCAAGTTTTATTTGTAGTTATTTGGGGAATGTGTAATGGTTTCATCCCTACACATTATTTGTTTGTTTAAGTTTTATTGCCCCAAATGGGTGATGGGCTAGGGGAGGGTCCAATCAATCAATGTGCTTACATACACATGTTTGGGCTTTATATTGGTGTGTAGTTTAGCTGATTTTAGCGTAGCTGAATCATTGTGTGGAGAAAGATCTCAAAGGGAGAAAATCTCTAAGGGATTCGTCTGGCACTTATACTGGACTTCTTTTGTGATCAATTTGCTTGAACTATGAAGTAACCTCATATCTCATTGTTCTCTTACCAGGTATGTCTAGTGGAACAACAATACCCAGCAAGCTGTACCGAGTCTGCTAATTATCACATAGGAATATCCTGAATGCTTAGCCATAGGTATGTCTAGTCACTAGTGTATTAAATATTAGCAGATTTATCCAAGTTTTATTTGTAGTTATTTGGGGAATGTGTAATGGTTTCATCCCTACACATTATTTGTTTGTTTAAGTTTTATTGCCCCAAATGGGTGATGGGCTAGGGGAGGGTCCAATCAATCAATGTGCTTACATACACATGTTTGGGCTTTATATTGGTGTGTAGTTTAGCTGATTTTAGCGTAGCTGAATCATTGTGTGGAGAAAGATCTCAAAGGGAGAAAATCTCTAAGGGATTCGTCTGGCACTTATACTGGACTTCTTTTGTGATCAATTTGCTTGAACTATGAAGTAACCTCATATCTCATTGTTCTCTTACCAGGTATGTCTAGTGGAACAACAATACCCAGCAAGCTGTACCGAGTCTGCTAATTATCACATAGGAATATCCTGAATGCTTAGCCATAGGTATGTCTAGTCACTAGTGTATTAAATATTAGCAGATTTATCCAAGTTTTATTTGTAGTTATTTGGGGAATGTGTAATGGTTTCATCCCTACACATTATTTGTTTGTTTAAGTTTTATTGCCCCAAATGGGTGATGGGCTAGGGGAGGGTCCAATCAATCAATGTGCTTACATACACATGTTTGGGCTTTATATTGGTGTGTAGTTTAGCTGATTTTAGCGTAGCTGAATCATTGTGTGGAGAAAGATCTCAAAGGGAGAAAATCTCTAAGGGATTCGTCTGGCACTTATACTGGACTTCTTTTGTGATCAATTTGCTTGAACTATGAAGTAACCTCATATCTCATTGTTCTCTTACCAGGTATGTCTAGTGGAACAACAATACCCAGCAAGCTGTACCGAGTCTGCTAATTATCACATAGGAATATCCTGAATGCTTAGCCATAGGTATGTCTAGTCACTAGTGTATTAAATATTAGCAGATTTATCCAAGTTTTATTTGTAGTTATTTGGGGAATGTGTAATGGTTTCATCCCTACACATTATTTGTTTGTTTAAGTTTTATTGCCCCAAATGGGTGATGGGCTAGGGGAGGGTCCAATCAATCAATGTGCTTACATACACATGTTTGGGCTTTATATTGGTGTGTAGTTTAGCTGATTTTAGCGTAGCTGAATCATTGTGTGGAGAAAGATCTCAAAGGGAGAAAATCTCTAAGGGATTCGTCTGGCACTTATACTGGACTTCTTTTGTGATCAATTTGCTTGAACTATGAAGTAACCTCATATCTCATTGTTCTCTTACCAGGTATGTCTAGTGGAACAACAATACCCAGCAAGCTGTACCGAGTCTGCTAATTATCACATAGGAATATCCTGAATGCTTAGCCATAGGTATGTCTAGTCACTAGTGTATTAAATATTAGCAGATTTATCCAAGTTTTATTTGTAGTTATTTGGGGAATGTGTAATGGTTTCATCCCTACACATTATTTGTTTGTTTAAGTTTTATTGCCCCAAATGGGTGATGGGCTAGGGGAGGGTCCAATCAATCAATGTGCTTACATACACATGTTTGGGCTTTATATTGGTGTGTAGTTTAGCTGATTTTAGCGTAGCTGAATCATTGTGTGGAGAAAGATCTCAAAGGGAGAAAATCTCTAAGGGATTCGTCTGGCACTTATACTGGACTTCTTTTGTGATCAATTTGCTTGAACTATGAAGTAACCTCATATCTCATTGTTCTCTTACCAGGTATGTCTAGTGGAACAACAATACCCAGCAAGCTGTACCGAGTCTGCTAATTATCACATAGGAATATCCTGAATGCTTAGCCATAGGTATGTCTAGTCACTAGTGTATTAAATATTAGCAGATTTATCCAAGTTTTATTTGTAGTTATTTGGGGAATGTGTAATGGTTTCATCCCTACACATTATTTGTTTGTTTAAGTTTTATTGCCCCAAATGGGTGATGGGCTAGGGGAGGGTCCAATCAATCAATGTGCTTACATACACATGTTTGGGCTTTATATTGGTGTGTAGTTTAGCTGATTTTAGCGTAGCTGAATCATTGTGTGGAGAAAGATCTCAAAGGGAGAAAATCTCTAAGGGATTCGTCTGGCACTTATACTGGACTTCTTTTGTGATCAATTTGCTTGAACTATGAAGTAACCTCATATCTCATTGTTCTCTTACCAGGTATGTCTAGTGGAACAACAATACCCAGCAAGCTGTACAGAGTCTGCTAATTATCACATAGGAATATCCTGAATGCTTAGCCATAGGTATGTCTAGTCACTAGTGTATTAAATATTAGCAGATTTATCCAAGTTTTATTTGTAGTTATTTGGGGAATGTGTAATGGTTTCATCCCTACACATTATTTGTTTGTTTAAGTTTTATTGCCCCAAATGGGTGATGGGCTAGGGGAGGGTCCAATCAATCAATGTGCTTACATACACATGTTTGGGCTTTATATTGGTGTGTAGTTTAGCTGATTTTAGCGTAGCTGAATCATTGTGTGGAGAAAGATCTCAAAGGGAGAAAATCTCTAAGGGATTCGTCTGGCACTTATACTGGACTTTAACTGGACGGAAACTGCATGGAAACTCCAAACAAAAACAAATCAACACAATCCACCAAACCTTGGACTGCAGCTACAAATGTATGTACACACCTATTCTCCAAACCTCACTTACCCGGACACTAAACATTCACTTTCTGCAAAAAACCTGCAATACAACTTTTACTCTGACCCTGCAAATACCTGGAAAACAAATGTTTAATTGAGAAGCATATTTGATGAAATAACACTGACTTGTGGTTTGCCAACACTGTATAATTTTCCATCTAACATCAACAAATATTTGATTTACTGGTAATCTGTAGATATTAACATCATTTTAATTACTTGCAAATCGTATTTCTTTCTGCAAACTTCACTGCTCTCTCATACAGCCACCACTCCTCCCCCTATTCTCATTACACTACCAGTTTACACACCATCCACACTATGGCCAGGCTGGCAACCCCCCTTACTCATTGTCCTTCTATTCCTTTATTCTGTCCCCTGTTACCACCTCTATCCCTCTCTCACAGTCTCCTACATCTCATCCTCCCTCCTCTCCTCTGTCTGCCTCCCTACCCCTCTTCTGTTTCCCCATTGCAATTCACTTCTGCCCCTTCACACCACTTATACCCCACCGCTCAACCCTACTCTTTCCCTCCTCTGCCTGTCTCCTCACCTCTCCTCCACCAGTATCAAACTGCACTCCCTCCCTGTTTCACGCATGCAGTCTCCCTTCCTAGCCAAGGCCCCAGCACCATCATCACACCCTCTTTATCTTCTCCTTCCAAATTACTCCTACCTCAACGCTACAGCAATCCTGATAATCTCATTCACATCTCTCCCACAAACTCATACCCCCTATCTTGTGCACTCTGGAATGCCCGATCTATTTGCAACAAACTGACCCCCACTCATGACCTTTTCATTTCCAACTCCCTGCACCTCCTGGCCATTACAGAAACCTGGATTACTCCTCATGACACCACTTCTCCTGCTGCTCTCTCTGCTGGGGGCCTCACATTCTCACACACACCCCGACCCGGGGGTCGCCATGGGGGTGGTGTTGGGATCCTTTTACCCTCAAGCTACACATACCAACTTATACCTCCAGAACCTTCTCTTACATTCTCTACATTTGAGGTCCATGCATTACGCCTCTACCAACCAACTAATCTTCGAGTTGCTGTAATTTACCGTCCACCTGGCATTCCCTCCAAATTCCTTGACAACTTTGCTTCCTGGCTACCTCACTTCCTCTCTTCTAACATTCCCTCCATTATTCTAGGTGATTTCAACATCCCTATCGATAACCCCACAAAATCACCTGCCTCTAAACTCCTTAACCTCACCTCTTCACTTGGTCTCTCCCAGTGGACCACCTCACCCTCCCATGTGAACGGGAGCTCACTGGATCTGGTTTTCACTCACCGCTGTGATATTTCTGATTTCTCCAATTCCCCTTTTCCCCTCTCTGACCACCATTTGCTCTCTTTCAACTTATCTATCTCTGCTTCCCCATCTCTCCCTCCTAAGGCTACCATCACGAAGCGTAACATTGAGGCTATTGACACCTCATCCCTGTCCTCCCTGTTTGACTCCCTTCTCTCTCCTCTTCTCTCTCTCACATGCCTTGAACAAGCCACATCCCTATACAATGCATCTCTTACTTCTGCCCTTGACTCTGTTGCTCCGCCAACCACTATTCACCCTCGCAGATCAACACCTCAACCCTGGCACACCAAATGCACCAGATACCTACAAAAATGCTCACGTACTGCCGAGCGACAGTGGAGGAAATCACGCTCTAAAGCAGACTTCCTCCATTTCAAATTCATGCTCTCATCCTTCAGTACTGCCCTTTCCCTTGCTAAACAATCATACTTCAAAATCCTCATTTCTACACAGTCTTCCAACCCCCGGCGCCTCTTTGCCACTGTTAACTCCCTCCTCTGCCCACCACCACCTCCTCTCCCTTCCTCATTGTCTGCTCTTGACTTTGCCACTTATTTCACATCCAAGATTGACTCCATACGTCAGGATATCACTTCCCACCAGACCAGCAACCAGCCACCAGCCATCCCTTGCCACCCCTCCCCTTCCCTCTTACCAACTCTGACATCTTTCTCCCATGTATCTGGCGAGGAAGTCATGGCCCTCATCCGTTCCTCCCCCCCCACAACCTCCCCGCTCGACCCTATCCCCTCCCACCTCCTCCGTTACCTCTCCCCTTCTGCCTGTTCCCATCTTGCCCACCTTCTCAATCTCTCCCTTTCATCAGGCACTGTCCCCTCTGCCTTCAAGCATGCTCTTGTCTCCCCTATTCTTAAAAAACCTACCCTTGATCCTAACACTCTCTCCAACTATCGACCCATCTCTCTCCTCCCCTTTGCCTCCAAACTTCTTGAGCGTATTGTCTATAATCGCCTCACTGCCTTTCTTTCCTCTCACTCACTGCTTGACCCATTCCAGTCTGGTTTCCGTTCTCTCCACTCCACTGAAACTGCCCTCACAAAAGTCTGCAATGACCTCCATGCAGCCAAATCTAAGGGCCACTACTCTCTGCTTATTCTTCTTGACCTCTCTGCTGCTTTTGACACTGTGGACCATCCTCTCCTTCTGCAAATCCTTCACTCTCTTGGTCTGCGTGATACTGCCCTCTCCTGGCTGTCCTCCTACCTCTCTGATCGTTCCTTCTGTCTCCTCTCATGATGCTACATCCCCCCCACTTCCACTAACTGTTGGTGTCCCCCAAGGCTCTGTTCTTGGTCCTCTCCTTTTCTCTCTCTATACGTCCTCTTTAGGTGAACTCATTAGTTCTTTTAACTTCCAATATCACCTCTATGCTGATGACACTCAAATCTACCTCTCCTCCCCTGATCTCTCCACGGCTCTCCTCACTCGTACCTCAAACTGTCTTTCTGCTATCTCTTCCTGGATGTCTCAGCGCTTTCTTAAACTCAACATGTCTAAGACTGAGCTGATCATCTTCCCACCCTCCCGCACAGCCTCACCTCCCACAATCTCATTATCCATTGATGGCACAACTATCTCCCCTAGCCCCCAAGTACGCTGTCTTGGCGTAATCCTTGACTCCTCCCTCTCCTTCAAACCACACATTCAGCACCTCTCACAAACCTGTCATTTTCATCTCAAAAACATTTCTAGAATCAGACCTTTTCTCACACAGGATGCCACTAAGATCATTATTCACTCACTGATTATTTCCAGACTGGACTACTGTAATCTCCTCTTAACTGGCCTCCCTGACAATCACCTCTCTCCACTCCAATCTATCCTCAATGCTGCTGCCCGGCTCATCTTCCTCACCAAACGCACTACGTCTACCTCCCCCCTCCTACAGGCCCTCCACTGGCTTCCCTTCCCTTTCAGAATCCAATTCAAACTTCTCACACTCACTTACAAAGCACTCACCCACTCCTCTCCCATCTACATCTCTGACCTTATCTCCCTTTACTCTCCCACCCGTCCTCTTCGCTCTGCTAATGCACGCCGTCTCTCCTGTCTTCTGATTACTTCCTCCCACTCCTATCTCCAAGATTTTTCACGTGCTGCTCCATTTCTCTGGAATTCTTTACCTCTCCCCCTCAGACTCTCCACCTCTCTACAAAACTTCAAACGGGCTCTTAAGACCCATTTCTTTACCAAACGTAGCCAAATCTCAACATAACCCTCTGTTCCACGCTCTCTATGTACCCCATCTGTGTCATCCCTGTCTGTCTACCCCTCCCCTTAGAATGTAAGCTCTCACGAGTAGGGCCCTCTTCCCTCATGTGCTTATACTTTTCTTACTTTAATAATCCTCAACCGCCCAGATCCCACAGTTTTTTGACCACCTGGAACTTATCTCTATGTTTACTGGTGTAGTTATGCTTAGCTGCCCTGTACTTGTCCTATATTGTATTCAACTGTAAGTCACTGTTTTCCTATTTTTTATGTGCATTTGTACTCTGTAATCGGGCGCTGCGGAACCCTTGTGGCGCCATATAAATAAAGGATAATAATAAAATAATAATAATTTAAGCCTGTCAGGGTGATCACAGTCCCCAATGGGAAGACTGACGATCAGGGAATCATTCCCGTCAAGGACAGTGCACTGCGCCGTCCCTGGTCCCGGACAGAATTAAGGTCAATTATGTCTGAATTCCCTGATCCCAGGAAAAATCTAGTAGCATGTCAAAGGTTTGTTAAAGAACTAGGAAACTCCACAGAACCCACCAACAAAGAGTGGCGGACAGTGCTGAGGGCATGTTTGCCCTCCAGTGTTGACCCTGAAAAATTCATTGCTGATTGTAAATTAGACACGGAGGCACCTTGTACGGAGGAACACAATCAGGAATGTATTAAGCAGATCAACCGACAGTTAGAAATATATTTCCCCGCCATTGTCGAGTGGAACAAAATCTTCTCCATAAGACAAAACGAAGGGGAAAGTATTTCCAATTATTTCAATCGAGCACTGCAAGTAATGGCTAGGAACACTGGGATCACAGACATCAAAACAAGTGCACCGCACAGAGAAATAGCAGTATCTGTGCTAATGGATGGGTTAAAGGAAGTGTTGAGAGCAAGGATACAGATCACCAATCCATACTGGAGAGATAAATCAGTAACTGCATTAAGGGACTCCGCTGTTGGGCATGAGCAAAACATCAGCAAGCACAGGGAAACGCAGAGACGTAAGGAGCCTCAGATCCCTGTGGGTAAGTCCAAGGTGACAAGGTGTTATAATAAGATTTTACTTACCGATAAATCTATTTCTCGTAGTCCGTAGTGGATGCTGGGGACTCCGTAAGGACCATGGGGATATAGCGGCTCCGCAGGAGACAGGGCACAATAATAAAAGCTTTAGGATCAGGTGGTGTGCACTGGCTCCTCCCCCTTTGACTCTCCTCCAAGCCTCAGTTAGGATACTGTGCCCGGACGAGCGTGCATAATAAGGAAGGATATTGAATCCCGGGTAAGACTCATACAAGCCACACCAATTACACCGTACAACTTGTGATCTGAACCCAGTTAACAGTATGATAACAACGAAGGAGCCTCTGACAAGATGGCTCACAACAAGAATAACCCGATTTTTGTAACAATAACTATGTACAAGTATTGCAGACAATCCGCACTTGGGATGGGCGCCCAGCATCCACTACGGACTACGAGAAATAGATTTATCGGTAAGTAAAATCTTATTTTCTCTGACGTCCTAGTGGATGCTGGGGACTCCGTAAGGACCATGGGGATTATACCAAAGCTCCCAAACGGGCGGGAGAGTGCGGATGACCCTGCAGCACCAAATGAGAGACTCCATGTCCTCCTCAGCCAGGGTATCAAATTTGTAGAATTTAGCAAACGTGTTTGCCCCTGACCAAGTAACTGCTCGGCAAAGTTGTAAAGCCGAGACCCCTCGGGCAGTCGCCCAAGATGAGCCCCCTTCCTTTTGGAATGGGCTTTTACAGATTTTGGCTGTGGCAGGCCTGCCACAGAATGTGTAAACTGAATTGTATTACAAATCCAGCGAGCAATTGTCTGCTTAGAAGCAGGAGCACCCATCTTGTTGGGTGCATACAGGCTAAACAGCGAGTCAGATTTTCTGACTCCAGCCGTCCTGGAAACATATTTTTCAGGGCCCTGACAACGTCAAGTAACTTGGAGTCCTCCAAGTCCCTAGTACCCGCAGGTACCACAATAGGTTGGTTCATGTGAAAAACAGAAAACACCTTAAGGAGAAATTGAGGACGAGTCCTCAATTCTGCCCTGTCAGAATGAAAAATTAAGTAAGGGCTTTATATATGATAAAGCCGCCAATTCTGACACACGCCTGGCTGAAGCCAGGGCTAATAGCATCGTCACCTTCCATGTGAGATATTTTAAGTCCACAGTGGTGAGTGGTTCAAACCAATGTGACTTTAGGAAACTCAAAACAACATTGAGATCCCAAGGTGCCACTGGGGCACAAAATGAGGCTGTATATGCAGTACCCCTTTTACAAACATCTGAACGTCAGGCACTAAAGCCAGTTGTTTCTGGAAGAAATTCGACAGGGCCGAAATTTGAACCTTAATGGACCCTAATTTTAGGCCCATAGACAGTCCTGTTTTCAGGAAATGTAGGAAACGACCCAGTTGGAATTCCTCTGTAGGGGCCTTCTTGGCCTCACACCACGCAACATATCTTCACCAAATGCGGTGAAAATGTTTTGCGGTTACATCCTTCCTGTCTTTGACCAGGGTAGGGATGACTTCATCTGGAATGCCCTTTCAGGATCCGGCGTTCAACCGCCATGCCGTCAAACGCGGCCGCGGTAAGTCTTGGAACAGACAAGGCCCCTGCTGGAGCAGGTCCTTTCTTAAAGGTAGAGGCCACGGGTCTTCCGTGAACATCTCTTGAAGTTTCGGGTACCAAGTCCTTCTTGGCCAATCCGGAACCACGAGTATCGTTCTTACTCATCTCCCTCTTATGATTCTCAGTACTTTTGGTATGAGAGGCATAGGAGGGAACACATACTCTGACTGGTACACCCACAGTGTTACCAGAGCGTCCACCGCTATTGCCTGAGGGTCCCTTGACCTGGCGCAATATCTGTCTAGTTTTTTGTTCAGGCGGGACGCCATCATGTCCACCTTTTGGTTTTTCCCAACGGTTTACAATCATGTGGAAGACTTCCCGATGAAGTCCCCACTCTCCCGGGTAGAGGTCATGCCTGCTGAGGAAGTCTGCTTCCCAGTTTTCCACTCCCAGAATGAACACTGCTGAGAGTGTTATCACATGATTTTTCGCCCAGCGAAGAATCCTTGTAGTTTCTGCCATTTCCCTCCTGCTTCTTGTGCCGCCCTGTGTACGTGGGCGACTGCCGTGATGTTGTCCCACTGGATCAATACCGGCTGACCTTGAAGCAGAGGTCTTGCTAAGCTTAGAGCATTGTAAATTGCCCTTAGCTCCAGTATATTTATGTGGAGAGAAGTCTCCAGACTTGATCACACTCTCTGGAAATTTTTTCCTTGTGTGACTGCTCCCCAGCCACTCGGGCTGGCATCCGTGGTCACCAGGACCCGGTCCTGAATGCCGAATCTGCGGCCCTTTCATAGATGAGCACTCTGCAGCCACCGCAGAAGAAACACCCTTGTCCTTGGAGACAGGGTTATCCGCTGATGCATCTGAAGATGCGATCCGGACCATTTTTCCAGCAGATCCCACGGAAAGGTTCTTGCGTGAAATCTACCGAATGGGATCGCTTTGTAAGAAACCACCATTTTTCACAGGATCCTTGTGCAATGATGCACTGATACTTTTCCTGGTTTTAGGAGGTTCCTGACTAGCTCGGATAACTCCCTGGCTTTCTTCTCCGGGAGAAAACATCCTTTTCTGGACTGTGTCCAGAATCATCCCTAGGAACAGTAGACGTGTCGTCGGAAAAAACTGCGATTTTGGAATATTTAGAATCCACTCATGCTGTCGTAGAACTACTTAAGATAGTGCTACTCCGACCTCCAACTGTTCTCTGGACCTTGCCTTTATCAGGAAAGCGTCCATATTTCTTTTAAGAAGAATCATCATTTCGGCCATTACCTTGGTAAAGACCCGGGGTGCCGTGGACAATCCAAACGGCAGCGTCTGAACTGATAGTGACAGTTCTGTACCACGAACCTGAGGTACCCTTGGTGAGAAGGCAAATTTGGACATGTAGGTAAGCGTCCCTGATATCCAGTGACACCATATCGTCCCCTTCTTCCTGGTTCGCTATCACTACTCTGAGTGACTCCATCTTGATTTGAACGCTTGTATGTAAGTGTTCAAATATTTCAGATCTCACCGAGCCGTCTGGCTTCAGTACCACAATATAGTGTGGAATAATACCCCTTCCCTTGTTGTAGAAGGGGTACTTTGATTATCACCTGCTGGGAATACAGCCTGTGAATTGTTCCCAATACTGCCTCCCTGTCGGAGGGAGACGTTGGTAAAGCAGACTTCAGGAACTTGTGAGGGGGAGATGTCTCGAATTTCCAATGTACACCTGGGATACTACGTGTAGGATCCAGGAGTCCACTTGTGAGTGAGCCCCCTGCGTTGAGATGACCCCCTACCGCACCTGGAGGGCTTCTGTTCCTGGGAATGGGCTGCCTGCTGCAGTCTTCTTCCCTTTCCTCTACCCCTGGGCAGATATGACTGGCCCTTTTGCCCGCCTGCCCTTATGGGGACGAAAGGACTGAG
The DNA here is from genome assembly GCF_028390025.1 of Pseudophryne corroboree. Classification (NCBI taxonomy): domain Eukaryota; kingdom Metazoa; phylum Chordata; class Amphibia; order Anura; family Myobatrachidae; genus Pseudophryne; species Pseudophryne corroboree. Next base: position 344,892,267 of record NC_086453.1, read on the forward strand.
ACTGAAAAGACTGTGTCCTTTTCTGCTGAGATGTGACTTGGGGTAACAAAAGGTGGATTTTTCAGCTGTTGCCATGGCCACCAGGTCCGATGGACCGCCCCTTTATACGGCAATACTTCCATGTGCCGTCTGGAATCTGCATCACCTGACCACTGTCGTGTCTTCGTCTGGCAGATATGGACATCACATTTACTCTTGATGCCAGAATGCAAATATCCCTCTGCGCATCTCGCATATATAGAAATGCATCTATAGTCAATAAAATCTTGTCCCTGTCAAGGGTATCAATATTTTCAGTCAGGAAATCCGACCAAGCCCCCTCAGCGCTGCACATCCAGGCTGAGGCGATTGCTGGTCGTAGTATAACACCAGTATGTGTGTATATACTTTTAGGATATTTTTCAGCTTCCTATCAGCTGGCTCCTTGAGGGCTGCCGTATCTGGAGACGGTAACGCCCCTTGTTTTTATAAGCGTGTGAGCGCCTTATCCACCCTAAGGTGTGTTTCCCAACTCGCCCTAACTTCTGGCGGGAAAGGGTATACCGCCATTAATTTTCTATCGGAGGAAACCCACGTATCATCACACACTTCATTTAATTTTTTTTTTTTTTTTTTTAGGAAAAACTACAAGTAGTTTATTCACACCCTACATAATACCCTTATTTGTGGTACTTGTAGTATCAGAAATATGTAACACCTCCTTCATTGCCCTTAACATGAAACGTGTGGCCCTAAAGGAAAATACGTTTGTTTATTCACCGTCGACACTGGAGTCAGTGTCCGTGTCTGTGTCTGTGTCAACCGACTGAGGTAAATGGGCGTTTTTACAAGCCCCTGACGGTGTCTGAGACGCCTGGACAGGTACTAATTTGTTTGCCGGCCGTCTCATGTCGTCAACCGACCTTGCAGCGTGTTGACATTATCACGTAATTCCTAAATAAGCCATCCATTCCAGTGTCGACTCCCTAGAGAGTGACATCACCAATACAGGCAATTTGCTCCGCCTCCTCACCAACATCGTCGTCCTACATGTCGACACACACGTACCGACACACAGCACACACACAGGGAATGCTCTGATAGAGGACAGGACCCCACTAGCCCTTTGGGGAGACAGAGGGAGAGTTTGCCAGCACACACCAAAAACGCTATAATTATACAGGGACAACCCCTTATACAAGTGTTTTCCCTTATAGCATTTTTATATATGTAATCATATCGCCAAATAAGTGCCCCCCCTCTCTGTTTTAACCCTGTTTCTGTAGTGCAGTGCAGGGGAGAGCCTGGGAGCCTTCCTCACAGCCGAGCTGAGCAGGAAAATGGCGCCATGTGCTGAGGAGAATAGGCCCCGCCCCCTTTTCGGCGGGCTCTTCTCCCGGAGTTTGTGAGATCTGGCAGGGGTTAAATACATCCATATAGCCTCAAGGGCTATATGTGATGTATTTTAGCCATAAAAAGGTATTATACATTGCTGCCCAGGGCGCCCCCCCCAGCGCCCTGCACCCTCAGTGACAGTTGGTGACTGTTGGTGAAGTGTGCTGACAACAATGGCGCACAGCTGCAGTGCTGTGCGCTACCTTATGAAGACTGAAAATCTTCTGCCGCCTGTTTCTGGATCTCTGGACCTCTTCAACTTCGGCATCTGCAAGGGGGGTCGGCGGCACGGCTCCGGGACGAACCCCAGGGTGAGACCTGTGTTCCGACTCCCTCTGGAGCTAATGGTGTCCAGTAGCCTAAGAAGCAAATCCATCCTGCACGCAGGTGAGTTTACTTCTCTCCCCTAAGTCCCTCGTAGCAGTGAGCCTGTTGCCAGCAGGTCTCACTGAAAGAAAAAAACCTAACTTAAACTTTTATTCTAAGCAGCTCAGGAGAGCCACCTAGATTGCACCCTTCTCGGCCGGGCACAAAAATCTAACTGAGGCTTGGAGGAGGGTCATAGGGGGAGGAGCCAGTGCACACCACCTGATCCTAAAGCTTTTATTATTGTGCCCTGTCTCCTGCGGAGCCGCTATATCCCCATGGTCCTTACGGAGTCCCCAGCATCCACTAGGACGTCAGAGAAAACTGCCAAAAGGAAGGTCATTTTGCAAGAGATTGCAGATCAGGAAGTAGACAAAATTCACATAAACCCCCTAGACAAAGATATGAGCAGGGTTATGACACACAAAATTATAAACAGGGATCATATAGAAAAAAAATTTGAGCCACACCCATAACATGTAGTCAGGAAAGGTGATCATTAGGACTGATGGTAAGCCTGAGGTAACAGTTAATAAATTGGGAGGTCATTCCCTGAAGACACAGGAATGACCGGGTGAAACGTTGTAAATGTATCTGTGAAATGTTTTCTTTTTCTCTCTCCCCATCTCTGACGATTATTGGTAGGATTCAAACATTGCATATATACTTGGTCTTTGCAGAAGTCTACCAAACCCCAGCATGACCTATCCGCACCAACGTATTCTGGCCAGATACAGACAATGGAATATGGAAGTGCTGGGGGGAGGGACTGCGCAAGGAAACCATTGGACATGTAGATATGACAGCCTGATGATCTGACAATGTTTTAAAATGTTTGAAAAATGTTTTTTCCCCCTGTTGTTGTTGTTCACTGTTGATTTATGTGATATATACATATATGAATTGTTCTCTCTCTCTCTTTTGTTTTTTTTGTTTCCTCTCTTCTTTCTCATGTTTTCATGATTTAAAGATGGTATGTCACCCATCAGTTAGACAAATGGTAATGCAAGATTTTTGCTCCTTACAGAAAGATCGCTGGTTTGGAAGAAATATTGCATCACCGGAAAGTTTGATTGGAAGACTGAGAGACAACACCTTTGAGATGACAGCAGAACAAGAAGAACAACAAGACTAGAGAACTAATTATCGTAACAAGTTTCTCTCCCCCTCAAACTGATTTTCTGTACCCCATTACAAATTTCTTCTTTTCTCCTTCTGTAAGATGGACTTGCCACAAGAGACTGTGATATGGATTTTCCTGTTGACCCTGATGTTGACCAGAGCAGTCTGTTTCGGTGAGAGTACCAGTGAGGTCGAGAAAGAAGTTTTGACACCAGAAAGGTTCTGATGATAAAGATGGAGGCGTAGTTTTCCAAGAACAACTTAACCAACAAGTAAAGGCGAGTATCAGAAAACGATCCGATAGCATTGACAATAGAAGGAATTGTGAAGGATTGTTAGCTGAAGAAAACTGTATCTGTAGGCTCTGTGACAACGTAGTGGAGGACGGGTGCATTAAGAAATGCCAATCCAGTTTTAATATCCATATGGACCGGCATCCATTGAGTGACTATCACTCCTTAGTGGGTAGTGTGTTAAATAAAACAGATTGTTGGGTATGCTCTCAAGTACCTCAAGGTCATAGCAAATCAGGGCTAGTACCATTTCCTTTAACGTTAGGGGAGGTACTTGAGTTAAGTGGTGGGAGACCGGTGGACAGGAGGTTTAATATCTCCAGCCCTCCTAGTTTGAAGCTCCACCAATACCATGTGGATAGGTCCCTATTATGTTTTAACATCTCCAATCCCCGAAAGCCGGGAAATTGGGAAGTGTCATGGAGTAACCAAACCATGACCTTTTCGCATAGAGCAGATAGAATGCCTACAGATACAGAGCTTATACGCCACATAGCCAGTAGAGGAAAATCTTTCCGGTATAGGTATACCTTAGGAAATAGGATTACGAGAGTTGGAGAGGTATCACCAGGATACTGTGCACATATCGTACAACCTGATACGTGTACTAAGCAGATGGAAGAATTAGGGTTAGGAGATTTCACATGGAAGGTGTGTAATATGGTTATGTCCTACTCCGTCCCATATGTTCTCCCCGATGATGCATATTTCATATGCGGGAGAAAGGCGTATAAGTGGCTTGCCCCAAACTCTGAAGGATTGTGTTATATTGGAAAAGTACTGCCTGAAGTAATGACTGTATCACATGACAAAATGAAAGACATACACCGTGTTGCCCAAACTCCTTATACTCACACCCATTACGAGCACGTAGTTAAACGGCACCTGATAGAAAGAACAGAGCATCCGGCCTCTGACATGATCCATGAATCCACCGGGATTCAGTTTCTAATCGCGTTAGATTTCACTCGCACCGCCAGAGGAGTGTTGAATTATAAATACATATCTGCGCTTGCAAATTTGTTAGACAATATCACAGAAATGTATGATGACACGTTTAGGTATACTGGAAGAGAACTTCAAGCTTATAAAACAGAACTGGTACAGCATAGAATGGTTCTTAATTACCTCACAGCAGTGACAGGCGGATATTGTGTCACACTGGCAACACAATACGGCGTGAAATGTTGCACAAATATTACGAATAGCACCGAGGACCCGGTCGAGGTCATAGACCAAAAGATGGACGACATTCTCCAACTGAAGTGGGAATTTCGCAGGAGACACAATCTCACTCTTGCTGCTGTAGGTAATGAGCTGACTGGTTGGGTGTCATGGTTGAACCCGCGAAATTGGTTTTCTGGTTTAGGAGAATGGGCTCAAGGAGTCATAATGGATGTAGGGAAGTTTCTCCTATGTATCTTAGGTGTTATCATAACGATTGGCTTGATATTTAGATGCGGTCAGGCTTTAACGAAGTGCAAACGAAGTACCAGGGTGATGAGTTTAAGGAGTGAGGAAACTGTAATTCCCATGGATCTGATTTATGACCCAAATGTAGAAACAATGATGTGATGAAAATGCGATTTCTACGGTCCGTTTCTTTCACCTGTTTTTCCGTTTCCTCCAAGGTAAAAAGACCCACTTGGACGAGGAATTTGATGAGCCGATATACAGACAACAGATGGATTAAAGAAGAAGTTTTGACAACCTGATACACAGATTTTTGATGAACTTTGCCATAGATCCCCAGTTTCCCTAGAAATTTTAAAATTACGCTAGCCCAACACTTTTGTAAATCTATGGACATTGACAAAGCTTTTGCTCGCACCTTATGGACAAAAGCACAAAGAAGACTGCATTCAACAGACATAGAATACCACTGCATTTACCGTAATTATGTCTTTTCTTCACCTCTACAACCTTCAGGTAATTACACACATAGTATAGGGAATACAGGCACAGATATCAGCAATCACATATTCCCCCCATTCATGTATCATCAACTAAAATGTGCTCCCCATTTTTGTTACAACCAAAATCCGAAAAGAGCTCGGTAAAGTTTGACAGCCCATCCACAGACCCGTACCACGGGATAAGAAGGAATTCAAATGTATACTTCGCAATACCTCGAAGCTTGATTTACAACACGTACGGCACGATGATACATGACCCCCCAAACATGGACTCATACACACATGCTTCTGCTATCTCACTAGGTCATACCCTCTTCACACCTTCTCCTCTCTCCTCCCTTACCCAACCATGGAAATGTATTAACCCCTGACATATATTTTTCTCTTTTTGAAATGTTTTAGAAGGTGGCAGTTATTGTTGACTGCCAAAGGGTGGACTGTCAAAGTCAGAAAAATATCTCTATGCACACTGCCATATTTGCACCTCACACAGGTCTGCGCTGCGCATGCGTGCGCTCTCCCGTGCGTGCGCACACTCGCTGTTGCGGGCACCCGCGGGCGCGCGGTATGTGCATTTACGGTAGAGTTCATGTGTTCGTAGCGTGCGACTCAATCGTTACATATTTTCACTATATAATGTATTTTGTAGATCATGGTCCCTTTGATAGATTCTGAAAGTTTGGTTAATGTAGAATGTTCGTGAACAGAGAAATCCCCCTTTGTTTGATACGAAGGGTCAGACAGGAGTAATACAGTGGTGTTTAGTACCCATCGGAAGAGTATTTAATTAGCAATATTCCGGTGTTGGTTTGGAGCGGATTAATCGCTCGTGCGAATAATTATGGACCTAAGAAGTTTATGTCCATTTACTATTATTTGCACTTACTTAGCCATGCGGCGGGAAACCTAGTATCCCACCCACCTGGGCAGTTGGAAATAGCCACAGCCCACCTGTATGAATCAACCTATGACCTTTTGTTATAATGCGAAGACGAATTCCTGTGTCCAATGAACAATAAGAATGTAGGGACCATTGTACTGTATTGTGTGTAGTGTATATAAGGTCGGCCAGCCTGAACAGGGATCAGACTCTCTCCACAAAGGGTTATCATATTGACAAACTTGGGGTCTGGTACCAGGCTGCGCTGCGATCGTTCCCAGTGTGTGTATGTAAGTAATTCTCTGTAATCATTGCTCTTTCTTTGTATTGGCCACATTCTCTCTCTCTTTCGGTTTAGTTTAAGATTGTAACGTTATTGTATATTTCTGTCTAGATATTCTGTTAGATTTATATATTAGTTTGTAGCGTATGACTTGTGAATTGTTTCCCCTTTTTGAAATAACTTAAGACTCTTGTTAGTAAAAGGTTTTGGACCCTTAACACGGTAGTGTGTATTCATTATATTGCAAGGGGTAATAAGAGCGTCTCAATCGCTCAAACAGCTTTAGAATTAACAAGGTTAAACAGCGTTATATCGCTACATTGGTTCTAGTACAAGGTTTACAGCATAAGAATATCTTTTCTGTGTGTTACATACAAGGTTTAATGATTGTTATCTTGTGAGCGTATGCGCCGCTCGTGATCTCCTCGTGGTCTCGAGCGTCCGCTACGCTGATAGCGTAGCATTACGGTATTCGCTCAACTATTGTGTGCCCGATACCAACAGCGTATTCTCGCGAGCGTTTGTGTCGCTCGAGCGGCTCGCTCCCGATACAGCGTCCGCTACGCTAAGAGCGTACCCTTACGGTGCTACATACTCCAATAGCGTACAAAGTCTCTTAACCTCTTAGAGTGTTTAATAAGGTAATCAAAATCGACATTCTCAGTTGATAATTTTTGTATGGCCCCCGAAGGATTTTATAAATATCCAAATGGCCCTTGGTAGAAAAAAGGTTCCCCACCCCAGCTCTACACAGTAACAAGATGGTGCTGCGCATGTGTCGTTCTGTCTAAGTCAGCCATCTTGGTATGGGAATGGAGGAACTAGCTTGGATCATGCGCAGTAGAGCACTCCCATACCAACAGGCGCTATGGCTGGAGAAGATATGTTTAGACTACGGGTATATGGCTAGGAGTCTTAGGTACTTAAACAATAGCCAGAACACCCTATAATTTAAGCAGTCATAAGCAATTGTTTGCAGGCAGTTCTAGTAGCTAATATATGTAATAGATATTGTATGTGTCTTGTTCAACTCATTATTGATTACCAACTTATTATATTTACGTATATGTTCGCGCAGCAACTTCTGAACTGACAGAAATGTACTCAGCAAAAACTATTAAGTATGGTTGAAACTTGGATGACATCCTTCGAAACCAGCTTAGGCTCAGTGCTCTGCGGACTGTCATTCAGAGCTGATTTATTGTTTCACACTCCTTTGTTTGCCAGAATGATTAATATTTCTGTGTTGCATTGTTTACATATCGGTTACCTAGAAACGCTGCATCCGTGTTTTCTCACCAGCTGCCCTCTTTCTTACCTTACTCTGTGTGTTCCACAATGCAGCATCTGACATCACAAAAATAGCAGAAACTTGTTTAGATAATGTGTAGAACAGTCATTTTAGGAATGTTGCTGATTGGCATTTTGTTCATGTATTTATACTTGAGAGAAAAAAATCAGCTATTTTTCATTCCTTTATTTTTATTTGACCTCTTTGGTACCAATGACAACTATTATGGCTGATTCTGAGGCAGACACAGACCATGGCTGCACCTTTTGCCGCAGTCGTGTGCGCATCTTTATGCTAATGCTGCTACAATGCCCTACCCTGGTGTACATTCATGCATCTGAATGTGCAAGGACTGACACCCACTGTCAGCGTCCGTAGACGCTGAAATACCGATTAGTGAGTCTTTGGAGGCACCATCGGCTGCACATTCCCAATGGCCTGTGCAGTTCCTCCTACTGAGTGTTGTCTCCTATGTGAGCGGTTGAGTATCTATGTATGCAAACACTTTCAGCAACACGCCTGCGACTCTCCCGTACAGGCAACATCAACGTGCATCTTTGTAGCCCCCTCCCCCCCAGTTCCTTCCAATCAGTGTCCAGGATCAACCCCCCTCCCCCCCCCGTTACATTTCTGCCATTATGCATCCACATCTGTATTTTGACTACGTACACGATCGCCTGCGTGGTGCAACTCAGACACATGTAGTGTTCATGCTAGACTGATTTAACAAAAAACAGCATGTCCTGTGCCAGCGGGTGGAAAAAGTCGGTTGCCGAACACCACTGGGTGAATGGATGCACAGTTACATAGTATCTGAGGTTGAAAAAAAGACAATTGTCCATCGAGTTCAACCTATTTGTGGTGTCCTATGCATGATGATTTGACTAAAATTTCTGACTGATGCTGCTGTCAGCCGTTACATTTTATCCCTATTTATAGTAACTATACTGCATGACTATGCACCATACCCCTGGATATCCTTATCCATTAGGAATTTATCTAACCCATTCTTAAAGGTGTTGACAGATTCCGCCATTACAACTCCCTCGGGCAGGGAATTCCAAACATGTATTGTCCTTACCGTGAAAAAGCCTTTACGCCGTATTGTGCGGAATCTCCTGTCCTCTAACCTGAGCGAGTGTCCACGAGTCCTCTGTGTTGATCTAACCAAAAACAGGTCCCGCGCAAGCTCTGTGTATTGTCCCCTTATATATTTGTAGATGTTGATCATATCCCCTCTTAGTCTCCGCTTTTCCAATGTAAACATGCCTAGTCTTTCAAGCCTTTCCTTGTATTCCATCGTCTCCATGCCCTTAATTAGTTTGGTCGCCCTCCTCTGTACCTTTTCAAGCTCCAGGATATCCTTTTTGTAGTACGGGAAGTTAGGGGAAGGCTTGGCGGCAGACCAGCATGTCCGTAAGTCCGTAATCATTAGAATGAGATAGAGAACATTACACACGTGAGAGGTCTTGTTACCTTACTTATTGAACCAACCTCGTTCAACATGAAGCAGAAAATCAAACAGCTACATTTGGCATATGATTCATAGTTAATTTTTCCATTATGATTACAAACGTAACTATTTTTGAATCAGAATCCAATAAAATCACACAGTTGGTGCTTTCAAGACTGTTTCCATTATGGCATATTAATGATTTATTCATCAGAAGCTTTGACATGTAATTGAGCAATACAATGCCGAATTGTTACTCCTTATCCCCAGGGTTAAGTATACACACTCTGAAGGAAAAATTCAAAAGTACTGTGAAATACAAAAATAGATATATTCATTAAGATTGTGGTTAAAGTTATCACACCAATCTCACGAAAAAAGCAGCTTATCGCTGAATGCGCACTCCCGTTTTTTCGCACCTATTCTATTACAAAATGGTGAATTCTGGAGAAAAGTATAGGAGAAAATGGGGAAATCTGTCTGTACCCCCAAAAAAGCTAAACTAATGTAGGAAAACATTATAGGAGCCTGTTAGTGGCCATAATAAAACTCTAACACATCAAATAAAATTAAGCCAAAATGTAGAAGAAAAGTTTGTTAGTTTTTTTTCTTGAAATTTCAAGAAATTGAAAAGCAAATTAGATTTTTTTTTGCTAACATAACAAAAATAACACATTTTTGGTTTGGGCTTCGGCATTAAGCCGCATTTCCAAAATTCCACAAAGTAGGATTCTGATTGTACTGCAGGTTTTCATGAAAAAATAAATAAATCTGCACTTACAAAAGATAAACGCGGGATGGCGGTGGGGAGGTATGGGGTGGTGGGCAGGGTGGTTCAGCCTTGGGGAGGGGGAGGCGGTTAGTCTATTTGCTCACTGTTCTACATCTTGGGAGTCATTCCGAGTTGATCGCTAGCTGCATTTGTTCGCAGCACAGCGATCAGGCTAAAAAATGGCAGTTCTGCACATTCGTATGCGGCGCAATGCGCACACGTGACGTACGGGTACAACAAACAATGTATTTTCACACAGGGTCTAGCGAAGCATATCAGTTGCACTGGCTGCCGCAGAGTGATTGACATGAAGTGGGCGTTACTGGGTGCCAACTGACCGTTTTCAGGGAGTGTTCGAAAAAACGCAGGCGTGCCAGGAAAAACGCAGGCGTGGCTGGGCGAACGCTGGGCGGGTTTGTGACGTCAAATCCGAAACTTAACAGTCTGAAGTGATCGCTAGCGCTGAGTAGGTTTTGAGCTACTCAGAAACTGCACAAACATTTTTTGCTGGCGCTCTGCGATACAACCGTTCGCACTTCTGCTAAGCTAAAATACACTCCCAGTGGGAGGCGGCATAGCGTTTGCACAGCTGCTAAAAACTGCTAGCGAGCAATCAACTCGGAATGACCACCCTTATTCCACCGCTGATTGACAGACACCTTACATAACTTAGCTCCCTGCAACCTGGCAACACTTTGACGTATGTCTCCATGCAGTTCATGAAAGATGCCATATGTTGCCATATAATGCATTGGTATAAGTTTCTTCTGCCCAGACTTATTTTAGAATTTTAGGCTGAATGAACAGGACATACAGGGATCAATTCAGAGTTGAACCCCAATCGGTTCTAAATCCCCAGGAAAATTCTTTTGTTGGAGGTTTGGTCACATTTCTCAGATAGGCCAAGCTCTGGAATGCTGTAGATAGAGTTGTCTAATAAAAGGAGCCCATGGACTTCTTATGGCAAAGTTTACTGAGAGAGAACCAATCGGATCCTTCCCAGTGTCCCCTTTGTTGTGTGCGTCAGAAGATGCATGCCGATGTATGTGCAGATAGGGCTCCCGGGTCTGAAAGCAGCAATCATTTGCATAAAATAATTGCTGCTTTAAATAAATGGGCAGACTTGCAAAAAGTTCTGCACCTCCGGCAACTCGTCGGATATTACATTTAGCCCCAAATATTTTGAAAATATTATATACCTGTGTCTCTAGAGCACCTGTATTGTTACTTTTCTTTTTCTTGATGTTTTTGTGTGACTATATTTGTAGAGTAACAGATAACACCTCACACTTTAAAAATGGGTGGATTAGCCCGTATATTGACAATACAGTGAGAAGAGGCAGTAAATGAAGGGGTGGTCTTCAGTATGCCGGCGGTCGGGCTCCCGGCGACCAGCATACCGGCGCCGGGAGCCCGACAGCCGGCATACCGACACTTATTCTCCCTCGTGGGGGTCCACGACCCCCCTGGAGGGAGAATAAAATAGCGTGGCGAGCGCAGCGAGCCCGCAAGGGGCTCATTTGCGCTCGCCACACTGTCGGTAAGCCGGCGGCCAGCCTCCCGGCGCCGGTATGCTGGTCGCCGGGAGGCCGGCCGCCGGCAGATCGTAGTGAACCCAAATGAAGATATGGGATGCGGATAGCGTCCCAGCAGTCGGGATGACGGTGGGCATGTGACCGACGCTGGTATTGCGACGCCACTCAGAATCCCAACGTCAGAACACCGAATGCCGACATCCCGAGGGCAAGTATCAGGGACACTGTTAGGGTTAGGACCCCCGAGTCTTAGCCCTAGCCATCACCCCAGGTGCCTTTGCCTTAGCCACCACCCCTACTATCTTAGCCCTAGCCGCAACCCCAGGCGGGTTAGGGTAGGGGAGAGGGGAGTGGTTAAATAATTACCCCATCCCCTGTCGGCATTCTAATTGCCGGGATCCTGTATCAAACCCGAAGATATGAGATACACAATAAATGACAAAACTGGTGCGGGATTAATATTATATATTTAGTTTTTGTGGAGGTTAGATGGAGCTCTGTGTACATACACCCAGCCATCCTGGTGGTGAAGAAGTCACCCATCTTGAACTCACTTCCCCGCACAGTGCGGGAGGCCCCAACTATAGAATCCTTCAAAAGTAGACTCAAGACATTTCTGTTTACTCAAGCATTCCCATCAGTGGCGTAACTAGAAATTTTTCTCCCCCAAGCCAAAAAATTCTCCGGTGCCCAATGCTCCCAGTGCCACATATGCCCCCAGTGCCAGATATTCCCCCACAGTGCCAGGTACACACATGCCCCCAATGCCAAATATGCTCCCCCCACAAGTGCCAGGTACACATATACCCCCCAGTGTCACATATGCCCCCTCAGTGCCACATATGCCCCCCCCCATGCCAAATATGCACCCACCCCCCAAGTGCCACATATGCCCCCTCAAGTGTGAAATATACTCCCCCTCCCCCAGTGCCACATATGCTCCCCAAGGTCCAGGTACAGGCAGCCCCCCCACCCCCCCGCTGTTTTGTGATGGAGGGACACGGAGGGCACAGCGCGCGCCTCTCCTGTGTCCCTCCTGCGTCTCCGGCGTGTCTGTTAAATGAAGTGCCGGTTCATGAGCCAATCAGAGCTCACGAACAGGCACTTCATTTAATAGACACACCGGAGACGCAGGAGGGACACAGGAGAGGTGCGCGCTGTGCCCTCCGTGTCCCTCCTTCACAGCAGCGGCTACGGAAGGAGGGAGACAGCAGATTGACATGCGGTCGGCTCGTCCGCATGTCAATCTGCGCTAAATCAGTGGCGGCGCCCCCGCAACCCTGCGCCTCCAAGCCACCGCGAGGGCTGCGGGGGCAGTAGTTACTCCACTGATTCCCATAATTGTCCCTTTAGTATCTACATGCTTCTGTATTTTATGAAAAGTTGTTCTGTACTACATTGTTTTCTGTACTATATTATACTATGTATCTGTTAAGCGCCTTGAGTCCTATTGGAGAAAGAGCGCTATATAAATAAAATTATTATTATTATTATTATTATTATTATCTGTATTTTGATTTGTTTGCAGACTTTTATAGTCAGTAAGAATGTTGTTCATTTGTACTGGGCCGCACAATATTTGATGTCAAGTCATTAGATAGAGATCACTTTCCAGCCGTGTGTCAGACATGTTTTGCATAGAGATCACCTCGATTTGCTAGGAGGTCCATGCAGATGCCGGTGACGATTATGTCGACCGCCTGAACTAGTTAGCCGCTACTGATTGTGATTGTGGTTTCACCTCTGAAACTGAGAGGTGCTATCTCTACCGATTATGCATGTATTATACAGGCATGTTTTACAATGTATAAATGAGAAGGGAAATTGTAACTGCTGTATTATAAGGGTTCTATTTGTTGGAAATATGTGTGTACATGTGATTGTATATGGCAGGGTAGCGTACACAACAACGGGGTGTTTCTGACCCAGGACTCTCTAATCCAGTGCCTTAACCAGTAGTGTGGTTTATTGAGAAGTGAAGGTACACTCATACTCACTGTGGTTACACTGGTTAAGGCATGAACCTGGGCTTGTAGCAGATAGGGATTGTGCAGCTCTCCAGCCGGTGACGGTCCTCTGGATGCGGGTAGCGATGCAGGATTTTGGAACAGCGGTAACTCAGGCAGTAGCAGAACTTGCCACGGGCAAGCAGGACTTTTGCCCGGGGCGCCGCCTTCCGGAGGGCGCAGGGCGCCATCCGGAGGGCGCCGCACCAGGGCAAGATCCGCTGCTGCTGTGTGCCCCCCGCTGCCCGCTGCCCCCCTGCTGCCGCTGGCCGCTTCCCCCCCGCTGCCGCTGGGAAGGGAAACTAGACGCGTACGCGTCTAGTTTCCCTTCGTGGAGAGGTCCTTTACTGTGCGGTGCGCGATGACGTCATCGCGCACCGCACATCAATTCAGTCTGTACAGGGGGCATAAATGACCACGCCCCCTGTACAAAGCCACGCCCCCTTATGGCGATCGGGGCGCCAGAAGCCCCAGAATCGGCCCTGAACTCAGGTAATAACAGCAAGTGTCTTGGAGGTAAGAGGAAAACGGCCATCGCCCTCTATGTTACTCTACATAGTAACAAGATGGTGCTGCGCATGTGCAGTAGTAACTGGTGACCATCTTGGTTTGGGAATGAAGCATCCCTAAGGGAGCCATTTTGGAGTATGCCCAGTAATCTATTATTTTTCATATTTAAACCAGCATAATAGTGAATGTGTTTTTTGATAAATAAATATTTAAAAACTATTCCTGTTTTGGTGTAAGTGCGTCTGATATAAGTTGGTGTATAAATCTCTGGAGCAGAACTGAATGCATCATGAGATGCCTCTGACTCAGCATATGGGACTAAGGCCCAGATTTACCAATCCTTGGAGAGTGATACATTTATATTATTTATTTATTAACAGTTTCTTATATAGCGCAGCAAATTCCGTTGAGCTTTACAATTAGAAATAACAATTATATAACAAAACAATGATATAACAAAACTGGGTAATAACAAACAGTCATAGAGGTTGGAAGGCCCTGCTCGCAAGCTTACAATCTATAGGGAAATAGTCATGGATACACAAGGATAGGTGCTATCTATTGCATAGTTGTCTGCCAGATTGCAAAGGTTTTTGGTGGGCTGTATGATATGGTCACACAGCAATGATGAACCGGGGTCGAGAGAAAGGATGAGAAGACGTGAGGATATGAGAAGACGTGAGGATATGAGAAGACGTGAGGAAAATGAGAAGACGTGAGAATATGTGTGGACTGTGCAGAGTGGATGCAATTTGAAAATAAGAATTTACTTACCGATAATTCTATTTCTCGGAGTCCGTAGTGGATGCTGGGGTTCCTGAAAGGACCATGGGGAATAGCGGCTCCGCAGGAGACAGGGCACAAAAAAGTAAAGCTTTTACCAGATCAGGTGGTGTGCACTGGCTCCTCCCCCTATGACCCTCCTCCAGACTCCAGTTAGGTACTGTGCCCGGACGAGCGTACACAATAAGGGAGGCAATTTGAATCCCGGGTAAGACTCATACCAGCCACACCAATCACACCGTACAACTTGTGATCTAAACCCAGTTAACAGTATGATAACAGAAAGAGCCTCTTAAAGATGGCTCCTTAACAATATAACCCGAATTTGTTAACAATAACTATGTACAGTATTGCAGATAATCCGCACTTGGGATGGGCGCCCAGCATCCACTACGGACTCCGAGAAATAGAATTATCGGTAAGTAAATTCTTATTTTCTCTATCGTCCTAAGTGGATGCTGGGGTTCCTGAAAGGACCATGGGGATTATACCAAAGCTCCCAAACGGGCGGGAGAGTGCGGATGACTCTGCAGCACCGAATGAGAGAATTCCAAGTCCTCTTTTGCCAGGGTATCAAATTTGTAGAATTTTACAAACGTGTTTTCCCCCGACCACGTAGCTGCTCGGCAGAATTGTAATGCCGAGACCCCTCGGGCAGCCGCCCAAGATGAGCCCACCTTCCTTGTGGAATGGGCCTTAACAGATTTAGGCTGTGGCAGGCCTGCCACAGAATGAGCAAGTTGAATTGTGTTACAAATCCAACGAGCAATCGTCTGCTTAGAAGCAGGGGCACCCAACTTGTTGGGTGCATATAGTATCAACAGCGAGTCAGATTTTCTGACTTCAGCCGTCCTTGAAATGTATATTTTTAAGGCTCTGACAACGTCCAACAACTTGGAGTCCTCCAAGTCGCCAGTGGCCGCAGGCACCACAATAGGTTGGTTCAGGTGAAACGCTGATACCACCTTAGGGAGAAAATGCGGACGAGTCCTCAGTTCTGCCCTATCCGAATGGAAGATTAGATAAGGGCTTTTATAAGATAAAGCCGCCAATTCAGATACTCTCCTGGCGGAAGCCAGGGCCAGTAACATAGTCACTTTCCATGTGAGATATTTAAAATCCACCTTTTTCAATGGTTCAAACCAATGGGATTTGAGGAAATCTAAAACTACATTTAGATCCCACGGTGCCACCGGAGGCACCACAGGAGGCTGTATATGCAGTACTCCTTTAACAAAAGTCTGTACCTCAGGAACTGAGGCCAATTCTTTTTGGAAGAATATTGACAGGGCCGAAATTTGAACCTTAATAGATCTCAATTTGAGACCCATAGACAATCCTGATTGTAGGAAATGTAGGAAACGACCCAGTTGAAATTCCTCCGTCGGAACACTCCGATCCTCGCACCACGCGACATATTTTCGCCAAATGCGGTGATAATGTTTCGCGGTGACTTCCTTCCTTGCCTTAATCAAGGTAGGAATGACTTCTTCTGGAATGCCTTTCCCTTTTAGGATCTGGCGTTCAACCGCCATGCCGTCAAACGCAGCCGCGGTAAGTCTTGAAAGAGACAGGGACCCTGTTGTAGCAGGTCCCTTCTCAGAAGTAGAGGGCACGGGTCGTCCGTGACCAACTCTTGAAGTTCCGGGTACCAAGTCCTTCTTGGCCAATCCGGAGCCACTAGTATTGTTCTTACTCCTCCTCACCGTATAATCTTCAATACCTTTGGTATGAGAGGCAGAGGAGGAAACACATATACTGATTTGTACACCCAAGGTGTTACCAGTGCGTCCACAGCTATTGCCTGTGGATCTCTTGACCTGGCGCAATACTTGTCCAGTTTCTTGTTGAGGCGAGACGCCATCATGTCTACCATTGGTCTTTCCCAACAGTTTACTAGCATGTGGAAGACTTCTGGATGAAGACCCCCCTCTCCCGGGTGAATATCGTGTCTGCTGAGGAAGTCTGCTTCCCAGTTGTCCACGCCCGGGAAGAACACTGCTGACAGTGCTATTACGTGATTCTCCGCCCAGCGAAGAATCTTGGTAGCTTCTGCCATTGCACTCCTGCTTCTTGTGCCGCCCTGTCTGTTGACATGGGCGACCGCCGTGATGTTGTCCGACTGAATCAACACCGGTTTTCCTTGCAGGAGTGGTTCCGCCTGGCTTAGAGCATTTTAGATTGCTCTTAGTACCAGAATGTTTATGTGAAGAGACTTTTCCAGGTTCGTCCATACCCCCTGGAAGTTTCTTCCTTGTGTGACTGCTCCCCAACCTCTCAGGCTGGCGTCCGTGGTCACCAGGATCAAATCCTGTATGCCGAATCTGCGGCCCTCCAATAGATGAGCCTTTTGCAACCACCACAGAAGATATACCCTTGTCCTTGGCGACAGGGTTATTCGCAGGTGCATCTGAGGATGCGACCCTGACCATTTGTCCAACAGATCCCTTTGGAAAATTCTTGCATGGAATCTGCCGAATGGAATTGCTTCGTAAAAAGCCACCATTTTTCCCAGGACTCTTGTGCATTGATGTACAGACACCTTTCCTGGTTTTAGGAGGTTCCTGACAGGTCGGATAACTCCTTGGCTTTTTCCTCGGGAAGAAAAACCTTTTTCTGAACCGTGTCCAGAATCATCCCTAGGAACAGCAGACGTATCGTCGGAAAACAGCTGCGATTCTTGGAATATTTAGAATCCAGTCGTGCCGTCGAAGAACTACTTTAGATAGTGCTCTTCCGACCTCCAACTGTTCTCTGGAACTTGCCCTTTTTAGGTCGTGCAAGTAAGGGATAATTTAGATGCCTTTTTTCTTTGAAGAAACATCTTTTCGGCCATTACCTTGGTAAAAAGGCCCGGGGTGCCGTGGATAATTCAAACGGCATCGTCTGAAACTGATATTGACAGTTCTGTACCACGAACCAGAGGTACCCTTGATGAGAAGGACAAAATTTGGACATGGAGGTAATCCTTGATGTCCAGGGACACCATATAGTCCCCTTTTTTCCGGTTCGCTATCACTGCTCTGAGTGACTTTATCTCGATTTGAACCTTTTATGTAAGTGTTCAAAACATTTTAGATTTAGACTATGTGTCACCAAGCCGTCTGGCTTCAGTACCACAATATAGTGTGGAAAAATAATACCCTTTTCCTTGTCGTAGGAGGGGTACTTTGATTATCACCTGCTGGATATACAGCTTGTGAATTGTTTCCAATGCTGCCTCCCTGTCGGAGGGAGCCGTTGGTAAAGCAGACTTCAGGAACCTGCGAGGAGAAGATGTCTCGACTCTCCAATCTTTACCCCTGGGATAATACTCGTACGATCTAGGGGTCAACTTGCGAGTGATTCCACTGCGCCCTGAGACTCTTGAGACTACCCCCCCACCTTGAGTCCGCTTGCACGGCCCCAGCGTCATGCTGAGGACTTGGCAGACGCGGTGGAGGGCTTCTTTTCCTGGGAAAGGGCTGCCTGCTGCAGTCTACTTCCCTTACCTCTATGTCTGGGCAGATATGACTGGCCTTTTGCCTGCATACCCTCATGGGAAAGGAAAGATTGAGGCTGAAAAGACGGTGTCTTTTTTAGCTGAGATGTAACTTGGGGTAAAAAAGGTTGGATTTCCCAGCTGTTGCTGTGGTCCCCAGGTCCGATGGACCGACCCCCAAATAACTCCTTCCCTTTATACAGCAATACTTCCATCTGCCGTATGGGATCTGTATCACCTGACCACTGTCGTGTCCCTGACATCTTCTGGGAGATATGGACAACGCACTTATCTTGATGCCAGAGAGCAAATATCCCTCTGTGCATCTCACATACATATATATAGAATGCATCCTATTAAATGCTGTACATGAATAAAATATTTTCAGTCAGGGAATCCGACCAAGCCAACCCAGCACTGCATCTCCAGGCTGATGGCGATCGCTGGTCGCAGTATAACCACCGTATGTGTGTATATACTTTTTAGGATATTTTTCCAGCTTCCTATCAGCTGGCTCCTTGAGGGCGGCCGTATCTGGAGACGGTAACGCCACTTGATAAGCGTGTGAGCGCCTTATCACCCTAAGGGGTGTTTCCCAACGTACCCTAATTTCTGGCGGGAAAGGGTATAACGCCAATATTTGCTATCGGGGTAACCCTACGCATCATCACACACTTCATTTTATTTTATCTGATTCAGGAAAAACTACAGGTAGTTTTTTCACTCCCACATAATACCCTTTCTTGTGGTACTTGTAGTATCAGAAACACGTAACACCTCCTTCATTGCCCTTAACGTGTGGCCCTAATGAGAAATACGTTTGTTTATTCACCGTCGACACTGTATTCAGTGTCCGTGTCTGTGTCTGTGTCGACCGACTGAGGTAAATGGGCGTTTTTTAAAAACCCCTGACGGTGTTTCTGAGACGCCTGGACCGGTCCTAATAGATTGTCGGCCGTCTCATGTCGTCAACCGACCTTGCAGCGTGTTGACATTCTCACGTAATTCTCTAAATAAGCCATCCATTCCGGTGTCGACTCCCTAGAGAGTGACATCACCATTACAGGCAATTTCTCCGCCTCCTCACCAACATCGTCCTCATACATGTCGACACACACGTACCGACACACAGCACACACACCGGGAATGCTCTGACAGAGGACAGGACCCACTAGCCCTTTGGGGAGACAGAGGGAGAGTCTGCCAGCACACACCAAAAACGCTATAATTATATAGGGACAACCTTATATAAGTGTTTCTCCCTTATAGCATCTTTTATATATATACAATATCGCCAAAATCAGTGCCCCCCCTCTCTGTTTTAACCCTGTTTCTGTAGTGCAGTGCAGGGGAGAGCCTGGGAGCCTTCTCTCCAGCTTTTCTGTGAGAGAAAATGGCGCTGTGTGCTGAGGAGATAGGCCCCGCCCCTTTTTCGGCGGGCTCGTCTCCCGCTATTTTTGAAGTTAGGCAGGGGTTAAATATCTCCATATAGCCTCTGTGGGCTATATGTGAGGTATTTTTTGCCTCTAATAAGGTTTTTATTTGCCTCTCAGAGCGCCCCCCCCAGCGCTCTGCACCCTCAGTGACTGTTGTGTGAAGTGTGCTGAGAGGAAAATGGCGCACAGCTGCAGTGCTGTGCGCTACCTTTATGAAGACTCAGGAGTCTTCAGCCGCCGATTTTGGACCTCTTCTCTCTTCAGCGTCTGCAAGGGGGCCGGCGGCGCGGCTCCGGTGACCATCCAGGCTGTACCTGTGATCGTCCCTCTGGAGCTAGTGTCCAGTAGCCAAGCAGCAAATCCACTCTGCACGCAGGTGAGTTCACTACTTCTCCCCTAAGTCCCTCGTTGCAGTGATCCTGTTGCCAGCAGGACTCACTGTAAAGTAAAAAACCTAAGCTAAACTTTCTCTAAGCAGCTCTTTAGGA
Organism: Pseudophryne corroboree; assembly: GCF_028390025.1. Lineage (NCBI taxonomy): Eukaryota > Metazoa > Chordata > Amphibia > Anura > Myobatrachidae > Pseudophryne > Pseudophryne corroboree. The sequence continues at coordinate 344,912,256 of NC_086453.1, forward strand.
GAGCCACCTAGATTGCACCCTTCTCGTTCGGGCACAAAATCTAACTGGAGTCTGGAGGAGGGTCATAGGGGGAGGAGCCAGTGCACACCACCTGATCTGGTAAAAGCTTTACTTTTTTGTGCCCTGTCTCCTGCGGAGCCGCTATTCCCCATGGTCCTTTCAGGAACCCCAGCATCCACTTAGGACGATAGAGAAACTAAGGTTTATGAAAGTTATGTCGGCGGTTCTGGAATTTGATAGGCTTGCCTGAAGAGGTGAGTTTTCAGGGAATGCTTGAAGGTTTGGAGACTAGAGGAGAGTCTTATTGTGCGTGGTAGGGCAGCCCAATGAAAGTCCTGCAATCGTGAGTGGGAGCGAGTAATGAGTGTGGATGAGAGACGCAGGTCTTGTGAAGCGAAGAGGTCGGGTTGGGAGATATTTTGAGATGAGTGAAGTGATGTACGTTGGTGTAGTTTGGTTAATGGCCTTGTGTGTGAGTAAAAGTATTTTATATTTAACACGGTAGAGTACAGGTAACCAATGGAGGGACTGATCTGCAGACAATGAACATCTAGCGAGGAAGATTAGCCTCGCAGCTGCATTCAGAATGGATTGTAGTGGTGAGAGCCTATGTTTGGGAAGACCAGTTAGGAGACTATTACAATAATCAATGCGGGAGATGATGAGAGCATGGATCAGAGTTTTAGCAGTGTCTTGTGTAAGGTATGGTCGTATTTTGGATATGTTTTTTAGATGCATGTAACATGATTTTGAGACAGATAGAATGTGGGGAACAAAGGACAGATCAGAGTCAAGGATGATACCTAGCACAGTGATAAAGTACCAACCAATCAGCTCCCAACTGTCATTTTTAAATACAGCCGTGACATGGAAGTTAGGAGTGGATTGGTTGGTGCTTTATCACCATGCAATTTATCACTCTCCAAGGCTTGATAAATGGGGGGCAAACTGTGTACATCATAAATCCCACTATGTGTATGTGTGTATTACTAATTGTTACTTTATGCACAACAGAAGTAAAGTGATCTGCAGAACGTACAATTCTGCACTGTACATGACAAATGGTTCCTATCTGCCGTCGGTGTCTTTGTTTGACGTACCTGATACGTGTGAAAGGCATTAATTACAATTGTCCCATGATTAATGACTTTTTCTATTTAAAATGATTAAATGCTACTGTTTAGAACAGGCTGCAATGCAAACAAAGGGTAGATTTACTAAATATTATAAATCTGGCCTATTTATCTGTATAAGGTTTTGAACGTCTTTCACATTGGATTAGCCAAGCATAAACATGTAGATATATAGACTTTTTTTTCCCTCCTGTCTCAAATTTCTTGACAGCTGCATCTTTCTGTGGAAAGCAAAAGCATTGAGGCTTATTTAGGCATATGGGTACTACCAAATTATAGACTACTTTCTGTCGCCTTGTGGAGGATCTGGTGAAATGTTCTAATTATCCAAGATTACAATATTTCACTGTCATATTTTTTCAATCAAATCCAGATGTTTGGCAGACATTACTTGCAAATTGACTATTTGTAACTGGATGCAAACCAACTTAGGGGCAGATGTAGAGTTGGTAGTTAAATTGGTGTAAATCGCTCTAAAGCTGGTTACAAACCTAAAGATTTATCTGCCCAATCTGGCTGGTGGGAACGTAAATCTGGTAATGTGTGGGAGCAACTGATAATCAACCACTGATTTTTGTTCTAACCATCCAGAATGGAATGATAAATCTTTAGGTGTGTACCCAGATTAAAGAAAAGTGCATGGGAAAAATATTGCATTTACACACATGTGCAGAGCCGTGAACGTATCGGGGATAAGCATGCCTCAGCATTGGCAGCGTGGGTCGCCTACTTTTCTACAAGTCATCATCATCAATTGTGTCTTGGGAGTCTTTACTGTCATACTAACGTATAAGCAAAATTTTTGACTATATGTATATGAAAAATACAAAGGATATATTAGAAATATCTTCTTTGTATTATCCTGATCATTTTATAGTCAAAACTGTGGAGTAAAAGTCTATGGCAGGTGAGGCAGTGCCTCCTCGTCTATCTTTTCTGCAACTCTCTGATCCATACTCACCAAATTTCCAGCAGTATATACTGCTGCACCTACTAATGCCCGCATGAATCCATTGGCTCATATATGTGTGTGTAAATCTGGCTCTGGTACTAGACAGTGCTACCCTAGCCATTTACCTCACCGCACATCCCTGATGGGTAGTGCCAGTGGTGCAAGTAGAAATATTTTCTTGGTGGTACGGAGTGCCGAAAAATGGGTGTGGCCATGTGTTGTGAGGGGGCATGGCCACATGCTGCTAGTGGGAGTGGCTACATGACACTAGCGGCGTGGCCACATGACAGCCCCTTTTTTTTTTGGTATCTGGAGGCAAGGCTAAAAATATATAGTAATGCCCCCAATTTAATAACAATATATAGTAATGCCTCCATTATTATAACAGGAAAATACAGCCACTGTCGCACTCCCAGTAACCCTGACAATGTGGGAGGAGCCGTCATGCTGCCAAGCACCATGGTCTTGCTGCTTTGTGGCACATGTGGTAATGGCAAAGTGTGTGGCAGGTGGTACTGCGTACCCGCTGCCAAATTCTTAAGGGTTCTCCGTACCCGAGCGTACCCGCATACTTGCACCGCTGGGTAGTGTGTGGGGAAAAAATGGAGTGGGTATGAAGCTACTTTGTTGTAAACATCAGCCTAAATTATTGGTGGTACTGTATGCAGCTTCTCACACTACCCTTCATCCATCTCTTACCTGGCAATGCAAGAAAATACAAATGCCTTAACAGTCTAATGCAGACTGCACATGTACAACTAACGTAAGATAAATAGGTATGGGGGTCATTCCGAGTTGTTCGCTCGCAAGCTGCTTTTAGCAGCTTTGCACACGCTAAGCCGCCGCCTACTGGGAGTGAATCTTAGCTTATCAAAATTGCGAACGAAAGATTAGCAGAATTGCGAATAGACACTTCTTAGCAGTTTCTGAGTAGCTCCAGACTTACTCGGCATCTGCGATCAGTTCAGTGCTTGTCGTTCCTGGTTTGACGTCACAAACACACCCAGCGTTCGCCCAGACACTCCTCCGTTTCTTCAGCCACTCCCGCGTTTTTCCCAGAAACTGTAGCTTTTTTTCACACACACCCATAAAACGGCATGTTTCCGCCCAGAAACACCCACTTTCTGTCAATCACATTACGATCACCAGAACGAAGAAAAAACCTCGTAATGCCGTGAGTAAAAAACCTAACTGCATAGCAAATTTACTTGGCGCAGTCGCACTGCGGACATTGCGCATGCGCATTAGCAACTAATCGCTCCGTTGCGAGAAAAAAATAACAAGCGAACAACTCGGAATGACCCCCTATATTCACTTGTATATACAGTAAATGTCTTTTAAAAAAAATTCTTCCAGCGTTCAAGTTGAAAATACTTTGCTCAATCATCTATTTCCTCTCTAAAGAAAATTCATATACAATATACATGAGATGGTATCTGGTAACCTCTAAGCTCCACAAAATTTCCCCGACATCCTCACCTTGGCACGGCTGTGGCTTAACGGAGGACTCTATTCATATTTGGTGGAAATGTCCCATGATACGTCCCTATTGGGTTAAAATTAAAGGGTCTATTTACTAAGCCTTGGATGGAGATAAAGTCGCTGGAGATAAAATTCCAGCCAATCGACTCCTAACTGCCATGCCACAGACAGGAGCCAATTGGCTGGTACTTTATCTCCTGCGACTTTATCTCCATCCAAGGCTAAGTAAATAAACCCCTAAATCTTTTTTGAGAGAGATCATCCAATTTCAGATTATTCTGGACATCTTTACTGGGGCTCCCGATAGAACGCCTTAGTGCCTCCTCGAATAAACTGGTTCTCCATGTTTTACATGTTGCGAGGGGCACCGTGGCCTTGTGTTGGAAGTAATATTCCCCCTTCCCATACATATGGTGTTGACCAAAATATGGTTTATTGCTTTCATGGAAAGAATCACCTATGCTTTCCATGGCATCCTGAATAAATTTGAGAATATATGGGATCCATGGTTTGTGTATTCCACTGCTCCTTCAATAGGGAGTGAGATGCCGGATTAATTTTTGGTTAGGTGCCCCCATGACATTTATCCTTAATGCTTTTACTTATCTTGCTACAAATCACCTTCCCAGGGTCCCTTGGGTTAGGGTTCACTACACGTCTCTGAACTGCTGGATTTGCTCCTTGTTGATGATACTGGTTGTGGTGTTCATGGGTAGTTAGTAGATTTGATTTTTCTACTATGTCTGGCCCTTTAAGCTTGATAGGCCCCCTTCTCTCCCTCTCTCTTTCTTCTCTCTTTTTTTCCTCTTTTTCCTCTTCTTTTTTGTCTCTTTCTTTTTAACATGTGGTAAAATTGTATATTAATTATAATGTTAGTCTATTTTGTTGAACTATATCTTGATGACCATGTATCAAGCTTTATATTTTCGCTGGATGTTTACTGATTACCATTTACTCTCTGTATGGTGCTGTATGATAATTTGTAATAAATACTAGTAAGAAAATACTTCACTGCCACCCAAGGAAATGCCTTTAGGGGATGATACTGAAGTTGATAAACTTGATGCTAAATTTCTACAAGTCTTCCTTCTAAGGAAGATACTGTGTCTTCTGCTGTGTTTGTTTGTACTCCAAAGACTAGTAAAGGAATTCTAGAGTATTCCTTTAAGGGCACTTTATTATAATGGTTGTGAAATTGATTAATTATATAATATAAAAAACTAAATTCATGACATGTTGCCAATATATATTTCTCATACGTCCTAGAGGATGCTGGGGACGACATCAAGACCATGGGGTATAGACGGGATCCGCAGGAGACATGGGCACTCCAAAGACTTTTCATTGGGTGTGAACTGGCTCCTCCCTCTATGCCCCTCCTCCAGACCTCAGTTTTAGAAATGTGCCCAGGTCGACTGGATGCACTCTAAGGAGCTCTACTGAGTTTCTCTGAAAAGACTTATGTTAGGTTTTTTATTTTCAGGGAGATCTGCTGGCATCAGACTCCCTGCTTCTTGGGACTGAGGGGGCAGAAGCAGAACCAACTTCCTCAGAGTTTCATGGCTCTGTTTCTGGCTGACAGGACACCATTAGCTCCTGAAGGGAACTGAACTCTAGCCGTGTCTAGATGCTCACTCCCACAGCACGCCGTCACCCCCCTCACAGAGCCAGAAGTCAGAAGACAGGTGAGTATGAGAAGAATGATCTTCAATCAAGTAAGTGACGGCTGAGGTGCGGCGCGGCTGGCGGGAGCGCAGCGCGCCATTGCTGCCCACACACACAGGCACTGCAGGGTGCAGGGCGTGGGGGGGGGGCGCCCTGGGCAGCAAGAAAAATATTTCAAACTGGCTAAAAGGGGGCATAAGATGCTGCTGACACAGCCCTACCCCCGCCAGTATAAATATTGTCATGGATACTGAGGGGCGGAGCTTCTTCCTCAGGCAGCCAGCACACTACTCAGCACCATTTTCTCTCTCTCCTCAGGCTGCAGAGAACACGCTGGTCCTCTCCTCCACTTCTGACAAGTACAGGGTGCTATAAAGAGGGGGGGGGGGGGGGCACAAAGCGATTGTGGTGCATTTGATAGTGTATATCACTATTTAAAAGCACTTTTGGGCTGTGGACTTACTGTGTTCACAGGCAATACTGGCGCTGGGTTTGTGAACTGGCTGCTCTTATCATGTGGCTCCTTGCTGGTTAATCTTAGACCCAGATTGGGGTAATGGAGGTGTGAGGTGTGGTGCCTATGGACTGGCTGAGCTGGATGGCCTTAGTGTGACATACCTTTACATTCTATTAACACTTTTCACTTATTAATTTATTAACACTATTTCTCTATTTTAATTGCATTTCATTTTTGTATCACTTTCTCTATAGCTTCGGCTTCCTAAATACTAATTTATTAACACTATAGTTTTTTCACTGGTATGCTACGCTGGGCGCAAATATGTGTAACGAAGATCTCTGAATTCTATTATTATGTGGAATTTATATCTGGTTACGGTTATCATTCAGGGTGCTGGGGGAAACAAATGCCTTTTTTTCTTGCTTAGAAATACCCCTCCCTTTCGCAGAGCCGGCCCTAACCAATATGATGCCCTAGGCAAGATTTTGGCTGGTGCCCCCTAGCACCACCGCTGGATCCGCCTCTGACCTTGCACCTCTTTCCTAGCACCATCACCCCTCACCCATAGCAGTCCTTATTTTGGTATTTGTACCCCCTATATTTTAAATAGGAACAGTTCGCACATTTGGTGCTCAGCCCAAAATGGGGTGTGTTTTTGTTGGCAAGGGACATGGCCACACAATAGTAACCCCAATTCCAATTACGCCACACAGTACTGCAACTTTATTCACATTTGATCATGCGATAGTGTCCATAATTCATATTACATCCCACAGTAGTATCACTTTACCTTATAAACGTTACTCCTCACAGTAGAGCCCCTTATTCACATTACATCACACTGAATTGCTCCTTATTCACATTACACCACACCCTATTGCTCTTTATTCACATTAGACGACACAGTAGTGCCCTTTCTATATGCAACGCCACATAGTAGAGCACCTTATACACATAATGCCACAGAGTAATGCCCCTTACACATATGAGACACATTATTAATTTCCTTATAAACATAATGTGCCTTACACATTATGATAACCTTTATTAATGCCCTTTTACACATAATGTCCCTTACACATATGCCGCACATTATTAATGCCCTTATACACATAATGACACACATAGTGCCCCCTACACATTTGCTGCACATTATTAGTGCCCCTATACACATAATGACACACATACAGTAGTACCCTGTTACACATATGCTGCACATTATTAATGCCCTTATACACATAATGACACACATAGTGCCCCTTACACATATGGTGCACATTATTAATGCATTTTTACATGACACACATAATGCTCCTTACACATATTCCGAACACTACTGCACAACCAACCCACCCGCACACAGCACTCACACTGCCACTAACACTGTGACCTCTGCCTCTGCTTGGATACAGATGTGTCCTCATAAATCTTGCCTCAATGCTAACGTCGGGCACCTTTTTTTATGAAAATGCATCTTATTTGCATTGCTATGTGGCTAGGATGAACAAGCAGCTTCTGCTGATTAAAATGATATGCAGCATGCCTATATACTGTGTGAGACTGTGGCTGTATCTGCATATGAAATGCTACACACAGAATATAGGCATGTTGCATATCATTTTAATCAGCAGAAGCGGCTGATGCCCCTAGGCATATCAAATGCCCTAGGCAATTGCCTAGTTTGCCTATGCCTATGGTCGGCTCTGCCCTTTCGAGCACCTGAATGATATCACTAAGCTAATTGAGCATCTACCAATATATATGTTTGTTCTGAGAGGCAGAGAGGTTCCTGCATTAGGAGGAGGTGCAGGCCCTGACATGCCACATGGAGCATTATGGGGTTGCTCCAAGGCAGGTAGCTCTTAGCTTAGACATATTGTAGTAAGGAGCCATTATCATGTGGCTCCTTGCTGGTTAATCTTAGACCCAGATTGGGGTAATGGAGGTGTGAGGTGTGGTGCCTCTGGACTGGCTGAGCTGGATGGCCTTAGTGTGGCATACCTTTACATTCTATTAACACTTTTCACTTATTAATTTTTTAACACTATTTCTCTATTTTAATTGCATTTCAATTTTGTATCACTTTCTCTATAGCTTCGGCTTCCTAAATACTAATTTATTAACACTATAGTTTTTTCACTGGTATGCTACGCTGGGCTTTCTGGCTTATGCTGGTGTTTTGGGGTGCCACACCCTGCACCTAGATATAGCGCTAGGGACCCCAAATATACAGAGACGCCTTGATGCGGCTTTGGGGCTTATTCACACATTTGCACAAATATGTGTAACGAAGATCTCTGAATTCTATTATTATGTGGAATTTATATCTGGTTACGGTTATCACTCAGGGTGCTGGGGGAAACAAATGCCTTGTTTTCTTGCTTAGAAATACCCCTCCCTTTCGAGCACCTGAATGATATCACTAAGCTAATTGAGCATCTACCAATATATATGTTTGTTGTGAGAGGCAGAGAGGTTCCTGCATTAGGAGGAGGTGCAGGCCCTGACATGCCACATGGAGCATTATGGGGTTGCTCCAAGGCAGGTAGCTCTTAGCTTAGACATATTGTAGTAAGGAGCCATTATCATGTGGCTCCTTGCTGGTTAATCTTAGACCCAGATTGGGGTAATGGAGGTGTGAGGTGTGGTGCCTCTGGACTGGGTGAGCTGGATGGCCTTAGTGTGGCATACCTTTACATTCTATTAACACTTTTCACTTATTCATTTTTTAACACTATTTCTCTATTTTAATTGCATTTCATTTTTGTATCACTCTCTCTATAGCTTCGGCTTCCTAAATACTAATTTATTAACACTATAGTTTTTTCACTGGTATGCTACGCTGGGCTTTCTGGCTTATGCTGGTGTTTTGGGGTGCCACACCCTGCACCTAGATATAGCGCTAGGGACCCCAAATATACAGAGACGCCTTGATGCGGCTTTGGGGCTTATTCACACATTTGCACAAATATGTGTAACGAAGATCTCTGAATTCTATTATTATGTGGAATTTATATCTGGTTACGGTTATCACTCAGGGTGCTGGGGGAAACAAATGCCTTGTTTTCTTGCTTAGAAATACCCCTCCCTTTCGAGCACCTGAATGATATCACTAAGCTAATTGAGCATCTACCAATATATATGTTTGTTGTGAGAGGCAGAGAGGTTCCTGCATTAGGAGGAGGTGCAGGCCCTGACATGCCACATGGAGCATTATGGGGTTGCTCCAAGGCAGGTAGCTCTTAGCTTAGACATATTGTAGTAAGGAGCCATTATCATGTGGTTCCTTGCTGGTTAATCTTAGACCCAGATTGGGGTAATGGAGGTGTGAGGTGTGGTGCCTCTGGACTGGGTGAGCTGGATGGCCTTAGTGTGGCATACCTTTACATTCTATTAACACTTTTCACTTATTCATTTTTTAACACTATTTCTCTATTTTAATTGCATTTCATTTTTGTATCACTCTCTCTATAGCTTCGGCTTCCTAAATACTAATTTATTAACACTATAGTTTTTTCACTGGTATGCTACGCTGGGCTTTCTGGCTTATGCTGGTGTTTTGGGGTGCCACACCCTGCACCTAGATATAGCGCTAGGGACCCCAAATATACAGAGACGCCTTGATGCGGCTTTGGGGCTTATTCACACATTTGCGCAAATATGTGTAACGAAGATCTCTGAATTCTATTATTATGTTTGAATTTATATCTGGTTACGTTTATCATTCAGGGTGCTGGGGGAAACAAATGCCTTTTTTTCTTGCTTATCCTGTGTCCCTCTGACAGATTTTACTGTGGGTCTGTCCCCAAAATAAGTCCCAATGTGTCTGTGAGTGTGGTGTACACGTGTGAGGCATGTCTGGGGCAGGGAGTTGCTATTTTAGGGACACAGAGTTGTAATGTGGTGGCACTACCGGCACACCAAGAGCCTGCATGGGTGAAAGAGCTACGTGACAGTATGCATCTGATTAACCGTAGATTAGATAAGTCTGAATCTAAGGCTGCATGCTGGATAAAATCTGTGGAAGATGTGATTTTTCAGGATGCTGTTATTCCTTATGCGGGCGGCCCCTCTGGGTCACATAAGAGACCATTTGCAAATGTTGTAAACACTGATACCGACACGGATTCTGATTCTTGTGTCGACAATAATGAATCCAGAGAGACAGATCATAAATTGGCAAAAAGTATACAATATATGATTGTGGCTATAAGGGACGTGTTGGAGGTTACAGAAAGCACTCCTGTACCTCAGGAGAAAGCTTATTGATGTAAGGAAAATAAATCCAAAGTCATGTTCCCTCCTTCACACGAACTAAATGCTCTGTTTGAAGGGATGTGGGTGAATCCTGATAAAAAAATTCGTATTCCCAAAAGGATTCACATAGCTTATCCTTTCCCGGTTGAAGACAGGAAAAAATTAGAGTCACCCCCTGTGTTAGACAGTGCACTTTCCAGGCTGACAAAGAAGGTAATTCTCTCTGCTCCTGGCACGGCTTCTCTTAAAGAGCCGGCAGACCGCAAAATGGAAACGACATTGAAATCCATTTATGTTACCAATGGTACACTGCTCAGGCCCACTATTGCCTGCGCATGGGTGAGTCGCGCTATTGAAAAATGGTCAGAAAGCGTGTCATCAGAAATTGACACGATTGATAAAGATGAGATACTCCTTAAGTTAGGGAATATCAAGGACGCTGCCGCCTACATGCTGGAAGCAATGAAGGATAATGGACTCTTGAGTTCACAAGCCGCTACCATGGCAGTATCGGCTAGTCGGGCGTTATGGATTCGCCAGTGGAACGCGGATGCAGATTCCAAAAGAAACATGGAGGCTCTCCCATATAAAGGTGGGGCCTTATTTGGCGATGGCCTGGATGTGTTAGTCTCGGCGGCTACCGCAGGTAAGTCAACATTTATGCCCTCTGCGCCTGCAGCGGCAAAAAAGACCTATCCCCCACAAATGCAGTCCTTTCGGCCCAATAAATAAAAGGCGAGAGGTTCCCCCTTCTTTGCAGGTAGGGGAAGGGGAAAGAAGCCCACACCGGCTCCAGGTTCCCAAGAGCAGAAGTCTACCCCTAATTCTGCCAAATCCCCAAAATGACGCTGGAACTCCCTTGTGGGAGGCCGCTCGGGTGGGGGCACGTCTCAAACTCTTCAGCCAGGATTGGATTCTGTCTGGCCTGGATCCCTGGGTGTTGCAAATAGTATTCCAGGGATACAAACTAGAGTTTCAAGACGTTCACCCATGTCGATTTTTCAAATCGACTTTGCCAGCTTCTCCGCCAGAGAGAGAAGCAGTAACAGCGGCAATCCAAAAATTATGTCAAAACCAGGTTATAGTCCTGGTACCGTTGTCACAACAAGGGCGGGGTTTTTATTCAAGCCTCTTTGTTCCGAAGCCGGACGGCTCGGTCAGACCGATCCTAAATCTAAAAGATCTGAATTTCTTCCTGAAAAGGTTCAAGTTCAAGATGGAATCACTTCGGGCGGTGATTGCCAGTCTGGAGGAGGGGGACTACTTAGTGTTGGTGGACATAAAGGATGCTTACCTGCATGTTCCCATTTATCCTCCTCACCAGGCTTATCTGAGATCCGCGATTCAGGATTGCCATTACCAATTCCAGACGTTACCTTTCGGTCTCTCCACGGCGCCGAGGGTATTCACCAAGGTGATGGCGGAGATGATGGTCCTCCTTCGTCAGAAAGGAGTCAATATAATCCCTTATCTGGGCGCCCTCCTGATAAAGGTGAGATCCAGGGAGCAGTTATTACAAAACATATACCTCTCCCTGTCAATACTCCAACAACACGGGTGGATCATAAATTACCCAAAGTCACAGTTGGAACCGACGACAAGGTTGTCTTTCCTCAGGATGATTCTGGACACAGAAGTTCAGAGAGTATTTCTTCCGCTGGAAAAGGCTCTGGAAATCCAGAAAATGGTAAAACAGATATTGAAACCATCAAGTGTGTCGATCCATCAGTGCATTCGGTTGTTGGGGAAGATAGTGGCGGCCTACGAGGCCATACAGTTTGGCAGGTTCCATGCCAGAGTATTCCAGTGGGACCTGTTGGACAAGTGGTCGGGGTCACACCTACACATGCACAGAAAGATAATCCTGTCGTCAAAAACCAGGATTTCGCTCCTGGTTGCCCAGCTCTCACCTGCTAGAGGGACGCAGGTTCGGGATTCAGGACTGGGTCCTAGTAACCACGGATGCAAGTCTCCGAGGCTGGGGAGCAGTCTCTCAGGGAGAAAACTTCCAGAGACGTTGGTCACAACAGGAAGCCTGCCTTCACATAAACGTTCTGGAGCTAAGAGCCATTTACAACGGCCTTCAACAAGCGGTACATCTTCTTCAAGACCGTGCAGATCCAGGCGGACAATGTAACAGCAGTCGCATGCATAAACAGGCAGGGTGGAACGAAAAGCAGAACGGCAATGGCAGAGGTGACAAAAATCCTCCGCTGGGCAGAAAAACATCTACAAGCTTTGTCGGCAATATTAATTCCGGGAGTAGACAACTGGGAAGCAGACTTCCTCAGCAGACACGATCTGCATCCAGGAGAGTGGGGCCTCCACCAAGAAGTCTTCGCAGAGGTGACAAGTCTTTGGGGATTTCCTCAAATAGACATGATGGCGTCTCGTCTCAACAAGAAGCTTCAGAGATACTGTTCCAAGTCGAGAGACCCTCAAGCAGTAGCAGTGGATGCACTGGTGACCCAGTGGGTGTTTCCGTCAGTGTATGTTTTTCCTCCACTTCCGCTGATCCCAAAAGTACTCAGGATCATAAGAAAGACAAGGGTTCGAGCAATCTTCATTGCCCCAGACTGGCCAAGAAGGGCTTGGTACCCAGATCTTCAGCAGTTACTCATAGGAGATCCTCGGCCTCTTCCTCCTCGGGAGGACCTGCTGCAGCAGGGGCCCTGTGTGTACCAAGACTTACCGCGGCTACGTTTGATGGCATGGCTGTTGAGCGCTGTATCCTAGCCAGGAAGGGTATTCCTAAGGAGGCCATCCCACCTTTATTCAGGCCAGAAAGGGAGTAACGTCAAAACATTACCACCGTATTTGGAGAAAATATGTGTCTTGGTGTGAATCCAAGAAAGCTCCTACAGAAGAGTTTCACTTAGGACGTTTTCTCCATTTTTTGCAGGATGGTGTGGAGACTGGCCTACGATTGGGATCAATCAAGGTCCAGATTTCGGCCTTGTCAGTGTTCTTCCAAAAACAATTGGCCTCTCTTCCAGAGGTTCAGACCTTCGTAAAAGGGGTTCTGCACATCCAGCCTCCATTCGTGCCTCCAGTGGCACCATAGGACCTTAACGTGGTATTGCAGTTCCTTCAATCGGATTGGTTTGAGCCTCTACAAAAGATAGAGTTGAAGTTTCTCACTTGGAAAGTGGTGATGCTTTTGGCATTGGCATCCGCAAGGTGGGTGTCGGAATTGGGGGCCTTGTCTCACAAGAGCCCTTACCTGATTTTCCATGAAGATAGGGCAGAGCTGCGAACTCTCCTATATTTTCTTCCAAAGGTGGTTTCTGCTTTTCACATAAACCAACCTATTGTGGTGCCAGTAGTTACTGACACATTCACTGATTCAAAGAACAGCTCGTATACGGAAAACAGAGGCTCTATTTGTCCTGTATGATCACAACAAGATTGGCTGTCCTGCTTCCAAGCAGACTATTGCACGTTGGATTAGAAATACGATTCAGCAAGCTCATACTACGGCTGGATTGCCGTTACCGACGTCTGTAAAGGCCCACTCCACTAGGAAGGTGGGCTCATCCTGGGCGGCTGCCCGGGGGGTCTCGGCATTACAACTTTGCCGAGCAGCTACTTTGTCAGGGTCAAACACATTTGCTAAGTTCTACAAGTTTGACACCTTGGCCGATGAGGACCTAAAGTTTGGTCAATCGGTGCTGCAGGGTCATCCGCACTCTCCCGCCCGTACTGGAGCTTTGGTATAGACCCCATGGTCTTGATGTCGTCCCCAGCATCCTCTAGGATGTATGAGAAAATAGGATTTTGATAACCTACCAGTAAATCCTTTTCTCCTAGTCCGTAGAGGATGCTGGGCGCCCGTCCCAGTGCGTACTTTACCGGCAGTTTAGTTATTACAGTTACACAAGTTGTGTTATCTTGGTTTCAGCATGTTGCTGCAATTAGTTCATGCCTGTTGGCTTGTGTTATGTTGAATGCCATGTGTGCGGCATGGTTGAGGGTGTGAGTTGGTAGATATCTCACCACTAGTTAAGTAATTCCTTTCCTCGAAATGTCAGTCTCCCTGGGCCCAGTTCCTACAACTGAGGTCTGGAGGAGGGGCATAGAGGGAGGAGCCAGTTCACACCCAATGAAAAGTCTTTGGAGTGCCCATGTCTCCTGCGGATCCCGTCTATACTCCATGGTCTTGATGTCGTCCCCAGCATCCTCTACGGACTAGGAGAAAAGGATTTACCGGTAGGTTATCAAAATCCTATTTTAGTATTTTAAATGTATATTATATTTTTATTTTAAATTTGAAGAAATAAAGCAAAATATAGGAATATAAAATAAAGGATACAAGGTGGCAAGCATAAAATGATTTTGAAACACAAAGGGCAAAATCAGTACAGTATGCTCCTAAATCACCTAAATCTGTTTGGGTTTAAAAAAAGTGTGTGTGTGTGTGTGTGTGTGTGTGTGTGTGTGTGTGTGTGTGTGTGTGTGTGTGATAATGCACACTGTAAGTGGATGATGTTACAGTACCCTTAACTAACCTTCCTTCCTGGGCATAAATATTGGAGGAGTGGATGTTAGGAATAGATGACTGAGAAATCAGTTGTTTAACTATATATTGTGATTACAGAAACCACGGCTGCAACTAGGGGGGGGGTGATAAGAGGTCACATGCACCGTTTGCCGGAATGAGGGTATCCTTCAACAAACTACTCCTCCACCTCGATTGTCTACCATAGGTGCAGGGGATGCAGCTACTACGAGGCCTATGCTGCCTCCAGGGCTTGTCGCTCACCCTGCACCCAGCCAAGTATGGATTGGGCAGTCAGGCACAGCTGCGTGAGGCAGGAGCTGCAGCAGAGGCGGGCCATGAGGTAGAGCAGCGGACAGAGAGCATCCGACAGCTCATAATTGGCCCTGCTGGAGATAAGCGTGTGCACAGGGATGCACATCTGCCTGGCCTGTGTCTTCATGTGAGCTGACTGGTGGAGAGAGAGCAGAGGGGACCTGTGGGTGAGCATGTCCCTGGCCACTACCACCACCAGAGCCAAGTAAGTAAAAATGTCCACCAATTCCTGTCCATAGTGCGATGCCCACAGCCTAGGCACCGCATCCTGCTAGGGCTGGACATTGAATGGTATGGCAGTCCTGCCACCCCTATATCTACCTGGCACCACACATCTTATTGGAGGTTTATGTAGGAGTGCATGTCACCCCCCACTCTCTCTCTCCTCCCCATCTCTCTCTCATCCCTCTCTTTCTCTCTCTTTCTCCTGTCTCTCCTTAACCCTGGCTGCCTGCCTCTGAGCCCTCCTTCTGGAGGGACACAGTCACACAGAGAGCGGTGAGTCAGTGACTGCCCTTGGGTAATGACTCAATGTCAAAGCTGTATAGAAGCAGGTCCGGATTAAGGTCTGTGGGGGCCCCTGGGCAACAAATTTGTGGGGCCCCCACACGCTGTCCTCACAACTGCAAAAAAAACATCGGAGTAGGAGTACAGCATTTACCTGCCTCCTCTCCGTCCTCCTCGGCAGTTGAGCTGTTCCTTTATTGCTGCGGCCGCCGAGGAGCTTCACTCACAGCAGTGTGAAGTCTTGTGAAATAATGTCAAATCTCGCGAGACTTCACACTGCAGTGAGTGAAGCTCCTCGGCGGCCGCAGCTGTAATGGAATGTCAGCTGCCGAGGAGGACGGAGAGGAGGCAGGTAAATGCTGTACTCCTACTCCGATGTTTTTTTGCAGTTATGAGGACAGTGTGTTGTGGCCCTGGGACGACCGCCCCTTCCGCCCCGCCGTTAATCCATCTCTGTATAGAAGTCTCAGTATTTTAGATCCTGTCCCTACGGAGCACCCTGTACTTTAATACCAGGTTCTCGTACAGCATGCAGTGTTCTCAAACTAGGTGCATGGAACTCAGCCTACTTATGCAACCAGATTTGGGTGGTTATTGACTTGGACGGGGGGTGCGAGGTGAGAAGGCATTATGTATATGTAAAGGGGCATTAACTATTACCTATGTGTAAAGGCGCATTACTATGTGTAAAGGGAATTATGTGTATGAGGCATTACTGATGAGTGGCATATGTGTAAGGGGCATTACTGTGTGTCATTCATAGGCGAACGCAGGGGGGTTTCCGGTTGCCTGGAAACCCCCCTCCTCTTGGCAAGTGGCTCAAATTATGACTACAACAGCAATGGTATAGAATATGATCACTAGAGCTGTTGCCACAACTTGCAGTTTAAGGGACAGAGCAGAGCTGCTGCACATACCCAGTGGAAGCAGCTTCTTCTACCAAGTTTGCTGTGTGTGTGTGTGTGTGTGTGTGTGTGTGTGTGTGTGTGTGTGTGTGTGTGTGTGTATCTGAGTCCTCAATCAGTGAAATGGACCAGAGAGTAGCAACCAGGAAGAAGAGACAGGCGCCTTACCATGAGGTGGGAGAATGTGTGCTTAGAAAGTGCAGTACTGGTTCTATAATATTTGTGTATTTATTTATTATGCTATGTTTAAGTTAACCTTTTCCTTACCACTTATTTATATTATTTAAATGTTTGATACAACCTATACTATGACCATCTATGGTAGTAAATATTAATACTGTATGCCATACAGTATCCGGTGTATAAAAAGACCAATGTTTACATTAATGGCCCTCATTCCGAGTTGTTCGCTCGCAAGCTGCTTTTAGCAGCTTTGCACACGCTAAGCCGCCGCCTACTGGGAGTGAATCTTAGCTTATCAAAATTGCGACCGAAATATTCGCAATATTGCGAAAAGACTTCTCTGTGCAGTTTCTGAGTAGCTCGAGACTTACTCTTCCAGTGCGATCAGTTCAGTGCTTGTCGTTCCTGGTTTGACGTCACAAACACACCCAGCGTTCGCCCAGACACTCCTCCGTTTCTCCAGCCACTCCCGCGTTTTTTCCCAGAAACGGTAGCGTTTTTTCACACACACCCATAAAACGGCCAGTTTCCGCCCAGAAACACCCACTTCCTGTCAATCACATTACGATCACCAGAACGAAGAAAAAACCTCGTAATGCCGTGAGTAAAATTCCTAACTGCATAGCAAATTTACTTGGCGCAGTCGCACTGCGGACATTGCGCATGCGCATTAGCGACTAATCGCTCCGTTGCGAGAAAAAAATAACGAGCAAACAACTCGGAATGACCCCCAATGTCCAGAGTCATTACTAGGTTCTTCTACTGCTCCCCCAGACTCCTGCACTTGCTCCAATGTTCCGCAGAGCGGGAGATTGTGGATTTCATTTGGAACCCCCCCTCTAGAAATCCTGCGTTTGCCACTGCCATTATGTGTATAAGTAGCACTACTACTGTGTGGTATTATATGTATAAGGTTTAGTACTGTGTGGTGTAATGTGTATAAAGGGAACTACTGTGTGGCATATTGTAAATAAAGAGCACTACAGGGAGGCATAATGTGAATAAGGAGCATTACATGCTGGAGTAATGTGAGTAATGAGAATTACAGTGTGCATTATGTGAATAAGGAGCACTACGAGGTGGTGTAATGTGAATAAGGAGCACTACGGGGTGGCATAATGTGAATAACGGACACTACTGTGACGCATAACATGTATAAGGTGCTGAGTGGCATAACATGAATAAGGGGCACTATCATGTGATGTATTGTGAATAAGGTTGCACTATTGGGTGGCGCAATTGAATTGGGGGTACTATTTTGTGACCACACCCCTTCCCAGCAAGAACATGCCCCATTTGGGGCCTTCGGCGTGCACTGTCCCTATTTAAAATATGGGTGGTGGGGGCACCAATGCTGTTGCTGGCAAAGGGCACAAAAATAAGGATTGATACAGGTGATGGGTGTTGCTGGTAGCCGCTGGGATCTGCGCTACTAGGTGATAGATGCCCGCAAGGGGCTTTGTTGCTCTCGCTACCCCCTTCCCCAGTATTCTAATCACTGGGATCCCTGCGTCGGTATGGTGATCGCCGGGATCCCAAGTGCCGGTCACCCATACCCAACCCGCTCTCATCTCCATTTCATATGTGCCCGCCCCCAGTATACCCATCCCACCCAGTAAAAATAATAATAACTGGGTTCTTCAATAATCACAGCTCTTTTGGTAATAAACAGTCATTGCTTTACATAGCAGCTGGCATACAGGAGTTGTTAAAAACTTGTGGACACCTCCTAACATTGGGCCTAATTCAGATCTGATTGTGGATGTGCTAAATGTAGCACAGCTACAATCAGTTTCTCTGACATGCTGGGGGAGGCCGAGCACAGGGCTAGTCCACCTCACATGTCAGGCTCTACCCCCCTACAGGGGTGCAAAAGCATTGTGGCACCCGCTGAGTAGCTCCCTGCCAGCGCAGCTCCTGTACGCTAGCAGGGGGCTAGCGGACGCGTCCCGGGTATCAGCGGCTGCGTGTGACGTCACGCAGCCGCCGCGGCCTGCCCCCGCAACAGTCCGGACATGCCTGCATTGTCCGGACCGCAGCCCCTCCCACCCTGCGACTGCCTCTCCCTGTCAATCAGGCAGAGGCGATCGCAGCCCTGAGATGCTTTTAGAATCTCACGGGGCTCCGGGGTGCGCATGCGCACTCCACAAAGGAATTCAGACTGCGATTGCTGCAGCGGCGATCCAGTCTGAATTGCCCCCATTGTCGGAAGCAGAATCAGAGGAAAATTTTCCCCCTCCCCAAACTCTGCCCAACTCATCATAATCATATCTACATGTCTGTAAGTTTTCACCCGCTTTCTACCAAAATTGGGACTATTGTGATGTATGTATGTAGGACAGAGGTTCTCAAACTCAGTCCTAAGGACCCCACACAGTGCATGTTTTGCAGGTAACCCAGCAGGTGCACAGGTGTATTAATTACTCACTGACCCATTTTAAAAGGTCCACAGGTGGAGCTAATTATTTCACTTGTCATTCTGTGAGGAGACCTGCAAAACATGCACTGTGTGGGGTCCTGAGGACCGAGTTTGAGAACCTGTGATGTAGGACATGATTTTTTTTAAAAAGCGGCTCTTTACTGTCTGGGCAAAAAATAATCTACTCCTGGCCTCTCTAGAAAACCATTCTTCAGGTTTATAAATTAGCATCACTTTGTAAAAGTTGTAATGGCTTTTATTTTTAGTACACAGTCCATGAACATACTGTGTATAAAATGGCAGGTTTGCTGAGATTGCTGTACATGCCCATTGCGCCTTGTGCACTGTTCTCTCCTGTGTACAGAGCGTGGGAGCAAGGGGGGTTATTCAGAGTTGTCAGTAAACCAAAAAAGTACACTAATGGGCAAAACCATGTTGCACTGCAGGGGAGGCAGATGTAACATGTGTAGAGAGAGTTAGATTTGGGTGGGTTATATTGTTTCTGTGCAGGGTAAATACTAGAGATGAGCGCCTGAAATTTTTCGGGTTTTGTGTTTTGGTTTTGGGTTCGGTTCCGCGGCCGTGTTTTGGGTTCGAACGCGTTTTGGCAAAACCTCACCGAATTTTTTTTGTCGGATTCGGGTGTGTTTTGGATTCGGGTGTTTTTTTCCAAAAACACTAAAAAACAGCTTAAATCATAGAATTTGGGGGTCATTTTGATCCCAAAGTATTATTAACCTCAAAAACCATAATTTACACTCATTTTCAGTCTATTCTGAATACCTCACAATATTATTTTTAGTCCTAAAATTTGCACCGAGGTCGCTGTGTGAGTAAGATAAGCGACCCTAGTGGCCGACACAAACACCGGGCCCATCTAGGAGTGGCACTGCAGTGTCACGCAGGATGTCCCTTCCAAAAAACCCTCCCCAAACAGCACATGACGCAAAGAAAAAAAGAGGCGCAATGAGGTAGCTGTGTGAGTAAGATTAGCGACCCTAGTGGCCGACACAAACACCGGGCCCATCTAGGAGTGGCACTGCAGTGTCACGCAGGATGTCCCTTCCAAAAAACCCTCCCCAAACAGCACATGACGCAAAGAAAAAAAGAGGCGCAATGAGGTAGCTGTGTGAGTAAGATTAGCGACCCTAGTGGCCGACACAAACACCGGGCCCATCTAGGAGTGGCACTGCAGTGTCACGCAGGATGGCCCTTCCAAAAAACCCTCCCCAAACAGCACATGACGCAAAGAAAAAAAGAGGCGCAATGAGGTAGCTGACTGTGTGAGTAAGATTAGCGACCCTAGTGGCCGACACAAACACCGGGCCCATCTAGGAGTGGCACTGCAGTGTCACGCAGGATGTCCCTTCCAAAAAACCCTCCCCAAACAGCACATGACGCAAAGAAAAAAAGAGGCGCAATGAGGTAGCTGTGTGAGTAAGATTAGCGACCCTAGTGGCCGACACAAACACCGGGCCCATCTAGGAGTGGCACTGCAGTGTCACGCAGGATGGCCCTTCCAAAAAACCCTCCCCAAACAGCACATGACGCAAAGAAAAAAAGAGGCGCAATGAGGTAGCTGTGTGAGTAAGATTAGCGACCCTAGTGGCCGACACAAACACCGGGCACATCTAGGAGTGGCACTGCAGTGTCACGCAGGATGTCCCTTCCAAAAAACCCTCCCCAAACAGCACATGACGCAAAGAAAAAAAGAGGCGCAATGAGGTAGCTGACTGTGTGAGTAAGATTAGCGACCCTAGTGGCCGACACAAACACCGGGCCCATCTAGGAGTGGCACTGCAGTGTCACGCAGGATGTCCCTTCCAAAAAACCCTCCCCAAACAGCACACGAAGCAAAGAAAAAAAGAGGCGCAATGAGGTAGCTGACTGTGTGAGTAAGATTAGCGACCCTAGTGGCCGACACAAACACCGGGCCCATCTAGGAGTGGCACTGCAGTGTCACGCAGGATGTCCCTTCCAAAAAACCCTCCCCAAACAGCACATGACGCAAAGAAAAAAAGAGGCGCAATGAGGTAGCTGACTGTGTGAGTAAGATTAGCGACCCTAGTGGCCGACACAAACACCGGGCCCATCTAGGAGTGGCACTGCAGTGTCACGCAGGATGTCCCTTCCAAAAAACCCTCCCCAATCAGCACATGATGCAAAGAAAAAGAAAAGAAAAAAGAGGTGCAAGATGGAATTGTCCTTGGGCCCTCCCACCCACCCTTATGTTGTATAAACAAAACAGGACATGCACACTTTAACCAACCCATCATTTCAGTGACAGGGTCTGCCACACGACTGTGACTGATATGACGGGTTGGTTTGGACCCCCCCCAAAAAAGAAGCAATTAATCTCTCCTTGCACAAACTGGCTCTACAGAGGCAAGATGTCCACCTCATCTTCACCCTCCGATATATCACCGTGTACATCCCCCTCCTCACAGATTATCAATTCGTCCCCACTGGAATCCACCATCTCAGCTCCCTGTGTACTTTGTGGAGGCAATTGCTGCTGGTCAATGTCTCCGCGGAGGAATTGATTATAATTCATTTTAATGAACATCATCTTCTCCACATTTTCTGGATGTAACCTCGTACGCCGATTGCTGACAAGGTGAGCGGCGGCACTAAACACTCTTTCGGAGTACACACTTGTGGGAGGGCAACTTAGGTAGAATAAAGCCAGTTTGTGCAAGGGCCTCCAAATTGCCTCTTTTTCCTGCCAGTATAAGTACGGACTGTGTGACGTGCCTACTTGGATGCGGTCACTCATATAATCCTCCACCATTCTATCAATGTTGAGAGAATCATATGCAGTGACAGTAGACGACATGTCCGTAATCGTTGTCAGGTCCTTCAGTCCGGACCAGATGTCAGCATCAGCAGTCGCTCCAGACTGCCCTGCATCACCGCCAGCGGGTGGGCTCGGAATTCTGAGCCTTTTCCTCGCACCCCCAGTTGCGGGAGAATGTGAAGGAGGAGATGTTGACAGGTCGCGTTCCGCTTGACTTGACAATTTTGTCACCAGCAGGTCTTTCAACCCCAGCAGACCTGTGTCTGCCGGAAAGAGAGATCCAAGGTAGGCTTTAAATCTAGGATCGAGCACGGTGGCCAAAATGTAGTGCTCTGATTTCAACAGATTGACCACCCGTGAATCCTTGTTAAGCGAATTAAGGGCTGCATCCACAAGTCCCACATGCCTAGCGGAATCGCTCCCTTTTAGCTCCTTCTTCAATGCCTCCAGCTTCTTCTGCAAAAGCCTGATGAGGGGAATGACCTGACTCAGGCTGGCAGTGTCTGAACTGACTTCACGTGTGGCAAGTTCAAAGGGCATCAGAACCTTGCACAACGTTGAAATCATTCTCCACTGCACTTGAGACAGGTGCATTCCACCTACTATATCGTGCTCAATTGTATAGGCTTGAATGGCCTTTTGCTGCTCCTCCAACCTCTGAAGCATATAGAGGGTTGAATTCCACCTCGTTACCACTTCTTGCTTCAGATGATGGCAGGGCAGGTTCAGTAGTTTTTGGTGGTGCTCCAGTCTTCTGTACGTGGTGCCTGTACGCCGAAAGTGTCCCGCAATTTTTCTGGCCACCGACAGCATCTCTTGCACGCCCCTGTCGTTTTTAAAAAAATTCTGCACCACCAAATTCAAGGTATGTGCAAAACATGGGACGTGCTGGAATTTGCCCATATTTAATGCACACACAATATTGCTGGCGTTGTCCGATGCCACAAATCCACAGGAGAGTCCAATTGGGGTAAGCCATTCCGCGATGATCTTCCTCAGTTGCCGTAAGAGGTTTTCAGCTGTGTGCGTATTCTGGAAAGCGGTGATACAAAGCGTAGCCTGCCTAGGAAAGAGTTGGCGTTTGCGAGATGCTGCTACTGGTGCCGCCGCTGCTGTTCTTGCGGCGGGAGTCCATACATCTACCCAGTGGGCTGTCACAGTCATATAGTCCTGACCCTGCCCTGCTCCACTTGTCCACATGTCCGTGGTTAAGTGGACATTGGGTACAACTGCATTTTTTAGGACACTGGTGAGTCTTTTTCTGACGTCCGTGTACATTCTCGGTATCGCCTGCCTAGAGAAGTGGAACCTAGATGGTATTTGGTAACGGGGGCACACTGCCTCAATAAATTGTCTAGTTCCCTGTGAACTAACGGCGGATACCGGACGCACGTCTAACACCAACATAGTTGTCAAGGACTCAGTTATCCGCTTTGCAGTAGGATGACTGCTGTGATATTTCATCTTCCTCGCAAAGGACTGTTGAACAGTCAATTGCTTACTGGAAGTAGTACAAGTGGGCTTACGACTTCCCCTCTGGGATGACCATCGACTCCCAGCGGCAACAACAGCAGCGCCAGCAGCAGTAGGCGTTACACGCAAGGATGCATCGGAGGAATCCCAGGCAGGAGAGGACTCGTCAGAATTGCCAGTGACATGGCCTGCAGGACTATTGGCATTCCTGGGGAAGGAGGAAATTGACACTGAGGGAGTTGGTGGGGTGGTTTGCGTGAGCTTGGTTACAAGAGGAAGGGATTTACTGGTCAGTGGACTGCTTCCGCTGTCACCCAAAGTTTTTGAACTTGTCACTGACTTATTATGAATGCGCTGCAGGTGACGTATAAGGGAGGATGTTCCGAGGTGGTTAACGCCCTTACCCCTACTTATTACAGCTTGACAAAGGGAACACACGGCTTGACACCTGTTGTCCGCATTTCTGGTGAAATACCTCCACACCGAAGAGCTGATTTTTTTGGTATTTTTACCTAGCATGTCAACGGCCATATTCCTCCCAGGGACAACAGGTGTCTCCCCGGGTGCCTGACTTAAACAAACCACCTCACCATCCGAATCCTCCTGGTCAATTTCCTCCCCAGCGCCAGCAACACCCATATCCTCCTCATCCTGGTGTACTTCAACACTGACATCTTCAATCTGACTATCAGGAACTGGACTGCGGGTGCTCCTTCCAGCACTTGCAGGGGGCGTGCAAATGGTGGAAGGCGCATGCTCTTCACGTCCAGTGTTGGGAAGGTCAGGCATCGCAACCGACACAATTGGACTCTCCTTGTGGATTTGGGATTTCAAAGAACGCACAGTTCTTTGCGGTGCTTTTGCCAGCTTGAGTCTTTTCAGTTTTCTAGCGAGAGGCTGAGTGCTTCCATCCTCATGTGAAGCTGAACCACTAGCCATGAACATAGGCCAGGGCCTCAGCCGTTCCTTGCCACTCCGTGTGGTAAATGGCATATTGGCAAGTTTACGCTTCTCCTCCGACAATTTTATTTTAGGTTTTGGAGTCCTTTTTTTACTGATATTTGGTGTTTTGGTTTTGACATGCTCTGTACTATGCCATTGGGCATCGGCCTTGGCAGACGACGTTGCTGGCATTTCATCGTCTCGGCCATGACTAGTGGCAGCAGCTTCAGCACGAGGTGGAAGTGGATCTTGATCTTTCCCTAATTTTGGAACCTCAACATTTTTGTTCTCCATATTTTAATAGGCACAACTAAAAGGCACCTCAGGTAAACAATGGAGATGGATGGATTGGATACTAGTATACAATTATGGACGGGCTGCCGAGTGCCGACACAGAGGTAGCCACAGCCGTGAACTACCGCACTGTACTGTGTCTGCTGCTAATATATAGACTGGTTGATAAAGAGATAGTATACTCGTAACTAGTATGTATGTATAAAGAAAGAAAAAAAAACCACGGTTAGGTGGTATATACAATTATGGACGGGCTGCCGAGTGCCGACACAGAGGTAGCCACAGCCGTGAACTACCGCACTGTACTGTGTCTGCTGCTAATATATAGACTGGTTGATAAAGAGATAGTATACTCGTAACTAGTTTGTATGTATAAAGAAAGAAAAAAAAACCACGGTTAGGTGGTATATACAATTATGGACGGGCTGCCGAGTGCCGACACAGAGGTAGCCACAGCCGTGAACTACTGTACTGTGTCTGCTGCTAATATATAGACTGGTTGATAAAGAGATAGTATACTCGTAACTAGTATGTATGTATAAAGAAAGAAAAAAAAACCACGGTTAGGTGGTATATACAATTATGGACGGGCTGCCGAGTGCCGACACAGAGGTAGCCACAGCCGTGAACTACCGCACTGTACTGTGTCTGCTGCTAATATATAGACTGGTTGATAAAGAGATAGTATACTCGTAACTAGTATGTATGTATAAAGAAAGAAAAAAAAACCACGGTTAGGTGGTATATACAATTATGGACGGGCTGCCGAGTGCCGACACAGAGGTAGCCACAGCCGTGAACTACCGCACTGTACTGTGTCTGCTGCTAATATATAGACTGGTTGATAAAGAGATAGTATACTCGTAACTAGTATGTATGTCTAAAGAAAGAAAAAAAAACCACGGTTAGGTGGTATATACAATTATGGACGGGCTGCCGAGTGCCGACACAGAGGTAGCCACAGCCGTGAACTACCGCACTGTACTGTGTCTGCTGCTAATATATAGACTGGTTGATAAAGAGATAGTATACTCGTAACTAGTATGTATGTATAAAGAAAGAAAAAAAACCCACGGTTAGGTCACTGGTATATACAATTATGGACGGGCTGCCGAGTGCCGACACAGAGGTAGCCACAGCCGTGAACTACTGTACTGTGTCTGCTGCTAATATATAGACTGGTTGATAAAGAGATAGTATACTCGTAACTAGTATGTATGTATAAAGAAAGAAAAAAAAACCACGGTTAGGTGGTATATACAATTATGGACGGGCTGCCGAGTGCCGACACAGAGGTAGCCACAGCCGTGAACTACCGCACTGTACTGTGTCTGCTGCTAATATATAGACTGGTTGATAAAGAGATAGTATACTCGTAACTAGTATGTATGTATAAAGAAAGAAAAAAAAACCACGGTTAGGTGGTATATACAATTATGGACGGGCTGCCGAGTGCCGACACAGAGGTAGCCACAGCCGTGAACTACCGCACTGTACTGTGTCTGCTGCTAATATATAGACTGGTTGATAAAGAGATAGTATACTCGTAACTAGTATGTATGTATAAAGAAAGAAAAAAAAAACCACGGTTAGGTGGTATATACAATTATGGACGGGCTGCCGAGTGCCGACACAGAGGTAGCCACAGCCGTGAACTACCGCACTGTACTGTGTCTGCTGCTAATATAGACTGGTTGATAAAGAGATAGTATACTACTAATATTATATACTGGTGGTCAGGTCACTGGTCACTAGTCACACTGGCAGTGGCACTCCTGCAGCAAAAGTGTGCACTGTTTAATTTTAATATAATATTATGTACTCCTGGCTCCTGCTATAACCTATAACTGGCACTGCAGTAGTGCTCCCCAGTCTCCCCCACAATTATAAGCTGTGTGAGCTGAGCAGTCAGACAGATATATAATATATATAGATGATGCAGCACACTGGCCTGAGCCTGAGCAGTGCACACAGATATGGTATGTGACTGACTGAGTCACTGTGTGTATCGCTTTTTTCAGGCAGAGAACGGATATATTAAATAAACTGCACTGTGTGTCTGGTGGTCACTCACTATATAATATATTATGTACTCCTGGCTCCTGCTATAACCTATAACTGGCACTGCAGTAGTGCTCCCCAGTCTCCCCCACAATTATAAGCTGTGTGAGCTGAGCAGTCAGACAGATATATATAATATTATATATAGATAATAGATGATGCAGCACACTGGCCTGAGCCTGAGCAGTGCACACAGATATGGTATGTGACTGAGTCACTGTGTGCTGTGTATCGCTTTTTTCAGGCAGAGAACGGATTATATTATGTACTCCTGGCTCCTGCTATAACCTATAACTGGCACTGCAGTAGTGCTCCCCAGTCTCCCCCACAATTATAAGCTGTGTGAGCTGAGCAGTCAGACAGATATATATAATATTATATATAGATAATAGATGATGCAGCACACTGGCCTGAGCCTGAGCAGTGCACACAGATATGGTATGTGACTGAGTCACTGTGTGCTGTGTATCGCTTTTTTCAGGCAGAGAACGGATTATAAATAAAAGTGGTGGTCACTGGTCACTATCAGCAAAACTCTGCACTGTACACTACTTAGAGATGAGCGGGTTCGGTTTCTCTGAAACCGAACCCGCACGAACTTCATGTTTTTTTCACGGGTCCGAGCAGACTCGGATCCTCCCGCCTTGCTCGGTTAACCCGAGCGCGCCCGAACGTCATCATGACGCTGTCGGATTCTCGCGAGACTCGGATTCTATATAAGGAGCCGCGCGTCGCCGCCATTTTCACACGTGCATTGAGATTGATAGGGAGAGGACGTGGCTGGCGTCCTCTCCATTAGAAATTAGATTAGAAGAGAGAGATTGTGCAGAGTCAGACAGAGTTTACCACAGTGACCAGTGCAGTTGTTGTTAGTTAACTTTTATTTATTTTAATATAATATATCCGTTCTCTGCTATATCCGTTCTCTGCCTGAAAAAAAACGATACACAGCAGCAGCCAGTCACACAGTGTGACTCAGTCTGTGTGCACTCAGCTCAGCCCAGTGTGCTGCACATCAATGTATAAAAGGCAAAGCTTATAATAATTGTGGGGGAGACTGGGGAGCACTGCAGGTTGTTATAGCAGGAGCCCCCAGGAGTACATAATATTATATTAATTTAAAATTAAACAGTGCACACTTTTGCTGCAGGAGTGCCACTGCCAGTGTGACTAGTGGTGACCAGTGCCTGACCACCAGTATAGTAGTATATTGTTGTATGTATTGTATACTATCTCTTTATCAACCAGTCTATATTAGCAGCAGACACAGTACAGTGCGGTAGTTCACGGCTGTGGCTACCTCTGTGTCGGCAGTCGGAACTCGGCAGGCAGTCCGTCCATCCATAATTGTATTACAATATATACCACCTAACCGTGGTATTTTTTTTTCTTTCTTTATACCGTCGTCATAGTGTCATACTAGTTGTTACGAGTATACTACTATCTCTTTATCAACCAGTGTACAGTGCGGTAGTTCACGGCTGTGGCTACCTCTGTGTCGGCAGTCGGCAGGCAGTCCGTCCATCCATAATTGTATTATTATTATAATATATACCACCTAACCGTGGTTTTTTTTTCATTCTTTATACCGTCGTCATAGTGTCATACTAGTTGTTACGAGTATACTACTATCTCTTTATCAACCAGTGTACAGTGCGGTAGTTCACGGCTGTGGCTACCTCTGTGTCGGCAGTCGGCAGGCAGTCCGTCCATCCATAATTGTATTATTATTATAATATATACCACCTAACTGTGGTATTTTTTTTTCTTTCTTTATACCGTCGTCATAGTGTCATACTAGTTGTTACGAGTATACTACTATCTCTTTATCAACCAGTGTACAGTGCGGTAGTTCACGG
Source organism: Pseudophryne corroboree (assembly GCF_028390025.1). Lineage (NCBI taxonomy): Eukaryota > Metazoa > Chordata > Amphibia > Anura > Myobatrachidae > Pseudophryne > Pseudophryne corroboree. The sequence goes on from NC_086453.1 coordinate 344,940,458, forward strand.
CTGTGGCTACCTCTGTGTCGGCAGTCGGCAGGCAGTCCGTCCATCCATAATTGTATTATTATTATAATATATACCACCTAACCGTGGTTTTTTTTTCATTCTTTATACCGTCGTCATAGTGTCATACTAGTTGTTACGAGTATACTACTATCTCTTTATCAACCAGTGTACAGTGCGGTAGTTCACGGCTGTGGCTACCTCTGTGTCGGCAGTCGGCAGGCAGTCCGTCCATCCATAATTGTATTATTATTATAATATATACCACCTAACCGTGGTTTTTTTTTCATTCTTTATACCGTCGTCATAGTGTCATACTAGTTGTTACGAGTATACTACTATCTCTTTATCAACCAGTGTACAGTGCGGTAGTTCACGGCTGTGGCTACCTCTGTGTCGGCAGTCGGCAGGCAGTCCGTCCATCCATAATTGTATTATTATTATAATATATACCACCTAACCGTGGTTTTTTTTTCATTCTTTATACCGTCGTCATAGTGTCATACTAGTTGTTACGAGTATACTACTATCTCTTTATCAACCAGTGTACAGTGCGGTAGTTCACGGCTGTGGCTACCTCTGTGTCGGCAGTCGGCAGGCAGTCCGTCCATCCATAATTGTATTATTATTATAATAAATACCACCTAACCGTGGTTTTTTTTTCATTCTTTATACCGTCGTCATAGTGTCATACTAGTTGTTACGAGTATACTACTATCTCTTTATCAACCAGTGTACAGTGCGGTAGTTCACGGCTGTGGCTACCTCTGTGTCGGCAGTCGGCAGGCAGTCCGTCCATCCATAATTGTATTATTATTATAATATATACCACCTAACCGTGGTTTTTTTTTCATTCTTTATACCGTCGTCATAGTGTCATACTAGTTGTTACGAGTATACTACTATCTCTTTATCAACCAGTGTACAGTGCGGTAGTTCACGGCTGTGGGTACCTCTGTGTCGGCAGTCGGCAGGCAGTCCGTCCATCCATAATTGTATTATTATTATAATATATACCACCTAACCGTGGTTTTTTTTTCATTCTTTATACCGTCGTCATAGTGTCATACTAGTTGTTACGAGTATACTACTATCTCTTTATCAACCAGTGTACAGTGCGGTAGTTCACGGCTGTGGCTACCTCTGTGTCGGCAGTCGGCAGGCATTCCGTCCATCCATAATTGTATTATTATTATAATATATACCACCTAACTGTGGTATTTTTTTTTCTTTCTTTATACCGTCGTCATAGTGTCATACTAGTTGTTACGAGTATACTACTATCTCTTTATCAACCAGTGTACAGTGCGGTAGTTCACGGCTGTGGCTACCTCTGTGTCGGCAGTCGGCAGGCAGTCCGTCCATCCATAATTGTATTATTATTATAATATATACCACCTAACCGTGGTTTTTTTTTCATTCTTTATACCGTCGTCATAGTGTCATACTAGTTGTTACGAGTATACTACTATCTCTTTATCAACCAGTGTACAGTGCGGTAGTTCACGGCTGTGGCTACCTCTGTGTCGGCAGTCGGCAGGCAGTCCGTCCATCCATAATAGTATTATTATTATAATATATACCACCTAACCGTGGTTTTTTTTTCATTCTTTATACCGTCGTCATAGTGTCATACTAGTTGTTACGAGTATACTACTATCTCTTTATCAACCAGTGTACAGTGCGGTAGTTCACGGCTGTGGCTACCTCTGTGTCGGCAGTCGGCAGGCAGTCCGTCCATCCATAATTGTATTATTATTATAATATATACCACCTAACCGTGGTTTTTTTATACCACCTAACCGTGGCAGTCCGTCCATAATTGTATACTAGTATCCAATCCATCCATCTCCATTGTTTACCTGAGGTGCCTTTTAGTTCTGCCTATAAAATATGGAGAACAAAAAAGTTGAGGTTCCAAAATTAGGGAAAGATCAAGATCCACTTCCACCTCGTGCTGAAGCTGCTGCCACTAGTCATGGCCGAGACGATGAAATGCCAGCAACGTCGTCTGCCAAGGCCGATGCCCAATGTCATAGTACAGAGCATGTCAAATCCAAAACACCAAATATCAGAAAAAAAAGGACTCCAAAACCTAAAATAAAATTGTCGGAGGAGAAGCGTAAACTTGCCAATATGCCATTTACCACACGGAGTGGCAAGGAACGGCTGAGGCCCTGGCCTATGTTCATGGCTAGTGGTTCAGCTTCACATGAGGATGGAAGCACTCAGCCTCTCGCTAGAAAACTGAAAAGACTCAAGCTGGCAAAAGCACCGCAAAGAACTGTGCGTTCTTTGAAATCCCAAATCCACAAGGAGAGTCCAATTGTGTCGTTTGCGATGCCTGACCTTCCCAACACTGGACGTGAAGAGCATGCGCCTTCCACTATTTGCATGCCCCCTGCAAGTGCTGGAAGGAGCACCCGCAGTCCAGTTCCTGATAGTCAGATTGAAGATGTCAGTGTTGAAGTACACCAGGATGAGGAGGATATGGGTGTTGCTGGCGCTGGGGAGGAAATTGACCAGGAGGATTCTGATGGTGAGGTGGTTTGTTTAAGTCAGGCACCCGGGGAGACACCTGTTGTCCGTGGGAGGAATATGGCCGTTGACATGCCAGGTGAAAATACCAAAAAAATCAGCTCTTCGGTGTGGAGGTATTTCACCAGAAATGCGGACAACAGGTGTCAAGCCGTGTGTTCCCTTTGTCAAGCTGTAATAAGTAGGGGTAAGGACGTTAACCACCTCGGAACATCCTCCCTTATACGTCACCTGCAGCGCATTCATAATAAGTCAGTGACAAGTTCAAAAACTTTGGGTGACAGCGGAAGCAGTCCACTGACCAGTAAATCCCTTCCTCTTGTAACCAAGCTCACGCAAACCACCCCACCAACTCCCTCAGTGTCAATTTCCTCCTTCCCCAGGAATGCCAATAGTCCTGCAGGCCATGTCACTGGCAAGTCTGACGAGTCCTCTCCTGCCTGGGATTCCTCCGATGCATCCTTGCGTGTAACGCCTACTGCTGCTGGCGCTGCTGTTGTTGCCGCTGGGAGTCGATGGTCATCCCAGAGGGGAAGTCTTAAGCCCACTTGTACTACTTCCAGTAAGCAATTGACTGTTCAACAGTCCTTTGCGAGGAAGATGAAATATCACAGCAGTCATCCTACTGCAAAGCGGATAACTGAGTCCTTGACAACTATGTTGGTGTTAGACGTGCGTCCGGTATCCGCCGTTAGTTCACAGGGAACTAGACAATTTATTGAGGCAGTGTGCCCCCGTTACCAAATACCATCTAGGTTCCACTTCTCTAGGCAGGCGATACCGAGAATGTACACGGACGTCAGAAAAAGACTCACCAGTGTCCTAAAAAATGCAGTTGTACCCAATGTCCACTTAACCACGGACATGTGGACAAGTGGGGCAGGGCAGGGTCAGGACTATATGACTGTGACAGCCCACTGGGTAGATGTATGGACTCCCGCCGCAAGAACAGCAGCGGCGGCACCAGTAGCAGCATCTCGCAAACGCCAACTCTTTCCTAGGCAGGCTACGCTTTGTATCACCGCTTTCCAGAATACGCACACAGCTGAAAACCTCTTACGGCAGCTGAGGAAGATCATCGCGGAATGGCTTACCCCAATTGGACTCTCCTGTGGATTTGTGGCATCGGACAACGCCAGCAATATTGTGTGTGCATTAAATATGGGCAAATTCCAGCACGTCCCATGTTTTGCACATACCTTGAATTTGGTGGTGCAGAATTTTTTAAAAAACGACAGGGGCGTGCAAGAGATGCTGTCGGTGGCCAGAAAAATTGCGGGACACTTTCGGCGTACAGGCACCACGTACAGAAGACTGGAGCACCACCAAAAACTACTGAACCTGCCCTGCCATCATCTGAAGCAAGAAGTGGTAACGAGGTGGAATTCAACCCTCTATATGCTTCAGAGGTTGGAGGAGCAGCAAAAGGCCATTCAAGCCTATACAATTGAGCACGATATAGGAGATGGAATGCACCTGTCTCAAGTGCAGTGGAGAATGATTTCAACGTTGTGCAAGGTTCTGATGCCCTTTGAACTTGCCACACGTGAAGTCAGTTCAGACACTGCCAGCCTGAGTCAGGTCATTCCCCTCATCAGGCTTTTGCAGAAGAAGCTGGAGGCATTGAAGAAGGAGCTAACACGGAGCGATTCCGCTAGGCATGTGGGACTTGTGGATGCAGCCCTTAATTCGCTTAACAAGGATTCACGGGTGGTCAATCTGTTGAAATCAGAGCACTACATTTTGGCCACCGTGCTCGATCCTAGATTTAAAGCCTACCTTGGATCTCTCTTTCCGGCAGACACAGGTCTGCTGGGGTTGAAAGACCTGCTGGTGACAAAATTGTCAAGTCAAGCGGAACGCGACCTGTCAACATCTCCTCCTTCACATTCTCCCGCAACTGGGGGTGCGAGGAAAAGGCTCAGAATTCCGAGCCCACCCGCTGGCGGTGATGCAGGGCAGTCTGGAGCGACTGCTGATGCTGACATCTGGTCCGGACTGAAGGACCTGACAACGATTACGGACATGTCGTCTACTGTCACTGCATATGATTCTCTCAACATTGATAGAATGGTGGAGGATTATATGAGTGACCGCATCCAAGTAGGCACGTCACACAGTCCGTACTTATACTGGCAGGAAAAAGAGGCAATTTGGAGGCCCTTGCACAAACTGGCTTTATTCTACCTAAGTTGCCCTCCCACAAGTGTGTACTCCGAAAGAGTGTTTAGTGCCGCCGCTCACCTTGTCAGCAATCGGCGTACGAGGTTACATCCAGAAAATGTGGAGAAGATGATGTTCATTAAAATGAATTATAATCAATTCCTCCGCGGAGACATTGACCAGCAGCAATTGCCTCCACAAAGTACACAGGGAGCTGAGATGGTGGATTCCAGTGGGGACGAATTGATAATCTGTGAGGAGGGGGATGTACACGGTGATATATCGGAGGGTGAAGATGAGGTGGACATCTTGCCTCTGTAGAGCCAGTTTGTGCAAGGAGAGATTAATTGCTTCTTTTTTGGGGGGGGTCCAAACCAACCCGTCATATCAGTCACAGTCGTGTGGCAGACCCTGTCACTGAAATGATGGGTTGGTTAAAGTGTGCATGTCCTGTTTTGTTTATACAACATAAGGGTGGGTGGGAGGGCCCAAGGATAATTCCATCTTGCACCTCTTTTTTCTTTTCTTTTTCTTTGCATCATGTGCTGATTGGGGAGGGTTTTTTGGAAGGGACATCCTGCGTGACACTGCAGTGCCACTCCTAGATGGGCCCGGTGTTTGTGTCGGCCACTAGGGTCGCTAATCTTACTCACACAGCTACCTCATTGCGCCTCTTTTTTTCTTTGCGTCATGTGCTGTTTGGGGAGGGTTTTTTGGAAGGGACATCCTGCGTGACACTGCAGTGCCACTCCTAGATGTGCCCGGTGTTTGTGTCGGCCACTAGGGTCGCTAATCTTACTCACACAGTCAGCTACCTCATTGCGCCTCTTTTTTTCTTTGCGTCATGTGCTGTTTGGGGAGGGTTTTTTGGAAGGGCCATCCTGCGTGACACTGCAGTGCCACTCCTAGATGGGCCCGGTGTTTGTGTCGGCCACTAGGGTCGCTAATCTTACTCACACAGCTACCTCATTGCGCCTCTTTTTTTCTTTGCGTCATGTGCTGTTTGGGGAGGGTTTTTTGGAAGGGACATCCTGCGTGACACTGCAGTGCCACTCCTAGATGGGCCCGGTGTTTGTGTCGGCCACTAGGGTCGCTTATCTTTCTCACACAGCTACCTCATTGCGCCTCTTTTTTTCTTTGCGTCATGTGCTGTTTGGGGAGGGTTTTTTGGAAGGGACATCCTGCGTGACACTGCAGTGCCACTCCTAGATGGGCCCGGTGTTTGTGTCGGCCACTAGGGTCGCTTATCTTTCTCACACAGTCAGCTACCTCATTGCGCCTCTTTTTTTCTTTGCGTCATGTGCTGTTTGGGGAGGGTTTTTTGGAAGGGACATCCTGCGTGACACTGCAGTGCCACTCCTAGATGGGCCCGGTGTTTGTGTCGGCCACTAGGGTCGCTTATCTTACTCACACAGCGACCTCGGTGCAAATTTTAGGACTAAAAATAATATTGTGAGGTGTGATGTGTTCAGAATAGGCTGAAAATGAGTGTAAATTATGTTTTTTGAGGTTAATAATACTTTGGGATCAAAATTACCCCCAAATTCTATGATTTAAGCTGTTTTTTAGGGTTTTTTGAAAAAAACACCCGAATCCAAAACACACCCGAATCCGACAAAAATAATTCGGTGAGGTTTTGCCAAAACGCGTTCGAACCCAAAACACGGCCGCGGAACCGAACCCAAAACCAAAACACAAAACCCGAAAAATTTCAGGCGCTCATCTCTAACACTACTGAGTACTCCTAATGCTCCCCAAAATTAGTAAATCAAGTGTCTCTCTAATCTATTCTAATTCTAAACGGAGAGGACGCCAGCCACGTCCTCTCCCTATCAATCTCAATGCACGTGTGAAAATGGCGGCGACGCGCGGCTCCTTATATAGAATCCGAGTCTCGCGATAGAATCCGAGCCTCGCGAGAATCCGACAGCGTCATGATGACGTTCGGGCGCGCTCGGGTTAACCGAGCAAGGCGGGAAGATCCGAGTCGCTCGGACCCGTGAAAAAAAACATGAAGTTCTGGCGGGTTCGGATTCAGAGAAACCGAACCCGCTCATCTCTAGTAAATACTGGCTGCTTTATTTTTACACTGCAATTTAGATTTCAGTTTGAAGACAGCTGTTGTGCGTTTTCGCACAGCGGGCGATCAGATCCGAACTGCGCATGCGTATGCACTGCAATGTGCAGGCGCGATGGACGGCTGCAAAGGGGATGGCCAGTCAGCGACGGGTTTGTGCGAAAGATCCATTCGCACGGGCGTTCGCAAGGAGAATGACAGGAAGAGGACGTTTGTGGGTGGCAACTGACCGTTTTCAGGGAGTATCTGGAAAAACGCAGGCGTGTCCAAACGTTTGCAGGGCGGCTGTCTTACGTCAAATCCTGTCCCGAACAGTCTGATGTGATCGCAGCGGCTGAGTAAGTCCTGGGCCGCACAGAGACTGCGCAAAAACAGTTTGTGCAGGTCTGCTACACATGCGATCGCACACTAGCGCAGCTAAAATTCACTCCTCCTGCAGGTGACGACTATCTGAACGCAGGACAGCAAAAATCGCTGCCTAGCAATCAGATCTGAATTACCCTCACAGCCCACCCAAATCTACCTCTCTCTGTGCATGTTATATCTGCCCCACCTGCAGTGCAGCATGGTTTGCTCACAACCCTGAATAAGGCTCAAAGTCAGGTGCCAAATTCCAGAGTCATAAATAAAGTATACTGTGTTGCATTGTCACTACACCCACAAACATCACTTCATCCAAATTAAAACAGGTCTTGTATTATTTAAGTGTTTAATGATGAAATGACTGATTAACCTCTACGTGTCCTCTTTAACATAACATATCATTCCCAGGACATGTCTGATTAGTGTAATTCCCTGCAAGACAATACTGCATTGTTTTATGTGCTTGTGTTTCACTGACACATTGGGTATATTGATCTGAGATTAACCTCTCTGTGTAGTTACACCCAAACTATTAAACTGGAAAGAAGTGTAGCAATCCTGTTATTTTTCTTTTTTTAATTAGATAAGCAAACATCCATTTTAATGTCATACAACACTCTTTCATTTAATGACATAATTGCTCTTCATACACCATTTGACTTTAATGCTGCTCTACCACCTTAACACGGAAAACATTGCTAGGTGGTTGAGAGGATCTTTCAGGAGCAGCAATATCTTTTCCACCGCTCAAAACGCAGGATTGGGGCTTAATTCAGATACGTACATGACCTGTGTAACCCCAATGTTTGCGCACATCTACAATATTTTTAGCTCTGCGCATACACAGAAGGTGCATTGCACGGGTGTGGATCATCAAATCGACAGTATCTAGGTCGACAATGTTTAAGTCGACCACTATAGGTCGACAGTCACTAGGTCGACACGGATAGAAGGTCGACAGGGTTTCTAGGTCGACATGTGGTAGGTCGACAGGTGGACATGAGGTTGTTGTTTTTTGGGGGTGTCGTATTCTTCGTAGAGTGACCGGGAACCCCAATTAGTGCACCGTGTCCCCTTGCATGGCTCGCTTCGCTCGCCATGCTTCGGGCAAGGTGCCTCGCTCCACTACCGCTTCGCTCGGCACAGGTTACCGTTCCAATCGTAGTCCACGTGGATCGTTAAGTATGAAAAAGTTCAAAAAAAAGAAAAAAAATGTGAAAAACTCATGTCGACCTTTTGACCTTTCGACCTAGCACATGTCGACCTAGAAACCCTGTCGACCTTCCATCCCTGTCGACCTAGTGACTGTCGACCTATAGTGGTTGACCTAAACATTGTCGATCTAGACAGTGTTGACCTTCAGGCCGGATCCCGCATTGCACATGTGCAGATCTGGGGCTGCAGTGCTGCTCTCATTTGGGGGCAGCATCAGTAAGCGTTTTCGGAGCATGCTGAAGCGCTGCACTGGCCCCACTGGCGTTTCTATAATGGGTGCAGTGTGTGCGGTGCACACGGGCGCCTGAGTCCAGAGGGGGCCCCCACCGCACACGCTGCACCCATTTTCTAAATACTCACCCCTCCGGAGTCCCGCGGCGACGTCCACGGCGGTATTAAAACTCAGTGAAAATGGCCCAGCGGCCATTTTCACGGAGTTCTGTGCATGCGCAGTAGAGAAATCTCAGGGAAAATGGCCGCCGCACCATTGTTCCCGGAGATCTGCACATGCGCAGTAGAGTCTGAGCGCTCTAGTGCTCAGACTCTCAGCGCTGCCGGCAGAGAGGAGGGGGCCTGAACGGAGGAGGCTGCACCAGGGCCTCCTCCTCTCTTAAAGCGCCCCTGACTGGCCCCAGCAGCGTGACTTCACTGTCTGATGGTCACGCAGTTGATCTGATGCTGCGTCTTTGGATGCAGCAGCTGATCACAGAAGCCATCAGTGGGCTGCATTTAACTCAAGACGCCTCCTGCGGCTTTTGCATAATTTAGCACAACCGCTGCAGATTATGTACTCCTACCCATTGGCGGGTCGTTCAGGTGCGGTTGCACCTGCGCCCGTCATTGCCAAGTACCGATTTTCAGTACTTTGCAAATGCGCAGGACCCGTTCTGTGCGTGTGCGAATGAGTCCTGCGACATAGGACACCAGACTGTCAACATGTGATAGGCGACTTTGGCTTTGCATTCCGGTGCTTGTTAATAATCACAATATAGCAGCCCCCATGGAAACCTGTGCGGGGCTGCTTTTGTGTTCGGAATAAGATACTGTATCATCTACATATACTCTACGGCAGTGGTGCAAGCAGAAATGTTTTCTTAGTGGTACTGATAGTAAAAAAAAGGCATGGTCACGTGTCATAAGGGGGCATGGCCACACAAAACTAGGGGAGTGGCTACATGACAGTAGGGGTATGGCCACATTATGCCACACACCGTAATGCTCATTACACATTATGCCACACACCGTAATGCTCATTACACATTATGCCACACACCGTAATGCTTATTACACATTATGCCACACACCGTAATGCCCATTACACATTATGCCACACACCGTAATGCTTATTACACATTATGCCACACACTGTAATGCTCATTACACATTATGCCACACACAGTAATTCTTATTACACATTATGCCACACACCGTAATGCCCATTACACATTATGCCAGACACTGTAAAACCCATTACACATTATGCCACAGACCGTAATGCTTATTACACATTATGCCACACACGATAATACCCGTTACACATTATGCCAGATACCGTAAAACCCATTACACATCATGCCACACACCATAATGCCCCTTACACATTATGCCAAACACCATAATGCCCATTACATATTATGCCACACACACACCATAATGCTTATTACACATTATGGCAACCACCGTAATGCTCATTACACATTATGCCACACACTGTAATGCTTATTACACATTATGCCACACACCGTAATGCCCGTTACACATTATGCCAGATACCGTAAAACCCATTACACATTATGCCACACACCGTAGTGCCCATTACACATTATGCCATACACCGTAATGCCTATTACATATTATTCCACACAAAGTTATGCCACTGACACCATTTAAAAAAAAATGCCCCTTATAAATTATGCCTCAGCGGTATTCTGGTGGTACTGCGTACCACCACCATATTTCTTAGTGGTACTCCATACCACCCCGTACCACCCAACTTTCAGCACTGCTCTATGGATGCTTACATTGTGCGTGTTTCTATAACTTAAATTTAACAAATGCTTAATGCTGCAGACTACAGTCTGGACAAATTACCACGTTCCAAAATGCTTATCCTTTCAGAGCTATGTCCTCACAGTAGCAGCACCTTCAGATGGTGTCAGCTGATGTGTCTCAATGGGGAGAGCATCACAAGAAGGGGAATCTTCTGATGCCTCCCCTCCGGCCTCCATGCTCCTCCACTCCCAGCGAACACTAAATGACACTGCGTTTATGCACAGGAGGCCTAAACCATGTTTATATGCAATGCCGATGCCCACACAACTGAGCGGTTATCAGCAGACTGTGCATGCCCCGCGATTGTTCTGCACGCGCGCCAACGTACCTTTGCAGTGCCGCTCACAGTGAAGATTTAATCACAGAGTGATCGAGAGGAAGGGACCGTTTGGGGGAGTGGCAGCAAAAACACAGGCGTGTCATGGCTGTTTTCGGGGCATGTATCTGCCTTCATGCCGATCATGTACGTAAAGAAACGTGACACCAGAATCGCTACTGCTGCGGCCAAACTGCGTGACCATAGACTCCCTTGAGGAGTCGATGTTTCTTGTTATTGCGATGATGCTGTGTAAGTGTATGAAGTTGCTGAGGACTGTGTGAAGCGCCGTTGGGCATCTATATTCTTTTATTTATTTTTTTGCAATAAATGTTTATATTTAGAGCACCGAAGTCAGTGACAAAGGGTGTGAAACACCCACATAAGACATAACTACATAGTTACAGGTATAATAAAATAACTGGAACTATGAGACATAATGCCAGTACACAGTACACACTAGTCAATACAGTAAACAACGTCTAGTGTGTACGCTGTAAATGACCAGTGACGTGCGGTCCCGTGGGTCGTTAACAACCCTTGCTCTCGGCCATGCATGCAACTTAATTTGGATTCATCGTCTAAAGCTGCATGCTCCTGCCGCGGGAGGGCTATAAAATCACAGCTACATAGACATGTGGATACAAATTTGAATGAGACCCTTTTTTGTTAAATACTGTTGTAAGAAAATGTCAAATGTGGCAATAAGAATCTATTATTTCATTGGCTTACGACCACGGGATGTAGTCAATATCAGAATACCGACGCCGGGATCCCGACCGCTGAGAATGTCGGCAAAGTGACCCCAGGGCTATTCCCACTCATGCATGTTCACGACACAGACAGAGTGGGAATAGAACCTGTGGCGAACGCACAGGCAGTAAGCCACCGAACCTGCAGCATGGCGAGCGCAGCGAACCCGCATGGGTCTTTCTAGCGCTCACCCCCTGCCGGCATTCTGGCGGATGGGATTCCGGTGTCGGTATTCTCACCTCCAGGATGCCGACCGGAATTCCATCCCCGACCCATGGCAACATATGTTATATGCAAATGCTGTTTTTTCCCAGTCAGGGCCAGCAGGGGGCAATAGGAAAAATTTGTCCAATTACTGAAATATGCAAGAGATTTCCCAATGCTTTTAGCTGACATTTTCACTAAGAAAACCCCATCAAAACATGTCATACTTACATAAACAAAACAGTGAATGAAAGAGGCTGCTAAATTATATTGTAGCACTAATACCTAGATGCCTGCATGAGTCTCAGAGAGGTCAGTCCATTAGACAAAGAGCTATGTTACAGCTGACTTCTCACACCAAGAAAACACATTAACCTTTCCCAATTTCACAACGATACAAACGTACAGTGAAAACTATTTAGCTTAAAATATTAAAAACAGCAGCACTGCAATAAAGAAAATAATAAATGGAACTTAACTAATGGCAATGTTTTAGAGTTTATTTTCCTGGATACTGTATATTTTTCTAATTTTTAGCTAGCTGGTCCTAGACCACAATTTACAAAGGATTTCACAAACAACTTTATAACAATATATTAATGCATTAGTATTCTTTAATCTTTTAGGGTTGGTGTAGTTAACTTTGATGACAATACACAGGGCTGGCCCTGGGGTTAGGCAACCTAGGCACACGCATAGTGCAAACTAGTTCCAGAGGTGGTGTTAAGGTGGGGCATGTACCTTGGGAGGTGGGGGTCATTGCTAGGGCCGTCTTAGCAGCAGTGTAGGCCTCTGGGAAAGCAGTGCACTGGGGCCCCTACCCATCCTCCAGCGGTAGGGGTGGCGGTGCTGTCAGTGTCAGCTTTGATGTCCCGTGGGCGGTAGGGGATGTTCTATCTTCCTCTCAGCATGTAGGACCTGGAGCAGTTATTTCTGCTAATTACTCCTTTACTGCACAGATGGTGGGAGATGAGGTGGGAGAGAGAACACTAAACTGTAGAAGGGGACATTGGGCTGAATGAAGGGTCCCCGGTACATGACTTCCAGGGTGGTAGGGGTGTTTAATACGCAGGGTAGTGGTGGATAGTGGAGTGGGCTTAATATTCATCATTTTCCGGTGGGAGGACAGCTTGCTTGACTGCAGATATCTCCAGTTTCTGGAAATAGATTTCTTAGCTTTCAATGGGATAAAAAAAAACTAGAAAGTCCCACCTTTCAGGAGGTGCTGGGGACTTGGGGATCAGAGTTCAGGAGCCAGAGCAATCCACCAACAAAAATATTAAACTGCATACCAGGCTTGTGGAGCTGGAGCAGGGACCAGCTGCTGGAAGGCTGATATCTCTGGTTCTGGACATAGTAGAGACAAGCTGCCAGTGTCCACTGAAAGGGAAGAGTCCCATTTTTTGGAATATACCCTCAGAAAAAATCTAAGCAGACAGAACCTGAGATATCTGATTGGGAAGAGCAACTAACAGACTCGGATGGAGACCACTTCTTTGAAATTGGATATCTCTGGTTCCCCATGGCCTATTTTAAAAAATCTGGTACCCCTGGAAAAAGGGGACCCTCAGCTATCAGCCTAAGGCCCTTATACAATAAGCCCATACGAAAAGACAGCCCTGGTCATTGCGGGAGCTATGGAACCGTTATTAGATGAAAAGAAGAGTGATAATCAACCATCACCCTTCAAATAAGCAGTGTTGTGCAGGCACAGAGTGCAAAGAGGAGGGAGCTGGGCCAGAGGACGGGAATGTGGAATTGGGAGGAGGAGACAGGTGTGCCGGGAGGAGAAGGGAGGCAGGTCTGGAAGAAGAGGAAGTCAGGGCCAGAGGAAGGGGAGGCAAAGCCAAGAGGAGGACACAGATGGCCTGGGAGGAGAAAGGAGTTGGAGCTGTACAGTGAATTTGTTAAAACAAAGTCTAATTTAGGGGCCCATATATTAATAATTGCATTTGTCATGCGATCTGGGCACGATATTAGTACCCATAATGACATTGCAATATGCGATTATACTGAGTGAATGTATTACAGAGTACTCGTAGGGACATCCCTGCAATATTTTCTGGTGCTGTCAGGGCTCCTGGCAAGCTCGGTCCCGCTGGCCATGCATGCTTGTCAGCCAATCCCGGGGAGGGTTCTGGAGGAACCTTCTGCCGGCTGAATCTGTGAAGTTTAGCCCATAGGCTACAGCGGGCTACTCCATCTTCAGATGACGGTAAGTGTGCGAACCAATCTGTGGACTGCTTTACATTCCTGAAGTTGGTAAATGTGGGGGATGCAGCTGCCGGGAGGAATGGAGAGATTGCAGCAGATATCGGAGATACATCCAGGGGATGCTAAATATTTCCATCTGTTTTCTGGGATCAAGCCAAAAATATTTTTTATGGGCTCCTTAGATTTGAACATGAGCCCATTTATGGGGTGTAAATATATGCATTTTCCAGACTGACTGCACTTACCAAAATGTGTCTGGATTTAGTTTAGAGTGTATCTTAGACTGGCAGCCCCTCACATCTGGAGAGGTAGACAAGTGTTAGTTGTGGCTGCAGCGCCGACTACCTTGTGTGGATGTATATAATATATGTGCTGGAGTGAGTCCGGATCTGCTGCGGCGCTGTGTACTATAGCCGCCGTGCAGAACCCGGGATTTGGCATTAGGCTTCCCTCTCCTAAGCCTGCCCCCAGACTCTCATTGGCTAGTTTCACAGGAGCACTTAGAACAGGGAATACTAATACCGAGTCCCAGGTTCTGCATGGAGACTGTGGTATACAGCGCTGCTGCAGATCCGGATACATGGCAGCACATATATCGGACTCGGACCGATGGTAGAGAATATCAGACTTGCACCGAAGGAATCTGGATTGGCTGGAAGTGTCCGATGAGTTGAAGATTAAACAGGATTATATCACCTGATACAGGACAAGATGGCAACGTACATACTGCTGGTCTGGCGGGAACTGTACCATGTGGAACGCCAGCAGTGCACCTTGAACCCCACTCTGCACATACGTGCGCTATGCAAGGTACATCCACAGAACCTCCGGACCTGGCTGCAGAAGCCTTCACAGCCACATAAATCCTGCACCTTCTAGCTGTTACAGCATGCTGGTGTCTGACCAGTGACTGACCAGGTAAGAAAGATGGCTGGATTTTGGGAGCCTTAACCTGAGCCGTGACAGTATAACCCCCCCTCTTTTCGGGTGGCCTCTGGACACCTCTTGGGCTTGCGTGGAGATTTGATGTGGAAGGCTCACACCATCATGCATGAACATCAGAGGCATTACACCAGGGCCTCTCTTCCAGGCCTAGCCCTTTCAGTCCATGAGATACTGAAGATGACCAAATCTGCACTGAGAATCCACAATTCCTCTAACTTCAAATTCAATTCCATGGCTCGTCTGCATCTTGGGAGACTTAGGCAAAGAGGTATGGAAGTGATTCAAGACTAAAGGTTTAAGGAAGGAAATGTGAAACAAATTGGGAATTTGAATAAAGGTGAGTAATTTGAGCTTGTAAGTCACCGTATTTATGATTCGTTCCACAGGAAACGGATGGAATACAAAGCTTTAGATTACATGTGGACAGCCAATATAGATCTCCCTGTTTCAGGCTGGGTACAACCTGTCATTTTCTGTCAGCAAACTTCTTGTAGCACACTGAAGCCTTCACTAATGATGATCTTACTTGTTTCCAAATCTGTGTGAAGTGCTGTAAAGAAGCATCAATTGCCGGTAGGATTTGTGATGGCAAAGGACTGTATTTTTGGATGATATCCATATACAGTAAAAAAAATGGAGTAGTCTGGGAAGAGGAGTGGTAATGATAATTATGGGTGAATTTTGCCCAAGGCAGGGGATCTGCCCAATCATCTTGAGCTCGCACCGCTGAAATGTAGACGCCGAACGGAGCCACATTGAAAATCTCCATTGGGCATCAACTGGTGGCTGCTGGCCAATAATTCATTTGAATCTCGACCCTAAATCTAATATTGCAAATAGCATACTGTAGTGACTGCTGCTGTGATGGCCTGCAATTAGGTGTCATTAGCCAGCGCTATGCTTGACCTCCCACAAAGCCACACACAGTGTCTCACCAGTCTGGTGCTTACAGCCGTCATGTGTTCAGTCCGGTCACTTGACTTGTTGTATGTGAGTAATGTGATTCTCTGTGTGTTGGGAGGGAGAACTCGACTCTCGCACTGATGCAAGTGTCATGCGGTTCATTCACAGGTGGATTAAGGAAGCTGCCGTTCATAGTGGAAATAGCTGCTGTGGGTCCTTAACGCATTTCTCCGCTATTGGGTGCTGGCGATTTCGTCAGAAGGTGCAGATATAATCCTTACTACAGGTAGTCCTTTTTAAAGGTTTGTATTGGTAAGGTATCAACACCTGAATAATGCACCTGAATAGTCGTTCTAATACATTCTAAAAAAAAACAGATGCTCAATGTGGAGTTATTAGAACAATAAAACCAATTACAGTATGTGGTAATATAATAAGATGTGCTTATATCCAACTTTGTAACAACTGAAGCTCCTCTAACCCTGTCAAACAATTTAGTGATAAGTGGTAGTGGATACCAATTCTTCACGATGATGTCATTAAGAACCTGATAATCAATGCAGGGTTGGAGGCCCCCATCTTTCTTCTTGACAAAAATAATCCAACTGGAGAAGAAGAATGGATGAAGCCATTTTCCAGGTTCTCTTTTATGTAATCTGACATAGCCTGAGTCTCGGGCAGAGAAAGAGGATACATCTTCCAATGTATGTACAGTGCAGTCCTATTCCCTGTGTGGTGTCAGAACAGCAGCTACCTGTTTGCTAAATACATCTTCAAAAGACTGATAAATGGAAGGTAATCCAGCCATTTTGGCTGCGGAGGCTCATACTGGAACAACTGACTGAGACAAGTTTGTGGCAATAAGAACTCCAAGCTGTGACTTGAATGATGGACCAATCCAATTGTGGATTGTGACATTGCAACCACGGCAACCCAAGAACAATAGTGTGAGCGTCACCAGGAAAGAAATGGCTTCTGAATGTAGAACCCCACACGAAGTCTGAGAGGAGCTGTTTGTGGCGTAGTATTAGCATCTGGAATGCGACTCCCATCATCAGCGGTTAGAGATAAAGGGAGTCATTCTGACCTGATCGCTCGCTGCAGTTCTTCGCAGCGCAGCGATAAGGCCATAACTGCGCCAGCGCCGCAGTACGCCGGCGCATAGCTGACAGCCGACGGCAGTCGTTGCCTAGCGATCTTCTCTGCCTGATTGACAGGCAGAGGCGGTCGCTGGGCGGGAGGAGGCGGCAAGGCGGCTTTCGGCCACCGTTTTGTGGGTGCGGTCTGGCCAACGCAGGCGTGGCTGGACCGTGCAGGGGGCAGGCCGCAGCGGCTGCATGAAGTCACACGCAGCCAATACGACCCGGGCAGCCAGGAGTAGCTCTCGGCCAGCACGCAAAGCTGCGCTGGCCGGAGCTACTCCTGAAGTGCAAAAGCATCGCCGTTGTGCAATGCTTTTGCACTTCTGTGACGGGGCAGGGACTGACATGCGGGGCGGACTAGCCCTGTGCTGGGCATCCCCCCGCATGTCTGTGTTCTTGATCGTAGCTGTGCTAAATTTAGCACTGCTACGATCAAGTCGGAATCACCCCCAAAGATCTGAGAGGTGTTACTGTGCATAACTAATGTTTGACAACGTAATCCCGGGTAATTAAATTCTCCGCTGCTCCGGAATCAAGTAACTGTTCTTACGGTGATAGAAAAATTATCTTCAGATTTCCTGGGTAATTCAGGTTTCTCTCCTAACTTGACCTTTCAAGCACAAGTTAGGAGCCGGGGTTTTCCGGACAAAGACTACAGGATATTAGTCAATGATCTGAGGATCCACAACAAAGACAAAGATGTTGCTTGTGCTGTCTTAGGTGCTCATCTGCTGAAAGTGGGTCTTGCACTGGTTTAAGAACCATCTACATTGCTCAGGGTTCCCATCAAATCTACTAGGTTTGACAGAATATAACATCTCCTGGTAAATAGGACACAAGCAACAGCAGAATTCTCCATGGGCCATGTTAAAGCTGATTTACATACAGGACAGAAAAAGCAATACCTTTTACACTGAAATTCGAGCAGCTGTGGCTGCTGGATGTAATCTTTAACCTACGTACTTTTTACTCACTTAGTGTACACACACACCGACACGCTGTAAGCACAATGCAGCTACACATTTGGCTGAAATACACTTTAAACCTTAGCAGGAAAGAGACACGACACCAATTGTATTTAAAATGCTGGGATCCGACCCACCAACATATAATTGCAAAAAGGGGGTTACAATAACAATACAATCACAATAAGAGAAAAGAGGCTACAGTCAATGGTACATACGTTTGTTTCGCCAGCGCCACACGGACCCGGTGCTCAGTCAATCAAGCAAGATGACCTTCAGAGAGAGAGAGAGACCGGCCAGGCAGCTTGGCTTTTTATACATTTGGCTAAAACATAATACAATAGAAACTGTAATCTCTTCACCTATAGGTCAAAGGGCTGGTCATTTACAGTACAGGAGGGGGTCATAGGTTGGTTTGAATAGGTGGGCGATGCCTGGTCCAGGTGCACTTGTAGTTGGTCTCCACTGGGTTCCCTCCGAATATCAGAGTACAGTAAATACAGTATAATAGTAATATTCTGTTCCTGCGCATATCTATGCACAGGAGCGTGCTATTTTCTGCAAACTGCTACCGGAATGTTGCCTTTAAAATACACTACAGTTAGATACCAAACACCACCTCCTAACCTAATGCTGTCCCCTCATATCCTGTAAAGGTGAATCCCTTTGTTGTTGTACCTTTTAAACAAGTATAACTTGCTGGTGGGGTGCATGTGGGCTATGTGTACATTTTGCACTATGTGGATTAAATATGAGATATGTCTTTGTGGCTTTTCCGTGCGAATACAAATGCTACCGTAATTACTCATACCACGCACTAATACGCAGGACCCCGTGAGCGGTCATACGCAACTTGCGAATATGCGCACGCATGGCAGAACAAGTACGCGCACGGAGGCCATCTGTGTGGTGTTTGTACTTGATGCGTGTGACAATAATATTTTCGACTTCGACAGCCAGATGGACAGGGGAGATGCAAATAAATTAGTTTGGCCCCTTCTATACTTGCACATACTGAAGCAGAAACTGAACTTGCAGCTAAATGAGCATAAATGAATAAAGATGACGTGTTCCCATACATATGCAGAGCCATACACTGTTCAAGATTCAACAGCATATGAACATGGCCGTAGAAAGCATGACTGGGCCCGGATAATGTAGGGGGCATGACCTAATATAAGAAGGCATGACCACGCCTCCTTACAAAAAAATAAAAATGTGAAAATAGAATTTGCGATGGCATGCACTTCACAGGGGGCGCTATTGTGCCATCCAGTCAGGAGCAGAGCAAGGGAAGGGGGGCCCTTTCCCTTCCCCCGCATAGACAGATAGAGCAGCCTCCTACACTACAGCAAGCCCAGACTGGGGAGACACAGACTTAAGGTGCTGATAGGTGAAGAGGGGGGGGAGGGGGGGGCGAGAACTAGACATGGTCCCCTCCAACAGGCTCAGGTACATTGTACCTGCTCTCCACCTCTTGGCGCCATTGCATATCAGCTTAATTTATCTCAAGTCATTATATTCAGTGTATAGCAGGTGCAAAAGATATGCCCCTAACTGGTGTACAGGTGTATATGTATAATATAAGCAGGCCTTGGCTGAACTTTGTTTACTTGAGAGCGGCCGTTCCCATCACTATTTCTCTCCAGTCATAAGAAATATGCTTTATGCATTCCACCATGCACTTACACATTTGTGTGGGAAGGTGTGAGTGATTCCTTTAAGGGAGCAGCATGATTAGTGACTAATAATAAAACTACCATTGGTGACTGGCATTTCTGTTCAGCTACTGGTGGTGTAGTACGGTAGAAAGGGGGTGAGAAATCCTAAATCAGACAGCTGCTGGCAAGAATGACTTCACCATTTACCTTAATTAGACCTCCTTCCTTCTGCTTCTGGAGATGGCCTTCAGTTGTGTCCTGCGTGGGGGTATCCGGACTCCAGGTCGACAACAAGAAGGTCGACGCCAATTGGTCGACACACCTTAGGTCGCCATGGACAAAAGGTCGACAGGAACAAGGTCGACATGGAAAAAGGTTGACATGAGTTTTTCACGATTTTTTTCTTTTTTGGAACCTTTTCATACTTAACGATCCACGTGGACTACGATTGGAATGGTAATCTGTGCCGAGCGAAGCGGTAGCAGAGCGAAGGCACCATGCCCGAAGCATGGCGAGCGAAGCGAGCCATGCGAGGGGACGCGGTGCACTAATTGGGCTTCCCGGTCACTCTGCGAAGAAAACAACACCAAAAAAAAACATTAAAAACTCATGTCGACCTTTTTCCATGTCCACCTTGTTCCTGTAGACCTTTTGCCCATGTCAACCTTTTGGCCATGTCGACCTAAGGTGTGTCGACCAATTGGCGGCGACCTAAGGTGTGTCGACCTTTTTGTTGTCGACCTGGAGTCCCAGACCCCTGCCTGGGGAATCTTGTGGTTATCTTGTGTGTTCCCAGTATTTTACTCAGGTCATGTTCACCACTGAATGCTGACCCAGGACACTTGCTCCTCATGTTAGTTTGTAGTAGTCTTGGTGGCAGCTACTGTCATCAAGGATGCCATAGAGATCACCAAAAGGAGGAACAGAGATGGCAACAGCAATGACAGTCCAGCAGTTTAACTGAGGGGAGAAGTATGATTTACTGGTGCATGGCATCCCGGCGCTTGAAATACAGACGCCGGGATCCTGTTGTGTACGAAGCCGATAGGGCTGAGTAAGGGGTGTCCCCCCCCCCCCCAACCCTAACACTCCCTCCCCGCAGCCTACCCCTAACCTCACCCCTTGGTGCCTAACCTTAACCTCCCCCCGTAGGTGCCTATACCTAACCCCCTGTCCACTCTGGCTAAACCTAAACCTTCCCTCCCCGCAGCCTAACCCCCCGGGATGCAGCCTAACCCTAAACCCCCCTTCCCCCTCATCCCCACGGCTTACCAACCTTGCAGCACGGTCTCTCCTCGTTCCGGCTGTTGGTATTCCAACACCAGGAGGGTGTACCCATTCTGGATGCCGGTGTCGGCATTCAGAATAGGGTTGGTATTCCGGTGCTGGTATTCTGACTTCCAGGAAATCGCCATCCAGGATCCTGACTGCTTCCCTAACTGAGATAGTATTCTAGTAAAAACAACAGAACAGTCCAGTACTTTGTGTGTATATGCACTGGTGAGGGTCATGCAAGTACAGGACCCCAGAAAAAAAAAAAACGTATGGAAATTTCACATTGACATTCACTTTCACAAGAGATGAGTGGAGTGTTCGGCAGGGATGGAGAGGGTAGGTATGTAATGGACTGGTCTAGATGAGCTATTTTATGAGGCTTTCCCAAATATTCTCAACATCTTTGTAGCGTAAGTCTGGGTTCACACTCTGCGATATATATCGTTCGTACAGACAACGAGTGATATATCATCCCTCCGGCGGCTTGCGCGTACACTCGATGTATCTGTAAACATTGTTATTCACAGACGTATCATGTTGACCGTGCAGCACTGCAAATGCCAATATATCTTGCAGATTCATTGTTACATCTGCCTGCATAGGCAAATGTGTGTGTGTGTGTGTGTGTGTGTGTGTGTGTGTGTGTGTGTGTGTGTGTGTGTGTGTGTGTGTGGCGGGTCTGGTTTTCCAGAAACCCCGCTCCTATTGGACCTCTGTTCAAATGATAATAATACTGTATAATACGATTAATGGAGCTGCCACCAAAACATGCAGTTTAAGAGACAGAGCAGATCTGCAGCACATGCCCAGTGGTAGCAACTTCTTATACCAAGACACTGCAAAAACTCTAATCCACGCTCTCATTATCTCCTGCATTGATTATTGTAATAGTCTACTTACTGGTCTTAACAAAAAGAGACTCTCACCACTACAATCCATTCTGAATGCAGCGGCGAGGCTAATCTTCCTCGCTAGACGTTCATCGTCTGCGGATCTGCTCAGTCAGTCATTCCACTTTGTTACCTGTATACTACCGTATTCAATATAAAATACTTTTACTCACACACAATGCCATTAACCAAACTACACCAATGTACATCTCTTCGCTTATCACAAAATATCTCCCAACCCGACCTCTCTGCTCTCGACAAGATCTACGTCTCTTAGTCTTAACCACACGCATTACTTGCTCCCATTCACGATTGCAGGACTTTCTTCAGGCTGCACCCACTCCGTGGAATGCCCTACCACGCACAATAAGAATCTCCTCTAGTCTCCAAACCTTCAAGCATTCATTGAAAACTCACCTCTTTAGCCTGTCAGTACAGGCTGTGTTTGTGGATCCGTTGGACTCTGACCAACCGAAGTAGCAGATGCCCCTGAGTGCTGGAAACAAGGAGGACGAAGATAATTCCTTTTCATATATTTAGTAAGGATAACAGATCAGAAGACTGAGACTAATTAGTTCAGGATTGGGAAACTGCAGGGAATGAAGTCACTGAATGATACAAGGCCGAGATTGAAGAACTGTGAGGAATATACTTAGGTTGATATAAAGACGAGACTGAAGAACTGTGAAGTTGAGTTGTTGAGTGATGCGAAGGCGAGGCTGAAGAACTGTGAAGACTGTTAGCCGAATGATGTGAAAATGTGAATGTGGAACTGTGAAGACTGGTTGCTGGATGATGCGAGGACGTGAATGAAGAACAGTGAAGACTGCTTGCTGAATGATGCAAAGTCATGAATGAAGAACAGTGAAGACTGGTTGCTGGATGATATGAAGACGTGAATGAAGAACTGTGAAGACTGGTTGCAGGATGATGTGAAGACGAGAATGAAGAGCACAGGTTGAATCTGGCAAACCACCGCGAGAATCCTGTGGAATCCGAAGGCACTGGTGGGAGAGCGGTTGACCGTGACCGCGCACTGGAGAGCTGGTGAGCGTTGTGCAGCGAGAGTCGGCTGAGTACTCGGAGAGCGTGATGGGACAAATTAACAAGAGACGCACAGAACAAACTGTGGGAGCACAGAGCTAAGGCACAGAGTAACCACAACAAAGCACTGGCACAGAATGCAATAATCCCAGCCTATTTATAGGCAGCAGGAAAACAGGATTGGCTGACACTCACCCATCACGCTCATTGGCGCTGCCCTTGGTCTCCAACATGGCCGCTCCCAGCACTGCAGACACGCCAGGAAGCTGCAGACCAGAAGGTCCTTCCTCCAGCCTCCAGAAGTCGTCACTCCCGCCGCCAACCCAACCACGTCCCCGTGTGGCCACAGGGCGACGCAGGCTGCCGCACCGGCAGAGGATGGATCCGGGGACTGCCGCGTGACATAGCCTAGCTTATCACTTTCTAGAACCGCTCACTCAACCTTCATAAGCTTTCCTATCAAATTATATCCCTACTGTTCAGTCCACACATATCCTCCACATATTTTCTCTTTCTTCACTTTCCCTTACTTCTGAACCCGGTTCATCATTGCTGTGATGTGATATCATGCAGCCCACATAGAACTTTTGCAATCTGGTGGACAACTATGCAATATAGCACCTATCCTAGTGTATCAATGCCTATTTCCCTATAGATTGTAAGCCTGCGAGCAGGGCCTTCCTACCTCTATGACTGATTGTTATTACCCAGTTTTGTTTTATCATTGTGTCCAATTATAAAGCGCAATGGAATTTTCTGCGCTATATAAGAAACTGTTACTAAATAAAAAAGTAAATAAATACCAAGTTTGCTGTGTGTGTGTGGTTCTGAGTTCTGATCGGAGCACTGGATTAAAGAGTAGCTACCAAGAAGAAGAGGCAGGAGCCTTACCATGAGGTGGGATAATGTGTGCTTAGAAAGTACAGTTCTGTCTCCTACTGGTCCTATTATGTTTGTGTATTTATTTATTTTGGGATGTTTAACCTTCGACTGACCACTTATTTATATTAGTAAAATATGTTTGATACAGTCTATACTATATACCATCTATAGTGTTAATTATTAATACTGTATTCATTACACTATGTAGTGTTTAAAAATTCTAATGTGCACATATATGTCTCAATGTCGGTACTAGTTTCCTTCCACTGCTCCCTGAGACTCTCACCCTTGCTTCAACGTTCTGCAGAGTGGGAGATTGTGGATTGCATTTTGAAACCCCCTCTAGAAATCCTGCATTTGCCACTGAACTGACCTATATGCCGCTCAAAATGACGTCACTACCGGTTCCTGTGGCCAAGCATCTCAGGTGTAAGCTTTTAGGTGTGCAGCTAGTGGTAGATCAGTAGAAGACATGTCGAAGCTGGATGCCATATTTATTGTTGAAGAAAGTACTTACAGATGTATCCTCAAACATCTTTGCTGCAGTCATACCAAACAGCACCCCTTGCCATGCCAGGTCCTGTGAGAATCAGCTAGGGTCGGGTGTTTTTGGGGGGAGTTTGCATCTTTTTTTGCAGAAATTGCATCTTATAGCTAAAAGAGAAGAGCGCTAATTATTCCAATAAAATCAATATATTAAATTTGAGCAAATTAATTTTACCCAGCTGCAGAACTACTGTGTGTCCGTGGCCACACACATGGGAAAAAACTTTTCAGAAAATAAGTAACACTATATAATATATAAGATTCCTCCCTAATATCACTTATAAGTCTGGTATTGTAAAAGGATCTTAGACACATATATATTCACTAGGTGCTTCATCGCGCCCTACGGGCGCTCTTCACACCGTCGCAAGGGGCTACGCCCCCTTAACCCTTGCATGCCTTTCTGGGGTTCAATATTTGTATTATATGGAGTATTACCTGCATTCCTTTGTTAGTGGTTAAATATTGCACAATGAAAGGGCGTGCGATGGTGAAGGAGGCGCAGCCCCTTGCGACGGCGTGAACAGCTCCTGCAGAGCACAATGTACAGAATGTAGCGGGTGCGGGGGGGACTGCGGATGGGGGAGGGTGTCTGTAGATGCAGCGGGTGGAGGGGGTGGAAGTGGGGGGGGCCCGGATGGGGAAGGGTCGGGAAGTGCTGCGGGTGGGGAGGGGCAGAGGAGTGGGGGCTGCAGATGGGGGAGGGGTCCGGAGGCACTGCAGGTGGGGGAGGGGCAGGGGTGCCACGGGTGGGAGCGGGGCAGGTGTGGGGATGTTGCGGATGGGTGAAGGGTTTCCGGAGGTGCTGTGGGATGGGAAGGGGCGGAGGGTGGGGTAGGGGTCCGCAGGTGCTGTGGGTAGGGGAGGGGCAGGTACGGGTGGTGCGGCGGATGGGGAAGGAGGTCCGGAGGTGGTGGAGGGGCAGGTGCGGGGGTGCCATGGGTGGGGGAGGGGTGGGTGAGAGGGGGGGGAACCGCGGATGGAGGAGGGTGTCTGCAGGTGTGGGGGGAGACATTTATGGGGGATGGATGGTGGAGGGGGTCTGGAGGTGCTGTGGCTGGTGAAGGGGCGGAGGAGTGGGAGCCGTGGGTGGTGTAGGGGGTCTGGAGGCACAGTGTGTGGGGGAGGGGTGGAGTGCCACTTGTGGTGGAGGGGAAGGTGCGGAGGTGTGGTGCATTGGGGAGGGGTCTGGAGGCGCTGCAGGTACTGTACCTGCCAAAAAGGTAGTTGGAGGGTATGGGTGACAGGGCCAGGACAGGGGTGACAGGGTCAGAACAGGGGTAACGGGGCCAGGACAGGGGTGACAGGGTCGGAACAGGGGTGACGGGGCCAGGACAGGGGCGACGGGGCCAGGACAGAAATGAGAGGGACAGGATAGGGGTGACAGGGCCAGGGTAGGGGCGGCAGGACCAGGACAGGGGTGACAGGGCCAGTATAGGGTTGACAGGGCAAGCACAGGGGCGACAGGGCCAGGATAGGGGTAACAGGGCCAGCATAAGGGTGACAGGGCCAGGATATGGGTGAAAGGGCCAGGGTAAGGATGACAGGGCAAGGCCAGGGGTGACAGGGACATGACAGAACACAGGGCATGGGAGAGATTGGTAATAGGTACAAAACAGTGGTGACAGACAGATGTGTCTTACCGGAGTCACTGCTGCTGGCTGCTGCTGTTCCACTCCAACCTGTTGGGATCTGCTGCTGGTGGAGACTTGGCATGGCTGACTCTCTTAGGCTGGAGTCCTGCTTCCTCTGCCCGTCCACATCCCTCCCCCCCTCCTCAGTCACACACCGCAGACCTTGTGCAGCTGCCGGGCACTGTGGTAAGGGGAGACTGGGAGTGGCTGGTTAGTCCCCAGGAGATGCTGCGGCTGGAGGGAGGAGGGGGTCATAGCATGCATGCGGCGCGGACCTCGTGGCTGCTGGGCACTGTGATAAGGGGAGACTGGGAGTGACTGGTTAGCTCCCAGGAAACGCTGCGGCTGGAGGGAGGAGGGGGTCGGAGCCTGCAAGCAGCTCGGACTTCTGCAGCGCTACCCGCCGGCTAAAGTGTGTGAAGAAGCTGGGCGCACCTCACTGCGGGTGGCAGCGCTGCAGCTAGTGGTGGGGTTGCTGGGGCTGGAGGTAACAGAGGCAGTACGGAACCTGCACAGCGGCAGGTGCCCCACAAAACTGCAGCTAAGAAGCGTGGAGTGTGCCAGAAAGTGACGCTCCTCCGCGCCAGAGAGACCCTGCTGAGTATGCTGATGTGGGGGGTCAAGCACACAGTGAGCCGGTGCCCATCTGTCTGTACGGCATACCCCCTCACACACCCCCATACCTCCCAACTGTCCCGATTTTCGCGGGACAGACCCATTTTTTAGGGTCTGTCCCGCTGTCCCACCCTCGGGTCGCAGTGTCCCGCGGTGGGGGGGGGGCAGTTTTAAAGCTCCTGTACCCGCTGTTCTGCTTAGCAGTGCAGCGGTGAATAGTGGAGACAGAGGGAGTGTGGGCATCAGGGGGTACGGATTAAGGGGGGGTTCCAGCAGCAGAGCCGGATTAAGGGGGGGGGGGGGGCAGGGGGTACGTACCATTGGCCCCACAGTTTTAGGGGGCCCCCCAGCTCGAGTAGCTCTGTCCCAGCTCAGAAGCTCCCCCGTCCTGCCAGCAACAGCGGCAGCATTGTGCTACAGTCAGCACACGCTGCTGCGTATTGGCAGGTCTGTGGTGTTGCAGGGAGGCAGCAGTCTCCCTGCTTTCTTCTGCCTGTGCGTGTGTGTAGGGGGGAGTGACCACCTCCTCTGGATTTAGCCCAAGCTGAGGGGCCAAAATTCCATGACAAAAAAATCCCGGAATTTGCATGAGGGGGCGTGGCCTCGCGTCCCGCGATTAGGCCACGCCCCCAACCCCACAGCAGGCACAGCAATGAGATAGGGCTCCCCTGTCTCAAGTGCCCTGGGCCCCCCGGACTCATAATCAGCCCCTGGGGGCATGCCAGCAGCTCACAGAGCGCTGGGCATGCCCCCTCTCTGATGAAAACGGGGCCCTCCTGTGAAGCCACGCCCCATTTTCGCTGGTCACGCCCCCTTTTCGACGCATGTGTGTCCCTCCTTCTGCCTGAAGAAAGCTCCTGAAGAAAGCTTGGAGGTATGCACCCCTGCCTGTGCCATGCCCATACTATCTGCTTCTGCTCCTAGTCTCCTATAGATTTGGCCAGATCTGTGACTCATTTGACTAACTCCGCCCAGTGTTGTGACTCCGCCCAGCGTTAGCAAATGAGTCACAAAGTCACAGATCTGGGCTATTATATAGGAGATATATACTTACAGTACATACATACACAAGACACATGGACCGGCACTCCCTTACTTGTTATCTCTCTCTCTCTCTCTCTCTCTCTCTCTCTCTCTCTCTATATACATATATATACATAAATATATAAAGTATATACTATATATATATATATATATATATATTCTCTAACGTCCTAGAGGATGCTGGGACTCCGTAAGGACCATGGGGACAGACGGGCTCCGCAGGAGACATGGGCACTTCAAGAAAGATTTTGGATCTGGGTGTGTACTGGCTCCTCCCTCTATGCCCCTCCTCCAGACTAGTGATGAGCGGGTTCGGTTTCTCAGAAACCGAACCCCCCCGAACTTCACGCTTTTTACACGGGTCCGAGGCAGACTCGGATCTTCCCGCCTTGCTCGGCTAACCCGAGCGCGCCCGAACGTCATCATCCCGCTGTCGGATTCTCGCGAGACTCGGATTCTATATAAGGAGCCGCGCGTCGCCGCCATTTTCACACGTGCATTGAGATTGATAGGGAGAGGACGTGGCTGGCGTCCTCTCCGTTTAGATAGAGAGTGAGACACTTGATTTACTGGAGCATTAGGAGTACTCAGAGAGTGCAGAGTTTTGCTGATAGTTATACTAGTGACCACCAGTTTTATTTATTATTTAATATAATCCGTTCTCTGCCTGAAAAAAAACGATACACAGTCACATACCATATCTGTGCTCAGCCTCAGTGTACTGCATGATAATATCATCTATGTATATCTGACTGTGCTGAGTAGTGCTCACTGCTCACACAGCTTAATTGTGGGGGAGACTGGGGAGCAGTTATAGCAGGAGTACATATTTAACAGTGCACACTTTTGCTGCCAGAGTGCCAGTGTGACTGACCAGCAGTGACCACCAGTATATTGTCTGCCTGAAAAAATTAAACACTCGTGTGGTGTTTTTTTTATTTTATTCTATAAACGCATTCTGCTGACAGTGTCCAGCAGGTCCGTCATTCATTATATTTCTATCTTCTTCATACTAGTAGTTTAGGAGTCTGCAGTGCTGACAGTGTCCAGCAGGTCCGTCATTATATAATATATACCTGTCCTGCAGTAGTGATATATATATATTTTTTATATCATTATCATCCAGTCTATACTAGCAGACGCAGTACGGTAGTCCACGGCTGTAGCTACCTCTGTGTCGGCAGTCGCTCGTCCAAAATTGTATACCTACCTGTGGTGGGTTTTTTTTTTCTATCTTCTTCATACTAGTAGTTTAGGAGTCTGCAGTGCTGACAGTGTTCAGCAGGTCCGTCATTATACAATATATACCTGTCCTGCAGTAGTGATATATATATATATATATTTTTTATATCATTATCATCCAGTCTATACTAGCAGACGCAGTACGGTAGTCCACGGCTGTAGCTACCTCTGTGTCGGCAGTCGCTCGTCCATAATTGTATACCTACCTGTGGTGGGTTTTTTTTTTTATATCTTCTTCATACTAGTAGTTTAGGAGTCTGCAGTGCTGACAGTGTCCAGCAGGTCCGTCATTATACAATATATACCTGTCCTGCATTAGTGATATATATATATTTTTTATATCATTATCATCCAGTCTATACTAGCAGACGCAGTACGGTAGTCCACGGCTGTAGCTACCTCTGCGTCGGCAGTCGCTCGTCCATAATTGTATACCTACCTGTGGTGGTTTTTTTTTTTTCTATCTTCTTCATACTAGTAGTTTAGGAGTCTGCAGTGCTGACAGTGTCCAGCAGGTCCGTCATTATACAATATATACCTGTCCTGCAGTAGTGATATATATATATTTTTTATATCATTATCATCCAGTCTATACTAGCAGACGCAGTACGGTAGTCCACGGCTGTAGCTACCTCTGTGTCGGCAGTCGCTCGTCCATAATTGTATACCTACCTGTGGTGGGTTTTTTTTTTCTATCTTCTTCATACTAGTAGTTTAGGAGTCTGCAGTGCTGACAGTGTCCAGCAGGTCCGTCATTATACAATATATACCTGTCCTGCAGTAGTGATATATATATATATTTTTTATATCATTATCATCCAGTCTATACTAGCAGACGCAGTACGGTAGTCCACGGCTGTAGCTACCTCTGTGTCGGCAGTCGCTTGTCCATAATTGTATACCTACCTGTGGTGTTTTTTTTTTCTATCTTCTTCATACTAGTAGTTTAGGAGTCTGCAGTGCTGACAGTGTCCAGCAGGTCCGTCATTATACAATATATACCTGTCCTGCAGTAGTGATATATATATATTTTTTATATCATTATCATCCAGTCTATACTAGCAGACGCAGTACGGTAGTCCACGGCTGTAGCTACCTCTGTGTCGGCAGTCGCTCGTCATCCATAAGTATACTAGTATCCATCCATCTCCATTGTTTACCTGAGGTGCCTTTTAGTTGTGCCTATTAAAATATGGAGAACAAAAATGTTGAGGTTCCAAAAATAGGGAAAGATCAAGATCCACTTCCACCTCGTGCTGAAGCTGCTGCCACTAGTCATGGCCGAGACGATGAAATGCCATCAACGTCGTCTGCCAAGGCCGATGCTTAATGTCATAGTACAGAGCATGTAAAATCCAAAACACCAAATATCAGTAAAAAAAGGACTCAAAAATCTAAAATAAAATCGTCGGAGGAGAAGCGTAAACTTGCCAATATGCCATTTACCACACGGAGTGGCAAGGAACGGCTGAGGCCCTGGCCTATGTTCATGGCTAGTGGTTCAGCTTCACATGAGGATGGAAGCACTCAGCCTCTCGCTAAAAAAATGAAAAGACTTAAGCTGGCAAAAGCACAGCAAAGAACTGTGCGTTCTTCGAAATCACAAATCCACAAGGAGAGTCCAATTGTGTCGGTTGCGATGCCTGACCTTCCCAACACTGGACGTGAAGAGCATGCGCCTTCCACCATTTGCACGCCCCCTGCAAGTGCTGGAAGGAGCACCCGCAGTCCAGTTCCTGATAGTCAGATTGAAGATGTCAGTGTTGAAGTACACCAGGATGAGGAGGATATGGGTGTTGCTGGCGCTGGGGAGGAAATTGACCAGGAGGATTCTGATGGTGAGGTGGTTTGTTTAAGTCAGGCACCCGGGGAGACACCTGTTGTCCGTGGGAGGAATATGGCCATTGACATGCCTGGTGAAAATACCAAAAAAATCAGCTCTTCAGTGTGGAAGTATTTCAACAGAAATGCGGACAACATTTGTCAAGCCGTGTGTTGCCTTTGTCAAGCTGTAATAAGTAGGGGTAAGGACATTAACCACCTCGGAACATCCTCCCTTATACGTCACCTGCAGCGCATTCATCATAAGTCAGTGACAAGTTCAAAAACTTTGGGCGACAGCGGAAGCAGTCCACTGACCAGTAAATCCCTTCCTCTTGTAACCAAGCTCACGCAAACCACCCCACCAACTCCCTCAGTGTCAATTTCCTCCTTCCCCAGGAATGCCAATAGTTCTGCAGGCCATGTCACTGGCAATTCTGACGAGTCCTCTCCTGCCTGGGATTCCTCCGATGCATCCTTGCGTGTAACGCCTACTGCTGCTGGCGTTGCTGTTGTTGCTGCTGGGAGTCGATCGTCATCCCAGAGGGGAAGTCGTAAGACCACTTTTACTACTTCCACCAAGCAATTGACTGTCCAACAGTCCTTTGCGAGGAAGATGAAATATCACAGCAGTCATCCTGCTGCAAAGCGGATAACTGAGGCCTTGGCATCCTGGGCGGTGAGAAACGTGGTTCCGGTATCCATCATTACTGCAGAGCCAACTAGAGACTTGTTGGAGGTACTGTGTCCTCGGTACCAAATACCATCCAGGTTCCATTTCTCTAGGCAGGCGATACCGAAAATGTACACAGACCTCAGAAAAAGACTCACCAGTTGCCTAAAAAATGCAGTTGTACCCAATGTCCACTTAACCATGGACATGTGGACAAGTGGAGCAGGGCAGACTCAGGACTATATGACTGTGACAGCCCACTGGGTAGATGTATTGATTTCAGCCGCAAGAACAGCAGCGGCGGCACCAGTAGCAGCATCTCGCAAACGCCAACTCTTTCCTAGGCAGGCTACGCTTTGTATCACCGCTTTCCAGAATACGCACACAGCTGAAAACCTCTTACGGCAACTGAGGAAGATCATCGCAGAATGGCTTACCCCAATTGGACTCTCCTGTGGATTTGTGGCATCGGACAACGCCAGCAATATTGTGTGTGCATTAAATCTGGGCAAATTCCAGCACGTCCCATGTTTTGCACATACCTTGAATTTGGTGGTGCAGAATTATTTAAAAAACGAGAGGGGCGTGCAAGAGATGCTGTCGGTGGCCAGAAGAATTGCGGCACACTTTCGGCGTACAGGCACCACGTACAGAAGACTGGAGCACCACCAAAAACGCCTGAACCTGCCCTGCCATCATCTGAAGCAAGAAGTGGTAACGAGGTGGAATTCAACCCTCTATATGCTTCAGAGGTTGGAGGAGCAGCAAAAGGCCATTCAAGCCTATACAACTGAGCACGATATAGGAGGTGGAATGCACCTGTCTCAAGCGCAGTGGAGAATGATTTCAACGTTGTGCAAGGTTCTGCAACCTTTTGAACTTGCCACACGTGAAGTCAGTTCAGACACTGCCAGCCTGAGTCAGGTCATTCCCCTCATCAGGCTTTTGCAGAAGAAGCGGGAGACATTGAAGGAGGAGCTAACACAGAGCGATTCCGCTAGGCATGTGGGACTTGTGGATGGAGCCCTTAATTCGCTTAACAAGGATTCACGGGTGGTCAATCTGTTGAAATCAGAGCACTACATTTTGGCCACCGTGCTCGATCCTAGATTTAAAACCTACCTTGGATCTCTCTTTCCGGCAGACACAAGTCTGCTGGGGTTCAAAGAACTGCTGGTGAGAAAATTGTCAAGTCAAGCGGAACGCGACCTGTCAACATCTCCTCCTTCACATTCTCCCGCAACTGGGGGTGCGAGGAAAAGGCTCAGAATTCCGAGCCCACCCGCTGGCGGTGATGCAGGGCAGTCTGGAGCGACTGCTGATGCTGACATCTGGTCCGGACTGATGGACCTGACAACGATTACGGACATGTCGTCTACTGTCACTGCATATGATTCTCTCCCCATTGAAAGAATGGTGGAGGATTATATGAGTGACCGCATCCAAGTAGGCACGTCAGACAGTCCGTACTTATACTGGCAGGAAAAAGAGGCAATTTGGAGGCCCTTGCACAAACTGGCTTTATTCTACCTAAGTTGCCCTCCCACAAGTGTGTACTCCGAAAGAGTGTTTAGTGCCGCCGCTCACCTTGTCAGCAATAGGCGTACGAGGTTACATCCAGAAAATGTGGAGAAGATGATGTTCATTAAAATGAATTATAATCAATTCCTCCGTGGAGACATTCACCAGCAGCAATTGCCTCCACAAAGTACACAGGGAGCTGAGATGGTGGATTCCAGTGGGGACGAATTGATAATCTGTGAGGAGGGGGATGTACACGGTGATATATCGGAGGATGATGATGAGGTGAACATCTTGCCTCTGTAGAGCCAGTTTGTGCAAGGAGAGATTAATTGCTTCTTTTTTGGTGGGGGTCCAAACCAACCCGTCATTTCAGTCACAGTCGTGTGGCAGACCCTGTCACTGAAATGATGGGTTGGTTAAAGTGTGCATGTCCTGTTTATACAACATAAGGGTGGGTGGGAGGGCCCAAGGACAATTCCATCTTGCACCTCTTTTTTCTTTCATTTTTCTTTGCGTCATGTGCTGTTTGGGGAGTAGTTTTTGGAAGGGCCATCCTGCGTGACACTGCAGTGCCACTCCTAGATGGGCCAGGTGTTTGTGTCGGCCACTTGGGTCGCTTATCTTAGTCACACAGCTACCTCATTGCGCCTCTTTTTTTCTTTGCGTCATGTGCTGTTTGGGGGGTGTTTTTTGGAAGGGCCATCCTGCGTGACACTGCAGTGCCACTCCTAGATGGGCCAGGTGTTTGTGTCGGCCACTAGGGTCGCTTAGCTTACTCACACAGCTACCTCATTGCGCCTCTTTTTTTTCTTCTTTGCGTCATGTGCTGTTTGGGGGGTGTTTTTTGGAAGGGCCATCCTGCGTGACACTGCAGTGCCACTCCTAGATGGGCCAGGTGTTTGTGTCGGCCACTTGGGTCGCTGAGCTTAGTCATCCAGCGACCTCAGTGCAAATTTTAGGACTAAAAATAATATTGTGAGGTGTGAGGTGTTCAGAATAGACTGAAAATGAGTGGAAATTATGGTTATTGAGGTTAATAATACTTTGGGATCAAAATGACCCCCAAATTCTATGATTTAAGCTGTTTTTTAGGGTTTTTTGAAAAAAACACCCGAATCCAAAACACAACCCGAATCCGACAAAAAAAATTCGGTGAGGTTTTGCCAAAACGCGTTCGTACCCAAAACACGGCCGCGGAACCGAACCCAAAACCAAAACACAAAACCCGAAAAATTTCCGGTGCTCATCACTACTCCAGACCTCAGTTTGATACTGTGCCCAGTGGAGACTGGGTGCTTTCAGGGAGCTCTCCTGAGTTTCCTGTAAAAGAAAGTATTTTAGTTAGGTTTTTTATTTTCAGGGAGCACTGCTGGCAACAGACTCCCTGCATCGAGGGACTGAGGGGAGAGAAACAGACCCACTTCTCTGAGTTTCAGGGCTCTGTTTCTTGGGCTACTGGACACCATTAGCTCCAGAGGGATCGGTACGCAGGTCTCACCCTCGCCGTCCATCCCAGAGCCGCGCCGCCGTCCTCCTCGCAGAGCCGGAAGATAGAAGCCGGGTGAGTATTGAGGAAAAGACTTCAGAGGCGGCAGAAGACACCTTGATCTTCATAGAGGTAATGCACAGCACTGCAGCTGTGCGCCATTGCTCCCATTCACCTCACACACCGCGGTCACTGTAAGGGTGCAGGGCGCAGGGGGGACACCCTGGGCAGCAATATAAACCTCTCCTGTGGCATATATATAGATATATACATGTACAGCTGGGCACTGTACATGTATATAAAGAGCACCCGCCATGTTATTGAGAAATTTGAGCGGGACAGAAGCCCGCCGCCGAGGGGGCGGGGCTTCTCCCTCAGCACTCACCAGCGCCATTTTTCTCCACAGCACCGTTGAGAGGAAACTCCCCGGACTCTCCCCTGCTTGACACACGGTGAAAGAGGGTTTTAAAGTAGAGGGGGGGGGCACATAATTGGGGCATATACATACTACAAAAGCGCTACTGGGTAAACATACTGTGTTTTTTCCTGGGTCACATAGCGCTAAGGTGTGTGCTGGCATACTCTCTCTCTGTCTCTCCAAGGGGCCTGGTGGGGAACCTGTCTTCAGAAAAGAGCTTCCCTGTGTGTGTGTGGTGTGTCGGTACGCGTGTGTCGACATGTCTGAGGTTGAAGGCTCACCTAAGGAGGAGGGGGAGTGTATGACTGTTAGGTCTCCGTCGGCAGCGCCGACACCTGACTGGATGGATATGTGGAATGTATTAAGTGCTAATGTTAATTTATTGCACAAAAGATTAGACAAAGCGGAAGCTAGGGTACAGTCAGGGAGTCAACCCATGTCTGTCCCAATGTCGCCTGTACCTTCGGGGGCTCAGAAGCGCCCACTATCCCAAATAGTTGACACAGATACCGACACGGATTCAGACTCCGATGATGCAAACTTACAGCCAAGGGTGGCTAAATGTATTCGATATATAATTATCGCAATAAAAGATGTTTTGCATATCACTGAGGAACCCCCTGTCCCTGACACGAGGGTACACATGTATAAGGGAAAGAAACCTGAGGTCACCTTTCCCTCCTCACATGAGCTGAACGAATTATGCGAAAAAGCGCGGGAAACTCCAGACAAAAAACTGCAGGTTCCCAAAAGGATTCTAATAGCGTATTCTTTCCCGTCACAGGACAGAATACGGTGGGAATCCTCCCCTAGGGTAGACAAAGCTTTGACACGCTTATAAAAAAAGATAGCGCTCCCATCCCAAGATACGGCTACCCTCAAGGATCCTGCTGACCGCAAGCAGGAGGCTACCTTGAAGTCCATTTACACACATTCTGGTACGTTACTCAGACCGGCTATTGCGTCGGCCTGGGTTTGTAGTGCTGTAGCAGCATGGACAGATTCCTTATCAGCGGATATTGAGACCCTTTATAAAGATAACATTTTAATAACCCTAGGGCATATAAAAGATGCTGTCTTATATATGAGGGATGCTCAAAGAGACATTAGTTTACTGGGTTCCAAGATAAACGCTATGTCTATTTCTGCTAGGCGAGTCTTATGGACCCGATAGTGGACAGGTGATGCCGACTCCAAGAGGCATATGGAGTTGTTGCCTTACAAGGGTGAGGAATTGTTTGGAGAGGGCCTCTCGGACCTCGTCTCCACGGCTACGGCAGGTAAATCAAATTTTTTGCCATATATTCCCTCACAATCTAAGAAAGCGCCTCATTATCAAATGCAGTCCTTTCGTTCCAATAAAAGCAAGAGAGTACGTGGATCGTCCTTTCTTGCCAGAGGTAAGGGCAGAGGGAAAAAGCTGCACAACACAGCCAGTTCCCAGGAACAAAAGTCCTCCCCGGCCTCTGCAAAATCCACTGCATGACGCTGGGGCTCCCCTGAGGGAGTCCGCTCCAGTGGGGG
Organism: Pseudophryne corroboree; assembly: GCF_028390025.1. NCBI lineage: Eukaryota > Metazoa > Chordata > Amphibia > Anura > Myobatrachidae > Pseudophryne > Pseudophryne corroboree. The sequence goes on from NC_086453.1 coordinate 344,976,584, forward strand.
CACGTCTTCGGCTTTTCAGCCACATCTGGGTTCACTCACAGGTGGATCCCTGGGCAATAGAAATTGTTTCCCAGGGTTACCGGCTGGAATTTGAAGAGATGCCTCCTCGCCGATTTTTCAAATCGGCCCTACCGACTTCTCCCCTGGAAAGGGAGATAGTGTTACATGCGATTCACAAATTATGTCTTCAACAAGTGGTGGTAGAGGTTCCCCTGCTTCATAGAGGGAAGGGGTACTACTCAACTCTGTTTGTGGTCCCGAAACCGGACGGTTCGGCCAGACCCATTTTGAATTTAAAATCCCTGAACCTTTACTTAAAACGGTTCAAATTCAAGATGGAATCGCTCAGAGCGGTCATCGCCAGCCTGGAAGGGGGGGATTTTATGGTATCTCTGGACATAAAGGATACATACCTGCATGTCCCCATATATCCTCCTCATCAGGCGTACCTGAGATTTGCGGTACAGGATTGTCATTACCAATTTCAGATGTTGCCGTTTGGGCTTTCTACGGCCCGAGAATTTTCACCAAGGTAATGGCGGAAATGATGGTGCTCCTGCGCAAGCAGGGTGTCACAATTATCCCGTACTTGGACGATCTCCTCATAAAAGCGAGATCACGGGAGAAGTTGCCGAACAGCGTATCACTTTCACTGAATGTGTTACAGCGACACGGCTGGATTCTCAATATTCCAAAGTCGCAGCTGAATCCTACAACTCGTCTGCCCTTCTTGGGCATGATTCTGGACACAGACCAGAAGAGGATTTTTCTTCCGACAGAAAAAGCGCAGGAACTCATAACTCTGGCCATGAACCTGTTGAAGCCAAAACAAGTGTCAGTACATCATTGCACTCAAGTCCTGGGAAAAATGGTGGCGACATACGAAGCCATTCCCTACGGCAGATTCCATGCAAGGACCTTCCAATGGGACCTATTGGACAAATGGTCCGGGTCACATTTGCAAATGCATCAGCGGATCACCCTGTCTCCCAGGGCCAGAGTATCTCTTCTATGATGGCTGAAAAGTGCTCACCTTCTAGAGGGCCGCAGGTTCGGCATTCAGGACTGGATCCTGGTGACCACGGACGCGAGCCTCCGAGGTTGGGGAGCAGTCACACAGGGAAGAAATTTCCAAGGCCTTTGGTCAAGTCAAGAGACTTGTCTTCACATCAACATCCTGGAACTAAGGGCCATATACAATGCCCTACGTCAAGCGGAGACCTTACTTCACGATCGATCAGTTCTGATCCAGTCAGATAACGTCACCGCAGTAGCTCATGTAAACCGCCAAGGCGGCACAAGGAGCAGTGTGGCGATGGCGGAAGCCACCAGAATTCTTTGCTGGGCGGAGAATCATGTAAGTGCTCTGTCAGCAGTGTTCATTCCGGGAGTGGACAACTGGGAAGCAGACTTCCTCAGCAGACACGACCTGCATCCGGGAGAGTGGGGACTTCATCAGGAAGTCTTTACACAGATTGCAAGTCGGTGGGGACTGCCCCAAATAGACATGATGGCGTCCCATCTCAACAAAAAGCTACAAAGGTATTGCGCCAGGTCAAGAGACCCTCAGGCGGTAGCTGTGGACGCACTAGTGACACCGTGGGTGTTCCAGTCGGTCTATGTATTTCCTCCTCTTCCTCTCATACCCAAGGTGTTGAGGATAATAAGAAAAAGAGGAGTGAGAACAATACTCATTGTTCCGGATTGGCCACGAAGGACCTGGTATCCGGATTTGCAGGAAATGCTCACAGAAGATCCGTGGCCTCTTCCTCTAAGGCAGGACCTGTTGCAACAGGGTCCCTGTCTGTTCCAAGACTTACCGCGGCTGCGTTTGACGGCATGGCGGTTGAACGCCGGATCCTAGCGGGAAAAGGTATTCCGGATGAGGTAATTCCTACGCTAATAAAGGCTAGGAAGGACGTGACATCTAAACATTATCACCGAATATGGCGAAAATATGTTTCTTGGTGTGAGGCCAGGAATGCTCCTACGGAAGAATTCCATCTAGGCCGTTTTCTTCACTTCCTACAAACCGGAGTGAATTTGGGCCTAAAATTAGGCTCCATTAAAGTTCAGATTTCGGCCTTATCCATTTTCTTTCAAAAGGAATTGGCCTCTTTACCTGAAGTACAGACTTTTGTGAAGGGAGTACTGCATATTCAGCCTCCGTTTGTACCTCCGGTGGCGCCTTGGGACCTTAACGTGGTGTTGAGTTTCCTTAAGTCACATTGGTTTGAACCACTTAAAACAGTGGAGTTGAAATATCTCACTTGGAAGGTGGTCATGTTGTTAGCCTTGGCTTCGGCTAGGCGAGTTTCGGAATTAGCGGCTTTATCACATAAAAGCCCCTATCTGGTTTTCCATATGGATAGAGCGGAATTGCGGACCCGTCCTCAATTCCTACCTAAGGTGGTCTCATCCTTTCATATGAACCAACCTATTGTCGTGCCTGTGGCTACACGTGACTTGGAGGATTCCGAGTCCCTTGATGTGGTCAGGGCTTTGAAAATTTACGTGGCCAGAACGGCTAGGATCAGAAAAACAGAAGCACTGTTTGTCCTGTATGCAGCCAACAAGGTTGGCGGCCCTGCTTCAAAGCAGACTATTGCTCGCTGGATCTGTAACACGATTCAGCAGGCGCATTCTACGGCAGGATTGCCGTTACCGAAATCGATTAAGGCCCATTCTACTAGGAAGGTGGGCTCGTCTTGGGCGGCTGCCCGAGGGGTCTCGGCACTACAGCTGTGCCGAGCTGCTACTTGGTCGGGATCAAACACCTTTGCAAAGTTCTATAAGTTTGATACCCTGGCTGAGGAGGACCTCCTGTTTGCTCAATCAGTGCGGCAGAGTCATCCGCACTCTCCCGCCCGTTTGGGAGCTTTGGTATAATCCCCATGGTCCTTACGGAGTCCCAGCATCCTCTAGGACGTTAGAGAAAATAAGATTTTAAACCTACCGGTAAATCTTTTTCTCGTAGTCCGTAGAGGATGCTGGGCGCCCGTCCCTAGTGCGGACTACTTCTGCAAAACTTGTCTATAGTTATTGCTTACATAAGGGTTATGTTATAGTTTCATCGGTTTTGGACCAATGATATGTTGTTTTTTCATGCTGTTAACTAGATAGTATATCACAAGTTATACGGTGTGATTGGTGTGACTGGTATGAATCTTGCCCTTGGATTAACAAAAATCCTTTCCTCGTACTGTCTGTCTCCTCTGGGCACAGTTTCTCTAACTGAGGTCTGAAGGAGGGGCATAGAGGGAGGAGCCAGTGCACACCCAGATCCAAAGTCTTTCTTGAAGTGCCCATGTCTCCTGCGGAGCCCGTCTGTCCCCATGGTCCTTACAGAGTCCCAGCATCCTCTAAGGACTACGAGAAAAAGATTTACTGGTAGGTTTAAGCAAGTTGTGCAATCAGTGCTTACTGTACGTGTGGTGGCTGCTGGTGAGCGGAGAGGTACACGCTGGGGCAGTGTGAGGATGGAGGGAGCTGCTGTGGCTGAGCATGCGCGGCCAGCAGCTCCCCCGGACATTCTCTTTGCAGAGAGCTACACTGCTCTCTGCTACTGTAGCAGCTCCGCAGCCGCGATTGCGAGCGCGGTCGCGGCTTTTACTGAGACGGAGACACTGCTGTCTCCGTCTAAGAAATATAAAGTTTAGCTTATCAGGGGGGTTTTCCAGGTACTCGGAAACTCCCCCTGCGTGCGCCACTGCATCCCATACATTATCAGATCCAATGTCTCCCTAAATAAGTCAAAATATTAAAAAATAGCATAATGTTTTTAGAAAAATAGAAATGCAATATTAATAGTTATGATTAATGTCCAACCAAGTGGCCAGCAGGTGGCTAGTGATCATCATGCTGTCATGACAATGGGCCTATTTTTTGTGGAGGCCTGGAGCTGTAGCTCTATCCGCCCCATTGTTAATCTGGCCCTGGGTCTCCCCAGCTTCCATCCTTCACCGCCTATAACACAAAACAGGTTTTTTCTAACGAGTTTCATTCCTAGTGGAAGCACGGGGAGAAGATAAAAATGTATCTAAGGTGTGACTAAGAAACACCTGGAGCCAGACGCAATGAAGTTCAAGTTGGCCGGAGGTGCGGGCCTCAGGTTAATTTGATATGCGGCACTTGTATAACTGTGCGCAATTGCATCTTTTAATCTGTATATGAAATGTTGAGATGCAGTGGCCGAGGCTTTTTTTCCTAACAAGTTCTGTTGTGCTTCATATACAATCTCAGTCACACACAGATACACAGGTGCCGTTTATCAAGTTAATCAACACAGTCTCATGGTGTGTCCTAGATGCATCGTGTTGTAACTTAGATGCATCTTCTGCAAAACTAGACACCTGATGCTAGCGGATTGCATGGGATGTGGCGGCTCACTCACACCAGGCATCTTGTGGCTAGATGTATGAGGACACATCTGTGAACCAAGATAGATTTCATGTGATCTCAAAGCCTTGTGTCCATTGGCGTTTTTATAATGGGTGCAGTGTGTGCCCCTGAGTCCAGGAGGGGGCCCACACCACACACACTGCACCCATTTCTCCTATACTTACCTGTCCAGAGTCCATCGCTGACCGTGTGTGGGCCCCCTCCTCTCCAGTAGCCATCGCGCCGCTGCTAGCGCACGGACCACTAGAGACTCTGGCACAGTGCCAGAGTCTACAGCGCATGCTCAGGACTCCGAAAAATGGGCGCCGCGCAGCGGCCATTTTTCGGAGTCCTGTGCATGCGCTGTAGACTCTGGCACTGTGGCAGAGTCTATTGCGCTCAGAGCACTAGCAGCGGCGCGACGGCTACGGGAGAGGAGGGGGCCCACACACGGAGTCTGCACACGGGTCCCTTCCTCTCTAGAGACGCCCCTGCTTGTGTCCCTCTGCTTATTATACCGAATGACTGAAAGACAACTGCCAGAGTTTATCAAAACCCTGATGAGATACCAAGAGATGGAATGACATAACAAAGCTTCAAGCACCTTCCAGAGTGCGACACTGTATGACTCCAATTCAGCGTGTTCAGCTTCCACCTACTGTAAGTCAATCTTTTAGCCCTTATATCGGCATGAACTTTTCACCTAAAATGCCCATTGATTCTGCATGACTGTATCCTGTTTACACTTCTGTTTCCAATATACAGTGAGGACAGTCAGCCAAGAATCTGCTAAGCTACCCCCTGCCCCATGCTTGTAGCCAGTAAGAATGTAAAACTAAAAACACACACATGTACATGCCTACAGATAATGTAATGTTAGTGTGATTCAGATAAGATCTTGCAGTAGCTTCAACAATATCACATAGCTATGCAAATTGGTAATGTGTTTGTAGCAACAGGCACCAAAACACAAGGTTGAAGTTTCCAAAACTGATTCTGGCTGGTAACTTAGGAGCAAGAAGAAGAGTAATGTTTTATCTGGTGATTAATCTATTTCATCATTTATATCCAAGTCATAAGAGACAGAAAGTCAGTTAAATGACCCATCTAACAAATCAAATCAATAGTCTTATTTCTAACTTCATCCTCAATTTATTTCCTACAGTATCTGAATCATACAAAATTATTGAATATGAACACAAGAAGTGTGTATGGAATCACATCCTGTTGCAGAGATCTATCTGTCTATCTATCTGTCTATCTATCTATCTATCTATCTATCTATCTATCTATCTATCTATCTATATACAATTTTAGTCACATGATCGCATTCTCCTAAGAAAACTTTCGCTTGAAATGCCCAAATAAATGTGCCCAAACAACAAAGGCACACTCCACTTATCCAGAGTAAAAATACTCTTTCCTTTTATTTCTGTTAGTCGCCACATCTAGGTGAAACAATAGCAATCACAGATTGATGTTCATATCCAGCATAAGGGTACAAAGCATATATCCAGTAGATCCATAACAAGTACTATATGTACCGTCACCGTTCAAGCATTATATACAGTAGATGGCATCTTATTTACCTCATACGAAACATCACTTGGCTACTCTTAAAGCGCTGTATGCAATACTGCTTTGCATCCCACACATTTGTTAATGTGGCTCAATGTTATTACAGAATATAATAAACCCTGATATTGTCTGTCAACTTCAGCCTCATCCTGGGTCGTTCAAGACCAACATCTGTCCGGCCGGCTCTCGGTCTGGCGAGTATGGAGGGTGTGCTTGCACTGCAATCTGTTTCACGGGCAAAAACTGCTGCACAGAGAGAGCTGTGTGGCATACTTTAGAGAGGCATAGATGGGTCAGCATTAGGAGGGATTGCTGACTCCAGAAGTGCCATAGGGGAAGCCAGGGGTATCCCGAGGTAAGCTGGCTCTCAGATGCTGTAGGAGCCATTACCATGTGGCCTTACACTGGGAATTTAACCCAGACATATTTGTAATTATTTATGGGGTGGGTGTGGGGTGCGGTGGCCCCTGTGTCGGTATGGCTGGGCTGCTTCGGGTCGGCACACCCTAACACTTTATTAACACTTATGATTTTCCCTATCACTCTGTATATATTATTTTAATCACACCACTTACATAGCACTTCTGTGCTTCTTATTAACCCCTATTAATTTTCACCTGTGTGCTGACCTGGGGTGGCCGACCTGTGCCGACATCGTGGGGTCCTGCACCCCGGACCCATACCTAGTATTAGGGACCCCAGTGACGGAGAAGCCTTGTCGATCGGCCTGGGGGCTTAACCCTATATCTGCAGATATACGCAACTAAGATCTCCGTATTATCTGACTATTATATAGTAATATTTTTCACTCGGTGTGCATTAGGGAACACAGTTTTTTCCTACACAGAATTACCCCTCCCTTTTAGCACCTGAGTGACATTACAATCTGATTGAGCAGCTTTCCATTTTGAGTATTGTATTTAGAGAGGTATAGATGGGTCAGCATTAGGAGGGATTGCTGACTCCAGAAGTGCCATAGGGGAAGCCAGGGGTATCCCCAGGTAAGCTGGCTCTCAGATGCTGTAGGAGCCATTACCATGTGGCCTTACACTGGGAATTTAACCCAGACATATTTGTAATTATTTATGGGGTGGGTGTGGGGTGCGGTGGCCCCTGTGTCGGTATGGCTGGGCTGCTTCGGGTCGGCACACCCTAACACTTTATTAACACTTATGATTTTCCCTATCACTTTGTATATATTATTTTAATCACACCACTTACATAGCACTTCTGTGCTTCTTATTAACCCCTATTAATTTTCACCTGTGTGCTGACCTGGGGTGGCCGATCTGTGCCGACATCGTGGGGTCCTGCACCCCGGACCCATACCTAGTATTAGGGACCCCCAGTGACGGAGAAGCCTTGTCGATCGGCCTGGGGGCTTAACCCTATATCTGCAGATATACGCAACTAAGATCTCCGTATTATGTGACTATTATGTAGTAATATTTTTCACTCGGTGTGCATTAGGGAACACAGTTTTTTCCTACACAGAATTACCCCTCCCTTTTAGCACCTGAGTGACATTACAATCTGATTGAGCAGCTTTCCATTTTGTGTATGGCATACTTGCCTACTCTCCCGGAATGGCCGGGAGGCTCCCGAAAATCGGGTGACCCTCCCGGCCCCCCGGAAGAGCAGGCAAGTCTCCCGATTTCAGGGGTCCCCTCTGCCGGCCGCCCACTTAGCGAGTAAAGTGGGCGGTCCGGGAAGGCGATGACGCGATTCTTGTTGAATCGCGTCATCATAGCCACACACCCTGCTGTATAATGCCGGTAATAGCGGCATTACACAGTGGGGGGCGTGGCTTACTTGACGCGATCCCGCAGCCACGCCCCCGTCCTGCCTCCGAGATGCCCCGTCCCGCCTCTGGCCCGCTCCCCCTCAGCACGTTATGTCACTGCCCGCCCCCCTGCTGAGCCAACCTGGCTGCTCTCTCCCGGAGAGAGCAGCCTAAAAGTCGGCAAGTATGCTGTGTGGGCTGGTGCGTTATCCTGATGGAGGAGGAATCATTTTTCCACAACTCTGGCCTCTTTCTTCTGATTCTTTCCCACACAGTTTATAGAAATATTTTGTAGTAATGTTGATTCACTGGTGCGCCTTCTGGTACCCGGTCTGCCAAAAATAACACCCTAGATGTTAAAGAAAACAATTAACATGGCTTTGAATTTGGATTTGCTTTGATGTGCTTCTTCATTCTTGGTGGCGATGGTGTTTTCCAGTGCATGGACTGGTAAGGGCAATCACAGGATTTCTGGAGGGGGGTTTCCAAATGTTTGATTTTTGAGCGTTTGTTGGCAGCCAATGAAGGATGCATAATTAGCATGTAATAAGCTATAGTCTGCTCCAAACACAGTGCAGTTTATGTAATACAGGGGTAGATGTTAGAGATGAGCGGGTTCGGTTCCTCGGAATCCGAACCCCCCCGAACTTCAGCCTTTTTACACGGGTCCGAGGCAGACTCGGATCTTCCCGCCTTGCTCGGCTAACCCGAGCGCGCCCGAACGTCATCAACCCGCTGTCGGATTCTCGCGAGGCTCGTATTCTATCGCGAGACTCGGATTCTATATAAGGAGCCGCGCGTCGCCGCCATTTTCACACGTGCATTGAGATTGATAGGGAGAGGACGTGGCTGGCGTCCTCTCCGTTAGAATAGATAGAGACACTTGAGTTGATTACTTAGTAATTTTGGGGAGCATTAGGAGTACTCAGAGTGCAGAGTTATGCTGATAGTTACTAGTGACCACCACCAGTTTTATTTATTATTTTATATAATCCGTTCTCTGCCTGAAAAAAAACGATACACAGTCACATACCATATCTGTGCTCAGCCTCAGTGTGCTGCATGATAATATCATCTATATGTATATCTGACTGTGCTGAGTGCTCACTGCTCACACAGCTGAATTGTGGGGGAGACTGGGGTGCAGTTATAGCAGGAGTACAGTGCACACTTTTGCTGCCAGTGTGACTGACCAGTGACCACCAGTATATTGTCTGCCTGAAAAAGTTAAACACTCCTGTGGTGTTTTTTTTTTTTTCTATAAACGCATTCTGCTGACAGTGTCCAGCAGGTCCGTCATTCATTATATTATATAAATATTTACCTGCAGTAGTGTTATATTTTTTTTGTTCATCTCTATCATCTTTATCGTCTCTATATTAGCAGACGCAGTACGGTAGTCCACGGCTGTGGCTACCTCTGTGTCGTCAGTGCTCGTCCATAATTGTATACCTACCTGTGGTGGGGTTTTTTTTTCTATCTTCTTCATACTAGTAGTTTAGGAGTCTGCTGACAGTGTCCAGCAGGTCCGTCATTATATTATATATACACCTGCAGTAGTGATATATATATATTTTTTATATCATTATCATCTCTATACTAGCAGACGCAGTACGGTAGTCCACGGCTGTAGCTACCTCTGTGTCGTCAGTGCTCGTCCATAATTGTATACCTACCTGTGGTGGGGTTTTTTTTTCTATCTTCTTCATACTAGTAGTTTAGGAGTCTGCTGACAGTGTCCAGCAGGTCCGTCATTATATTATATATACCTTCAGTAGTGATATATATATATTTTTTATATCATTATCATCTCTATACTAACAGACGCAGTACGGTAGTCCACGGCTGTAGCTACCTCTGTGTCGTCAGTGCTCGTCCATAATTGTATACCTACCTGTGGTGGGTTTTTTTTTTCTATCTTCTTCATACTAGTAGTTTAGGAGTCTGCTGACAGTGTCCAGCAGGTCCGTCATTATATTATATATACCTGCAGTAGTGATATATATATATTTTTTATATCATTATCATCTCTATACTAGCAGACGCAGTACGGTAGTCTATGGCTGTAGCTACCTCTGTGTCGTCAGTGCTCGTCCATAATTGTATACCTACCTGTGGTGGGGGTTTTTTTCTATCTTCTTCATACTAGTAGTTTAGGAGTCTGCTGACAGTGTCCAGCAGGTCCGTCATTATATTATATATACCTGCAGTAGTGATATATATATATTTTTTATATCATTATCATCTCTATACTAGCAGACGCAGTACGGTAGTCCACGGCTGTAGCTACCTCTGTGTCGTCAGTGCTCGTCCATAATTGTATACCTACCTGTGGTAGGTTTTTTTTTTCTATCTTCTTCATACTAGTAGTTTAGGAGTCTGCTGACAGTGTCCAGCAGGTCCGTCATTATATTATATATACCTGCAGTAGTGATATATATATATTTTTTATATCATTATCATCTCTATACTAGCAGACGCAGTACGGTAGTCCACGGCTGTAGCTACCTCTGTGTCGTCAGTGCTCGTCCATAATTGTATACCTACCTGTGGTGGGGTTTTTTTTTCTATCTTCTTCATACTAGTAGTTTAGGAGTCTGCTGACAGTGTCCAGCAGGTCCGTCATTATATTATATATACCTGCAGTAGTGATATATATATATTTTTTATATCATTATCATCTCTATACTAGCAGACGCAGTACGGTAGTCCACGGCTGTAGCTACCTCTGTGTCGTCAGTGCTCGTCCATAATTGTATACCTACCTGTGGTGGGGTTTTTTTTTCTATCTTCTTCATACTAGTAGTTTAGGAGTCTGCTGACAGTGTCCAGCAGGTCCGTCATTATATTATATATACCTGCAGTAGTGATATATATATATTTTTTATATCATTATCATCTCTATACTAGCAGACGCAGTACGGTAGTCCATGGCTGTAGCTACCTCTGTGTCATCAGTGCTCGTCCATAATTGTATACCTACCTGTGGTGGTTTTTTTTTTTCTATCTTCTTCATACTAGTAGTTTAGGAGTCTGCTGACAGTGTCCAGCAGGTCCGTCATTATATTATATATACCTGCAGTAGTGATATATATATATATTTTTTATATCATTATCATCTCTATACTAGCAGACGCAGTACGGTAGTCCACGGCTGTAGCTACCTCTGTGTCGTCAGTGCTCGTCCATAATTGTATACCTACCTGTGGTGGGGTTTTTTTTTCTATCTTCTTCATACTAGTAGTTTAGGAGTCTGCTGACAGTGTCCAGCAGGTCCGTCATTATATTATATATACCTGCAGTAGTGATATATATATATTTTTTATATCATTATCATCTCTATACTAGCAGACGCAGTACGGTAGTCCACGGCTGTAGCTACCTCTGTGTCGTCAGTGCTCGTCCATAATTGTATACCTACCTGTGGTGGGGTTTTTTTTTCTATCTTCTTCATACTAGTAGTTTAGGAGTCTGCTGACAGTGTCCAGCAGGTCCGTCATTATATTATATATACCTGCAGTAGTGATATATATATATTTTTTATATCATTATCATCTCTATACTAGCAGACGCAGTACGGTAGTCCACGGCTGTAGCTACCTCTGTGTCGTCAGTGCTCGTCCATAATTGTATACCTACCTGTGGTGGGTTTTTTTTTCTATCTTCTTCATACTAGTAGTTTAGGAGTCTGCTGACAGTGTCCAGCAGGTCCATCATTATATTATATATACCTGCAGTAGTGATATATATATATTTTTTATATCATTATCATCTCTATACTAGCAGACGCAGTACGGTAGTCCAAGGCTGTAGCTACCTCTGTGTCGTCAGTGCTCGTCCATAATTGTATACCTACCTGTGGTGGGTTTTTTTTTTCTATCTTCTTCATACTAGTAGTTTAGGAGTCTGCTGACAGTGTCCAGCAGGTCCGTCATTATATTATATATACCTGCAGTAGTGATATATATATATTTTTTATATCATTATCATCTCTATACTAGCAGACGCAGTACGGTAGTCCACGGCTGTAGCTACCTCTGTGTCGTCAGTCACTCGTCATCCATAAGTATACTATCCATCCATCTCCATTGTATACCTGAGGTGCCTTTTAGTTGTGCGCATTAAAATATGGAGAACAAAAATGTTGAGGTTCAAAAAATAGGGAAAGATCAAGATCCACTTCCACCTCGTGCTGAATCTGCTGCCACTAGTCATGGCCGAGACGATGAAATGCCATCAACGTCGTCTGCCAAGGCCGATGCCCAATGTCATAGTACAGAGCATGTAAAATCCAAAACACAAAAGATCAGTAAAAAAATGACTCAAAAATCAAAATTAAAATCGTCGGAGGAGAAGCGTAAACTTGCCAATATGCCATTTACCACACGGAGTGGCAAGGAACGGCTGAGGCCCTGGCCTATGTTCATGGCTAGTGGTTCAACTTCACATGACTATGGAAGCCCTCATCCTCCCACTAGAAAAATGAAAATAGTTAAGCTGGAAAGAGCACAGAAAAGAACTGTGTGCTCTGAGATGGTATCACAAATCCCCAAGGAGCGTCCAAGTGTGTCAGAGGTTGCGATGCCTGACCTTCCCAACACTGGACGGTAAGAGGTGGCTCCTTCCACCATTTGCACAACCCCTGCAAGTGGGGACAAATTAATACTCAGTGAGGAGGATTTACACTGTGAAAGGGGTGAGGAATCGGAGGATGATGATGAGGTGGACATCTTGCATCTGTAGAGCCAGTTTGTGCAAGGAGAGATTGATTGCTTCTTTTTTGGTGGGGTCCCAAACAAACCAGTCATTTCAGCCACAGTTGTATGGCAGACAATGTAACTGAAATTATGGGTTTGTTAAAGTGTGTATGTCCTGTTTATACAATATAAGGGCGGGTGGGAGGGCCCAAGGACAAGTCTATCTTGCACCTCTTTTTCTTCTTTGCATCATGTGCTGTTTGGGGACTAGTTATTTTAAGTGCCATTCTGTCTGTAACTGCAGTGCCACTCCTAGATGGGCCAGGTGTTTGTGTCGGCCACTTGTGTCGCTTAGCTTGGCCATCCAGCTACCTCATTGCACCTCTTTTTCTTCTTTGCATCATGTGCTGTTTGGTGCCTATTTTTTAAATCTACCATCCTGTCTGCCACTGCAGTGCCACTCCTAGATGGCCCAAGTGTTTGTGCCGCACACTTGTGTCGCTTAGAACAGTCATACAGCTACCTCATTGCGTCGCTTTTTCTTCTTTGCATCATGTGCTGTCTGGGGACTAGTTTTTGAATAGTGCCATCTTGTCTGCAACTGCAGTGCCACTCCTAGATGGGCCAGGTGTTTGTGCCGCACACTTGTGTCGCTTAGCTTAGTCATACAGACACCTCGGTGCAACTTTTAGGCCTAAAAACAATATTGTGAGGTGTGAGGTGTTCAGAATAGACTGGAAATGAGTGGAAATGAATGTTATTGAGGTTAATAATACCGTAGGAGCAAAATTACCCCCAAATTCTGTGATTTTAGCTGTTTTTATGTTTTTTTCCAAAAATCATCCAGACCCAAAACCAAAACCAAAACACGAAAGGGTGGTTTTGGCAAAACCAAGCCAAAACCAAAACACGAAAATGGAATTAGAACCAAAACACAAAACACGAAAAGTGCCAGCCGCACATATCTAGTAGATGTATTAACCTGGAGAAGGCATAAGGAAGTGATAAATCAGTGATATGTGCAAGGTGATTAACACACCAGCCAATCAGCTCCCATATGTAAATTAACAGTTAGGAGCTGATTGGCTGGTACATTATCACCTTGCACTTAACACTGTTTTATCACTAGTTTCTCTGACGTCCTAGTGGATGCTGGGAACTCCGTAAGGACCATGGGGAATAGACGGCTCCGCAGGAGACTGGGCACATCTAAAGAAAGATTTAGGACTATCTGGTGTGCACTGGCTCCTTCCCCTATGACCCTCCTCCAAGCCTCAGTTAGATTTCTGTGCCCGGCTGAGCTGGATGCACACTAGGGGCTCTCCTGAGCTCCTAGAAGAAAGTATAGTTTAGGTTTTTTATTTTACAGTGAGACCTGCTGGCAACAGGCTCACTGCAGCGAGGGACTAAGGGGAGAGGAAGCGAACCTACCTAACTGGTGGTAGCTTGGGCTTCTTAGGCTACTGGACACCATTAGCTCCAGAGGGATCGAACACAGGACCCGACCTCGTCGTCTGTTCCCGGTGCCGCGCCGCCGTCCCCCTTACAGAGCCAGAAGCAAGAAGGTGGTCCGGAAAATCGGCGGTTGAAGACTTCTGTCTTCTCCAAGGTAGCACACAGCACTGTAGCTGTGCGCCATTGCTCCTCATGCACACCACACACTCCGGTCACTGATGGGTGCAGGGCGCTGGGGGGGGGGGGGGCGCCCTGAGCAGCAATATTAACACCTTGGCTGGCAAAACTAACACCATATATAGCCTCAGGGGCTATATAGGTGTATATTAACCCCTGCCAGAAACGATAAAATAGCGGGAGAAAGCCCGCCGAAAAAGGGGCGGAGCCATCTCCCTCAGCACACTGGCGCCATTTTTCCCTCACAGCTCCGCTGGAAGGAAGCTCCCTGGCTCTCCCCTGCAGTCCTGCACTACAGAAAGGGTAAAAAAGAGAGGGGGGGCACAATTTAGGCGCAGTATATATATTATATAGGCAGCTATAAGGGAAAACACTCTGTATAGGTGATATCCCTGTGTTATATAGCGCCCTGGTGTGTGCTGGCATACTCTCCCTCTGTCTCCCCAAAGGGCTTTGTGGGGTCCTGTCCTCTGTAAGAGCATTCCCTGTGTGTCTGCTGGGTGTCGGTACTGCTGTGTCGACATGTATGATGAGGATAATGATGTGGAGGCGGAGCAAATGCCTGTGAATGTGATGTCACCCCCTGCGGGGTCGACACCAGTGTGGATGGACTTATGGAAGGAATTACGTGACAATGTCAGCTCCTTACATAAAAGGTTTGACGACATAGGACAGCCGGCTACTCAGCTTGTGCCTGTCCAAGCGTCTCAAATGTCATCAGGGGCTATAAAACGCCCGCTACCTCAGATGACAGATACAGATGTCGACACGGATACCGACTCCAGTGTCGACGATGATGAGACGAGTGTACCCTCCAATAGATCCACCCGTTACATGATTGAGGCAATGAAAAATGTTTTACACATTTCTGATGATACCCCTGGTACCACAAAAAAGGGTATTATGTTTGGTGAGAAAAAACTACCAGTAGTTTTTCCTGCATCTGACGAATTAAATGAGGTGTGTGAGGAAGCGTGGACTTCCCCAGATAAGAAATTGATCATTTCTAAACGGTTAATGGCTGCGTACCCTTTCCCGCCAGAGGATAGGTCACGCTGGGAAACACCCCCTAGGGTAGATAAAGCGCTGACACGCTTATCAAAGAAGGTGGCACTACCATCTCCGGATACGGCCGCCCTAAAAGAACCTGCTGATAGAAAGCAGGAAAGTACCCTAAAAGCTATATACACACACACTGGCATTATATTGAGACCCGCTATTGCATCAGCTTGGATGTGCAGTGCTGCAGCTGCGTGGTCAAACTCCCTGTCGGAAAACATTGATACCATGGATAGGGACAATATTTTGTTAACGATTGACCATATTAAAGACGCGGTCTTATACATGCGTGATGCACAGAGGGATATCTGCCGGCTGGCATCAAAAATAAGTGCTATGTCCATTGCCGCCAGACGGGGGTTATGGACTAGGCAATGGTCAGGTGATGCCGACTCCAAGCGGCACATGGAAGTTTTACCCTATAAAGGGGTGGAACTTTTTGGGGAAGGTCTTTCAGACCTCGTTTCCACAGCTACTGCTGGGAAATCGACTTTTTTGCCACAGGCTACCCCACAGCAAAAGAAAGCACCGTATTATCAGGTACAGTCCTTTCGGCCCCAGAAAAATAAGAGGGCTAGAGGCTCATCCTTTCTGCCGAGGGGCAGAGGAAGGGGGAAAAAGCTGCAGCACACAGCTAGTTCCCAGGAGCAGAAGTCCTCCCCTGCGTCCGGTAAGTCCACAGCATGACGCTGGGGCTGCTCAGGCGGAACCGGGAACGGTGGGAGCACGTCTCAGGTTTTTCAGCACACAGTGGGCTCTCTCACAGGTGGATCCCTGGGTCCTTCAAGTAGTATCTCAGGGGTACAGGCTGGAATTCGAGACGTCTCCCCCCCGCCGTTTCCTAAAATCTGCCTTGCCGGCAACTCCCTCTGCCAGGGAGGCAGTGTTGGTGGCTATTCAAAAACTGTATTCACAGAAAGTGATTGTCAAGGTACCCCTCCTTCAGCAAGGAAAGGGTTACTACTCCACAATGTTTGTGGTACCGAAACCGGACGGTTCGGTGAGACCCATCTTAAATTTAAAAGACTTGAACACTTATATCAAAAGGTTCAAGTTCAAGATGGAATCGCTCAGGGCGGTTATTGCGAGCCTGGAGGAGGGGGATTACATGGTCTCCCTGGACAACAAGGATGCGTACCTGCATGTCCCCATTTACCCTCCGCACCAGGAGTACCTCAGATTTGTGGTACAAGACTGTCATTATCAGTTCCAGACGCTGCCGTTTGGGTTATCCACGGCACCGAGGGTCTTTACCAAGGTAATGGCCGAAATGATGATACTCCTTTGCAAGAAGGGAGTTTTAATTATCCCGTACTTGGACGATCTCCTGATAAAGGCGAGGTCCAAAGAACAGTTGATAGTGGGGGTGGCACTTTCTCGGGAAGTGCTACAACAGCACGGCTGGATTCTCAATATTCCAAAGTCACAGCTGGTCCCGACGACACGTCTTCTGTTCCTGGGAATGATTCTGGACACAGACCAGAAAAGAGTGTTTCTTCCACTGGAAAAAGCCGAGGAATTGTCATCTCTGGTCAGAGACATCCTAAAACCAGGAAAAGTGTCGGTACATCAATGCACACGAGTCCTGGGAAAAATGGTAGCTTCATACGAAGCAATTCCATTCGGAAGGTTCCACGCAAGGACGTTCCAGTGGGACCTGTTGGACAAATGGTCCGGGTCCCATCTCCAGATGCAACAGCGGATAACCCTATCGTCCAGAACCAGGGTGTCGCTGCTGTGGTGGCTGCAGAGGGCTCATCTACTAGAGGGCCGCAGATTCGGAATACAGGACTGGGTCCTGGTGACCACGGATGCCAGCCTTCGGGGCTGGGGGGCAGTCACAAAGGGAAGAAATTTCCAAGGACTGTGGTCAAATCAGGAGATTTCTCTTCACATAAATATCCTGGAGCTAAGGGCCATTTACAATGCCCTAAGCCAGGCAAGACCCCTGCTTCAAAACCAGCCGGTACTGATCCAGTCAGACAACATCACGGCGGTCGCCCATGTAAACAGACAGGGCGGCACGAGAAGCAGGATGGCTATGGCAGAAGCCACAAGGATTCTCAGATGGGCAGAGAATCATGTGTTAGCACTGACAGCAGTGTTCATTCCGGGAGTGGACAACTGGGAAGCAGGCTTCCTCAGCAGGCACGACCTCCACCCGGGAGAATGGGGACTTCATCCAGAAGTCTTCCAAATGCTGGTCAACCGGTGGGAAAAACCACAGGTAGACATGATGGCGTCCCGCCTCAACAAGAAGTTGAAAAGATATTGCGCCCGGTCAAGAGACCCTCAGGCGATAGCGGTGGACGCTCTAGTGACACCATGGGTGTACCAGTCGGTTTATGTGTTTCCTCCTCTACCTCTTATACCAAAGGTACTGAGAATAATAAGAAGGCAAGGAGTGAAAACCATACTCGTTGTTCCGGATTGGCCAAGAAGAGCTTGGTACCCGGAACTTCAAGAGATGCTTGCAGAGGACCCTTGGCCTCTGCCGCTCAGACAAGACCTGCTGCAGCAGGGACCCTGTCTGTTCCAAGACTTACCGTGGCTGCGTTTGACGGCATGGCGGTTGAACACCGGATCCTGAAGGAAAAGGGTATTCCGGAGGAAGTCATCCCTACCCTGATCAAAGCCAGGAAGGATGTCACCGCAAAACATTATCACTGCATTTGGCGGAAATATGTTGCTTGGTGTGAGGCCATGAAGGCCCCGACTGAGGAATTTCAACTGGGTCCATTCCTGCACTTCCTGCAAGCAGGGGTGTCGTTGGGCCTCAAATTGGGGTCCATAAAGGTCCAGATTTCGGCTCTGTCGATTTTCTTCCAGAAAGAACTGGCTTCACTGCCTGAAGTTCAGACTTTTGTCAAAGGAGTTCTGCATATTCAGCCTCCTTTTGTGCCCCCAGTGGCACCTTGGGATCTCAATGTGGTTTTGGCATTCCTGAAATCACATTGGTTCGAACCACTTAAGACTGTGGATTTAAAATATCTCACGTGGAAAGTGGTCATGCTGTTGGCCCTGGCGTCGGCCAGGCGGGTTTCAGAATTGGCGGCTTTGTCTTGTAAAAGCCCTTATCTGATTTTCCATATGGATAGGGCAGAATTGAGGACTCGTCCTCAGTTTCTCCCAAAGGTGGTCTCAGCTTTTCACTTGAACCAACCTATTGTGGTGCCTGCGGCTACTAGGGACTTGGAGGATTCCAAGTTGCTGGACGTAGTCAGGGCCCTGAAAATTTATGTTTCCAGGACGGTTGGAGTCAGAAAAACTGACTCGCTGTTTATCCTGTATGCACCCACCAAGCTGGGTGCTCCTGCTTCTAAGCAGTCTATTGCGCGCTGGATTTGTAGCACTATTCAGCTGGCGCATTCTGCGGTGGGACTACCGCAGCCTAAATCTGTAAAAGCCCATTCCACAAGGAAGGTGGGCTCATCTTGGGCGGCTGCCCGAGGGGTCTCGGCTTTACAACTTTGCCGAGCTGCTACTTGGTCAGGGGCAAACACGTTTGCAAAATTCTACAAATTTGATACCCTGGCTGAGGAGGACCTGGAGTTCTCTCATTCGGTGTTGCAGAGTCGTCCGCACTCTCCCGCCCGTTTGGGAGCTTTGGTATAATCCCCATGGTCCTTACGGAGTTCCCAGCATCCACTAGGACGTCAGAGAAAATAAGAATTTACTCACCGGTAATTCTATTTCTCGTAGTCCATAGTGGATGCTGGGCGCCCATCCCAAGTGCGGATTGTCTGCAATACTTGTAAATAGTTATTGTTACACAAATCGGGTTATTATTGCGAGCCATCTGTTCAGAGGCTCCTTTTGACATCATACTGTTAACTGGGGTTCCTATCACGAGTTATACGTGTGATTGGTGTGGCTGGTATGAGTCTTACCCGGGATTCAAAATCCTTCCTTATTGTGTCAGCTCTTCCGGGCACAGTGTCCTAACTGAGGCTTGGAGGAGGGTCATAGGGGGAGGAGCCTGTGCACACCAGATAGTCCTAAATCTTTCTTTAGATGTGCCCAGTCTCCTGCGGAGCCGTCTATTCCCCATGGTCCTTACGGAGTTCCCAGTATCCACTACGGACTACGAGAAATAGAATTACCGGTGAGTAAATTCTTATTTTATCACTTCCTTATGCCTTCTCCAGGTTAATACATCTGCCCCACAGTACTTCAGTCATTTGCAGGCCCAATATCACGGTAAGCCACTTACCAGATCAGTGTTCTCCCCAGACTTTTTTGCCAGCCGGGTGGCATCAAGAAGTAGCCAGGTGGGGGTCTTCGCAATAATAAAGTGTTTAAATCCTTACCTAATACTTAATATTATACTTAATACTGCACAATTAGTTTGTCACAGACACAATTACTGCCCTGCCATAGAATGCTAAGCAGCTCCCAGATAATGCCCCCACTAGTTGGCACCACAGAATGCTGAGCAGCTCCCAGAATAGATAATGCCCGCATAAAAAAGCTAAGCAGCTCCCAGATGCTGCCCTAACTTTCTGGCACCACACAGTTTTTTTTAACAGCTCCCAGAGTATACTACACAGCACAGAGAGACCCTGATTGTGTTCACTGCTGCTCAGTCATGTGACTGTTCCCGCCTGAACAGTGCACCATAGCATTTATTCAGGGAGGGGGGGGGGGGATCGCAGTCCTCCACCCTGACTCCACCCTGCACTGTGATTGTCCATGTGCCCGCCTCCTGCCATCTGACCTTGCTGCGTCCTCTGACACCCGGCACTCTTACCAATTAGACCTTGCTGCAGGCTGACACTGATTCCGGACAGAGTGCCCGATGGGGATCATATGACACTGACATCGGCGTAGCTCGGCCGTGTCACAGTCACATGATCTTCCCATTGGGTGGTCCGTATGGAATCAACGCCTGCCTGCAACAAGGTCTAATTGGTGAGAGTACCGGGTGTCACGGTACTCCGATGTTCTTCCCATCGGGACTCCGAGTCCACGAGTGCCAGGCGGTAGGGCAGCTCTTGCCGGGTGGACCACCCGGAAATTTAAGCCTGGGGAGAACACTGCAGATTCTCTTTGGTGCAATGATTGAACACTCAGATACACACATACACACAACAGACTTGGTAGGAAAATCTGCTGCCACTGGGCATGTGCTGCAGCTACATCTCGCCCTTTATACTGCATGTAGTTACCGCTGGCAAGGTTGTGGGGAAAGGGGGGTTTCCGGGTCACTGGAAACCCCCCTGCAGTTGCTCACAACTGGCGTTTTGTCTCAGGATCATACTGGAAGATTCATGTTTTATCACAGGTAATAACTTTGCGAATCGCTTGAATTTGTTCCAAAATGTCTGTACAGATTTTCTTTCTGCTCGGCAGTGAGAAGTCTTGGAATTATCTTAGCACAAACTTTGTTATGTTAAGATCTTGATTCAAAACTTGCCTAACAGTCTCTTGGTCATTGTTTACCATCTGCTATCATCTGGATATTGAGTCGGCGGTCATTTGTTTTTGATGTGCAAGGCCTTCCGCAACATTCACCATCTTCAACATCCTCACGACCATCACTAAAACTTTTGTGCCACTCAAACACACAATGCACGTGACAGACAATCTTCCACATAAGTCTCGGTTATCTTACGGAAAGATTTGGTGGCATAGGCGTGCACTGCACATTTTATTAGGGGGTGCACTGTTGGAGGGGTGTGTCTAGCACTGCCTTTTGGGCGTGTCTAGCACCATCTATTGACAGTCAACGCAATATAAAATATCCACCCCAGTACCAATCCTAATAATGCAGATACATTGAGGGTGATTCCGAGTTGTTCGCTCGCTAGCTGCTTTTAGCAGCATTGCACACGCTAAGCCGCCGCCCTCTGGGAGTGTATCTTAGCTTAGCAGAATTGCGAACGAAAGATTAGCAGAATTGCGAATAGAAATTTCTTAGCAGTTTCTGAGTAGCTCGAGACTTACTCACAGATTGCGATCAGTTCAGTCAGTTTCGTTCCTGGTTTGATGTCACACACACGCCCAGCGTTCAGCCAGCCACTCCCCTGTTTCTCCAGACACTCCTGCGTTTTTCCCTGAAACGCCTGCGTTTTTTTGCACACTCCCAGAAAACGGTCAGTTTCCGCCCAGAAACACCCACTTCCTGTCAATCACACTACGATCAGCAGAACGATGAAAAAACTTTGTTACGCCGTGAGTTAAATACCAAACTTTTGTGCTAATTTACTTGGCGCAGGCGCACTGCGTACATTGCGCATGCGCAGTTTGCAACTAATCGCTCCATAGCGAAAAAAAATAACGAGGGAACAACTCGGAATGACCCCCATTGTCATATGTTGTGGTGTGCACCAAACAAACACCCCTGATGGCACTTACTGCAATTAGACTGCTCCTCCTCAGCCTGGTCTGGCTCCCCCTCTCTTTCCCCTGCAAGCTGCAGCAGTTTACTTACAAGTCAGTCACTCACTGACACTGACAGTCGCAGACTAGTACTGCTGCTGCTGGAAAAACGAGTGACGTGTCAATGCTGCTGCCGACCGCCAGCCAGTATTGAATGCTGGCTGCATGCTGCTCATCAGTGGCTGATGGCATAAAATAGAAGGAGAGAGGGGGCGTGGCTTGAGGCCTAAATGAGAGGAAGTGTCCCGAGAGAGCTCCTGCAGATCCAAACCCCTATAACCCCTCAAATAGGCTTTTACCCCACCTGTCTCTCCCCTATACCACCCCACAGTTGCCCCTGCTAATTAGGGCACTAAGGGAGTGAGCTGCAGAGCCGGAGCACGGGCTTGCCCTATGCTTGCGGGTTGCGGCCTTCCCTGAGAGACGAAGCCGGGGCCTAAATTTATTCATACCCCCGTTCAGGATCGTCCACCGCCCGGCCGCTGAAACGCTGCCCCCAGACTTACCCCATCATCACACCACCTACCCCTTGCCTGGGGAGGCCTGACAGGGCGGACGAAGGAGTAACCTGTGCTCCTGAAAGTGCAGGGCCGGAGCCGAACAGAATCGCGGAGCTCCGGTGGCGGCGGCCATATTGGGTGTGGCGTCTGACGAGACGCAGACGCTACACCGCTCCAAGAAGCCTGCTGGCCGCGGTAATTGACGGGGGGGACGGGCGGATGCCGCTGAGGGACCTGGGAGCATTTAACAGTGCAATAAACCCCTGGGGGCACCGCTATAACTGCCCATAAGAAGCTACACCATATATTAATGACGGCGGCCATCTTGGAGGTGGCAGACCAGGCACATCCTATATCATCTGCACTCTGCTGCCCCTGCTGGAGCTGTGAAAACACAATCTCCCTATTATTACAAGGAATTAAAGCAAAATCTCAACCCAGCAGCTGCTATTTCATATCTCTTACATCACATCTCATACAACCACGGAAAAGTGTGTTGTAAATCGGGACGCTCTCCCGTGGACCCCTCTCACTGTCTTCATAGGTTAATAGGACCAAAGACCTATAAATGATGTAATTTCACGGATGCCTGACTTCCCCCTCACCCGGACCAACTGTTGAACACGTAACATCCAAGTGGACCGTTCTTGTTACCACTCCTTAAACGGACGTTTTACTTTCACCAGATATTATGAGCAGAGCGAACACCAGAGCAAAAAAAACAGGTGCTTCTCAAGATATCTCACAACACTTCTCACACCGGGAAAAACCGTCAGAAGCTTCATCTCCATCATCACCGATGCCCACCCCCATCATGGATCAGACGGATGCACCCTCAACTAAGGCTGACATCCAGTCCCTCCAGAACATGATACTAGACCTTAAGAGTTCATTTACGACAGCTCTCCAGACAGCGATCAGGGAATTAAAATCTGACGTGGCGGCACTGGACTCCCGCACAACCGCGTTAGAATCACGGGTGGACCACCAACAAAATCTCCACAAACAAGTGGGGGAGGACATGAGCTACCTATCCAGCGAACTGGAACTCCTTAAGGATAAGGTTGAGGACAGCGAAAATCGCGAAAGGCGGAACAATTTACGCATCCGCAATGTTCCGGAATCTATCACAGCCTCTGAATTGGAACCATACCTCCAACGCTTATTTCTACACCTGGTCCCGTCACTTTCAAATTCTACCGTCTCAATAGAGAGAGTTCACCGCGCCTTGAGACCTAAACCAAAGGACTCGGAGCCTCCCCGCGATGTTATTCTCCGATTTCTGTCCTTCAAGATTAAAAATAGCATCACTCTGGCGTGCAGAAATTCAACATCGATTTTATTTGAAGACTCCCGGCTTCAGATTTATCAAGATCTGTCACCAGTGACCATTGCTAAGCGACGTGATTTAC